>NC_062558.1:2108611-2725545 GCF_016906955.1 Phacochoerus africanus
TCTGTAGCAATATGTGAGGCCCTGGGTATCATGTTATCCTTCAGAAGGTTTTCATTCACTCCTGCTCCTCTCATGGAAGTACTATCGGCAGAGCCACTTTAGTTTCTCCACCAAAAGTTGTAGGACCACAGAAGCAGTTGATTCAGTCCTGAAACAGCTTGGGGAATGGCTCCTGGTTACAAATTCTCAGATGAGATTAGACGTTGCCATAATTGCCAAGGGAGTGACAATCAAGTTTTATCACCAAGTTGCAGGTACTTTCCTCACCCCCACTAAGGTGGCCTCCACATTTGGGTCCCCAGGCTTCCTTTATGTGGAACGTCAAGCCCTCTCCAATGAGATAACCTCAAAGAGCCTCTGGCTGGGATAAAAATTACCAGACCCTATTCCCCACCAGTCCTGCCACAACTGTTACGAAGTCCTTGAGCCCCCTCCCCACCATTAGCAACAGGGCCTATGTCCCCCGCCCCATATTAGGAAATGTATGTTGCCCACTCCTCACCCCACCCCTGGAGGGGCATAATACGCTCCCAACCAACCAACAAGAAAATCCTAAGACCCCCTCTTTCCCCAAAAAGTTAGCAAGTCAGCAGGTGAATCACCACAGCCTATATATTATCTCCTCTGCCTAGTTCTTTTTTTTTTTATTTTTTTAATTATTTTTTTAATTTTCCCACTGTACAGCAAGGGGGTCAGGTTATCCTTACATGTATACATTACAATTACATTTTTTCCCCCACTCTTTCTTCTGTTGCAACATGAGTCTCTAGACAAAGTTCTCAAGGCTACTCAGCAGGATCTCCTTGTACATCTATTCTAAGACGTGTCTGATAAGCCCAAGCTCCCGCTCCCTCCCGCTCCCTCCCCCTCCCATCAGGCAGCCACAAGTCTGTCTCTTCTCCAAGTCCATGATCCTCTGCCCAGTTCTTGATTCCATGTGCCTGAAGCCATCAGCGTTGAAGCTCAAGGTCTCTGGGGCACTGCAAGTGGCCCAGGGGACCCTCATCTCCATGGCCCCTTCCCACGGCTCCTTTCCCCACCCCGGTCTCCACACCCTCCCAACGCCATACCTCCATCCTGTTTTGTTTCTCTGCAAATTCCTTCATTTATGCCAGCCTTAAAATTAATGTAACGGAGTTCCCGTCGTGGCACAGCCGAAACGAATCCGACTAGGAACCATGAGGATGAAGATTCAATCCCTGGCCTCACTCAGTGGGTTAAGGAGCCGGCGTTGCTGTGAGCTGTGGTGTAGGTCGCAGACACGGCTTGGATCTGATGTTGTTACAGCTGTGGCATAGTCTGGCAGCTGTAGCTCTGATTCGACCCCCTAGCCTGGGAACCTCCATATGCTGCAGGTGTGGCCCTGAAAAGCAAAATAAATAAATAAAAATAATAAAATGAATGTAGGAAAATATTTTGTAAATATGTACTTTAATTTCATATTTAGTTGTTTCATTTTGAGGATTGTTCATGGCAGCCTGGCATTCCACTGGATTTGGTGATTGAAACGCATTCATCCAAACTCACAGGAGCTATTCCATGTGCACACAATATCTGGGGAAAACGGCATTTAAATGTTTAAGTTAGTTATTGCTGCAGTTTAAGTTAGTTTGTTGATGCAAAGCTCAAGGATTTGGTGACACTTTCAACTATTAACTAAAAAGTCAACTTTTACAGTGGAGACATGTACCAAACAGGTGAGGCATATGCTCCTGCTAGAAACTTGAACAATTTATGTCATGCCATTTTTAAGCAGAATGAAAAGTGCATAATTAATCCTGTTTTTAATGCTCCGGTGGTTGCTGTTCCCTACCCTTCTGATAAAATTTGCTCTATTTTAAGGCTCATCTCAGAGTTGTCTTGTGACGCCGCTGCTTAAGGATCCAGGGTTCTCACTGCAATGGCTCAGGTCGATCCCTGTGGTGTGGATTCAATCCCTGTTATGGGAACATGCACATACTGCAAAATGTGACCGAAACAATCCAAAAAACAAGAGTTCCTGCTGTGGTGCTGTAGGTTAAGAATCTGACTGCAAGGGCTTGGTTCCATGCAGCGGCACAGGTTTGATCCCCAGCCCAGCACGGTGACAAAGGATCTGGCATTGCCACACCTGCAGTGTAGGTCTAGGTTGCAGTTGCAGCTTGAATTCAATCCCTGGCCCAGAAACCTCCATATCCCCTGGGTTCAGCCTTAAAAAAGAAAAAAAAAATTCTGAAAAACAAACAAAAATAATGCACAGATGATAAGCAGAGAAAAGGATGTGTTTGTCATAACATTCAGAATTTCTACTTAAGAAAATCATTATAGGAGTTCCCGTCGTGGCTCAGTGGTTAACGAATCCGACTAGGAACCATGAGGTTTCGGGTTCGGTCCCTGCCCTTGCTCAGTGGGTTAACGATCCGGCGTTGCCAGGAGTTGTGGTGTAGGTTGCAGACGTGGCTCGGATCCCGCGTTGCTGTGGCTCTGGTGTAGGCCGGCGGCTACAGCTCCGATTCAGCCCCTAGCCTGGGAACCTCCATATGCTGTGGGAGCGGCCCAAGAAATAGCAACAACAACAACAATAACAACAACAAAAGACAAAAAAGAAAAAAAGAAAAGAAAATCATTATAGGCAAAGCAAAGAATGACATACTGAAATGGTCCAAACTAGCAAATACATGTGTACAAAGAAATTTATTATTCTTTAAAATGTGACAGATACACATAGTAGAATATTACTCAGCTTTATAAAAGGAAATCTTGCCATTTCCAACAACATGGATGAACATGGAGGTCATGATGCTAAGTGAAATAAGCCAGAGACAGGACAAACACTGCGTGATACCAATTACATAAGGCACCCAAAATAGTGAACGCATAGAGGCAGAGAGTAGAATGGTGGTTGCCAGGGGCTGGAGGAAGGGGAAACGAGGATGTATTAATGAAAGGTTATTAACAAAGTTTCAGTTATATCAGATGAATAAGTCCTAGAGATCTGCTGTATAGCATAGAGCCCACAGTTGATAATACCTCTGTATTGTACAAATGAAGTTTTGCTAAGAGGGTAGATCTTATGTTAAGCGCTCTTATCACAGAGGAAAAATGGTAATGAAGTGGGCAGGAGCAAACTTTTGGAGGTGGGGAATATATTTATGGCATAGATTGTAGTGTTGATTTCATGATATATATTTATCTCCAAACATGTCAAATGATACATATTAAATATGTACAACTTTTTTGTATGTCAATCATAACCTCAATGAAATGGTTAAAAAAAAAAGGAAAATCAATGAGAGTTCCTGTTGTGGCTCACTAATAACAAATCCAACTAGTATCCATGAGGATGTGGGTTCAATCCCCGGCCTCCCTCAGTGGGTTAAGGATCTGGCATTGCCATGTGGAGCTGTGGTGTAGGTCACAGACGTGGCTGGGATCCCACATTGTTGTGGCTGTGGTGTAGGCTGGGGACTATAACTCCTCTTTGACCCCTAGCCTGGGAACTTCCATACGCCACAGGGGCAGCCCTAAAAAAAAAAAAGCAGAAAAAAAGGAGAGAAAAATACATCATCAAATAGAAAAATAAATAAATAAATAAAGCTCATCTAAGGAAACAACTGGTAATTTCTGACGAAAGAGCATAAAAACTCAACTCTAGAATGCACAGCAGTCCTTTTATGCCTTGTTCAACTGCTGCTGGCCACTGGATTCATTTGGGGGATTAAAGAACACTCTTTTATAAACTTTACTTTTTAAAAGGCTAACTCCCTGGGAGTTCCCATCATGGCTCAGTGGAAATGAATCCAACTGGGATGCATGAGGATACGGGTTCAATCCCTGGCCTCACTCAGTGGGTTAAGGATCCAGTGTTGCCATGAGCTGTGGTGTAGGTCACAGATGCAGCTCAGATATGGCATTGCTGCGGCTGTGGCAGTGGCCGGCACTGTAGCTCTAATTTGACTCCTAACCTGGGAACTTCCATGTGCCTCGGGTGTGGCCCTAAAAAGCAATAAATAAATTAATTAATTAAATAAAAAGGCTAATTCCCCAAGTTTAGACTTTTCAACTCTAAAACAAGGACTCCAATGGTCCCTCTAGCTTAGGCATGTGAGAGTTTGGGGTCACCCCACCACAGTGGATTCTTTTCCATACAAAACACTGCATATTGCCGTTTCTCTCCTCCTTAAGTGAACGTGAAAGTGGATCTTGGAGAAATGTCCATATCCGTATATTTGGAGAAGCCTCAACCTCCTTAATTGCTAAGATGTTCCCCTGTATTGAGCATAAGAAATAGTCCCTACGAATACGTGCGTATAACCAAGTCACGTTGCTGTACAACTGAAACTAACACAACACCATAAATCAACTACACTACACCTTTTAAAAATGAAAAAAGAAAAAAGGAAAGAGTCCTGTGGGTTAGGAGAGAATGAGAAGTAGTTATTTAATGGGTACAGAGTTTCAGGTTGGGAAGTTAATGAAAGTTCTTCTGAAGGTGGATAGTGGTAATGGTTGCACGACAATGCAAATGTGCCTAATGCCACTGAATTGCACATGTAACAATGGGAAAATGGCAAATTTTAAATTATGCATGTTTTACCACAATAAATAATTTACTCCTTGCACTTTCCATCGTGGCACAGTGGAAACGTATCCAACTAGGAAACATGAGGTTGCAGGTTCCATCCCTGGCTTCACCCAGTGGGTTAAGGATCCATCATTGCCATGAGCTGCGGTGTAGGTTACAGATGCAGCTCGGATGTGGCGTTACTGTGGCTGTGGTGTAGGCTGGCAGCTGTAGCTCCAGTTAGACCCCTAGCCTGGGAACTTCCATATGCCGAGGATGTGGCCTTAAAAAGCAAAAAAGAAAAATTTACGCCTCCTCTCCCCCCAAAATGAAATAGTCCCTGTCCTCAAGCTGTAAAGAAATGGTGAGCAATGGCATTGACAGTAAGGGAGGATGGGCCAAGAAATGCACTTGAACCAAGATATGAACAAAATGCCCTGAAAAACCATAGTCCGGGCTGGGGATCTGGGAAGACCTCCCACAGTGGGGCGAGGAAGAAGGAAAGGGGAGTAGCTGTCCCACGCAGGCTGAATGTTGCCAGAACCAACTGTGGGTGCAGGCCTAGCTGTCAGACACAGCTCAGAAAACGCGAGTTAGTACCCCTTTCATCCTAACCTCTGGGTAACAAGTCATTTGAGTAGGAGGAGTCCGCCTCAAAACTGACTTCAAATAGTGATTCTTGTTTCCAGGCACAAGAGTGGAGTTTTCCAGCTCTGTCTGGTACTGCTGGCTCTTTTCCATACCTCCTTCCATTTGTAGGTAACTCCATGTTTAGGTGATTCCTATTTATTCAGGAACAGACTTGTCACTCAGAAGTATTGATCTGGTGATAGGCATTTGCATAAAATACGTAGTTCACATTCTAAACAAATGATACTAAAGCATCCAGAAGTAGGAATAGCTCGTGTTGAACATGTGACATTTCAATAATTTTGTAACATTTATGCAAAGTCTTCGGAATTTTGAGGGATAGATAAAATTAACTTTAGGCTTGGAGGTTATCTGCCTTCTCTTGGTCCATTTATCTCTTTAACTCTCATCACCTCTCATTTTTCTCCTTAGGACGCAGTTCCCCAGATATGCCCAGCTAATGCCTTCACCTTCGTCTTTGCTCTAATGTCATGTCAGTGAGGCCCATCCTGCTACCTGTTTAAAACTGCAAGCTCTCCCACTCTGCACCATCCTACAGATCTTATCGCACTTTTTCCTGTAACAATAATCACTCTCCAGTATATGGTATTATTCACTTATGTATCAGTGTATTGCCTGTTATGTCTTCCTCCACAAGAATATAAGCTCCTGTTCTGTATTATTCCACAAGGTAAGTCAAGGGTCTAAACCAGTGTCTGGTACCAAATAGGTGCTTATTAAAAATCACAAGTTAACCATTCAAGTTTCATTTATCTACTGTCTTTTCTAGGCAGATGGCATATTTTAACGTTTAAGATTTAGTAGTGGCCCTAATAGATAGCTGCCTGTGGTGGCTGATTTCTACAAAGAGAGGTAAATGTACTGCAAACATCCTGAAACAAAAATGACCCCTTTGGGGAGTTCCCGTTGTGGCTCAGTGGTTAACAAATCTGACTAGGAACCACGAGGTTGCGGGTTCGATCCCTGGCCTTGCTCAGTGGGTTAAGGATCTGGTGTTGCCATGAGTTGTGGTGTAGGTCGCAGCTACAGCTCTGATTTGACCCCTAGCCTGGGAACCTCCATATGCCGCAGGAGCGGCCCTAGAAAAGGCAAAAAAGACCAAAAAAAAAAAAAAAAGACTACTTTGGGTAAACATGCTCATCAGCCTACACTTATGCTATACTACGTCTCGACTTAAAAAAAAAGAAGTACTTATAGTGGCCCAGTGGTAACAAATCTGACTAGCATCCATAAGGACACAGGTTTCAGCCCTGGCCCTACCCCGTGGGTTAAGGATCTGACATTGTCATGAGTGTAGGTTGGTGGCTATAGCTCCAATTCAACCCCCAGCCTGGGAACCTCCATGTGCCAAAGGTGCAGTCCTAGAAAGACAAAAAAAAAAAAAAAAAGGAAGTCCTTGATCTACTGCCTCCTCTGTCTACCATTTTATTTCTCCAATCTTCCTTATAAACCAGAAATCTCAAAAAATTTCCAGATCCCTATAGTGTCCCCTCCCCCTTCTCTCTTCACTAGTCAGAAGTTTCAGTATGGCTTTACCCATCACCGCTGCCTGAACCCAGTCTTCTGTGTAGTCATATAGAATGTGTATTTCCCAATTTATCTGTGGTCTCCCTCTCTTTCCCAGTCCTAGCATTGCGTCCCTGGAAGGCTTTTTCCTCCTGATTCCTATGATGCTACACTCTGCCTAACAGCTCATGGACCAACTGCCCTTCAGCATCCTCTGTGTTATCTCCTCTTTATCTGACCTCTCCACACTGAGGCTTCACCCAGTATGATTCTGGGTCTTCCAATCTCTTCTCTGTACTCTATTCCTTGGTAATCTCCAAAGATTTAAACAGCATCCTTATGTTAATGACCTTGAAATAGTTACCATTAACCCTAAGCTCTCCACTGGAATCCATGCTGGGTTTTCCAGCGTGCTTTCCCTCTCCACGTGGGTTGTGGCATATAGCTCAATTTCTAAATATCTAACAGGAACCCTTGAGTTTTGTTCCCCCATATGTGTATCCCCTTTTTCCTCAGTCCTCAAGCCAAAACCCTGGTATTAATACCTCTTAAAGGGAAAACCACAGGCTCACAATAACATTGCTTGTGCAGATGCCCATGACACCAAACTTGGACCTAATACTTGAACTCATTGAAGTTTGACCTTTTTGAGGAAGATAATTTTATTTTATTTTATTATTTTTTTTGTCTTTTTGTCTTTTTTGTTGTTGTTGTTGTTGCTATTTCTTGGGCCGCACCCGAGGCATATGGAGGTTCCCAGGCTAGGGGTTGAATCGGAGCTGTAGCCACCGGCCTACGCCAGAGCCACAGCAGTGCGGGATCCGAGCCGCGTCTGCGACCTACACCCCAGCTCACGGCAATGCCGGATCCTTAACCCACTGAGCAAGGGCAGGGACTGAACCCGCAACCTCATGGTTCCTGGTCAGATTCCTTAACCACTGCGCCACGACGGGAACTCCTGAGGAAGATAATTTTAATCAGTCAGGCTGAAATTTTCTGATCAGCTTCTATGACATCACCTGAGCAATAAGACACCTGCCATCACTTTCCCCCCAAAGAGGACACAGGAAACAATTCTTTCTTTTGTTTGCTGACAACGTCCTTGCCCCACCTTCCTGTGGTCTATAAAAACCTTCCTTTATTCCCGCCCCCCCCGCCCCGGGTTGCACCTGCAGCATATGGAGGGTCCCAGGCTGGGGTCAAATAGGAGCTACCGTTGCCAGTCTACACCACAGCCACAGCAACTTGGGATCCAAGCCGCCATCTGCAACCTACACCACAGCTCACGGCAACGCCATATCATTGACCCACTGCGAGAGGCCAGGGATCCAACCCACATCCTCATGGATATTAATCGGGTTTGTTACCACTGAGCCACGATGGGTACTCTGTTCTGCTCAAGTCCTCGGAATACCTCTCTACTTGCTAGATGGGATGTTGCCTCAGTGGTGACTCTCTTAATAAAGCCAATTAGATCTTCAAATTTGCACAGTTGAATGTTTGTTCTTTAACCTACCCATACCTAACACAGAAATAATGAGCCTTGACTGTATTTTCAATAAGTGCTGGGATCGGCTTAATTTCCCCTGGATCCACACACACACACACCCCACCCCCCGCCCCAAGCCTACATCATTTCCCGTCTCCACTCTCCCTATACCCCCTACACCCCTCACTTGTCCTTGCCTTCCACTCTTGCCTTTCCCCAAAATCCATGCTCCACCAGCTCCTTGACAAATAGGCATCAAATGATATCATGCTTGGAGTTCCTGTCGTGGCTCAGCAATAACGAACCCCAACTAGGATCCATGAGGATGCAGGTTCAATCCCTGGCCTCTCTCTGTGGGTCAAGGATCTGCAGTTGCCATGAGCTGCAGTGTTGGTCACAGATGAGGCTCAGATCCAGCATTCCTGTGACTGTGGCCTAGGCCGGCAGCTGCAGCTCCAATTTGACCTGGGAAGTTTTGTATGCCATAGTTGTAGCTGTAAAAAGAAAAAAAAAATAGTATCATTCTTCCAATTAAAACACTTCTGAGTTCTTCCTAGAACACTTGGAATAAAATTCACCCTTTACCGTGACCTTCAAGGTCTCTGCCTTCCTCCCTCAGTCTTTGTGCTTCTTTCCACTTGCTTGCTCTCCAGATTCCCCTAGACCATTCCCAGCCTGGCCAACACAGGGACCTTGCAGGTAGGACTTCTGTCCAGGCCTCGTCCTTCTTGCTTTGCAAGAGTGATCGCTCCCATCCCCTTAGACCTGGGTTTAAATGCCCCCTCTTCAGGGAAGCCTTCCTAAACACCTAGCACACCATTCCATATGGGGCTTTCTACATCGAGTCGCATTTGTGTCTCCCTTTTATCCCACAGATTACAACCTGTAACTGTCTCATCTGTTTATTGATTTTACACTGCCTGTCTTCACCTCTGAAATGTCAACTCCGAAGGGCTGGGACAGAGCCTCTGTCATCTGTGTCCTCAGCTCCCTGGACAGTGTCAGACACAGACAAGACGCTCCCTTCATATTTCACTTTGTATTTGTCAGATGGATAACATTTCCCACACACATCACTGCCAGGATTCTGACAAACCAAAGCTCCATACTGAATTTCACATTTTAGAAGTGGTCTGAAATAATTTAATTTAATTTAATATTTTAAGAGACTGCAGTAATTATAGTGGTTCTCCATCTCCTGAAAGGGCACTAAACTTAGAGACTGTGAGAAATAATAAGCACACTTGAGATTGGAAAGGAAAAAGTACACCCTCTCTCCCCCCAAAAATAAAAACCAGTCAAGCAACAAGCAATCAGTGAGCTGAGTTCAGTTACTTGTAAGGAGATGTGCTCTAATTCCATTTGGAACTGTCACTGCTTCCCACACTGGCCATGATTTATGACTTTCCACCAATAGAGTATATTTCCTAATTATTAAAATTATGTAAGCACTGGGGTTAAAATGTGCGACGTAAAAAGAGATTGATGCAGTCTCTTGCTGGTATATTCATACAATAGAATATTATTCAATCCTAAGAAGGAGGGAAATGTTTTTCTTTTTAGGGCCGCACCTACTGCATATGGAAGTTCCCAGGCTGGGGTGGAATTGGAGCTGCAGCTGCCGGCATACGCCACAGCCACAGCAACACATCTGTGACCCACGCCTCAACTCATGGCAACGTGGGATCCTTAACCCACTGAGCGGGGCGAAGGATGGAGCCTGCATCCTCATGGATACTCATCATCTTTGTTACCACTGAGCCACGACTGGAATTCCTGTTAGGAATTTTAGAAGATGCTTTTCTCTACTCAAATGGCTAAAGTCTTTGATTTCCCATCTTGGCTCAGCGGAAACCAATCTGACTAGTATCCGTTAGGACTCAGGTTCGATCCCTGCCCTCACTCAGTGGGTTAAGAAGCCAGCATTGGGAGTTCCCGTCGTGGCACAGTGGTTCACGAATCTGACTAGGAACCATGAGGTTGCGGGTTCAGTCCCTGCCCTTGCTCAGTGGGTTGACGGTCCGGCGTTGCCGTGAGCTGTGGTGTAGGTTGCAGACGCGGCTCGGATCCCGCGTTGCTGTGGCTCTGGCGTAGGCCGGTGGCTACGGCTCCGATTCAACCCCTAGCCTGGGAACCTCCATATGCTGCGGGAGCGGCCCAAGAAACAGCAAAAAGACAAAAAAAAAAAAAAAAAGAAGCCGGCATTGCCGTAAGCTGTGACGAAGGCGGGCGGCTGCAGCTCAGATTCAACCCCTAGCCTGGGGACCTCCATATGCCTCAGGTTTGGCCCTAAAAAGACAAACAACAACAACAAAATGACTAAAGTTTTACAACCTTATTACATTATTCTGAAGAGAGGAAATTTTTTTCTTCAATTCAAAGGAAAATAACCGATAAAAAAGTTGAATTTAAATATAATAAATATTTAAATTGAGTTGGATTACAAATTTAAATTGAGTTGGATTATAAATTTTAGTGTATCAGTGTAACCAAAAGGAATTTAGAAAGACTTTTTACATTGCAGACATAAATAATTTACTGGTAATTTCCGTAAAAGACAGGAAAAAAACTTTTCTTAAAGAAAGACTGGAGTTCCCGTCGTGGCGCAGTGGTTAACGAATCCGACTAGGAACCATGAGGTTGCGGGTTCGGTCCCTGCCCTTGCTCAGTGGGTTGACGATCCGGCGTTGCCGTGAGCTGTGGTGTAGGTCACAGACTCGGCTCAGATCCCGCGTTGCTGTAGCTCTGGCGTAGGCCGGTGGCTACAGCTCCAATTGGACCCCTCGCCTGGGAACCTCCATATGCCACTGGAGCGGCCCAAGAAATAGCAAAAAGACAAAAAAAAAAAAGAAGAAGAAAGAAAGAACATGCAATGGATGGACCTAGAAATTATCATGCTAAGTGAAGTCAGTCGGACAATGAGACACCAACATCAAATGCTAACACTTACATGTGGAATCAGAAAAAAGGACACGATGAACTTCTTTGCAGAACAGATACTGACTCACAGACTTTAAAAAACTTATGGTTTCCAAATGAGACAGGTTGTGGGGGTGAGGGATGGTGCTGGGGGTATGGGATGGAAATGCTATAAAACTGGATTGGGGTGATCTTTGTACAACTATAAATGTAATAAATTCATTGAGTAATAAAAAAAAAGACCATGAATTGTGTGTGTGTATGTGTAAAATCCTGTTAGAATGAAATGTGCATACACACACATATTTCTTCAACAAAATGATCATATCATTCTAGGCAACTGCTTTTTCTTAATGTTTACCACCTTCATTTGCATTTAAGACTAGACCAATTATTTATAGTTGGATTTAATTCTTATTTTCACCAAATTTGGTTGTTTCAGTATAACAATGGTTCATTTTACTGGTCGTTTGGAAGCTGGTAAAAAAATCATAGCTTAGTTTTGATTTACAAAAGAAAGCAAAACATATATATTTTAACTCCGAAAAAAGAATACCTTTGTTAGTTTTAAGCTTAATCACAATGCACAACTCAGGAGATTTGAATAATCTATTTCCGTTCCAAAACCAGCCTACACCTGAGATCGGTCTCCCTTCATTCTCAGTCAAAAGCTTTTATGATTATCTTCAAAAATGTGTATATAGGAGTTCCCATCGTGGCTCAGTGGTTAATGAATCTGACTAGGAACCATGAGGTTGTGGGTTCAATCCCTGGCCTCACTCAGTGGGTTAAGGATCTGGCGTTGCAGTGAGCTGTGAGGTGGGTCGCAGATACGGCTTGGATCCCAAGTTGCTATGGCTGTGGTGTAGGCCAGCAGCTATAGCTCCAATTAGACCCCTAGCCTGGGAACCTCCATATCCTGCGGGTGCAGCCCTAGATAGAAAAAAAAAAAAAAGAGTGTGTGTGCGTATGTGTGTATACACACACACACACGCACACACACTACATTTTCCCAGCTGTTAGGAGGATAGGAAAACCAGGAGGTGTTCTGAATTACTCATTGGTTTGCACTTTCAATCAGGATGAAGGATTGTTTCTGTCCCCAGTCCTGAGTTCCAGTTGCTTCCCAGAAAAGCTGAAGTAGACACAGAAAAGGAGCTGCTGCCTCCACCTTGGGTTTAAGACACATTGTGTCTGTTAACATGAAGTAACAGGTTCATTTTCAAAAATATAAATTGTCCTATGTCCTAGCTGATTGATTTGCACTGCAGCATGAAGGAAACAGAAATGGGGAATTGCAGCCTGAGTTTTTCAAAGCTTATTTTCATATTAACTTTATTTATTGTTTATCTAGGAGACTCTTCTAAAGCAAAAAGAATAAGATCAATAAATAAGCAAAAATAGCCGTGTGCCTAGGTGAGTATTCTATAATACTAGGAGTTTTCTTTCCTTTTAAGTCCACACCTGGGGGAAGTGGTCCCAATAGGACAGCCATGAACGCAGAGAAATAGGTTCTATATTCTTGTATTCCTAGAATCTTCTAGATATTTCTATAACCTGCATCCTCACCGACAGTATGTCAGGTCTCAACCCACTGAGCCACAATGAGAACTCCCCATAAAGTTCTTGATTCTGCTTCTGGATTCTTTTTCCTGTACACACTTCCCAGATCTGTACATCTGCCTTGATGCTCACGGGTGGCAGAGGAGATTAGAGAAATTAATGTTTTTGAACACTGGTTTTACCAAAGTAACATCAAATGGGCTTTGAGGACATGGGCATGCAGTGGTTAAGCCCTATGTCTTGCAAGCTGGGTGACTTTGGGCAAGTTACTTAACCTCTCTGATCTTGTTTTGCTTGCCAGTAAAGTGAGATGATAATGGTGGCTTCTTCATAGAGCCATGGTGAGATTTAAGCGAGGTAACACAAAAGCTTAGGACAAAGAAAAGAAAGAGCTGGTAAGGATGGCTATTTCTCTTGACATTCTCCTTGACTGCTGCCAAGAAAGAATTTCTAAAGCAAAAACAACTAGTGTGAGCCTTCCCTCTGGATGCCTCATTTACCGACCAGGATGTAACATACACATACAGAACAAAAGCAAGGCAGCCAGATGCCCGCTGAGGTGCAGAGGAGAAGGGAGGCTGTGGGATTGCCAGCTCCCTTCCTCCTAAAACCTGCTTGTCTCTCAAATGAACACTTGCTGAAGGCATCAGTACCATACCCTGATTTTTTTTTTTTTTTTGTCTTTTGTTGTTGTTGTTGTTGCTATTTCTTGGGCCGCTCCCACGGCATAGGGAGGTTCCCAGGCTAGGGGTTGAATCGGAGCTGTAGCCACCGGCCTACGCCAGAGCCACAGCAACGCGGGATCCGAGCCGCGTCTGCGACCTACACCACAGCTCACGGCAACGCCGGATCGTTCACCCACTGAGCAAGGGCAGGGACCGAACCCGCAACCTCATGGTTCCTAGTCGGATTCGTTAACCACTGCGCCACGACGGGAACTCCCCATACCCTGATTTTTTTTATACTCATTTATATTGACCAAGGCTCTCAAAGCCACCTATAGAGAAGAAACATATCAGGACATAAAAAGCTTCAGGATATAAAATGCTAAATGCTGGGGACTAACAAATGCTCATATTCTTAAGTGAACCACATAAAATATGAAAGAAACCCAGTTTGGGGCCATTTTTCCAGGTCCTAGTGAGGCAAAATACCAACTCAGGTAGTCAGGGTAGGAGCATGGCATTCTTTGATTAACATTTGTGGCTTAAGGGCTTCAGGGAGTAACATCCCCACAGGCGGTATTTACCATAGGGAGTGTACCTACACCCAGATGGACATTAAATCATAACCCCCAGTGACTCGGTTTACAGGAAGAAAAGGGCATGAGACTTACAGGACATTTCCACCCCTGAGGCCCCTATTGGACAAGGAGTGAAATAGGTAACTGGGCAAGACCAATTGGAGAAAACTACATCTTTCTGTTCCCCACGTTGTTACCCTCCCACCTTTTTTTGTTTGTTTGTTTTGTTTTGTTTACTCAAATGAATTGATCACATCTGTAGTTGTATAATGATCATAAGAATCGGATTTCACAGGATTTCCATCCCCTCCCATCTTTAAGGGACAAAAACTTCCATAAGCTGTCCTGGGAATTATTTGCTTCCCTGTAATAAAAAGCTTCAGCTTTGCTTGCTTGCTGCCTGTATGTTCTCGAAGTTCATTCTTCAGCTGTGTGAACAAGAACCCGGATTCCAGTAACATCTTTCTGGCATCACTAGGACTCCTCACTGGTGCTATTAACCAACCACGTTCTTTCTGCTAAAGCGACCAACCAATACACTGCTACTGAAGAGTGTGCAAATGGACTTTGGGTTCTATAATTCAAAATACTTCCATCAGTGTGGATTTTGAATGTTAATCAGCTTTTTAAAAATTCTTGGAGTTCCCAGGGTTAGGGATCCAACATTGTCACTGCTGTGGCTCTGGTTACACATGCTGCAGGTGAAGCCAAAGAATAAATAAGAAATTCCTGCAGTTCCTGTTGTGGCTCATTGGATTAAGAACACCACATAGTGTCCATGAGGATGTGGGTTTGATTCCTGGCCTCGCTCAGTGGGTTAAGGATCCAGCGTTGCCCCAAGCTGCAGCATAGGTTGCAGATGCAGCTCTGATCCAGGGTTACTATGGCTGTGGTGTAGTCTGGCAGCTCCAGTTCCAATTCAACACCTAGCCCCAGAACTGCCATATGCTGCAGGTCTGCCATAAAAAGAAAAAAAGAAGAAATTCCTGTTTTTCAAAGCATTGTTGAAAAAAAAAAAAAAAGTGTCACATTTAGGCGATTATTATGATGTAACTCCTTACTTACACAAAACCAGGGGCAAAATTTTAAAGGAAAAATAAAATGGTAGGAGCAGGGCTTATAGGGGAGGGGATAAGGGCAGTGGTATTGACAGTGAACCCAAACCTGCCGTGCTGGGACTACTACAGCCAGGTAAAGCAAACCTGGCTCAAATACACAAAATACTCGGAGCCAGCAAAGCCCTGCCATGCCAGCCAGAGCTGTGTCCAGCTTGCTTCTACAGTTGACATTCCTCGGTGTCCAATCTTTGATATTAAAGCAGCTGCAGACATTCCCATAATGGCTACTCATCCATAGAGGTGAGGGTTGTGTGTGTGTGTTCGTGAGAGAGAGACGAACAAGATATTGCTTACATTAATGTTAGCTGCTCCGTAGAAATTACAGTAGGAACTCCAAGGTGGCATTATTGGTTCAGATGAAAGAGTGATTGTTGTGTGTATTCTCTGTAAAGAAACTCTTGAAGGAAATGAATACGTGTGTCAGGGACCATTAATAATAAATGCAAAAAAGCCATCTAATCTGTGCACTTGTACACAATCATTTATATGCCTTTGCAGCATGTCGTGCATGGGAGTGTGTATGTGTCCTTTTGTAATTAAACTTCCCTATAGGAGATTTCTGAACGCAGGGCCTCGCACACCCCAGTTCTAGCACCTGATCCAGCATAATAGGGCAGTGGCCTTGGGCAAAACATTTCCTCTGGGTTGTTTTCTAATTTGTAAAGTAAGAACCAAAAGGATTCTAAGGTCCTTCTGAGCCCCAGAGCCTGTCTGGCTAACTGCCCTGTCTGCCCACACAGCCACGTGAAAGGTGAGGCACATGCTCTCACCACCCCTGGAGAGGACTGCCCAGGTGTAAGCCTGTCTGCGATCATAAAGTGTTTCCATAGCAAAATCATACATTGGACACAGTTCCTCTCAGGCTTACGTCCTAATTTTGCCCCAAATAAATGGAACTCCCAGCTTTCAGGTTGTACCTTTTTTTTTTTTTTTTCTTCCTTGCTTTTTAGGGCCAGACCTGCAACATATGGAAGTTCCCAGTCTAGGGGTTGAAATGGAGCTGAAACGAACAGCACTAACAGCCTGAACCTAGCCAGAACACAGATTGGGACTTGAACCCATGGTTTTATTTTTTATTTTATTATTTTTTTCTTTTTGTCTTTTTGCCTTTTCTAGGGCCACTCCCACGGCATAGGGAGGTTCCCAGGCTAGGGGTTGAATCGGAGCTGTAGCCACCGGCCTACGCCAGAACCACAGCAACACGGGATCCGAGCCGTATCTGCAACCTACACCACAGGTCATGGCAACACCGGATCCTTAACCCACTGAGCAAGGCTGGGGACTGAACTCGCAACCTCATGGTTCCTAGTGGGATTCGCTAACCACTGAGCCACCACAGGAATTCTGAACCCATGGTTTTAAATTGGAATCACTCACCCTGTGTCTGGACTCACTGAGGTTCAAGTTCTTCATATCCCCACACAGGAGGAATCCAGTGAGAGACAAAGTGATAGGCAAGAAATAGATTTAGTAAGAAAGGATGCTTGTGAGAGGTGCAAGAGGGCAGTCAAGGAAGCTCTGCCCTGAGGCTCCGGTGGGCTACAGTTTCATCACCCAAGGGGAGTGGGAGTCTGAATAGCCCTCCTCTTCCTTTCTGGAAGTAGTAGCACCTCCTTAGTATTCAAATCAGCAGAAGGGTGGTCCTCAAACTCCTGCCCTTCATCTGAATCTGAATCCAGGCCTCCTCACAACCCCCATCCAACAACCTGAGGCAATTTTCACACTTCCACTAGTCGAGAAAGCCTGCCTTGTTCTGATGGATTTCTTCAGCAATTTATTAACTTACTGTGATCTCCCAAAGTTCCCTAGGTTTCCCTCTCTATCTATGGTCCTTTTTTGGGGACTAATACAACCACCTGTGCCTGCTCCATCCCTACTGGAGCTACAACTACCAGCCTACGCCAGAGCCACAGCAACTCGGGATCTGAGCCACGTCTGCCACCTACACCACAGCTCACGGCAACACCGGATCCTTAACCCACTGAGCAAGTCCAGGGATGGAACCTGCATCCTCATGGATACTAGCTATGAGGCGGGATGTTAACTCAGGTAGTCAGTGTAGGAGCAGGGGCTTTGATGCTTTGATATGGCCATTGATTAACATTTGTGGCTTAAGGGCTCCAAGGAGTAATATCCCCACAGGGCTTATTTACTATGGGGAGTGTACCTACACCCAGGTGGACATTAATCCTTAAGCCCCTGTGCCTCAGTTTACGGGAGGAAAAGGTCAAAGAAGCTATGAGACTTACGGGACAGTTCCACCCCAGGACCCTATTGGACAAGGACTGATATGGGTAACTGAGCAAGGCCAATGGGAGGAGACCACATCTCTCTGGACCCCATGTTGGTATCCCCCCAACTTTAAGGAATAAAGAACCCCATAGGACAGTAGAGAAAGGGGGCTCTTCTCCCCCCTCCTAGTAACTGTGGGAGCTCTCTGCTTTCCTTTAATAAAAACGTTGTTTGCTTGCTGCCTGTGTGTTCGTGGAGTTCATTCTTTGACCACCGTGAGCAAGACCCTGGATTCTGGCACCATCCTTCCGGCATCAGTCGGGTTCGTTAACCACTGAGCCATGACCGGAACTCCCAGGCTGTGCATTTTGTAAGTTGACAGGGCAATGACCCACGGAATGCCGGTCACTTGCAGAAGCTGGAGAAATCAAGGAGACAGATTGTTCCCCACAGAGACCCCAGGAAGGAGCGTAGTTCTGCTAACTCCTTGATTATAGACTATTAATATCATTTCAGATCCTGAACTACAGAACTGTAAGTTAATAAGTTTGTGCATAATGAAGGGACAACAGAGGGTCCCCTTTTCAGAACAGAGGGCTCCTGAAATGCCCCTCCATCTCTGCCTATGGAGAAGCAGTAGGCAGATTATTTAAACTAAAAGGCAGTCCAGTCCCTTTTTCAAAATATGCAAGTAAAGGGACGATTCTTACCAGTAAGAATAGCTTTTTGCCTTTTTTTTTTTTTTGGTCTTTTTAGCGCCACACCCATGTCTTATGGAAGTTCCCAGGCTAGGGATTGAATCAGAGCTTCAGTCTACACCACAGCCACAGCAACATGGGATCTGAGCTATGTCTGCCACCTACACCACACCTCATGGCAACACCAGATCCCCTACCCACTAAGCAAGGCCAGAGATCGAACCCTCAACCTCATGAATACTTTTGGATTCATTTCCACTGTGCCACAATGGAAACTCCAGCTTCTGCTCTTTATACATGTGCATACATGCTTATGTTGGGGTGGTCATAGCCCTTTTTTTTTTTTCTTCAACTAAGCCTTGAAAATGTCAGGGGGAGGGAGAATTACCATTGAAGTCCCAAGTTCGCAATGTTGTCTTCCTCCCAAATTCCAAAACTGAATTTTGCTTCAAGGGATTCCATGCTACTCTTGGACCTACTTCCTCTGTGACAGCTGCTAAACCACTCAAGGAGTAGTTATCATTTTACTCAAGAAAAACTTCTTTGTAAGAAGTCTTCCAAAGCAGCCTGCGCTCACCCATTGAGCACCTTTGTTATTCAAATTATTCCAGTAGGCAGATAGGAAGTATTTACTCAGCTAAAATGGAAATATTTGCATAGTAAAGGGATAGAAGCCTTGTTATTACCATAATAATATAGAATTGTTCTGCAAATATAAGTGAAGTTGTGAATAGAGTCTCAAAGGGTCATTTTATTTATTTATTTATTTATTTATTTATTTTGCTTTTTAGGGCCAGACACCTGCAGCCTATGGAGGCTCCCATGCTAGGGGTCAAATCAGAGCTGTAGCTGCCAGCCTATGGCACAGCCACAGCAGTGCTGGATTCAAGCCGTGCCTTCAACCTGCACCACAGCTCAGGGCAACGCCAGATCCTTAACCAACTTGGTGAGGCCAGGGATCGAACCTGCATCCTCATGGATGCTAGTGAGAGTCCTTAACCACTGAGCCACAAAGGGAACTCCTCAAAGGATCATTTTATACACTCACTTAATAGAAGAACTCAGCAAGCTTCTGGGGGAAACCTGAAAAATTGCTTCTTACAAGAAATGTAGTTTACAAGAGAAATTAGGAAAAATTTATTCCCAAAAGTTTTGAATACAAAACACAATTGACAGTGATGAGCTCCCACCTAAGTTAGAAGGCAAAATGTAAGAAATATTGGGAAAAGGATCCTAGTTGGGTTTGTGGCTAATGAACCCGACTAGGATCCATGAGGAGGCAGGTTCGATCCCTGGCCTCACTCAGTGGGTTAAGGATCTGGCCTTGCCACGAGCTGTGGTGTAGGTTGCAGATGTTGCTCAGATCCCATGTTGCTGTGGCTGTGGATTCAAACTCTAGCCTGAGACCATCCCTATGCCTCAGATGCAACCCTAAAAAAATAGCCCGCCCCAAAAGAAATATAGGAAAAAACTGGCGGTTATGGGAATCACTAGAAGTTTTCAACTTTCAAAAAAAATTATTGGAATAATTTTGAGCTACTTGTAAATAGAATGAGTTGAGCAAAGCATGACCAGATGGACGTGTCATCGAAACTCCTCAGCCTCTGTCCACCAGTGCTGAAGAGAAATTTGGAGACAGAGTTTTGGGTGGAGGAGCAAAGAATGGCTTTATTGCTTTTCCAGGAAAAGGAGGCCACAACAGGCTAATGTCCTAGAGACTCTGCCCTTCCTTGGGAGAGAATAGGAGGTGGTCTCAGAGTTGGGTAGTGGAAAACAGAGCCTCAAATAAGGATCGGGGTAGATGCAAGCTTGTATTCTTCAAAGCTGGTATTTAGTGGCCTTGGGACTGGTTCTGGTGCCCCTCCTTCTTTCCGGAGGCAAGAGTGCCTCATCAAGTAGTAAACATCTTCCATTAGTTGGGGGTTTCAGTTCTGCAGAAGAACTCAAAGGTATTGTTATCTACATTCCTTGAGGAGGAACCAGGACCCTGCCCCAAGGCTGCACTCTTGTCTCTGGTCTGCTCCTCCTTGGTCTCTGCATCCCCTCCCTTCCCTGATTAGCAATTGTTTGAACCTACCCTTTGGAACTCCGGGGAGGCTGAAGCCTATTCACTATAGGCACCAAATGGGGGGAGGGGCGGGGGGGGGCGGGGACACAGACAGGCTTTTGTGCCCAGGAGCCCCAAAGGACCCTGCTCAGTTTCAGAAGGTCTGGAGCTTCTGGGTGCTTCTTTTTTTTTTTTTTTTTTTGGTCGTTGTTGTTGTTGCTATTTCTTGGGCCGCACCCGCAGCATATGGAGGTTCCCAGGCCAGGGGTCGAATCGGAGCTGTAGCCCCCGGCCTATGCCAGAGCCACAGCAACTTGGGATCCGAGCCGCGTCTGCAACCTACACCACAGCTCACGGCAACGCCGGATCGTTAACCCACTGAGCAAGGGCAGGGACCGAACCCGCAACCTCATGGTTCCTAGTCGGATTAGTTAACCACTGTGCCACGACGGGAACTCTATGGGTGCTTCTTTAAAAGTGCATGTTCTACCCAGTCCTTTTAGTGGATGATCTAGAGGGAGGAAGCGTTGGAGAAGGGAGGAGATAAAGAAGGGGTAATTCAGACAAATATTCAGAGCGACATAATTTCAGAGGGAATGTGAGGAGGTGTAAAGGCCGTGTTGAGTCAGATCCAAGGAGGAAGCGATGGAAGGGGGAAAAACAAGCTGAGTTACAGGAAGTGAGGAGAAACGGGCACTCCTCATCTCCCGGTGGTTGGGTGAGACCAGCCCAGTCTCCTGTTCAGCAAGGGTCCAAAGGATGGTCCATCAGTGCCTACTGTCCTCGTGTCTTGCCGCCCAGATTGACGGGGCTCGGGTATGATGGTGTTGCAGGAGGGGGACCCCTTCCAGGCCCCGCGAATGGGCTCTTGTCTAACAGTAGGGAATGAACTGTCTGAGGAGACACACGTGCGGACAAAGCCAAAGACTTTACTGGGAAGGGGCGTCCAGGCAGAGCGCAGTCAGGTGAGGGAACCCAGGAGAACTGCTCTGCCCAGTGGCTTGAGGTCCCGGGTTTTATGGGAATGGGGTTCGTTTCTGGGTTGTCTCTGGCCAGTGTCCTTGCTTGGCCCATACTTGGTCTGGCCCAGGATCCTTCTTGGTGGTGCCCATATCTCTCAGCCAGGATGGACTCCAGCGCCCAGGATCCTGGGATGTTGGTCGTCTCCTCCCTCCTTTTGGCCCCTCCCTAATCCTTCCTGTTATTTTTCAGGGCAGCACCCTATTCCTTACGGGGGCCTCCTGTTGTGAGTCAGCCCATGCAAGTGGCTATTACCGTTCCTGGCCAAGGTGGACAGTTTCACTCAATGGTCCCCCCAAAACGGAGGTGATCCAAGTCTCATCTCTCCAAGCCAGGGAAATTTCTAGAGACAGGGGACATCACGGCCAGCACTTCTCTGGCCTCTGAAAGAGAGTGTTCCTCATACTCCAGTTTCAGTTCTACTGCATGTGAGGCTAGGGTATCCCAGGCTACTCATTAGTTCATCGACATGCGTATGATTTGTTGATATGAATAATCAATAAACAATCTATAATGTGAATAGATTTTTTTTTTATTCCAGACAAACTGAGGATTATAGCCTCTCAGTAGCTGAGGAAACTGCTTTGAACTGGTCTGGAAGGAGCCAGTAGGTATGCAAATTTTTTGGCTAGGAAATACCTGCAGTCAAGCATACTTCTGGGTAAAAGATTACTGTTGGAGTTCCCACATGGCACAGTGGGTTAGGAATATGACTGCAGAGGCTTGGGCCTCCGCTGAGGTGTGGGGTTCGATCCCTCAGCCTACATTAAAGGATCTGGCATTGGTTGCAACTGTGGCTTGGATTCAGCTATAAAAAAAAAAAAAAGAATGAAATCATGCCATTTGCAGCTACATGGATGAATCTAGAGATTACCATGCTAATTGAAGTAAGTCAGAAAGAGAAAAAAAATACCATATGATATCACTTATATGTAGAATTTAAAATGACACGAATGAACTTATTTACAAAACAGAAAACAGACTCACAGATATAAAGAACAGACTTGTGGTTGTTAAGGGTTAGTGGGGAGGGATGGACTGGGAGTTTGGGATTAGAAGATGCAAACTATTATGTATAGAATGAATAAAAAACAAGGTCCTATTGTATAGCACAGGGAACTATATTCAATATCATATCATAAATCATAGTGGAAGACAGTATGAAAAAGAATACATATGTGTGCTTGTGTGCAACTGAATCACTTTTCTGCATAGCAGAAATGAACAACATTGTAAATCAACTATACTTCAATAAAATAATTTTTTATGGCTCCACCCACACATATGGAAGTTCCTGGGCCAGTGATTGAATCCAAGCCACAGTTGCAACCTGTGATGCAGACGCAGCAACACCAGATCCTTTAACCGGGGATTGAACCTGCACTTCAGCAGTGACCCAAGCCATTGCAGCTGGATTCCTAACCCACTCTCCCCCAGCAAGAACTCCAATAATTTTTTTTTAAGTGAACTAAAATGTCATCATGAAGAATGTATAGTTGGAGTTCCTATCGTGGCTTAGTGGTAACGAAACTAAGATCCATGAGGACGTGGGTTAGATCCCTGGCCATGCCTACTCAGTCAGGGATTCAGCATTTTCACGAGCTGTGGTGTAAGTCGCAGATGTGGTTTGGATCTGGCATCGATGTGGCCGTGGTATAGGTTGGCAGCTGCAGCTCCAATTTGACCCCTAGCCTGGGAACCTTCATATGCCGCTGGTGAGGACCTAAAGAAAAGACACACAAAAAAGAATGTATAGTCAATGTGTGAAGTCTAAAGGTACAAGATAAACAACTCGAGAAACAGGGAACTGGAGTTCCTGATGTGCCACAGTGGGTTAAGAATCCGGTGGTGCTGCAGCTGTGGCATAGGTCTCAGCTGTGGCTCACATTCGATCCCTGGTCCAGGAATTTCCATATGCCATGTGTGTAACGAAAAAAGAAAAAGAAAAAAAAAAGGAATAGGGCACTTAGAACTATGGAAACAACCACGGGCAGAAATAAAAATATTCTTTCTTGTGTTCCAATATCCTTCCTCTCCCTCTCTCTCTCTCATTCTTGGTTTGTCTATTTTCACCTTCCTTTTGCAGGAACACAACATCTGGAGAGAAAACAACATCTGGGGACCCCTGCTCATCGAAAACCCCTTTTCAAAAACCCCCACAAAACAACAACAAAAATCTCGGCGTTCCCGTCGTAGCTCAGTGGAAACGAATCTGACTGGCATCCATGAGGTCGCAGGATGCCTGGTCTTTCTCAGCGGGTTAAGGATCCAGCACTGCCTGAGCTTCGGTGTAGGTCACAGATGTGGCTTGGATCTGGCATTGCTGTAGCTGTAGTGTAGGTTGGCAGCTACAGTTCCCATTCAACCCCTAGCCTGGGAACCTCCATATGCCATGGGTGCGGCCCTAAAGAGACCAAAACAAAAACAAAAACCCGAAAATTCCTTTTCTTTGGCTCTCACGGAGGAGGGTTACCTCTTCTGGAAAGAGAAGAAATAGTAGACTCTCTAGTCTGCTGCGGATGCTTACCCAGTGGTCCCTGCTGCAACACGTTGTTCCCTTTCTTCAAGCCCTGGTTGATGGAGTCTTGGGGGTCGGGGAGTTAAGCACATGCGTTCAGCCAACCACATTCAACCAGATATTCTAGAGGTGCGTCTATGCAGGATTTAAGGCTTTCCTGAAACCAAGGGCATGAACCTGGTCAATAGCAGCTGTGTGTACCACTGCCCTTGACACCTTCATGCTATGTATCCTGGGGGTACATTATAGCACCAGCCAAACAAAGCAGCCCCTGAGGTGGTACTTTTAAAAATTGCTATTTGTGGGCATTAATTTGATTTTTTCAAACCATGAGGCACAGCTGTTTTCCTGGAGAAAGAACTATGTAAAAGACATCAACAGGGTGTTACTGAAAAGGGAATCAAGCGTGAATAAGAAAAAGAGGAACTCGGGAAATTCTTCTGCCTTTTTTTATGTTCCTGTCATTGGAAACTGTGAAACCAAAGGTAGCAGGGAAGTCCTTAACCGGCCTGGGATCTGACAGGGGGTGCCTGTGTTTGAAGTCCAGCGGGCACTGCTCGCACTGCAATGAGTGTAAGCAAAGCACTTACACTCATGCCCCGTGCGGAGTACACGATCAACCAATCAATCAATGTTATTAGAGGGACCTCAGTTCAGAGGATCAATTAATTATCTATTAGCATAAATAATGTTTCCTCTCCCAGGCAGAAAAGTAGTCATCCAAGAGAGCCTGCTTTTCAGGTCCAAGTCCAAGCAGAAGAGATTTTTCCATCCCGAGACTGTAAACTGTATCCGGGGCCAAGAAGGTGAACACAGACATGAGAACAGGGACCCTGTGCAGGGATCAGGGCCATGGCCCCAGCAGCCAGTCTCTGGGCAGAGCTCAGAGGGTGAAGGTGGTTGCAGGATCCAGGATCACGCTCTGAGGATGGAGGTGGGCCAGCCAGGAGAATGAACACCATGCTCCTTAGGGCACGAGGGAGAAGGTGTCAAGGAGAGGTGACAAGGACCCCACCCTTCTGCGACAAGGGGAGAACACCAGCTTCCGGCCTGAGGGTCTGGATTCAGTCACTCCTGAGAAATCCTTTGATATCTTCAGAATGTCCTATGTTACTGCTCTGATGGCGACACTGACAGCCGTTCCCCCAGATCAGCCCTGGAGGCAAGACCCCAGCAGCAGAGTTTATCGGGCAGATGCAGGCACCCCAGTTGGAAGGGGGACAGGCGACATGAAAAGAAGAGGACCAGAAGGCAGCAAGGAGCTGAGGGACCACGGTCTGGTCAGCATCACCTCGGGGCCACGGAGCTCCACCCATCCGGAAATTGGTACTACCACTCAGAGGGTGGAGCCGAGTGGATATTTATAAGCCAGCCTGTCAATCATGATGGAGACACTGCCGCGCCTACTAGTCCTCAGCGCTGAGACCATGTGGACGTGGCCAGGGAGGTTCTTGAAGTTTAAGAGATGCTTTCAGGTAAAGAGGCGAGGCAGACAGGAACGGAGCAGAGCCCGCAGGCCTGATGGGTATGGTGGTGATACACCAAGGCTTCTGTAACATTTTTATTTAGGGAGAAGATTCCCGAACCCACCACAGACAGATGCAGTCAAAACCATGCTGTCCGCAAGGGGCCCTGGATATACCGAGCCTCACAAGATTCCCTGTTACTGACCCTGAGAGCAGGAGAAACAGAGGAAGACTGGCTGGGGCTGAATCCCCACTCTGCCACCTACTAGCTCTGTGATCTGTTTTTTGTTTGTTTGTTTGTTTTTAATGGCCCCACCTGAGCCGTATGGAAATTCCTGGGCAAGGCATTGAATCTGACTAGCAGCTTTGACCTACCCTGAAGCTGCAGCAATGCAGGATCCTTTAACCCACTGTGCCAGGAATCCAACCCGCACCTCTGTGGGGACCTGAGCTGCTGCAGTTGGATTCTTAACCCACTGCACAGCAGGCGGGAACTTCCTAGTTCTGCAATCTTGAGTGCATCACTTAGTGTCTCTGTGACTCCCCCTTCCCTTCTGTAAAATGGGGATGATTATAATAGTTGCCTGGTAGAGCTGCTGTGAGGATTTGATGTGTTCAAACAGATAAAGCACTTAAAAAATGCCAGCTACAAAGAGGGCTCATTTTTTGTTCTATTACTTTTTGTGAATTGCCTTTGTTTATAAATGCTCTGAAATAGCGGGTACTCAAAGATCTTAACATTAATTTATTCACTATAATGGACTGAGAATTGATGGAGGTGTGGCTGCAAAAATGAGGCCTCCATTCTACTTGAGCTGGTCTCCAGAGAACCAGGGGGAGGGAGGGTGTGCCCGCAGAGGGCATGGATAGAGAACCTTCCTTACCTCAAGAACCCCTGCGAGTTTATTACAATACTCTGACATTTGATTCTGAATCCTAGTAGCTTATAGACATAAAAGGAAATGATCTATCTAGAAAAAACATTTTTAAAAAACCACCCCATGACCTGAGCAAATTCCTTACATTGGTAATTTTCAAGACACTGGGCCATATCTAAGTCTGGAAGACAGGGCACCATTGTGCTCTGTCATTTAGTGTCACCATCTGTTCCAGCAAAGGTGAAATGGCTTCTACTGCAGGCATGTTAATAACGTCTATAAATAGAGGTGAAAGAAAGCACAAACCTTTATCACTTTTTTTCACGCATGAAATAAAACGAGAATTCTATTTTCTTTTAATGCTCTTCTAACGCCTTCCAAGGAACAATGTGCAAATTGTGCCTCCTAATAAGAAAGGATTTCATCTGAATCTGTTGCTATGCACTCTTCAATGTCTCCTCCAGGTAGATTCAGTCTTTTCCAGCTGAGACTGGTTTTTGCTAGGAGCAAATTTTTACAATTCCACTCAAGGGAAGGGGTGCTGGTTTGAGATTACACTGCCCTCTGCTGGACTACAGAGGCCAAGTCAGGCAGGACAATTCTCAGACCTGATGTTCATTTTAAATAAAGTGTATGAAAATTAAACAGGAGCCACACATGGAAAGCACGGTGAGGCTGTTACAGTTGCAAAGACTCTCACTCTTTTTTTTTTTCCTGTATTTTCTGGGAGTGGGGCCGCCCCACGGCATACGGAGTTTCTGGGCCAGGGATCAGATCTCAGCCCCTGTTGCAACCTAGGCTGCAGCTGTAGCAACGCTGGATCCTTAACCCGCTGAGCTGGGCAGGGGATGCAACCTGCATCCCAGCTCTCCAGAGATGCTGCCAATCCTGTAGCACCACAGCAGGAACTCCAAAGCCTCTCACTCTTCAGAGGGAAACACAGGCAGTCGGTGGTGCATTTGCAGAACAAGGGACTGTGTTTCAGGATCCCAGCTCTGGGGGTCCCAGCTGTGCCATCTATGTCTCCGTTTCCTCATTTGTTTTTTTTTTTTTTTTTTTTCCCACTGTACAGCAAGGGGGTCAGGTTATCCTTACATGTATACATTACAATTACATTCCCCCCCCCTTTTTTTTTCATTTCCTCATTTGTGAAGTGGGATAATTTGTAAAGATATTCAAAAATTAGAAAAGTGTATGCAGAGTCATTCATTAGCAGGATGACACGTCCTATTTCAACAAAGATGGTTATCATCAACCTCCTCCATTGAGCCACAGAAACTCTGGAGGCCTTGACTGAGGGTCCCCAGGGCAAGTGTCTGCCTAGAGATGGAGGAGGAGGTAAGCCCAGACTAGACCTGCCCATCTTCTCCTCAGTGTTCTGGGCTCCAATGAGCTCCCCCCACCTAGGTGCTACCTCAGTGACACCTGGCCTTAACCCTTGCCTGACCAACCATATCACCCCACACAAGGAAATGTTGAAATAGTGCCTTCTCCCCCAGCAATGAAGTTCACTGGTAAGCACTGTGGGCTCTGTTCTTCAGAGGGCAGTGTGGAGCTAGCGCAGCTCTCAAGGTAAGAGAGAAAATTCCATAGGCCACGAACAGTTGGGTTGGACAGCAGGGTCCAAGAGCAGAGACCCTCGCCTGACTGACCTCAGTGAACCATAAGAAAGTTCATTCATTCATCTCATATGTATCACTTTGCAAGTATTTGCTGCCACCACTTGCCAAGCAAGTCTCACAGAGAAAGTAAGACTAGAGTGTGACAGTGCAGCTCCAGATGGGCTCTGAAACATCCTCCAGCACCTGGTAGATGGACTGGTTCCCCTTTTGTGTGGTTTGTCCCACCCCCAGGACTGTGACTGAAACCCCTACCAGGCATTTGCCACAAGATCCTACAGAGGGGACAGGCCCTCCAGTAAACAAGTCTGAGCAGGGGAGGGTTCATACTGATTTAATATCATGCCACCAAAATGACATACGTGCTGACCAGGGTCATCTCCCTCCTGTCCCAGCACCATGATTGTCCTTTCAGGAGGTCCTACAGGCATGGCTGAGCATCAGTCCGATCCCAGCAGCCCAGGGTCATCACCCAAGGGCAGATTTAAATCACCACTGATAATGGGCTTGGGTTGGAATTCCAGAAATAACCCCAGCTGGACCACATTCGGTGGACTATTCCACCTCTCTTGTCTCCAAATTTTCTTGGGACCATGGGAATGATAGTAATGATAATCTTGCAAAAAGTTTTGTAAGAATTAGAGACAGTAAGTATCAAGTTCCTGGTTTTCTACATAGAATGGGCACTAAGGAAATGGTTATTATTGTAGCCATTGACTATATACATTATATAGCCTTTGTTATTATTTCACGCCCAAACAAAATAGATATGTGAACTCTGCACACATAGGTTTACATATACACATGGGTACATATAAAAACATGTGTGCCCATTTCTGTTTCTGTGTACAAAATATTTAGCCTAATACTAGAAAAGAGGGGAAAAATATATACTCTTGATATTACGATGGGTAAATATGTTTCCTTGGCCACATGAAAAATAAAAAAAGATACTGCTTTGAGTCATTAAGAAAGCTTTTTTCTCATCTCTCTCTTTTTTCTATATAGGGCTGCAGGTGCAGCGTCTGGAAGTTCCCAGGCTAGGGGTTGAATCAGAGCTACAGCCACCAGCCTACACCACAGCCACAGCAACACCAGATCTAAGCCACATCTGCGACCTACACCACAGTTCACAACAATGCCAGATCCTTAACCCACTGAGCAAAGCGAGGACTCAAACCCGCATCCTCATGGATACGAGGCAGACTCATTACTGCTGAGCCACAATGGGAACTTCCTGTTTTCTCATCTCTTAAGGCAAGGAAAAAATATATTTTAAGGAAAGCTGTGGAAATAGCCACTAAATAAAAATGAAATTTAAACTTGTTTTGAGAGATGAAATTAATGTGGTTTTTTTTTGTTTTCTGAAGTATCCTGAAGAGATAAAAGAGAATTACTTCTATGTAAGTATGTATTTTGCGTTGACTGACATATTTTGCAGTGCAAGAAGTTATAACCGTATTGTAGAAACACACTAAGCAGTCACCACTGCTTAATCTTTCTTTACTTGTTTATTTATATATTTATTTTGTCTTTTTGTCTTTTTAGGGCCACACCCACAGCATATGGAGATTCCCAGGCTAGGGGTCCAGTCAGAGCTACAGCCGCCAGCCTACACCACAGCCACAGCAACACTGGATCCAAGACACGTCTGCGACCTACACCACAGCTCATGGCAATGCCAGATCCTTAACCCACTGAGCAAGGCCAGGGATGGAACCCACAACCTCATGGTTCCTAGTCGGATTCGATTCCGCTGCACCACGATGGGAACTCCAATCTTTTTAACGTATTGTTGCATTTGGGACGCTAATATTTTGTTGAGAATTTTTGCACTTCTGTTCATCAGAGCATAAATAAATAAAATAGAGACAAAAATAATACGTTTTGTGAATTTTATTTCCAAATGTTTGTTTCTTTTTTTGGCCACCCCCTTGGCATATGGCACATGGAAGCTCCCAGGCCAGGGACTGAATCTGAGCCAGAGCTGCAACCTACACCACAGCTGCAGCAATGCCATATCTTTAGCCCACTGTGCCGGGTGGGGGATCAAACCAGCACTTCTACAGAGACAAACTGGATCATTAACCCATGGCACCACAGCAGGAACTTCTACTTCTGAATTTTTATTGAAGGTACATATTATACAATTGAAATTTGTTGATTTACTTTGTGTCCTGAGATCTTAGTGAATTCACTTGCATGTTACAGTTTGACCTCAACTGCAAATAAAAGTATTTGTCAGCTAAGAAGTATCTGGCTTGGGTCACTTTTCTTGAAAAAAGAAAACATTGATTCAGTTATGCCTCAATTTTAAATAAATAGATAAATAAATAAAAGGGCAAAATCAATTACACCACAATTTTAAAAGAAAGGAAGGAAAGAAAGAAGGAAGGAAGAAAGAAAGTGGGGGACAAATGAACTCATAAATAAATCTGTAGGAATTCATTTAGAAAAGTTAGATGGTATATTATCAAGATACTGAATGTTATGCTAATTTGACTTGCTGGCTAGATATATGAATTCAATCAATTAGTAGCAGTCTGACCAACTATACATTAATAATACTGTTCCTTTGTCAACTATACCCAGGAGCTTGGAAAGCTGAAATTACTGGACTTCACAAAGAAATAGCAGGCTTTCAATAAGGCTCCAGAAGTCTTGACAAAAATACAAAATCTGATTCCTGGGTATGTTTCTGAATAGCTATGTGAAAATGGCTGTGGAACACGGCATATGAATGTGACCATCGTTCTAATTTGGGTGTTGCTTTGATCCCACAAGAAGAATGATAACAACCTCTCTTCCCCCAGCTCCTCATGTACCTGCACTCTGGGCCTCTGGGACCATTTCTGGTTCCTACATCCACATGAAGGAAGGTCACCATCCCTGGTGCCTGGTGTGCTCTGGACCGGTGTGTTTATCCCAAGGTGAGGGTGGCAGCTTGCAGGAAGGATCACACGGAGCACCCAAGGGGTCACCACTGACAACACCTGTCTTTTCTCATTTGGCTGGGATTCCAACAACATCCTTATGATTGGGTGGACAAAGTGTCTAGTCTGTGTTTTGAATTGTGAAAATGCATCACGGAGGCGCTGAAATAACTGTGTGCTTACTCCAGAAAACTGTTCTTTGGGTTGATATGTACATACTCTCTGGTTCATGGAGCATTAAAGACAAAATCGGAAAGGGGTTCTAGGAGACAGAGATCTGGGTTCAAATTCTTGCTCTAAAATTCCCACCTAGGTGATCCTGGGCACACTGCTTCCTTCATTTCCTCTTCCTCAGCGTCTCCACCTATAAAATGGAAATAATAATGTTCCCTGCGTTGCAGGTCATGTAGAAGAAAACAATTAGTGAATGCATGTCACAATTTTAGCAAAGAGCCTGGAGCTTTTATAAATATTTATTTAGTGTCTTTTACAAGCAAAGGGCTATGGAAGCTGCTCTAACTGCAGTGAAAAGAGGGAAGTGCCCTGTCTTGAGCAAAGGAAGCTGTAGAAGTTGCTATCTGTACGAAAATGAAAGGAACTGGGATCTAGGGAGGTGCAAATAAAATAAACTAATATTCATTGATGTCAGGGCTCTTACGTAAGTTGTCCCTTTTAGATTTCACAACAACTAAGTATCGTAATATATTTCAGGATAGTTTCAATTGCTAGCCATGTAAACCTGACTCGAAATGGCTGGTGACAAAAAGGAGAATGAGCAAGAGAGGAAGAAACTGAGAAAGTAAGAGAGAGAGAGAGAGACACAGACAGACAAGATGTGTTGACTCCCGCAACTGGCACAAAAAGGTGAAGGAGTTTTGACACAGACAGAAGAGTTGCAGGTTATCGATATGTGAATGGTTTTCTCTCTCGCTCCATTCTCCCAGCTACAACTGTTCTTTTCAATCACTTGTTGGCTTTATTCCCACCTACTTCAGACAGGCCAAGAAATTATGATGGCACAAAATCCAAGAGGTGGAGCGAACCATCCTTCCCCAGGGTTCCTATGTCACATCTCAAGGAAGCATCTAGGTGGCCATAATTGACCTACATGCCTATCATGTGTTCAGGCATGGGGTACCCTGACTGGCTCTAGGAAAAAAAAAAAAAAAAAAAACTAAGCCCAAAGTTAGGGGGAGGGAGAAAACAATAAAAATAATAGCAAAAACAAATGAGATGGAGAATATTAAAAAAATCAACAATTCTAAGGGCTATTTTTTTTTTAAATCAACAAGTTTGACAATCCTTTAGCTAGCTGGAGAAAAAAGAAAGAAGACCCACGTAAAATCGGAAATTGCAACTGATGCCAGATATAAAGAGTTATAAGAGATTGGCATAGTGGTTACCGAATCCGACTAGGAACCATGAGGTTGCGAGTTCCATCCCTCGCCTTGCTCAATGGGTTAAGGATCTGGTGTTGCTGTGAGCTGTGGTGTAGGTCGCAGACTTGGCTGGGATCTGACATTGCTGTGGCGCTGGCGTAGGCCGGTGGCTACAGCTCCGATTCGACCCCTAGCCTGGAACCTCCATATGCCACAGGAAGCGGCCCTAGAAAAGGCAAAAAGACCAAAAAAAAAAAAAGAGTTATAAGAGATAACTATAAACAATTACATGTCAACACATCGGATAACCTAGAAGAAATAGATTCATTCCTAGAAGCATAGAGCTTACCAAAATTGAATCAGGAAGAGACTGAAAGTCCAACCAGACTGATAATGAGTAAAAGGATTGAATCAATGGTCAAAAACCTCCCTGAAAAGAAAAGCTCAGGACCAGATGCCTTCATTAGTGAATTTTACCAAACTTGCAAGGAAGAATTAATGCCATTCCTTCTCAAATTCTTCCAAAAAGCCGAAGAGAATGGAACACTACCTCACTCATTTTATAAGGCCAGCATTACCCAGATACCAAAACTAGAAAAGTATACATAAGAAAATGACAGAGTAATAGCCCCGGTGGCTATACATGCAAAAACCCTCAATAAAGTACTAGCAGACTGAACTCAGCAGCATGTTAAAAGGATCATACACCATGATCGAGCGGGATTTATCTCTGATGCATGGATGGTTCCACCCAGGCAAATCAAGAGAGGTGATACCTCACATTAATGAAATGAAAAATTGAAATCACACGACCATCCTAGCAAATGCAGAAAGAGCATTTGACAAGGCTGAGCATCCTTTCATGATGAAAAACACTTGGCAAACCAGAAATAGAAGGACATGATCTCAACGAAGGCCACGTAGGAAAAGCCCACAGCCAACATAATTATCAACGGTGAAAAACTGAATCTTTTCAGAAAGAAGACACTCTCATCACTTTTATTCAACACAGTCCTGGAAGAACCAGCCAGAGACACCCAGAGGCTCTGCTCCGGACTGCACATTGTAACAGCCATCTCCGAACTAGACTGCTATGACAATAGAGGATTGAGTCTTAGCTCCAGAAGGCAGCCTGAACACCAAAGGAGAGATGGGTTGTGAAGTAAAAGCATTGATCAATATGAGAAAAAAACTTTATAAAAATTGGGTTCTCTAGGCATGTCCACTGTGGCTCAGCGGGTCACAAACCTGACTAGTATCCATGAGAATGCAGGTTTGATCCCTGGCCTTGCTCAGTGGGTTAAGGATCTGGCATTGCCGTGAGCTGTGGTGTAGGTGGCAGATGTGGCTTGGATCCTGAGTTGCTGTGTGGCTGTGACATAGGCCCGTAGCTGTAGCTCCAGTTGGACTGCTAGCCTGGGAACTTCTGTGTGCCGCCCATGTGGCCCTTAAAAAAAAAAAAAAAAAGATTTGGGTTTCCTGTACAAATGGAAAAGAGATTCTAGGAGTGCTGGGATCCTACATGCAGAACCTAGAAACAAAAGGGCTAGAGGCACCTGTGACTTTATGAATACATCAGATAGGCCCCAGAGCAGAGCTGAGTTTCCAAGCAGGTCCCACAGGCACCAGTAGAAGCACACAGGCTCAGATGCAGCGTTCCTGCCACTGAATGGCCCTCAGAGGCGATCCTGTCCTACTCTTAAGTAGAAGCACAGATCCCCCAACACAAGCCTGCCCTTGGTGGGCTGGGCTGAATTCTGCCAGGGGAGGGGACTTCTCCAGCTAAGTCAAGGCTGGGCCTGGGAGGACCCTCGGGAGAGACGGAGAAGGGGTTGTCTTTTTTCCTCTCCTGACCTGGCACACTGGCCATTTTCCTGGAAGCAGAACCAACCTCTTGACGGAGTGGGAGTGAATTCAATTGTCTCTCTCCAAGGTCACTGGCAGAATGATGTTTTCTGGAAACATGAGAACATGTGGTTTCTTCAAACCCCCGAAAAAGGGAAACAATTTTAAATTCAAAAGCACATGCACAGCGTGAAGACTCAGCTGGCAGGAGGAAGCTGATATGCTCCCTGTGGTATAACTGCCACTTTTTCTGAGAGTTTTTTTTTGGGGTGGGGGGCGGTTGGCAAGTTTTTAGGTGTTTGGCTCCTGACTTTAACTTCCAGTCATCTGCAACTAAGCAAGCCCTCATGCCACGACTCATCCAGCTGAGACTATGCAGAAGCAGAAATGCCACCAGAGATGACAACCGGCTCAGTGAAGCCGTGGGGCCCCCAGCCTCCAGGATCTCACCCCACACTCACCAGATGAAAACAAGTAGTGTCCTGGCAAAGCCAGCAGCCCTGCCCGAGGGTGCGCCTGTCTCTCCAGCCACATCTAGGAAATTGTCCACCCATAGCTCTTGACTAGCTTTCTCCGATGGTCACTAGCTCCCCAACAGGACCCTGATTCTCAGGACAAGTTTAACTCAAACAACTCTTGATTCTATTTGTAATGATGACAGTGATAAACTCTATGGTTGTTTCTGCTGAATTGGATTGTCACAGGAAAGGTTTAATTGGGAATTTAGGAAAACTTTCTAATTATGAGAGTTTTGAGTCTCTAAGAAGAATGACTAAGGGTTTCTTTCTGTCACTATGGACTGGGCATCTGTCCAAAGATCTTTGGTTATTTAAAAGCACTTAAACAAAGGGAGGGGAATGTTTCATCTCTTTCTGTCACTGGCTTTTTATATTATAGAATCAAGGAAAATCAGATATGAAAGGAAGCGTGGAGAGCAGATGGTCCAGTCTTCTTGTTAAAAACCTAAGTGTGAATGTGATATTGTCCTTTCTTTCTTTTTTGTCTAATTTTGGGGGCTGCCCCCATGGCATGTGGAGGATCCTATGTTAGGTGTAGAATCGGAGCTGTAGCTGCCAGCCTACACCACAGCCACAGCAATGCCAGATCAGAGCCGCATCTGCGACCTACACCACAGCTCACAGCCATGCTGGATCCTTAACCCAGTGGGCAAGACCAGGGTTGAACTTGTGTCCTCATGGATAGTAGTTGGATTGGTTACTGCTGAGCCACAGGGGCTCCAGATAGTGTCTGATTGTTAGCAGTGAAGTTTAAATATGAAAGATTTAATTCCAGCCAAGACATGACCTCTGGCTTCTGGAAAGCAGGGTCCTGGCCCATCAGGTCCCTGCAAAGACCAGAGGATGAAGGAGGCAGGAGTGGCCTTAGTAGGCTCGGAGGGTGATGAGACCCTGTTTTTGTTTTTGTTTTTGTTTTCCTGACTATGACTAGGGTAACCCACCTCAGAACAGCTACTCAGTCCCAAGTGACTAGAATGTGCTTTTCAAAGTAGAACCTCGCTTCTGATTAAATAGTTTCCATCCCTTAAATGAAATGTGTTACCAACATTGCACTCTGCTGCCAGTCTCTGACTTTGTGCCAGGAATCCATACTGTACAGAAAGACCATAATGCTCTTACTTAATAAACTCCTTGAATAATTTAGATTATCAGTATCAAGAGGTCAGCACACTTATTCCACGGGGAGCCAGAGCGTAAAAATCTCAGGATGTGCTGACCACGTGGACTCTCTGGAACCTAGTCAACATTCTTTAGTTATTGTGTGTGGGTTTAAACAGCTCTTTAAAAAAAAAATAAAATAAAAAAACCATTTTGGCCTGGGAGAGTGTAGAAAAGAGGCCACTTTTGGTCAGCTGCTGTCGTTTGCCAATTCCTCCTTGCTGTTGACAACTTCCATTTTTACTCTTTTTTTTTTTTTTCTTTTTTGGTCACTCTCAGCATATGGAAGTTCCTAGGCCAGGGATCAAATCCCAGCCGCAGCTGTGACGCACTCCACTGCACCAGGCCGGGGATCAAACCAGCAATGCCACATATACAAGCTGGATCATTAACTCACCTCACCACATCAGGAACTCCTTTAATTTTTGCTTTTTATAAAATGTCTCCAAGGAAAAAAAGAATTAAAGTCCTGTGAAAAACCTTTCCCTGGGAGTTCCTGTCATGGCTCAGCAGTTAAAAGCCTGACTAGTATCCACGAGGATGAGGGTTTGATCCCTGGCCTTGCTCAGTGGGTTGAGAATCTGGCATTGCCGTGAGCTGTGGTGTAGGTCACAGAAGTGGCTTGGATCTGGCATTGCTGTGGCTGTGGTGTAGGCCAGCAACTTCAGCTCTGATTCAACCCCTAGCCTGTGAACCTCCGTATGCTTCTGCTGTGGCCCTAAAAAGCAAAAAAAAATAAAAATAAAAATAAAACTTTTCCTGAGATGTCAAAACATTCCTAGATTTATAGGGCTGTTTCAAGGGTCAGGTCTTGTTTAGACAGCAGCCTCTGAAGATTCCAGGCCAAAAAGTTGTGGATTTGGTGGTTTTTTTGTGGAGAGCCAGAGGTTCTCACAACTACTGGTCAAGAATTTTCCTCCTGGTGCAGCAAGTCCCAAGAACTCTTAAGCATCTGAGGTTCCAGTCTCAGGAGCTGGAGGATCGGTCTGCAGCCTCTGATCCCAGGTGTGGCTATGAGTCTGCCTGATGCCTGCTCGCCTGATTCCCACTCACCTGAGCTCAGTGGCCAGCTGCTCTCCCTACTCCCCTCCAGCACCCCCATAGTTCGTGTCCCCTCTGCTTGCTGATGTGCTCAGACAGCACAGCCAAGAAGCTCTAGCCCTGCTCCTCCTCTGAGATGCCTCTGGGCTACAAGGGCACTGAGACCAGGTGGACACAAGAGGACCATCCAGTCCCGACGGAGCCAGAGTGGGCTCCTCTCCAATCATGAGTTATTCTAATGCTCCGTTTGCCCAAGTTTTTTTTTTCTTTTTTGTCTTTTTGCCTTTTCTTGGGCCGCTCCTGTGGCATATGGAGGTTCCCAGGCTAGGGATTGAATCGGAGATGCAACTAGGGATCCGAGCTGCGTCTGCAACCTACACCACAGCTCACAGAAACGCCAGATCCTTAACCCACCGAGCAAGGCCAGGGATCAAACCCGCAACCTCATGGTTCCTAGTCGGATCCGTTAACCACTGAGCCACGACGGGAACTCCTGCCCAAGATGTTTTCAGCCCTCAGTACAGGCTCTGACAAGGGAGGATGATGAAGAATGGGGGACATAATTTGGAACCTCCAAACCACACCTTGCAGGTTACCAAGGTTGAGGCCCTCTGTGGCTGAGAGCTCCAGTCAGGAGCTCCATTCCCAGCGTGTTGCAGGAATGTAGGCCAGCAGCTTCCTGTTGCTGCAAGCTGCTTACCCTCTAATTGTGACCACAGACACTATTCCTTCCAAATCCTCAAGGGTCCCAGCCACGTTCTAAGATTTACCCTCTCTAATACAGAACGTTAGAGTAGGAAACATGTCTATATATCGCCTTACAAGCTAGACTGTAGGAGAAATAAATAGCAGAAGTCTTTATGTACTTAGGTACCATGAAGTATGTGTATCTATACTACTTAATAGAAATTTTATTTATTTTTATTATTTTTTATTTTTTTGTCATTTCTTGGGCCGCTCCTGCGGCATATGGAAGTTCCCAGGCTAGGGGTCGAATCGGAGCTGTAGCTGCTGGCCTACACCAGAGCCACAGCAACGTCAGATCTGAGCCGCGTCTGCAACCTACACCACAGCTCACGGCAACGCCGGATCGTTCACCCACTGAGCAAGGGCAGGGATCAAACCCGAAACCTCATGGTTCCTAGTCGGATTCGTTAACCACTGCGCCACGACAGGAACTCCATTAATAGAAATTTTAATGCTCCAACATATATTTCCTATTAAGGAGTCTCTTCATAATATCAAACATATACTAAAACGTATTATCGAACATATATGTTATAGCAGTTACTCAAAAAAATTGCCGACAACCATTGGCCTCTGAATTATAAACTAACATAAACACATTCTATAGCATAAATTCTATTTTACCAAATTTGTAATAAACATACATGTCCAACGGCATCTGTGAAAAAACAACAAAGCATAGAGTGATCCATCCACCTTTGATTTTGACTGGCTCGCCCTGCTGGAGTTCACCAGAAACATCAGAAAAATTTAACATTCAGTGTGGATCACAGTTAAAGAATTGCAGTGTACCATTATATCAGATACACTTTTCCACTTTTTTTTCTTTTGTTTTTTTAGGGCTGCACCTGTGGCATATGGAGGTTCCCAAGCTAGGAGTAGAATTGGAGCTGTAGCTGCCAGCCCTCTCCACAGCCACAGCAACACCGGATCCTTAACTCACTGAGCGAGGCCAGGGATCAAAGTCCTGTCCTCATGGATACTAGTCAGGTTCATTAACCACTGAGCCATGATGGGAACTCCTCACTTTTCCACTTGATAACCATGAATTGGAGAACAACATCCCTCTGTGTTCCTCAAAAACTGAATCAGAGAATCTATGATTTAAGAGTCCACAGGTATATGTATTTTCTCAATCGACTAATAATAAAAGCAGGCATCCTATCATGCTGGGTGAGGGGACTTTGCTCTCAAGAAAGACTTTTTCAAGTCCTGAAAAAGAATTATAATGAAGCAAAACCACAAAGATAGAGCAATTAAAGTAGTAATGTCCTAGTACATTAGGCGGATAAATGAAACAGAATAGAAAAGCCAGAAATAGACTCAGGAGTTTAGCCATTCAGGATTTGATAAAGTTTAATTACCAATTAATGAGAAGATAGACTGTTGAATGAACTGATGAACCATTTGGAGAAAAAATTAAATATTTATCTCATTCCTTTTGCCTAATAAATATCAAATGAATTATAAAGATTTAAATATAAAAATGTGTATCTTTGCATATTTGAAGATAAAAAAGACATTAAAGCTAGAAATGATAGGTGATTTTTTTTCTACCTAAAATGTGAAATCTTATTTTGGGCACAAATACATAAAAAAATGAAAAATAGGAAGTTGAGAGACAGAGAACAAAGTGGAGAAAATGTTTACACCTGGTGATCATGGCTAGAAATAAGGTTTCTAATTCACAAAACCCTTTCGTACATCAATAAAGAAAAAATGATCACCTGGTGAAAACATTGGAAATGTGATGAACAAGCATTTCACAAAAGAAGTAAATGTTACGGTCAACAAGTCTCTAAGAGGACATTCAATCTCTCTGGTTGAAATGAGGCAAGTTAGACATCAAATAAGACTTGTCACCTCTCACACGACCGGGGATAAATGCATCGGTGGTGCTTGGGATTAACTACTACAGGTAGCAGAAGGAGAGGACCACGCTGAAAATGGCTGGCTGGCACCGGGGCCTTGCTTCTACCGACGGCACCTGAGTACCGTGGAGTATCAGCACCAGTGTCAGCATCTAGGCAGATGCTGGTCAAGCTGAGTGTGGGCTAGACTTCAGCCCCAACCCCCACCACCACCCTGTGCTCAGCACGGTGGACCTGTAACTCAGAATCACATCTTTCTCGAGTGCAGTTTTTTTTTTTTTTTTTTTTTTTGTCTTTTTGCCTTTCCTAGGGCCACACCTGTGGCATATGGAGGTTCCCAGGCTAGGGGTCTAATCGGAGCTGTAGCCACCGGCCTACGCAAAAGCCACAGCAACTTGGGATCCGAGCCATGTCTGCAACCTACACCACAGCTCACGGCAATGCCACATCCTTAACCCACTGAGCAAGGGCAGGGATTGAACCTGCAACCTCATGGCTCCTAGTCAGATTCGTTAAACACTGCGCCACGACGGGAACTCCTAGAGTGCAAATTAACAATAAGCATCACAGCTAAAACTGCATTTCCTCTGACCCTCTAAGTCAGCTTCTAGGAGTTTATCCTAGAAAGGCTCATCCAAGAGCAAAGATATATAAGCAGGGATGGTTGTTGCAAGGTTGTTGATAAAAGCAAACCCTGGACAATGAATGGTATATCAGTCAGGAACTGGTTACAAGTCATAGCGCTCCAGAGCCACAATGTAACCAAAGAAGATAGTATAGAAATATTTCTATAACATGTTATCTAATCCTATAATCAGGTGACAAAACAACATATATCATCACATTCGCATTTATTTGTATGTCTCTATATACAGACAAATGACTAAAATCACATAGAGAAATATTAAGGGTAGTTACCTCTAGAGTTGGGGCCTGGGGTGACTTTCATATTTTACCCCTTTTGTTAAAGCTTCTATTAGATATAACTCTCTTGGAAAATAAGAATTGTTTCTTGGGCCATTTCTATGTGTACATTCTGTCCTCATTTAAGCCCACCCATCTAGTAGCCCCTTAACATTTCTTGCAATCTATTTTGTCCTTGACTCAAATCAAAGAGCCCACATTTGGAAAAGAGAGAGACTGGAAGACCCATTCCTTTCTCCAATGTCTATAAGGCAACAAATTTTGCATTAATAATAATAAGTATTATGATTATTAATTATAAAAGATACATTAACTTGAAACCATTTTATCTTTTATTTTAGAAATAAATAACATTTATAGAAACTAAAAAACAAAAGACAAAAAGATTTTACCTATTTCTTCTATCTGCGCCCCCACTTCCTACTTCTGGCAACTACCAATCTGTTCTCTATACCTCTGAGGTTATATAAATACACACACACACACACACACATGTGAGATCATATGGTATTTGTCTTTCTCTGTCTGCCTTGTTTCACTTAGCATAATGCCCTCAGGATCCATCCATGTGGTCCCAAATGGCACAATTCCATTCTTTTTTATGGCTAACTACTATTCCGTTGTGTAAATATACCACATTTTCCTTATCTGTTCATCTACCGATGGACAGTTAGGCTGTTTCCATATCTTGGCCATTATAAATAATGCTGCAATGAACACGGGGGTGCAGGTATCTTTTCAAGTTCATGCTGTCATTTTCTTCAGGCAAATACTCCGAAATGGAATTCTTAGATGATGTGGTCGTTCTCTTCTCAGTGTTTTGAGGAACCTCTTTACTGTTTTCCATAGTGGCTGGACCAATTTACATTCCCATCAGCAGTACACAGAGGTTTCCTTTTCTCCAATTCCTCACCAACACTCGCTATTTCATGTCTTTTTGATAATAGCTATTCTAAGAGGTGCGAGGTGGTATCTCACTGTGGTTTTGATTTGCATTTCCCTGATGATTACTGATGTACAGCATATTTCCTGTACCAGTTGGCCATCTGCATGTCTTCTTGTATTTGGTCATTTATATGAGTTAAAAGAAAGACAATTTTTTATTCTTAATTGAGTATCAAGGTGGCAACCTCAAACCCAGATCAAACCTGAACATTCAGATCAGTCAAGTTTTTCCTACATTATCAATGGAAGAGATATATGGGCAAGCAGGAAATGCCCATTCATGGAACCGAAACATATTTTGTGCCAGAAAACACAGTTTCTGTTCTTGGTTTCTCAGTATATTTTTTTCTGGGTAATTTAAAATAGATTATGATTCCCAGGGTAGTAATATTTAAAAGGATTTTACACCAACATGCTTGATGCTTTGGATTAGAAGACTTTCCTAAAATAATATTATATTTCTCATCAAGTTAGTTACTTTATATTTAACTTCCTTTCCCCCCTGACTCACTCACCATCCCCTAAGAACACATACAAAGAACAGAAACTGTGTTTTCTGACAAAGAAACAAAATTCATTTGGGTGCTACTGAACTAAAACAAAAATACCAGTGATTTGTTACATAGAGCCAATTTTCATTTTCTTTTCTTTTCTTTTTTTAATTGATTTTTTTATTTTTTGGCTTTTTAGGACCATACCCATGATATATGGAGGTTCTCAGGTTAGGGATTGAATCTGAGCTACAAGTGCCAGCCTACACCACACCTACAGCAATGCAGGATGCGAGCTGTGTCTGCACCCTACACCACAGCTCACAGTAATGCTGGATCCTTAACCCACTGAGCGAAGCCAGGGATCAAACCCGCAACTTCATGGAGCCTAGTCCGTCTCCTTAACCACTGAGCCACGAAGGGAACTCCAGTGTAAATTTTCTGGGTTTCATTTTCTCCTGTCTGAGATGGGCATTTGCCATCTCTAGCTTGCATTCCAATGAAGATATGAAGGCTATTTGTCGGGGTTAGGCCTGAATAGATCCTATAGAGACTGATGTGAGTTCACAGGAATAGAACACAAGGACGTTCACACCTAAGAGTGTTGTTAAAAACAATGGAGGTTCTGGAGGTGAGCAATTAGAAGGAAGATGGTAAGTTAATAATACTAGTAGCTATAATCAAAACATTGACCAGGTGGAAGATTAACAGAACCAGAATAAGAGGCAGCCAAGAACAGCCGGCCTGGGGGCCTGGGGAGGAGCAAGCCTCAAAGACAGGCAACATCTGTCTCTGCTAAGAGGAATGACTTTATTTGCATCAGATCGTAGGGCAATTAACACCCAGGGCGGAGTTGAAAACAACAGAGAAGTCAGCAGGCCATGAAGAGGGGCTAAAATCTTGGTGTCACACCCATAGCAAACCAGCCAGAAGTTCATCAGGGACATTAGGAAAACACAGAGTCAGAGAGCCTCACTAAGACCACAGTGGCTCCTGGTGATCAGAGATATTGACCCACGCCTGGGGCTGGGCCCTCAGAGGAGTGCATCACAGGCTGCCCAAAGCCAGGAAAAGAGTGCATCCAGGACACTAGGCAACTGCACCAGCAAATAGGTAAACATCAACAAGATCGATGGGGGAGAGGGAATGAGTCTTCAAAGGTGCTACATGTATTACCTAAAATGTCCAGTTTTCAACCAAAAAAGAAAATGAGATGCATAGAATCAGGGAATTATCATCTGTATGCAGGAATAGAAAGCAGGCAATGGAAACAGATTCTGTAGGTCCAGATGGTGAGCTTAGAGGACAAAGACTTCACAGGAGTTGTTACAAATATATTCAAAGTAGAGAAAACATGATCAGAAAAAGAAATTGAAGACCAAAAAATGGACCACATTCACACATAAGAATATTTAATATTATTAAGATGGAAATGCTTCCAAGTTGACCTACAGAGTCAGCATAATCCCTGTCAAATCTGTAGCTTCTGTTTTTGCATAAATTGAAAAGCTTATCCCAAAATTATATAAAAATGCAAAGGTACCAAACAACCTTGAGCAAGAAAAAAGTTGGAAGATTCCGATTTCCAAGATCATGATAAAACTACAGTAATTAAGATTCTGTAGTTCTGCTCAAGGACAGGCCTAGAGATTAATGAGATGCAATTTAGAGTCCAGAAATAAACCTTTACATAGATCTTCAGCAAGAGTATCAAGATAATTAATTTTGGACAGAATAGTTGTTTCGACAACGACTGTAGCGCTGGGACAAATGGATGTGTGCATGCAAAACACCTGAAGCTGGACCTCTGCCCCAAACTAAATACAAAAATTAACTCAAAATAAATCTGAGACGTAAATGTATGAGCCAAAACTATAAAACTCCTAGGAAAACATAGGAGTAAATCTTCAAGATCTTGGGTTAGACAACAGTTTCTTAGCTAATAATACAAAACCACAAGCAAAAAAAGAAGAACTGGAAAGAAGGAAAGAAGGAATATCAAAACTAAAGACTCTGTTTGGAGTTTCCCTCGTGGCGCAGTGGTTAATGAATCCAACTAGGAACCATGAGGTTGCAGAGTTCCTGTCGTGGTGCAGCGGAAATGAACCCTACTAGTAACCATGAGGTGGCAGATTTGATCCCTGGCCTCTGTCAGTGGGTTAAGGATCTGGCGTTGCCTTGAGCTGTGATGTAGGTTGCAGATGCGGCTTGGATCCCGCATCGCTGTGGCTTCGGCATAGGCTGGCAACTACAGCTCTGATTCGACCCCTAATCTGGGAACCTCCATATGCTGCAGGAGCGGCCCAAGAAATGGCAAAAAGACAAAAAAAAAAAGACTTTGTTTGGCACATACCATCAAAAAAGTAAAAGATAACCCTCAACATGGGAGAAAATATTTGTAAAACTCGTATCAAGAAAGGAATTTTTATCTAAAATATATAAAGAACTCTTACAATTCAATAATAAAAAAGATGTGAGTCAAATGAAAAGTGGGCAAAGGGTTACAATGTCTCCAAGGATGATATACAAATAAATGCCTACTAAGCATGTCAAAAAGAGTCTCAGCATTATGACATAAAGGAATGGCAAATCAAAACCACAATAAGATACCACTTCACAAGCACTAGGATGGCTATAATCAAAACGCCAATAATATGTGGAAAAGGATGTGGAGTTCTAGGAACACTTACATATTGCTGGTAGAAATCTAAAAAGCTATTCTGATTTGTTTTTGTTTTTATTGAAATGTAGTCGATTTACAATGTTGGGTTAGCCTAGTGATTCGGTTATACATAAATATATATTCTTTTTCATAGTCTTGTTCTATTATGGCTTATTGTAGGATATTGAATATAATTCCCTGGACTATATTGTAGGACTTTGTTGGTTATCTATTTTGTATATAGTAATTTGTATCTGTTAATTCCAGACCCTTAATTTATCCTTCCACCACCCTTTTTCCCTATTGGTAACAATAAATTTGTTTTCTGTGTGTAAGTCTGTTTCTGTTATGCAAATAAGTTCATTTGTATCATATTTTAGATTCCACATATAAGTGATATCATATAATATTTGTCTCTCTCTTTCTGATTTATATCACTTAGTATAATAATCTCTAGGTCCATCCATGTTGCTGCAAATGGCATTATTTCATTCTTTTTTATGGGTGAGTAATATTCCACACATATATCCATTTATGCCACATCTTCTTTATCCATTCATTGGTCGACGATCATTTAGGTTGCTTCCATGTCTTGGCAATTGTAAATAGTGCTGCAATGAACATTGGGGTGCATGTATCTTTTCGAGTTATATATTTTTTCTGGATATATGCCCAGGAGCGGAATTGGAGGATCAGGTGGCAACATTATTTTTAAAGTTTTTAAGGACACTCTGTGCTGTTTTCCACAGTGGCTGAACCAGTTTAATTCCTACCAACCGTGTGGGAACATCTTTTTGCCACATCCTCTCCATTATTTGTTATTTGTGGATTTTTCAATGATGGCCATTCTGAGCAGTGTGAGGTAGTAGTTTTGATCTGCACTTCTCTAATAATTAGAAATCCTGGGCATCTTTTCATGTGCCTGCTGGCCATCTGTATGTGGTAAAGCTACTTTGGAAAATGTCTGGCGGTTCCTCAAAATGTTAAACATAAAGTTACCACATAACCCAGCAATTCCACTCCTAGTTATATATTCAACAAAAAAATACATATCCACACAAAAACTTGTATGCAGATGTTTGTGGCAGGACTATTCATAATAGCCTGAGTACCAATGAGTGAATAAATAAAATCAGGTAGGTATATCCATACAAAGGGATATATACATTTTTTAAATTTTATGGCTGCGCTTAGGGCACATGGAAGTTCCTGGGCCAGGGATTGACTCTGAGCTGCAGCTGCAACCTATACCACAGTTTGTGGCAACACTGGATCATTTAACACTCTGCGCTGGGTGGGTATCGAACTTGCATCTCTGCAGTGACCCAAGCTGCTGCAGTAGAATTCTTAACCCATTTTGCCACAATGGGAACTCTCAAAAGGATATTATTTTGCAATAAAAAGGAATGAGATACTAGTATATGCTGCAAGAATGAAATGTGAAAACGTAATAAAGAAGTCAGTCACAATGAGCATATATTGAATAATTCTATTATGTGAAATGCACAGAATAGGCATATCTATAGAGACAGAAAAAAGATGAATGCTTTCCCAGGGTGTATGTGTTTGTGTGGGGGTTAGTGTGTGTGTGAGGTGGGAAGGATGAAGAATGACTACTACTGGGTACAGGGGTTCTTTTTGTGTTTTTTTTTTTTTTTTAAAAAGGTTCTAATATTGATTTTGGTGATGGTTGCACATCTTTGTGAATATACTTAGAATAACTGAATTGTACATTTCAAATGGGTAAGTCGTATAAATGTCAATGAGATCAAAAAAGATGTGAAACACTGAATTGCATTTTTATTAAAAAAGGATTAAAAGATCTTGCTAGCAGAAAAGACACTTGATTGAATGAAGTAATTTTCATTAAGGTAAAAATAGCAGTTTGAACTACCTTCCAGTTAAGTAATTATATTTTGAAAGAGTAGCCTTCTAGGCAAGTGTATGCTTACCTGTTGAGATATGTGAAGTCAGGAACTATTTTTGAGCATAAATGTTCCCTCCTTTTAAATCTCTGGCACAAGTATTTCAAAAAGTCACACAGCACAAAATTTACCATTTTAACCATTTTACCAAAGCGTAAGTGAATCTTTAAAAAAACGTAATAGCTGAGAGTGCCCGCTGTGGCACAACGGGATCAGTGGTGTCTTGGAAGCACTGGGACACAGGTTTGATCCCCGGCTGGGCACAGTGGGTTAAGGATCCAGCATTGCTGCCACTTCGGCCTAGATTGCAACTGCTGTTCGGATCTGATCCCTGGCCTAGGAACTCGATATGTCTTGGGGTGGCCAAAAAAAGAAAAAATATATAAAAAATAAAAATATAGGAGTTCCCGTCGTGGCTCAGTGGTTAACGAATCCAACTAGGAACCATGAGGTTGCGGGTTCGGTCCCTGCCCTTGCTCAGTGGGTTAAGGATCTGGTGTTGCCGTGAGCTGTGGTGTAGGTTGCAGACTTGGCTCGGATCCCGCGTTGCTGTGGCTCTGGCGTAGGCAGGCGTCTACAGCTCCGATTCAACCCCTAGCCTGGGAACCTCCATATGCCACAGGAGTGGCCCAAGAAAATGGCAAAAAGACAAAAAAAAAAAATATATATATACACACACACACACACACACACACACACATATATATAAAATACCTCAACCCTATCTTATCGTACGAAGACAAGTTAATTTTGATAAATTGACCAGCATCACTGACAGAATATGAGATAAATTACTTTATCTCAGTGATTGCCACACCCTGGTCACATCCATCTGCCTTCCAAAATGCCACTGAACATGGGAGGAGGATCGGCTTCCTTCTGCTGCTGGGTTTCCTTGCCAATTCAGCAATGATTCAAATGTAACTTTCAACCTACAAATGATGGACTTCCTTCTTTTTTCTGTTGTTAATGAAGTTTTGAGAAAAAAAAAAAAAAGAGAGAGAAAGAGAAAAATTACTTAAGGACCACAGACAGCATTTGAACTTGGACACATGCATCTAAGCTGACCCCTGGTCAGTAAGAACACTGACCAGGGGTCACAAAACACTGACCGTCATCCCATTGCTGCTCCTTTTCTGGGCGTGTGGCTCTGAGCAAATCACGTGCCTGTGGGCACCTCTGATCTCTTATTTTCCATAAAGTTCCAAGTCAGTAAACTGCCAGACATGCTGGTGCAATGGCTAAAAAGGTGAATTTTGTGTTGTGTGACTTTTATCTCAGCTTAAAATAATTTGTATAAAAGTACTCCTGTTACGGTCCTGACTCTGGAATTTTTTTCCTTTCTATGCCAATAAAATTTTACCATTTCAATAGTTGTAGTTGATGGAGTTCCCGTCGTGGCTCAGTGGTTAACGAATCCAACTAGGAACCATGAGGTTCCAGGTTCGGTCCCTGCCCTTGCTCAGTGGGTTAAGGATCTGGCGTTGCCGTGAGCTGTGGTGTAGGTTGCAGATGCGGTTCGGATCCCTCGTTGCTGTGGCTCTGGCGTAGGCTGAATATTATATTACTCGCAACCTGAGTATTTTTAATTTGAAAGATGAAAAATGAAGGCCTTGCATTCTAAATTTTAAAATGTACAGTGTAGGAGTTCCCATCGTGGCGTGGTGGTTAACGAATCCGACTAGGAACCATGAGGTTGTGGGTTTGATCCCTGCCCTTGCTCAGTGCGTTAATGATCCGGCGTTGTCGTGGGCTGTGGTGTAGGTCACAGACGCGGCTCGGGTCCCGTATTGCTATGGCTCTGGCGTAGGCTGGCAGTTACAGCTCCTATTAGACCCCTAGCCTGGGAACCTCCATATGCCATGGCAGCAGCCCAAGAAATGGCAAAAAGACAAAAAAAAAAAAAAGACAGCCTCATGTGAGAAAGAAGAGCCCCATCAGTACAACACAAGTCCAACCAAGCGCTGCACACACATACCCCCCACAACAAAGGCTACAGTAAATCAAGCATAGAGGGAATGAATAATAATCCCTCAGACTAATCCAGGAAGGAGATAGAAAGAGGATCTAGGTATCAAGGAGCTGTCTCCTACAGAGGAACCGAGAAGAAAGAATGTTTGCAAGCACAGACAAAACAATGAACTAGGAACCTACACCCGAAAGATAGAGAGTCAGAATAAAAGAGGAGGGAGGAAGGACGGAGAATCAGAATGGTTTGAATTTCTCGACATCAACACTGGAAGAAAGAAAACAACAGAATAATTATGTAAAATTGTGAAGAGAAGTAATGTATGAACTAGAACTCAATTCAATCCAAACCATCAATCGCACTTGAGGGCAGAGCATTTTTGAATATGGAAGGTCTTTAAAACACCCAGTTAGTGGTCAGCTAGAATTCTAGCCACTTTGGAGGCCACCATTACATGGTTTCTCCTATCAGTGCCAAGATACCCACCCCAGATATTGGTCGTTAACATAAAGGATATTAACTATGGAATCTCATTGTGGATATTAGAGTTATAAGAGATATATGAATGCCTAAAGCATTTTAGAGCCACATGTCACCCTTGAGGAGTCATATGAACTGTAATGTATCTACTTATTAATACATACTTTTTTTTGTCTTTTTGCAATTTCTTGGGCCGCTTCTACAGCAAATGGAGGTTCCCAGGCTAGGGGTTGAATTGGAGATGTAGCCACTGGCCTACGCCAGAGCCACAGCAACGCAGGATCCGAGCCACATCTGCGACCCACACCACAGCTCACGGCAATGCCGGATCCTTAACCCACTGAGCAAAGCCAGGGATTGAACCCGCAACCTCATGGTTCCTAGTCGGATTCGTTAACCACTGCGCCATGATGGGAACTCCCTTATTAATATTTTTTAAAATTAAATATCTGCATAGCAAACAAACAAACAAACAAACTTGCTTCCACTTCTTAAGAAACTCCTGAAGATTGTGTTCCACTAAAACGATGGAGTGAGCTAGGGGAGAGAAAGGCATGGAATATGAAAAACATAGACTCCAAGATAACAGAAAGTGAAAGAAAGCATAGAGCAGAATAGAAAGAAATGAATCCCTGAAAAACCGTAACCACCAGTTGACCAAAGTTGTGCCAAAATTTCCAGCTCAAGATCATATCACCTAAGTGGTTCAAAGACACATAAGCTGAGAATGTACTTAAATTGTCCAAACATTAGATGTACTCTACTCTTCTGGCAGAAACAAAGGTAAATTCTCTCTGAAAGAAAGTGGGCTTCACAAATAATTTTTCAAAGACACAAGGAAGTCAGGCACCATGAGTGATAACCAGTGCTAATACTCAGACAATATAACCATATAGGAGTTCCTGTTGTGGTGCAGTGGAAATGAATCTGACTAGGAACCATGAGGCTGCAGGTTCGATCCCTGGTTAAGGATCTGTAGGTTAAAGATCTGTAGGTTCGCTCAGTAGGTTAAAGATCTGGCGTTGCTGTGAGCTGTGGTTTAGGTCCCAGATGCAGCTTGGATCTGGTGCTGCTATGGCTCTGGCGTAGGTTGGCAGCTGTACCTCTGATTAGACCCCTAGCCTGGGAACCTCCATATGCTGCAGGTGTGGCCTTAAAAGGACAAAAGACAAAAAAAAAAAAAAAAAGAAAAGAAAAGCATATATTAAAGACTTCATAAGGTAGAATTAATAGAGGAAAGTCATATATAAATATATATTTACTATTTTTAGAGAAATAAAAAAATAAAGAATCTTCACTGAACAGAAGTCTTTGAAAAGAAACTGTTGGAAGTCCCTAAAACCATTTAGGTACAGGGTTTTGTTAGGAGGGCTTCCAGGACTCAGCATATAATCAGAGCTAACATTTGTTACAATGGAAGATAAAAAGCAAAGTCAGCAAAGGGAAACAACACTTGGGGTGAAAGAAGAAAGCCTGGGAGAAATGTGTTGACTTTTACGAAGATTTTTCTTTCCCTAAGTATTTGCGTGATAATTTTAACATTTAAAAAATCATTAATACATGTTAATTAACCATTAATATTATTCAAAGCTCAGAAGGACTGCAGCAGAGCTAAAGGCTGTTAGAGATGGAGCCCAAACTAAATCTCACCTCCAATTAGAATTTCCTAAGGAAACATAATCTTAGTAAAAGCAAGACTGGTCACCTCCTGCCCATTTCCAACAGTATTGCCAGAGGTTTTGCAGCAGAAAAATAGACCAATGGCTATTTCCTTCGTTATATGCGATAAAATTAAGTCCATTGGATAACATATAACCCTAATAAAAATCCTTCACTTGGGTTAAAAATTTAGTGGCAAAAATAAATGGAAGAGAATGTCCCACTGGAAAAGGCTGAGGGGCTCCAACAGAATGTAAATGTTTCCTATCAACTTAGTTTTCTCCATGGCAATTATAATCTAACAAGTATAAATTTTACTTCATTGATTGCATTTTGGCTCAAGGTATAGGTTTTTGTTGTTGTTGTTTTGTTTTGTTTGTTTTTTTGGCTGCCCCGTGAGGCACGTGGAAGCTGCCCAGCCAGGGATCAAACACATGCCATAGAACAAGCTGCTGCAGTGACAATGTGGGATCCTTAACACAGTGCTCCACAAGGGAACTCCAAGGTACAGCTTTTTAAAACAGGCACTGCCAGCCGGTGTTACCAAGAATGCAAGGGTCTGGAAACCGTATAATGGGAAAATTTTAAAGAGAGCCAACAGAAAAAAGGAGGGGAAACAGCTAGGTGTTTTCAAACCATTTTAAAGACTAAGGAGAAGGATGAAAATTTTATTACCTCCAGGTGTCAGAATTGGTTGTGGGTAAAAAGGAAGCAAGTTAAACTCACTGTCAAGAACCTTGTAGTAATTAAATGCCTCAGAAAACAGCCCTGTTGGACAGACTGAGCTCACCCAAAGGTGTGCTGTGAAATCCGACCTTTACCTAAGGCACTGGCCACCTGGCAGGATTGCATGGGCCTTCTGGTCCAGTCAGCAGGTGCGTCTTGGTTTGGTGTCTGGGAATCGACCACACAGTGAACAGGATTCTCTTCCCAAGCAACTGTACCACAAATGGGCATGCCCCTGAGTGCCTGCAGCCCTTGTAAGGATCAGGCAGCCAAAAGGTCACATGGCAGGAGGCAGGCCTGTTGTTGGCCATGTGCCCTTTTTTTGTATATGAAGGCCCCTTGTTTGAGCCTTCTGCTCCTGGACTGGGGTGTGTGTGCGGGGAAACCAAGGCGCACACCCGGCTCCTCTCCCTTCACCCCTCCAGCCTGCCACGCGGACCCCGCGGGTCAGGTTCTCGCGTGCTCTGGCTGGCGCTGCCCTGCCCTGGGCGCTGGGGGCGCACGGGGTACACGGGGCGCACAGGACGCACGGGCGGCGGGGCGCGGCGGCCGGGAGGAAGTGCGGGCTTGCCCGGGCGCGTTAAGGAAGTTGCCCAAAATGAGGAAGCACCGTACGTTGGGTGGCTGAGGCGACTCCGGCGGCGGGAGCAGCAAGGAGGAGCTGGCCGCCCGGCGCTGCGCCCGGAGCTGCCCCCGCGATCGCGCCCGCCCGGCCACCAGAGCCCCGAGCCCCGCCCTCGCCTCACCTGGCATAGGTAGGTGTGGCCGCGCGTTCCCTCGGCTTGACGCACCGGGACGCACCTTTGGACTAGGGGAGGCGGCGAGGGAGGAGAGGATGTGGCCCTTCCTCCTCGGCCCAGGTCTGTGCACCCTGGCACACCCGGGCAGGTACGCTCAGGCCCTTTGGCCTTTGAGAATCAAAGGGAAAATTTGATAGAATTTTCCGGATAAAAAACAGTGGGGTTGTGCCAGCTTTTCTAAACCTGGTTAGTGCGTCTCTGGGGATCCCGCTGCTGTTGGAGGAGTCAGGGGCTGGCCGGAGGCTGGGGCGTAGCGGCGAAGGCGCTAGCCGGGTTCCCGAAACTTAAAGCAGCGAGCGCAAAAAGTGCGGAAGCGAGTGGATCCTGGGAGGCGAGCAGGAATCCACAGGGACAAGAAACTCGGTCTCAGGTCTCACATTTTCGTTTGGCCATTTACAGAATTACTGGAAAATTCCACTGTATTTATCGAAGTGACTCACTGTAGAGATAGTTGTGCATATGCCTGCAAAGGTTTTATTTATACATTTCTTTTATTCCAGAAAGAACGAGCATTTGCATAAAAACATGAAACTTTCTGAATCACGACTAAAATGTAGCACGATCGCTTTTTCCTTTTACAATTTTCGTGGTGAAATAATTTAATTAGCTAGTGAATGATTTGGGCTACGGGAAAGTTTTAGGTAGTAAAATGTGAATTTGAGTTAAAGATTTTTTTGGCGATATGGCTTCAAAACCTTAAAACCACCTTCATAACGATTCATAGGCGCTTCATTTTTTGATTTGTTTGAGTAACAAGAACTAGAAAGACAACCACTGGAGAAGTTAGAGTTGCAAACTTTTGACCTTTTGCGGTGCAGTTCCTTGGGGAAGGGGGTCTTGTTCACTGTGCCGTGTATTCTCAGTCACCAGCCCAAGCTGTTCCCACTGACTCGTGATCAGAAGGCCTGTGGAATCCTGCCAGGTGGCCTCTGGAGAAACCCTGTTGCAGTTTATTTTAATGAGTTTGCCTGACTCGCCAAAGATTCCCATTGAACCCACGTTGACTGGAGTTGTTCTTTTTCTTCAACCCCGGAAGCACTTCAGTGTGTAGCTAAAAAGACCTGAAAATGTCCCACCACATCTGAATCTTCATATGAAAAATAAAATTGTGAGATGATGGAGAATTCCTGAAAGAAATGGAATTGATTCTAGTGTTTTGTTTGTTTGTTTAGGAAGAGCAAATGCATGGCTATTACACAGGCAACATTTTAGTTAAATGCAATTTAAATTTAGTGATATACCTCCACACCTCACCCCTCCCTGAGAAAAAAAGCACCAAGCAGTGAATGGATAGGTTTGTCTTTGAGCTAAAGTTTAGATATCAGTAAAGTATTAGGTGTTTTAAGTGAGAAGTCTTGTCTATTAAAATGATTTTATCAAGTTATTTTGTTCTGTCTACAATGAACCTTTGTTTTGATCTGTTTAGAGAAATTCTGCAGTGAAATATAAACTGATTTGTATTGTTTGTGTTTGAAGCGCTCAATATGTAGGATTTTATTAATAGTCTTAATAACTAGAATGTTTTTAGTGTTTTAATCAAGGATGAAAAGGGGTTATATTTTATGTCTTTACCTTTCCTGAGGGGTGAAATTGTAAGAAAGATCATTTTAATCACTAGATTTGCATTTCAGAGTAACTTGCTTTAGCCTGCTTTAGGTTCCTATTTAGTATTCTAAATGCACATCTGATTTCTCTGTTTTTAAACCAATGCATCACTTATGCATATCCATAATCATTATCCCAAACCCTCGTGCCAAGATATGTTTTGGAATGTAGGATTTTTCAGGATTTAGAATTCAAATTTAGAGTCTGGATTTCAGCCTTGAGAAAGATATTTCTCAGAATTTAGGAAGGTGTGCATCCATGCTGCTGCCATATGTTACACACCACTCCAACGCAGCCTGGGCAGTATCCTGTAATCCCACATGTTATTATTTCTGCACCAGCAGTGTGACTAGTCTCTCTAAGCAGAATAAAGAGAGGCTGCAGATAACTCAGTGTCAATTCACAGGTGTTGTCCCTAAATGAGGTTCCCTATAAAACTTACTAAAAATCTTGTTTTTCAGAGTTTTTGGAGTTAGGGCTACAGGGCTGAGTCTGCATTAGACTCCATGGAGCCCCCGTTTGCTTCTGAAAGCAAATTGCATTTCTGTTGCCCAACAACTCACACTTTCCAGTAATTAGATGGGTTAGTTTCCCCCTTTTCAGAAAGTCTGAAATGACAAGACTTCACTGAGTTTTCAATAGTAACAATCAAAATCATACAGAATCTCCAAGTAAAAAATAGGATATTTTATCCTTATGGATAGACCTTCAAACAGCAACATTTTTGATGGTCTGATTTTAGGGAGAGACTGTAGTAGTTACTTAAAGGAGGGGTATTATATCAGTGTTTACAGCCGCAGTGTGTCCGTGGGAGAAATACTGTTTCCTGTTCACTTTGCAGCTGGTACTATCTCTGCCTGTTATCTGTGACTAAGGAATGGCGGGGGACTTTTGTATAATCTGAGCTAATTCTTGCTTTTGCGACTTTCACCATATAGATTTTTTCCGCCTGTCCCCTAACTCACCTGCCCCTCAACACTTTCTTCCACTCTGGGTTTGCTTTAGCTGCAAATGAGTGAGAGAAAATTAGGAACTTAGGCCTTTGGGTTTTAAAAATTGTCTGCACACTGAACATTGCTTTTCTTTTAAAGCAATTGAAATCAAAAGGCAGAGCCTTAAAGAGAGATTGGAATGAAATTGCCTGACTTAATTATGTGTTACCATCTTACTCTTCCACCTTGAAATTGAACGTCTGATTTTTTTTTTTCCACTCAGAAAAAAAGAGGGGTTTTTTAAACTGAGGAATTATGGGAAGATTAAAAAAAAAAAACTAACCTGATTGGAATTTAAATAACAGGTTTATTCATTCATTTTGACTTTATATTAGCAGGGAAATTTTCTATTAGCTTATAATTTTGTCTGGCAAAATGGTAGCTTGCATCAATTTTAATGTTTTTTGCCTTTAAGAATGAATTACATAAGTTGTCTCCTATGAATCCTGAAAAGTGATTGAATTGGAATCTTAGGCATAGTCAGATTCAGCCTCTACCAAAGATACCAGTAGAAGGAAGAATATTTAGTTTCTATTACAGTAGGTTTAACAATTCAAAAAAGGGAACTTTCAGAGTTCCCTTCCTGGCTCAGCGGTTAATGAACCCGACTAGGGCCCATGGGGATGGGGGTTTGATCCCTGGTCTCACTCAGTGGGTTAAGGATTCGGCGTTGCTGTTGCCGTGAGCTATGGTGTAGGTTTCAGATGCAGTTTGGATTTGGTGGGGCTGTGGCCAAGCAAGTGCAGCTCCGATTGGACCCCTAGCCTGGGAACTTCCATATGCCGTGAGTGCAGCCCTAAAAAGCCAAAAAACAACAACAAAAAAACCTCCAAAAAACAAATCAAAACAAAAACCTCATTCTATTTCTCTCTCTCTTCTTTTCATTTTTGGCCACCCCATGGCATATGGGGTTCCTGGTCCAGGAATCAGATGCAAGCCGCAGTTGCAGCTTATGCCGAAGTTGCAGCAACATCAGATCCTTTAACCCACAGTGCCAGGCTGGGGATCGAACCTGCGTCCTGGCACCACAGAGACGCTGCTGATTCTGTTGCGCCACATGGGGACTTCAAAAATGACTCTCATGTGATTCTTTTATTTCTGGGAAACCAGGTCTTTATTTTTGGTGGCTGCCAAAGGCTGATGATCCTGAAGGTGAACGTGATCTAGAATATGGGTGATACCTCGATTACCAAGCAGGGTGGACCAAACTCTTTTATGATAGATGGTATCTGATAAGCAGCATCCTCTGTCCTGGGGGGTACCCCGCTCTGGCACTGGAGTCCTGGCTCCTGAAGCTGGAGATGGCAGTACCCCTCAGTGCCGGGCTGGAGCCCTGGAGGGGAGCACAGGTGTGGGAGGATTCTGGGCTCCCAGACTGGCACTCTTGATGTGAGCAGGCAGCACAATTGACCAGAAAAGGGTGGGGCTGGTGCCTGCATAAGGGAGGCCCGGGCCTAGATACAGTCAGTAGGAGAAGTGTGGAAAGATGGAAGAGGGCTAAGGGCCCAGTTTCAGGAAGAGCCACCATTGGTTTGTGTAGTCACACTGGGAGCATCTGAATGTCTAACAGTTAAACCTTCTGTGTTCCCACTTCATCTGTCTTAATTGCTAAATCTTCATGCTGTCCTGGTCAGTCTGACTATTTATTTATTTATTTATTTATTTGCTTTTTAGGGCTGCACCCGTGGCATACAGAGGTTCCCAGGCTAGGGGTCAAATCAGAGCTACAGCTGCCAGCCTATACCACAGCCACAGCAACGCTGGATCCGAGCCGTGTCTGTGACCGACATTGCAGCTCATGGCAACGCCGGATCCTTAACCCATTGAGCGAGGCCGGGAATTGAACCGGCAACCTCATGGTTCCAAGTCAGATTTGTTTCCACTGCACCACGACGGGAACTCCAAGTGTGGTAATTTATTAAATCTGTTTAGATTTGGTTGTCATGGAAATGTTCTAGTGGGACCAGAGTTAATCTGTTTTTTTAAACTTAATTTTGACTTATAACAATACCTTCCCAAGGTCCAGTCCTGCTCCCCCAAAGTAATCTATTAATCTTTTCGGCTATTTCTTCTAGAATTTTCTGCCCTATTTCCTGATGATACGCTTGCTCACTTGCTTTCTTTTCTTTTCTTTTCTTTTCTTTTTTTTTTTAATGTATCAGTTTTAGGCAATGTCTGCTGACTTCCTACTCTCAGAGGCAAGTGCTTGGCAGTCCTAGTCTCGATTACCCAGGATAGTCTTTCAATAATTTGGGGTTGGAGTTCCCGTCGTGGCGCAGTGGTTAACGAATCCGACTAGGAACCATGAGGTTGTGGGTTCGGTCCCTGCCCTTGCTCAGTGGGTTGACGATCCGGCGTTGCCGTGAGCTGTGGTGTAGGTTGCAGACGCGGCTCGGATCCCGCGTTGCTGTGGCTCTGGCGTAGGCCGGTGGCTACAGCTCCGATTCAACCCCTAGCCTGGGAACCTCCATATGCCGCAGGAGCGGCCCAAGAAATAGCAACAACAACAACAAAAAAGACAAAAAGACAAAAATAATAATAATAATAATAATTTGGGGTTAAGATGCTGTTTGGTGTTTACTTTGCTGTGCTTATGTTCACTGCTAAAGCACAGTGTATAATATAGTTCCATTTTCTTTCCTGTACCCTGCATTGTTTTTCCTGGGGTAAACTCATTTCATTTTGTGTTTTCTCAGTTGATCCTATGCCCAGACTCCCCGACATGAAGCTAAAACTCTCCTTGACTCAATTTCCCACTGAGTCAAATATACCAACAGCAATCTATCTGTTCCATTTCTCTATTTCTTTCTTTCTTTCTTTTTTTTTTTCCTGAAACCCTCTACCTCCTTGCACCAGTATGACAGCTTCTTGTTACATACATATTCATAACTGAAGCATATTTTGTGGGAATTGGTTGGTGAAATATATTTTCTGCAAGTTGGTTATCATACCCTGTATTTGCTTTTTGGGGTCTTAATATACCTCTTATCAACATTCATGTATCTTTTAAATCCATTGTAAATCCATTGCCATTGCTGTTGAAAACATTTCCTCCAAACTTTTTATTGCTATGGTCGTTTGTTTATACATTTTATTACTTTTTGTAGCTTTCGGAATTTTATAACTTCTGCCATTGGGATGTATTCTAAATCATGCTTAATGAAAGATTGTTTTCAGCTCCAGTTGAGCAATCATCATTTACATCTCTGTATTTGCTCTGACCCTGAAGTTTTTATTATCTGAGGGTTGGAAATATTATTTTCCTGGGAATAGGGAATCCGCAGGGCTTTAATCAGAGCGCTGGCCTTGATTTCCTTGATTTCTGAAGTGGGTGCTGTGCAATTTTATTTATTTATTTATTTATTAATTTACTAATTAATTAATTAATTTATTTTTGTCTTTTTGCCTTTTCTAGGGCCGCACCCGTGGGATATGGAGGTTCCCAGGCTAGGGGTCTAATCTGAGCTGTAGCCACCTGCCTACGCCAGAGCCACAGCTACGCAGGATCCGAGCTGCATCTGCAACCTATACCACAGCTCATGGCAACACCAGATCCTTAATGCACTGAGCAAGGCCAGGGATCGAACCCGCAACCTTATGGTTCTTAGTTGGATTCGTTAACCACTGAGCCACGATGGGAACTCCGGTGCTGTGCAATTTTAAATTGTATTCCCAAGGGAAGCTCTTTCACTCAATAAGTGAAATACTGTAGACAGAATGAAGTGGAGTATGCTGGAGAACTGTTATGGGCTGGCTCAGAGCTGCTGTGCAGGGATATGCATGGTCAGGGCCAGTGTCCCCACTTCACTGATTGTGCACTCTTCTGTGGCCATGGGATGTGGTTTTGTTTTTTTTTTTTGGTCTTTTTGCTATTTCTTAGGCCGCTCCCATGGCATAGGGAGATTCCCAGGCTAGGGGTCTAATCGGAGCCGTAGCCACCGGCCTACGCCAGAGCCACAGCAACGCGGGATCCGAGCCGCGTCTGCAACCTACACCACAGCTCACGGCAACGCCGGATCGTTAACCCACTGAGCAAGGGCAGGGACCGAACCCGCAACCTCATGGTTCCTAGTCGGATTCGTTAACCACTGCGCCACGACGGGAACTCCTGTTTTTATTTTTATTTTTATTTTTTTTCTTGCTGTTTTGGGGCTGCATCTGAGGCACATGGAGATTCCCAGGCTGGGGGTCACATCAGAGCTACAGCTGCCGACCTACACCACATCCACAGCAACGCAGGATCTGAGCTGTGTCTGCGGCCTACACCACAGCTCATGGCAACGCCGGATCCTTAACCCAATGAGCGAGGCCAGGGACCAAACCCACATCCTCACGGATCCTAGTTGGGGTTCTTTTCCTCTGAACCACAACAGGAACTCTGATGTGGTAGTTTTTAAGCCATCTTGGAGACCAGGCCTCCTGAAGTCCACTTGGGGAAACCCTGGGCGACCTCTGCCCAGGCTTGGGTGGAGGCAGAATGCTGTGGTTATTTTCAGCTTAAATGCTAAGAGTATTTAATGACCTGATTCCTGTAATGCTTCAAAGTCACATTCCCGGGATCTTTTTATCAGTAGTGGTTGAGAGTAGGGGTCTGAGGTCCCTTTGGACTCAGATCGCACTGTGTTTTCAAGCTACTCTTTTAGTCTTTGTAGATGGAAGGATTATGGAGGGTTTCATTGTCATGCATGGTGGAGACCTGGCGTGCCGTGCCCATACCTGGCCTGTGGTTGAACTGGCATAACTGTCACCGTCTCTCCCAGGAGGGTGGCCCTGGGAGTCCGCCCCTTGACTGGAGGCTAATAATAGCTCTCCCAAATAGGTCACAGATGAGTAAGTGCTGTTTCTGAAGTCAGTTTCTCTGCCCTCCAAGATGGGAGAACTTGCTATCATTTTCTTTTTGAAAAGTGTTACATTGTGTAACTGATGCTCAAGTTCTTATGCATTAGTGAAGGATTCAGATATGATAGGCAACCTTGAAACCTTCCTTGACGACTACCCCCCGCCCGACCACCCCCACTGAGGGAGGGCAACTTGGTGTGTATTCTCCTCTTTCATCTTGTGCATTCATGCATGTATGCATACATGTGTATGTTTTTAGAAGATACAGTGCTGGTGTGTGTGTGCATGTGATCTTAAAACCAGTATCATCCTACAACATTATTTTTTTAATCAACAGGGTTGGGGAAGCCCTTCCGATCAGTGATCATTATTTTATTCCAAAGTGGAAAATATGGTTGGTCGTTGATAGATAGTTAAGATTTTTTTTTTTTTTTAGTCATTTGTCTTTTTTAGGACCGCACCCACGGTATATGGAGGTTCCCAGGTTAGGGGTCTAATCGGAGCTACAACTGCTGGCCTACACCACAGCCACAGCAATGCAGGGTCCGAGCCACGTCTGCCACCTGCACCACAGCTCACGGCAACGCCAGATCCTTAACCCACTGAGCAAGGCCAGGGATCGAACCTGCAACCTCGTGGTTCCTAGTTGGATTCGTTTCTGCCATGCCACGATGGAAACTCCAGGATTTTTTTTTTCCTAATTTTGGATATGATAAACAAAGCTGCAGTGGATGTACTTTTTCTTTTGTTCTTTACCTATTTTTTACACTTTTCATTGAGTTTCATGAAACTGATGGGTTAATCTTTTTCTTAAGACAGACCTTCCGCCCTGTTCAGCCTGTTGTTCCATCCATCTAGTAGATTGTTTATATTTTGGCAAGCACGTGGGTGATCAAGCAGAGAAGGCAGTTAGTTCTTTATTTTTTAAGTGATACATTAGGCTCTTGTCTAATTTTTGTTTTTACTCATGGTGTAGCGTGGATGTTCCCCTCTTGCTCCGTGGCCTCCATCTCCCCTGGCACCTCATCATCTGTTTGCCCACTCAGTGCCTTCCCTTTGTTCCCTTTGTGGGGTTGGCTCTCCTGATGTGCTTGGTATTTCTAGGATGTGTGCCGGTCTTGTTTTTGAGGTGCCCCAGGAGGCAGTCTTTTAGGGCTGTGTGTGTCACATGGCCCTCTTGTAACCTGTCCCCCAAGAGATGGGAGGGGAGGGTGAGATGTGAGCAGGGTGGGATGAGCCAGTAATGAGTGTGCGTGTGCAGATCCGCTCTGTGTTTCACGGCCGGGGCCATCCTTGCCTCCTCAGAGGCAAGTCTTTCCTGCAAAGGGGTGTCTGTTGCTTTTAGGGGTACCGGCAGCTGAGGAGTTGAAGAGGACACGGCCTGCCTGCTCCCGCTCTGATCCTCCCCCACCCAATCCCACCCAGACTTTGTCATTTCCAAAGCACCACAACCTGGGTCTTTGCAGCAATCCCCTGCTGCCCGCACATAGGCTACGGTTTCCCTCTTCCATCGGAGCCCATCTTGCTTCACGTCTACAAGGATAGTGGTAAGTTTCTAGCCCGCCAGCAATAGGTCTCCTTTGCTCCCCAGCGTGGTTATGGATTTATAATCTATGGTATTGTTTTTAATGCTGTCTCTTTCCTCTCTCTGCATTTGTAGCTGCCACGTATGCTTGAAGGGGAAGTCCACCACTTCCTTTTTTTTTCTTTTTTTCTTTTTTTTAGCAACACCAATCAGCTGATGGTCATAGCTGTGAAGGAAGTGACAGCAAGGAGGAGGGGAGAGGAGCTCTGTAGAGTAGGGGTGGATGACAGGCTTGGGGTTTCTTTAGTCTTCTGTGCTGCCCTGGGAGCTGGGCCAGCCACTCTGTAGCTTAGGCAGGAAGTGTGTCTAAAGAGAGGGCTGTGGAGTTCCTCTTGTGGCTCAGCAGGTTAAGAACCCGACAGAGTGTCCATGAGAATGCCGGTTCGATCCCTGGCCTCACTCAGTGGGTCGCCTCAAGGTGCAGTGTAGTTCGCAGATGCGTCTCCGATCTGGTGTTCCTCTGGCTGTGGTGTAGGCTGGCAGCGGCAGCTCCGATTCGACGCCTAAGTCTCGGGTGAGGCCTTAAAAAAAAAAAAAAAAAAAAAGGAGAAGCTGGTATTATTAAGTCCATACTGATTATTAGGAAACTACTCATACCAAATCGTAAGTTTCTTAGAAGCATGTTTAAGGATGTTTCGGGATGCCCGGGGCGTTAGAGGGGGATGGAGTCTTAGGGAACATCTATTTTTTTTTTTTTTAGGGCTGCATCTGCAGCTAAAGTTTTTCTATGTATTTTCTTTTTTTTGGGGGGGGCATCTAATTCAACCTTCTGGGAGGCACTGAACCCCAGGAAGGTAAGTGATTTGGGCATGTCCAGCCCTCCGTGATATTGCTGGGATCCAAAGCCTAAAACCAAGGTGTTTCTAATCCAGAACCAGAATTCCTGTCCACTTTTCTAATGAGGAACATCATTATGGGACCTTCTGTCCTTCCCCATGGTGAGAAGGTTTCAAGTCCTATCAGTGGAGACAGGATCTTGAGAAGGCAGCCCGGGGTGGGGTGGGGTGGGGGTGGGGGGCACAAACTCAGTATGACAGGTCTATTTCACCCTTACAAATAGTTTTAGAAAGGTTATTATTCTCTTTAGAGCTTGTGTTGAGAAATTAAGCAATAAATTGTGTTGACCCTTTAAGGAGGAATTAGATAAAACATCCTGCATCAACAAGGGGTTCATATGAGAACATCCAGGCAATGCTTTTACCTATGTCTCCTTCCAACACAGATTGAGCTGATTTTCAAATTTACCACCCAAATTGAACTACAATAATTTGCTTGTGGCACAACAGGATAAGGATTCAGCATTGTCACTGCAGCCATTTGGGTCGCGTGTGTTCCATCCCTGGCCTGGGAATTTCCGCAGGCCCTTGGCGCAGCCAAAAAAAAAAAAAATGCAAGTGAACTAAAGTGATGTGAGAAGCTGGTTTAAAAGGATGCACATCAGGGAGTTCCCGCTGTGGCTCAGTGGTTAACGAATCCAACTAGGAACCATGAGGTTGTGGGTTCAATCCCTGGCCTCGCTCAGTGGGTTAAAGATCCGGCGTTACTGTGAGCCGTGGTGTAGGTTGCAGACGTGGCCCGGATCCACGGAGTCTTGCTGTGGCTCTGGCGTAGGCCGGTGGCTGTAGCTCCAATTAGACCCCTAGCCTGGATCGTCCATATGCCGCGGGTACGGCCCCAGAAAAGACAAAAACAAAACAAAACAAAACAAAAAAACCCAAAAGGATGCACATCAGGCCTGCATCTCTGTGGCTGTCCCCACACAGGGCAGAATTGCTGCTCTCTGCGCACATCTGTCACAAGGGTTTTGAGGGTCGCAGTCCACGGGTCCTGAAGGTTGGAGCAGAGCCGGAGGGAAAGGGAAATTACAAATGCAGTTCTGTTCCGTTGTGGAAACATTTGTGATACCGGTGGGATTTCAGTGTTTCCGTCAAAGACAGGGAGCTTGACAACTGCCGAGAAAGGATACCTTCTCAAAAGAAGACAGGAAAGTCATGTATGATTTCTTGGGAGGCGCCAAGACCTGCGTGATACTCTTCCTCACTTATCCCTTCTTTTTTTTTTTTCTTTTTTTGCTTTTTAGGACCGAACCCTCAGCATATGGAGATTCCCAGGCTAGGGGTCGAATTGGAGCTGCACCAGCTGGCCTACCCCACAACCGCAGCAGTGTGGGATCCGAGCCACATCTGCAACCTGCACCACAACTCACAGCAACGCCAGGTCCTCAACCCACCGAGCCAGGCCAGGGATCAAACCTACATCCTCATGGATCCTAGTCTTGTTCCTCAACCGCTGAGTCATGAAGGGAACGCCTCCCACTTATCCCTTCCAAGAAAACTTTGGATAGTGTCAAGATGTATTAACAGAAAATTGGTGGACTGGTTTGCCAGGGTGGCTGGAACCAAGTGCCACATTCATCTTCCTGCAGTTCTGGAGGCTGGAAGTCTGACATGAAGGTGTGGCCAGGTTGGTTTCTCCTGAGGCCTCTCCTTGGCTTGTGGACGGACAGCCTCTTCTCTCGGTGTCTTTACACGCTCTTCCCTCTCTGCATGTGTGTGTGTCCTCATGTCCCCTTTTTATAAGGACATCAATGATGAAGGATAAGGGCCCACCCGAATGATCTCATTTTCGCTTACTCAGCTCTGTAAAGGCCCTATTTTCAAGGAAAGTCCCATTCTGAGGTTCTGGGGGTGGGGCTGGGGGTCCGGACCTCAGCATATGAATTCGGAAGAGGGGCTAATTCACCCAGGTAGTTAAGTGGAGTCTGGCCTCTCCTTAGGGTGGCCTTGCTGTGTAGCCATCAAGAGCTTGAGGGAGCTCTCTGGTCTCACCTTGGAGAGATTTCTAAGCCAGCTGAAGGGAGCCTTGTACACAGATGGTTACACAGCGTCGTGAATGTGAATACCACGCAAAACCAAGCAAGCCAAAATATGCTCAAGATACAGTTTTTCTTCCACCTTAGATCGACTTTTTTTTTTTTTTTTGGTCTATTTAGGGCTACACCTGTGGCACATGGAGGTTCCCAGGCTAGAGGTCGAATTGGCGCTGTAGCCCCCAGCCTACACCACAGCCACAGCAACGCCAGATCTGAGCGGTGTCTGTGACCTACGTCACAGCTCACGGAAATGACGGATCCTTAACCCACTGAGTGAGGCCAGGGATCGAACCCACAACCTCATGCATGCTAGTTGGGTTCATTGCTGCTGAGCCATAAGGGAAATGCTGGCAAGTTCTTTTTTTAAAAAAAGAAACTTTTTTAAACTTTTTAAAAAACTTTTTAAACTTTTTTAAACTTTTCAAAAAAGATCCAGAGAAAAAAATGAAAAATAAGGATGATGAGAGACAAGTTCTCACAGGATCTTCAGGCAGAAACAGCCATGGCAAGTGGACCAACAGAGCCAAAGTCCATGAGGAAACTAGTGCAAAGCGAGGGTCGCCTTTCCCAGCAGCCAGGGAAGGGAGTGTGGGTCATTAATGAATGGTCTTGGGAAAACTGGCTGATAATTTGGAAAAAATAAAACCTGGATAGGTATACCAAAATAAGTTCCAGACTGAACAGAGAATAAAAATATAGTCGTGAAATCATCAGAGTACTAAAAGAAGATGGGTGAGTTTTAAAAAGAATTATACATACGGTAAAAAAATGTGGAACCATGATAGAAAATTTGATGAGGAGGATTTTCTGAAATTGTAAGCAAGTCCCTATGCAAATGACAAATACACACACATATATATATGTATATATATACACACACACACACACATAAATGAGGGGGAAAAAACCATGAGATATTTTTATTTTCAATGCTTCGAGGCAAAGGACCAATAGCCTGAATATGCAGTGAGTTCAATTCAAATTAGTGACAAAATGAAACACTCCAATAGCAAGGTCAAAGACGGGAACAAGCAGTTTAAAATGCAAATGAGCCCAAAGCAGGTGAATATGCTTGGCCTCCCTGTCATCTCACATTGATTTAAGGGTTTGCCTGTGGTGGGGAAAAGAGACCCTTCTCCTGATGAGTGCCTGTGGGGTTGTTGGGTAATATCTTCAAATGTATTTTGACTCAACAATTTCACTTTTAGGAACTTGTTACGCATAGAAAATTGACAAAAGTGGGGAAATGTATATGCATACTGTAATTCATTGCAACACTTTATTTTGTAATAGCAAAAAAAAAAAAAGGAAATATGTATCAGAGGTGCTTAAAGAAACTATAATATCCATGCATTGGAAACGTATATGGGTCTTTTAAAAAATACGGTGTCTTGGGAGTTCGTGTCGTGGGAGTTCGTGTCGTGGCTTAGTGGTAACGAACCTGACTAGTATGCATGAGGACATGGGTTCGATCCCTGGCTTTGATCAATGGGTTAAGGATCCGGCATTTATGTGAGCTGTGGTGTAGGTTGCAGACGTGGCTCAGAGCTGGCATTTCTGTGGCTGTGGTGTAGGCTGGCAGCTGCAGCTCTGATTCGACCCCTAGTCTGGGAGCTTCCATATGTTGTGGGTGTGGCCTTGAAAAAAAAAAAAAACTGTATTTTGAGAAAGACAGACATTGCACATAATGATATAGGCTACATTGGATTGTCGTTTCCTGCACATAATGCAAGTCTGCCTATACTGGTGTGTGTGTGTGTGTGTGTGTGTGTGTGTGTGTGTGTGTAAATACGCAGAGAGATCCAAAAGCAAATTGTGGGCAGCAGTTGCCTGGGGAGGGCAGTAGGGGAATTGGTTTGGAGGAAAAAAAGTGCAGTGTGCATTTACTGTGCATACAGATGTTTGCAGTGATCATAATAAAATAAAGTTTGCTGGGGCAGCGGGGAGCGAGTGGTAAGTAGGATGAGACTCAGAAAAGAACCCGAATTCAGAAACAAGCGTCAGTCTTGGGTGTTAGGACCAGTCTGTCTCCACACACAAGGAGTTAGGCTTGGAGTGGTTTGCCCAGGGCTATGCAGCCAAGGCTCTCAAGAGGGCCTGGACACAGCCCTCCCTGAGCTTGTCTCCACCACTGGTGCCCAGGCTGCCTCCAGAGTTTCTGATGTGGTCTGGCGTGTGGCCCGCCTGTGGGCATTCAATATTCAGGCCTCCTCCCCTCTCCCCCACCAAGGACAGCAGCCAAGGCTGAGAAGCACTGGTCAGAAGGTGCTGATGGGGTTGTATGGCACACAAGCACATCTTTCAAGCAGGACCCAATTTCCACCAAATTTGAGTTTACTGGTACACTGGGTAGAGTAGCGGCTGTGTGTGCCTTTGATGGTGGAGACGCTGGGCATATTAGATGGTGTATCCCCACTTTGTGTGTGTGTATATGCACGTGCATGCATTTGTGCATGTGTGTGGGAGAGAGAGAGCGGGAGGGAGGGGGAAGAGAGATTGAAAGGAGACTGAGAGAGGGAGAGAGATGGAAGGTGAAAGAGAACTCAGACATTTTTATGCTGCAAACACTCCACTCCTTGGGAACTTGTGTTCATAAAGCCTGGAGGTCCTTGGACATTTAGGAGGCAGGCATTTGAGTGAGAAGGTTAATGTGTAGGAGGTAAGTGTACATTAAAATGACTCGGAGACAATGCGTGTGCAGGTCTGATAGAAAAACCACCCCCAAGATACTAGGAATTATTTCCGTCTTTCAGATTTTTTTTTTTTTTTTAAGGGCCACATCTGCAGCACATGGAAGTTCCTGGGGCTAGGGGTCGAATCAGAGCTGCAACTACCCGCCCACGCCACAGCAACGCCAGATCCAAGCCACATCTGTGACCTATGTGGCAGCTTGTGGCAACACTGGATCCTTAACCCTCTGATCAAGGCCAAGGATTGAAACCCTCTTCTTCATGGATATTAGTTGGGTTCTTAACCTGCTGGGGCACAACAGGAGCTGCTTCCCTGCCCCCCAGGTTAGTTCTTTGCCTTACTCCAAGTCCTCTGTACTTATTTTCTGTCAGTTTGTCATCTGCCTGTTTCATGTGAAGTGTTTTGTTTTCATGAGAAGGACGTGAATGAACAGTCTTCCTCTGGGTGGAGAGGTGGGGCCTAGGTGTCTTGGTATCTGTGGCTTCTGGGCTTGGAAGGCTTTGGCAGGTGGTGATGGAGGGGCTGCTCCTATTTCAGGCCATCTGGGGACAGCCTGTGGCTGTGCCTCCTGGTGCTGACTGTGTCTGTCCAGATATACATGTGAGAGCATTCTGTGGCACTCGCACGGGGGTCCCTGGGGCTCATTGCATGGACCCACATTTATATGTTTAATAAAACTTCTAGGACCATGGCTGTGACACATAAACGTCCAGTTCTGAACGCCCCTTGGGGAGGTGGGGTTGGTGGTGGTATGAAGCAGACCAGACACATGGCTTTGATTCCATCCTTCTTTTAGCCCTTGCCACCTTGTCTGCAAACCAAGGCTGAAAATACCTGCCTCTGGGTGGATGTGGCACTCAGGGAGACTGCCCTGCAAAGCAGTCCTGGCAGAGTGCAGGAAGTCAAGGAGCTTACGTAGTCTCTGGTTACCTGGGGATTGAAAAGGGGGATGATATACAATGGAATACTACTCAGCCATGAAAAAGAACAAAACAATGCCATTTGCAGCAACATGGGTGGAACTAGAGACTCTCATACTAAGTAATGTAAGTCAGAAAGAGAACGACAAATACCATATGATATCACTTATATCTGAACCTAATATAAGGCACAAATGAATCTTTCCATAGAAAAGAAACTCATGGACTTGGAGAACAGTCTTGTGGTTGCCATGGGGGAGGGGGAGGGAGTGTTGGGTTAATAGATGCAAACTATTTGGAGTGGCTAAGCAATGGGATCCTGTTGTACTGCTGTGTAGCACAGGGAACTACATCTAGTCAGTTATGATAGAATGTGATGGAAGATAATGTGAGAAAAAAAGTATGTGTGTGTGTGTGTGTGTGGCTGGGTTACCTTGTTGTACAGTAGAAAATTGACAGAACTATAATGGAAAAAATAAAAATCATTTTTAAAAAAGCAAAAGCTGGTCTGTCGGGGGGGCAAGAAGACTTTATGGGAAGGTCACAGAAACAGAGTTGCTGTTGCCCAAGTGTCACTGAATTCCGAAGTGAGTGTGTGTCTATTGGCTGATGGTTCATCTGGGAACCCTCCTGGGTTTTAACAAACAAGCCTTAGGGAGCGTGCTGTCCTCAGCCGTCTCCTGTCCCCTGTGATTGGCCCAGGACAGCCAGCCCAGGGGGTCCTGGCAGCATGCTCACCCTGCACTGCTGAAACACTCACTGAGTGACATTATCTGGTCCTTGTCATGCACTTTTACGATGTCCAGCAGGAGACCATGCGGCAGACCTTTTGGGAGCTCTGCACTCCCAGTATGGGGCCTTCTGTTCCTTCCTCACATTGCAACATATTATAGAGGATTTGGATACAGTAAGCCAGGTATTTGGAGTAAAATGTGTCTCTTGTTAATTAAAAAAGAAAAAAACCCCTAGATCCCCAAGCTTGGTCCAAAAAGGAGAAGCATATGGAAGGAAAAGGTGTCTGGACCTGGGGTGAATGGATAAGCTTCCCTTTGTCAGCCCCATCCCCTTGGTCCCAGGAAGGTGCTGCGTGCCGCTCCACCTCTGCCCATTGGCCCAGGTGAGGACAGAGGGCCCCTCCCCAGTTTCTCTGCCAAGGAGCTAGAACTGTGCTGCTCAGAATGTCGCCACCAGCCACACGTGGCCATTTATCTTTCAAATACTTAAGAAGAAATAAAATGTAAAAGTCAATTCTAAGTCACAGTGGCCACATTGCAGGGGCCACTAGCCGCATGTGGTCCGTGGCTCTGTGTGTGGAGCAGCGTAGAACAAGCGTCTCCTGGGAGTTCCCACTGTGGTACAGCGGGTTAAGGGTCCCGTGTTGTCTCTATGGTGGTGAGGGATCTCCAGCCTGGTGCAGTGGGTTAAGGAGCTGGTGGTGCCATAGCTATAGTGTAGGTCATAGCGGCTCAGACTTGATCTCTGGCTCTGGAACTTCCAAATGCCATGGATGCAACAAAAAATAAATTAAATAGAACAAACATCTCCATCATCAGAGTATGATCTGGGGGACAGATCAGCCACCCTGTGTTACACCCAAGCCCCACGTGGTCCTTCTTGGAGAGTCAGGGGACACAAGCTTCGACCTCCTCTCACCCTTCCTAGCTCTTGATACCGCTGTGTGTGGACAGTACATCATTGTACCTTTCCATGTGTAGACCCTGGCTGCCTCCTGCTTCCTTGAGGGCCCCTGATCCTGAGAAGTGGTGGTGATGCTGGGAAGCCTGTGTCCTTCAGCTGAGGTCCTGATTCTTGTCATTCTGGACCTTTCATCCTCAACACAGCAACAGCCTCCTACTCACTGCAGTGGCCTCCCCAACACAGACGCACCGCACACACGGTAATAGGTTACTGAGGAGTCACATAGGAACTGAAGCAGTTCCCAGTTGTCTTCTTGGCACCGTCTAATAGGAATCCTGCCTTGGGGAATACTAATTAATGTATCCTTGAGTTTAAGTGCACGTGACTCGGTGTAGTTTATGAAAAAAAAAAAAAAAACCCTAGTTGTTGTGGGGTTTTTTGTTTGTTTTTGTTTTTCTTTTTAGGGCTGCACCCGAGGCATATGGAAGTTCCCAGCCTAGGGGTCAAATCGGAGCTACAGCTGCCAGCCTACATCACAGCCACAGCAACATGGGATCTGAGCCTCATCTGTGACCTACATCACAGCTCACAGCAATGTCCGATCCTTAACCCCCTGAGAGAGGCCAGGATCGAATCCGAATCCTCATGGATACCAGTGGGGTTTGTTGCTGCTGAGCCACGACGGGATCTCCAAAACTAGTTTATGGTTCAAGAGGATGTAGAGGTCATGGGGAAAACTTTGGTACTTATTAATTTCTCTGCAGTAAATCAAATTGCAACATCATTTTCTCAAGATATTTGGAATCCAAGGTTCTGTCCCTTTGAAAAGAAGATTTGAAGAGGGCGTGTATTCCTTTTCCCTGTCAAAGCAAAATGAGGGATATGTAATAACTAATTGTGTGACCATGTTCTGTTCTTTCAAATACAAGAAGACTTATTTGTGGGACCGTGCGCCACACACCTTTGCGAGTAGTGAAAGGAGCACGGCGGGCTGGGAGGCAGGTGCATCCTGGGAGAGACAGCACCCCAGGAGCCTTTGATGGGGAGGGGGTGGCAGAGACCTGCTCTAGCCAGTGGCTGCCTGGTCCCCTCGGCTTCAGTTCTGCCTCACCCTCCTTCTGGGTGGCGTGCCTGTCTCTGGAATTCCTGTGCTGCTCAATTTGAGGAGAGATAAAATACCACAAGAGAAGCAGTTGGAAGGGCTTGCGAATTATAGAACTTCCTTCCATGATTCAGCCTGACATTAGGAAGTGGAACAACGCATGTGCTATTCCCAGTCTGGCTTCACACTCCCAGCCAGCACATACGCACGGTGTGCAAGAGGGGACCCAGGCAAGGGTCTTTTACCTGAATTACCATGTTTGCAGAATCTGTATGTCTATAAAGCAGTGCATGCCAAGGGATTTATTGCACGAAAGGTGATTTCCTGAATCTTGCCTTTAATGTTTCTCCTTTTGAATTCTGTGTAAAATGTTGAATTCTTTACTCTGTCTGTTTTCTCTCTGTCCAGTGGTCTGTGCTGCTGCTCACTCATTGGTCAGTTCTGGATCAGTTGTGAGTCCCAGAACCTTCTGTATAGAGACAGCAAGTAGTTCTGGAGCAGTGATTCTCTGTCCTGGCTGTTTGTGACAATCACCTGGAGAAGTCTTAAAAAAGAAAAAAAAGGAATAGCAATGTCCTGGCCCCACCCCTGGTAATTCTAAATAATTTGGGGCTAGGACTCTGTCACTGGTACTTAAAGTACCCAGGTGGTTCTCACCTGCAGCCAAGGTGGAGAGTCACTGTCCTGGTCCAGAGCTTTGCTCTTGAACTTGCTGTTGAAGAAAGTCAGAAAGAGAAAGACAGATACCGTATGTTATCACTTATCGTGGCATCTGAAATATGGCACAAGTGAACCTATCTATGAAACAGAAACAGACTCACAGACATAGAGAACAGACTTGTGGTTGCCAAGAGGGAGCGGGGAGGGAGCGGGATGGACGGGGAGTTTGGGGTTGGTAGATGCAAACTCTCACATTTAGAATGGATAAGCAATGAGGTCCTGCTGTACAGCACAGGGAACTATATCCAATCTCTTGGGATAGAACATGATGGAAGATAGTATGAGAACAAGAATGTATATGTATGACTGGGTCACTATGCTGTTCAGCAGAAATTGACACAACACTGTAAATCAACTATAATTTTTTTTTTTGGTCTTTTTTGGCCTTTTCTAGGGCTGCACCCCTGGCATACGGAGGTTCCCAGGCTAGGGGTCTAATCAGAGCTGCAGCCACCCGCCTACACCACAGCCACAGCAACGCGGGATCCGAGCCACATCTATGACCTGCACCACAGGTCACGGCAATGCCAGATCATTAACCCACTGAGAGAGGCCAGGGATCGAACCTGCAACCTCATGGTTCCTAGTGGGGTTCCTTAACCAATGAACCATGACGGGAACTCCCATCTTACCTATTTTGGATCTTCTTTGTCTTCCCAGGACTCTTCTCTCTAATTCTTTCACTCTTTGTTTATCTCCATTTCATGTTTCTCAGCCCACTCCATCCTGTCCACCACCTCCTTCACAATGTTACTCTTTTAGCTGTTTGAAATAAAAGCCATCATGTCTTTCCTGCATGTTCCCCTGATTGCCAGCTTATTCCTGATGACTCTTCTTGCCTCCCCAGTTCATCCCCTGACTTTCTTATCTCTATTTCGAGCTACTGCTTTAACAAAGTGACCCTTCTAGGTCCTTTGATTCCATGGCTATATGTGTGGTCGTGATTTCATCCGCCCCTTGGGATGATTTTCTGGCCATTCTTCTTTGTGTGCTATTTGTTTCTCATGTTGCTTCTCTCCTTTTATTCTTTTAGCAATTGTACAGACCCAGGGTAGGTTCCTTCTCTTGGAAATGAATCATGTCAGGGATCAGCCCACGATGTGTTTTAGCCTAACAGAGTCTTTGTTTGTTTGTTGTCAGTAATGCCGTGTGTGTGTGTGTGTGTGTGTGTGTGTGTGTGTGTGTGTGTGTGTGAGAGAGAGAGAGAGGTTGGGTTTAACCTTCATTTCTTCCCAGGGAAGCTGCTAGCCATTAGAATCTCCTTTCCACCCTCAGGAGGTGGCTGGCTCCCCCGTGCCCTGAAGGATTCCCAGCTCTGCAGGCTTTGAGGTCTGCAGCAGCCCCCCCTGCCTTGACCATCCTCCCTAAGGGTCTTCATGCTCCCAGGACCAGCCATTGTTGTACTTGGCTGCTCCCCTTGGGTTGTTGTTCAAGATGAGTGGGGTCTATTAGTTCCATGGCATTTCTCTTTCTTGTTCTTTTAGGGTCATAATTTCAGAGAGAAGGGGTGTTGGGGTTGTGACATCTTTACTCTGCCAACATCCAGGCTATCTGATATTTTGATGTTTGGGCTATCTTAGGACAGGACAACTTAGAGTGTTTGACATTTTCATGGGACAACTAATTTTCTGCAGGAGCAGTTAAGAACAAACAAATAAACAGAAAACAGCTGCAGAATGACCAGAAAAGTTTGTGGGAACACTGTTTGCTTCTGCCAGCCTCTCTGATCTCCTTGTGCAACCAGGGCTGTTTTGTGGGCTGGTTTCTTGATCTGTTCATTACATTGACTTTTTGGCCACCTCTCACCTGGAACACCACTGGGAACGATGCTAGGTGCTGGGGTTATAGCAGTAGCCAAGTTTATGATCAGGTTGAAAGAAAGCGCAGGCCCAACACCAGGCCTTAATCAGACATAACCTCATTTATTCTTTTTTTTTTTTTTTGGCTGCATCTGCAGCATGCAGAAAGTCCCTGGGCCAGGGATCAAACCCTCACTACAGCAGTGACAAAACCAGATCAGTAACTCACTGAACCACCAGAAAAGTCCTAACTCATTTATGCTTCACAGCCACCATTTAAAAAATTCCGAAAGTACCATACCACTCATAATTAACGAATTCTGCCTGTTTACCACTTTTGCCTTTATTTCTCCTAAAAGAAGAACATTCCAAATAAAGTAGAAGTTGTACTCTTTTTGTGGAGAGTAACTTGCTCAAGGCCGGAGAGCTGGCTGGGTGCAAAGTCCGTTTACTCTCTTAACTTCCTTTGCTGCATTGCTTTGTGTTCCTGGCATTGATTGTGCAATGTTAGCTGTGAGGCTCATCTGCAGCAAATATCAACACCTACAATGGTAAACCAGACAGATTTTTCTCACGCTGTAGACTGAGAAGCCAAGGTGAACTGAGATATGGATTCTCCAGATATTAGTGTCTCTTCATCCTTGTCTTGATTTTTACAGTAAGCCCTACCTTTCTGTCTAGTTTCCATTGACGCCCCTTGTGACTAGTCTAGAAGCCACTCAAAGTGGATAAGGCTTGGATTGAAGACTTATATTTAGCATTCCATAGGTTCTATATGTGCAAATCCACCTACTCGCCAACATGTATTTGTAACCCCCATGGTGCTTCTGTGGTTCTCTGTGGACGTGTACAGAGCAGCAAAGTATTTGAGTCGACTAAATCGCATGTTCCCAGTGAGACTGAATAAAGGGAAGCTCTGCCTTAAGACCTCATCCTGTAAACAGTGTCTTTTTCATGATAATTGAGTAGCACGTTTTTGGGGTGCTTTTTGTTGGTGATTTTGCAAACTGCTGAAGTGCTGTCTCCTGTTCTGTGCACAGGAAGGCTGTGATGTGCCTTATGGGGGAAATACGTTGGATAAGCGTCATTTAGGCATGAGTAATGGGGCTTTTGCTGTGAGTTCAGTGTTCATGAATCAACAATATACATTAAATGAGGTCTCTTTCAGCAGAAACACACATAAAGCAAGGTTATGTATTTCTCTCTCTCTCTCTCTCTCTTTTTTTTGTCTTTTGTCTTTTTAGGGCTGCACCCATGGCATTTGGAGGTTCCCAAGCTAGGGATCTAATCGGAGCTACAGCTGCCAGCCTACACCACAGCCACAGCAATGCCAGATCTGAGCCACATCTTCGACCTACACCACAACTCACGACAATGCCAGATCCTTAACACACTGAGTGAGGCCAGGGATTTAACCCACAACCTCATGGTTCCTAGTCGGATTTGTTTCCACTGTGCCATGACAGGAACTCCAAAGCAAGGTTATGTACTGATCGATTGATGGAAATGTGACCTGGTGTTCTGAGGAAATTAGCTGTGTATTTCCCTTCCTAAAAGCAATGGCTCAGTGTTTGTTGATTCAGCATGCATGCCAACTTTATAGAAATAATTACCACAAATAATGAGAACTGGCTGTATTTTATTTCTCCTTCTTGTACAAATGAGGGAAATAACTTTTAACACCCAGTTAAATGTGACTCTTTTTTTTTTGTCTTTTTGCCTTTTCTAGGGCTGCTCCCATGGCATATGGAAGTTCCCAGGCTAGGGGTCTAATCGGAGCTGTAGCCACCGGCCTACACCACAGCCACAATAATGCTGGATCCGAGCCACATCTGCGACCTATACCACAGCTCACGGCAATGCCAGATCCTTAACCCACTGAGCGAGGCTAGGGATCGAACCTGCAACCTCATGGTTCCTAGTCAGATTTGTTAACCACTGAGCCATGATGGGAACTCCTGTGACTCTTTTTTATCAGCCATATTTTGGAAAGAACCAAACTATTGTATCATCCAGTGAAAATCTCTCAGTCATGCACTTTGTATTAGTTAATTAAATTAGCAGGTTTTTCCTGAGCTCCTACTATGTGCCTGGCACTGCTCTGGTACCAGGAGGATACCGGTGAACAGGTTCAGAGGTCAGAGCTCCACCATCAGGATTAAAAGTCCTGACACTTCATCAACTTGATTTCTCTTTAAATTTGGCAGGAGATCCCATTGTGGCTCAGCGGGTTAAAGACCCAACATAGTGTCCGTGAAGACATGGGTTTGATCCCTGGCCTCACTCAGTGGGTTAAGGATCTGGTGTTGCCATGGTTGGGGTGTAGCCCTGCAGCTCTAATTTGACTCCTAGCCCAGGAACTTCCATCTGCTGCAGGTGCAGCTGTAACAAGAAAACAAAATAGAAAGGAAACCCGGTGAGTTCGCAAAACAAGAATCTGATTCTCAGATCAGGGAAAAGAGTAGTTTTTCCTGGCTGATATTTTTAAGTAAATATGTTTCCCATATCCAGGGACTGACTTCATGGCAGGAGCCCTTCCAGTTGTACAGCTGGAGGCTGGTAATGATATACTGTAATACGTCCCCATCAGAAGGTCCTTGTGACTCAGAATGTCCATCACAAGTCATATTTGGCACAGGCTGACTTAGAACCCTGTTGGGCAGAAACCCCTCTGCCCAGCAGGGCAATCACAGGTGTCTTCCTGCAGTGGGGTCTTTACTGCATCACATAGCTCAGATGCAAAGAGGCAGTCCACCCTCAGAGCGTGCCCGGGGAACCAGTTATCTCTTTGAACAACACTCAAGGCTGAACTGCAAGATCCCACCAGAGATAGGCCCAAAGCTTTGGTTTTTATTACCTATTTGTAGTTTCTCCAGTCCAGATGCAATTTGTAAAGTAAAATGCTAATTAGCATGAGCAGAAGCAGTGCTGCCTAAATAGCCGGGCACCATGCAGCCCATGAGAAGAGAAGGACGTCCTGAGGTTGGGCAGAGCCTGTGCCTTGGGTGGGAAATGCTGACCCCAAACAGTTGTGATAAAGAACATAAGTTCCTTGGAGGGTAAGATGTTGGTCATTTTAGTGGTTGGAGGTTTCTGTGAATAGAATAATATCATAATAGAGAATTTTTGGTTGAAAGCTCAAGGTTTTTAAAGTTGTACCTTATTCTTTGATCCTCTCCACCACTTTATATGCTAGGAGGGTGTTTGGGTCCAGTTTTTCCAATAAGGTCCATAAAGCACAGAGCGTCTTTAGTGATTATTGTTGCTCTGTACTACAGAGGTGTGTCTCTGTACACTCCTGGGTATCATTCAGGCAAAGTGGGGGCTGGTGGGGGACATGCTTCAGATGTGTCTTTAAAAGACCACATTATGGAAAGTGAGTTTTCTGCTCACTTTATAATATTTTTGCTTGAAAAAATTACGTTCTTTTTTTTTTTTTTTGTCTTTTTAGGGATACACCCACAGCATGTGGACATTCCCAGGCTAGGGGTTGAATCAGAGCTACAGCTGCTGATCTACACCACAGCCACAGCAGCACCGGGTACAAGCTGTGTCTGTGACATACACCACAGCTCACAGCAATGCCGGATCCTTGACCCAATTGAGCAAGGCCAGGGATCGAACCTGTGTCCTCATAGAACTGGTCAGATTTGTTACCACCAAGCCATGATGGGAATGCCTGTTGTGATAATATTTTGTTGTATTTTTTTTTCCTGAAGTGCATTCCAAGTAAACTATGGATGTTATAAAATTCCACCCCTAAACACTTCAGTATTCCTCTCTCTCTAAAAAAAAAAAAAAAAAAGACATGATAATAATAATAGTTACCCCACCTACCGCAATCAACATTAGGAGAATGCTTATAAATATGGTGTTGTCCTGTGCTTGCTCATGGCAGCAGAACCAAAGAGGCTGGTGTGAACACATCATCCTAGGAGTGAATCTGCATAAGGAGTCCTTTCCAGCAAGTAGTGAGCATGTGCCCTGAGTTGTCACCCTCCCTGCCACTAGGACACTCACCCTCATTGCCAACTTGGGGCATTTACCAGGTGCCAGGCCACAGGCTGTGAGCACTTCACATGGACTATCAGTGGAATCCCCTCATCACTCTTGGAGGTGGATTTTCAACATGAGCCTGTTTCACAGATGAGGAAACTGAGGCTCAGCTCTGTGGCTAGAAGCAGCAGAGCCAGTGTATGACCCCAGGGACTCTGCCTTGAGCTGGGACTTGTGACCCTGTCACAGACCACCTCTCTGCCCCATGTACCCAGGCTCCTTGAAACTCTACAAGAGAGTTCTGCCTGCCTAAAATAAAGCATGGACAGTGCAGTTGGACCTTGTTATTCAGGTAAAAGAGAACAGTGAGCATTGCCTTCAAAGCACAAGGCTCTAAAATTTGCAGTTGTTGTTTCATTGGTTTAGACCTCAAATTTTGTTAAAGGTTGTGCCTAAGGAAAAGAAGGGGATTAAGATGATAAGGTCCACAACATCTCCATAATTTGGGATGAGATTATGGTTTATTAATTAGCCATTAGTAGCAAGCAACACTGGAGAGTGTATAAATGGGACATATCAAGGTTTTCTGACTGTATGATATTTGGGGAGTAGGAAATCTAAATGTTTTTTTTTTTCCCTTCTGCATTCCAGACCTGTGTGAATCATTTGAGGCAGAAGTAGTTTAGGACTGTTTCAGAGCTCCTGGGGAAAAAAATATGGAAAGGGTGAGCACTGTGTGTCAGGGAATGTTAGGTGATTTGGAGTGAAATAAGATGGACCGGATTTGAGACCTTGGAGCATCTTGGCTGCCTTAGATTTGAGATGAGCAATGTGGGTGCCTGTCTGGAAAAACCTGTAATCATATCTCACACACTCACTCATTCATTATTCATCTGACAAAGGTTTATGGACCAGATAATCACATCTGAATCATTCACTCATTCATAAATCATAAGCATGACATGGTTACGGACCATCTATTTTAGGACAATCCCGTCTGGATCATTCCTTCGTTCTTTCACTTGACAGAGGCTTATGGGCCATCTGCTATAGAGTAATCACACCTGATTTCTCATTAACTTATTCATTCATCTGACACGTGTTTCTTGGCCATATCTAATAGGATAGATACCACATAAGCATGAAAGAAAAGAAACACCATCTTCCAGTTTCAGCTCCAACAAGTAAAGAACTTAAAATAGGTGTCATTGCTTTTATTCTTAGAATAAAAAAAGCTGGACTAATTAAGAATCAGTGATTCTTCCTAGAGTATCAAAAGATGGAAGTCTTAGGCCAGATTGCCACCGAGAAATCTGGAAGAGACAGGTGCATCCAAAAAACACCAGGAAATCTGGAAGAGACAGGTGCATCCCAAAACACCAAAACCTGCTTACCTGGAGCAGAAGACGCTGCTAGAGCCCTAAAGAGATTGGAGGTCTTAAATGGTCACTTTGGTGAAATGCTGGAGGCTTAGTATAGACTCACTTGAGAGAGAGAAACTCCAGTGGGTCACAGTCTCAGAAGGGTCTCCACTTCCTTGGGTTTTCCTTCTAGAAACCTTTTTTAAGGGTATCTGGGATATGTTCTTCTGAGATGTGGTAAGATACACAGACACAGAAATGACTGTCATGCAGATATAAGTCTTTATACTCATAGATCCCTAGAAATAGGAGGCAAAGCACACCATGCAGGGCTACATGGAGAAGCACCAGGGTTGGTCAAGAGGCAGAGGGGAATATATGAACAAGAGTCTTTGTTGTGGTTTCTGCAGGAAAGAACAGGTGAGGCAGGGTAAGCAGGCTTTGGGGTGGCTAGTTCGAATGATTTTCATGGACTCTGGTGCTACCCTTAGTTCCCTGGTACCTGACCCTGGGATGATTGGAGCAGGGGGATAGTGGCTCAATATGTAATCGAAGAGGAAGGGTGATTAGTTGGTTTGGGGACAAAAGACACACTTTTAGGAGAGTCCTCTACTCTACATAAATTGGCTAGCTCTGACAGGGGCACCCTCTCCAAGATCAGCAAGGCCCAGATGTCAAAACATCAGAAATACACAAAATAAAAAAGGCATAATTCATACAAACCTTACTAGGTTCTCACAGTAAAAATTTGAGAAAGAGCCCCTCATGACTCGCAGGGAGATAGGAAGAGAAGTCATTATGGAACACACCCAGAGCCTTCTCCATAACAATAGGCTCCTCTCCAGGGAGAAGCCCTTGCCACATCCCAGCTGGAGCAAGGTATTCTTCACACTCCAGGGCCCTCCTGATGTCCTGCATCCTTGCCTAAAGGGTAAAAATTTCCACAACCTATGGTCAACAGGGATTAGGCTTCAAGTAAATTGATGGGAACATGCCAGACAAGGACAAGAGGTATGAGGCTGGAAGGAAAAAGCTAGACTAAAGAAATACTTGTGAAGGTTCTAGCCTCCCAACCTTGGCTCACTAGAAGATTGAGAATGGGAATATTATGAAATGCTTCCCTCTCTCCCTACTTTACCACTACACCAATGGGGTATAGTCTCTTAACAGGGAATTACATCTGAGAGAGCTGCAAGGCCACACTCCTCTGAGAAGGAAGTTGTGGGGAAATCAGTAGAAGGGACAAAGACAAGGATGCAGAGGAGGTGAAGTCTGGAACCTGGAGCTACAGAAGACATGAACTCCTTGTAGATCTTCAATTCCCATCACCTGATACGACAGGTCCAGTTTTCAACAGAAAATTACGAGGCAGGTTAAAAGGGGAGAGAAAATACAGTCACCACAACACAGACACAGAAAGCTCATGGAATGCAGAAGACCAGAAACAAAGAAAGAAGCTTGAAAGAAGCTAGATGGAAGAAAGAAGGAAGGAAGGACAGAAAGAAGGAACGAATGAAGGAAAGAAAGAGAAAGAAAGAGAAGGAAAGAAAGGGGAGGAACTTTCTTAAATACAGAAGAATAAGAATAAGAATTATAGCAGACTTCTTGGAGTTCCCATCGTGGCTCAGTGGTTAACAAATCCAACTAGGAACCATGAGGTTGCGGGTTCAGTCCATGGCTTCGGTCAATGGGTTAAGGATCTGGCATCGCTGTGAGCTGTGGTGTAGGTCGCAGATGCGGCTTGAATCCCATGTTGCTGTGGCTCTGGCGTTGGCCGGCATCTACAGCTCTGGTTAGACCCCTAGTCTGGGAACCTCCATATGCGGCAGGAGTGGCCCTAGAAAAGGCAAAAAGATGGAAAAAAAAAGAATTATGGCAGACTTCTCATCAAAAACAATGCAAACCAGGATTGGAAGAGTGAAAGTTTTGAAGTTTCAAAAGGAGGGGGGAAAAAACGAATCAATCTAGAATCTTATGTCTAAATTTATTCTTCAAAAGTGAAGGAGAAAAAAGATATTCTCAAACAAAATCAGAAAATTCGTTACTAGTTGACTGGCCTTACAAAAAGGTTAAAAGAACTTCTTTAGTAGAAGGACAATGGTATAGATCTGAAACTTGGATCTCTCTAAAGAAAGGAAGAGCATTAGAAAAGGGGGGGAAAAGGAAGGTAAAATAAGATACTTTGTCTTTCATATTCTTTATTTTTTTCTTTTTGGCCATGCCCATGGCATGTAGGAGTTCACAGGCCAGGGATCAAATTCATGCCATAACAGTGACAACACTGGATCCTTAACCCATAGTATCACAGGAGAATTTGTCTTTCATAGTCTTAATTTCTCAAAAAGGTAACTGTTTAAGCAATAGAAGTAATAGCATAATGGGTGATTGTAGCATATGGGTATGAGAAATGAATGGCAGCATTGTCTTAAAGGATGGATGGAGGAGTTGGGAATACTCTTTTATGAGGTACCTGTACTGCATGTGGAGCAGTGGAGTGTTATTTGAAAATAGAATTTAGATACTAAAAGTTGTAACCTCTAGGACAACCACTAAAAATTTCTAAAAGACATGCTGGGAGGATATAAAATGGAATCATTTAAAAGACTTGATTAAAACCAGAGAAAGCAGAAACAAAGAAGAAAAAAGAAAGAACAAACGAGAATAGAGAAAGATGAGTTACAAACATTGTGGATATTAATCCAGGGAAGTCAATCGTCACTTTAAATGTGCAGGGTCTAAATAAGTACGTCACTAAAAGCACAGAGACTGTAAACAAGACTGAATGATGTGCTGTCTATAAGAAACCCACTTTAAATGTAAAAACACATACAAATTGAAAGCAACGGGATGGATAAAGATATTCCATACCAAAATCAAGGAAGAAGCAAAGGAATGCTGGAGTAACCATAATAACTTTAGACAAAACAGACTTCGGAAAATAGAAGGTTATCAGGGATAGAGAGGTGGGTGCCGGAGTTCCTGTTGTGGCTCAGTGGTTAACGAGTCCGACTAGGAACTATGAAGTTGCGGGTTTGATCCCTGGCTTTGTTAAGGATCCAGCATTGCCATGAGCTGTGGTGTAGGTCACAGACGTGGCTCAGATCCTGCATTGCTGTAGCTGTGGCATAGTCCAGCAGCTACAGCTCCAATTAGACCCCTAGCCTGGGAACCTCCATAGGCCACAGGAAGAAAAGGCAAAAAGACCAAAAAAAAAAAAAAAAAGAGGTGGGTGCCATATAATGATAAAGGGATGAACTATCTAAGGAGACATAACTATCTTGAACATATGTGCGCAAAACAATAGAGTCTTAAAACACAGGTCGCAAACACTAATAGAACCAAAAGAATAGAGGAACCCACTGTTACAACTGGAGATTTCCATCACCCTCTGCCAGTAATCGACATATTAGGTAAACGGAACATCAATAAGGACATAGATGACTTGAGCATCACTGTCAGTCAACTTGGTCTACTTGACAAGTATAAGCTCTTCAGTCCGACAATGGAAAAGTACAGGCATAGACTATTTTACTGCACTAGGTTTTATTGTGCTTCACAGATTTTGTGCAACACAATTATTTTGCACATTGAAGGTTTGTAGCAACCCTGCTTTGAGCAAGTCTGTTTGTGCCATTTTCCCAACAGTACTTGCTCACTTCATGCCTCTCTTCACATTTGGGTAATTCTCACAGTATTTCAAATGTTTTCATTATTATATTTGTTATGAAATCTCTGAGAAGTGATCTTTGGTGTTACTGTTGTGAAAAGATTATAACTCCCTGAAAGCTCAGTTGATTATTAATTTTTTTAGCAAAAAAATATTTTTAACTTAAGGTAAGTACATTGTTTTTCAAGACATAATGCTGTTGAGTGTTTAGTAGATCAGTTTAGTGTAAACATAACATTTATATGCATTTCTTGAGAAGCCAAAACATTTGTATTACTTTATCATGATATTCACCTTATTGCAGTGGTCTGGACCCAAACCTGCAATATCTCCAATGTGTATCTGTACACAGTCTTCTCAAGCTCACATAGAACATTCACCAAGACAGAGCAAATTCTTGAAAGACATATAAACAAACTTAAATTGATTAAAAAATCATGCAAATTTTGTTCTCAGAACACAATGGAATTAAACCAGAAATCAGTGACAGAAGATAGCTGTAAAACCACCAGATATTTGGGGAAAAAAACAAACTTCTGAATACCCTGTGAGTCAAAGAAGAACTCTGAAGAGAAATTTTAGAATACTTGGAACTGAATAAAGATGAAAATACAACTTACCAAAATTTGTGGGATGCATCAAAAGCACTGCATACATTATAGCATTAAGTGCATACATTAGCTAAAAGGAAGATATAAAATCAATAACCTGTTTTTCCATCTTAGAAAAGAAAAAAAGAACAAATTTCTCTAAAGCAAGAAGAAGTAAATAATTAAAATTAGAGCAGAAATCACTGACATTGAAAACAGGAAAACAATAAGGAAAGCTGACGAAATCCAAAAGTGATTCTTTGAAAACAATCAATAACATTAATAAACCTTTAGCAAAGGCAAACAGGAAGAGAGAGAGGACACAAGGGACCAGTGTGGGATATAAAAGAGAGGTCATTGCTGCAGATCCCATGGACATCAAACGGACAATAACAGAATGCTGTGCACAATTCTCTTCTCACAGATGTGATAACTTAAGTGAAATGGACTAACTGTTGAAAGACACAAACTATTTTCTTTCTTTCTTTTTTTTTTTTTCCCCACTGTACAGCAAGGGGGTCAGGTTATCCTTACATGTATACATTACAATTACATTTTTTCCCCAGCCTTTCTTCTGTTGCAACATGAGTATCTAGACAAAGTTCTCCATGCTATTCAGCAGGATCTCCTTGTAAATCTATTCTAAGTTGTGTCTGATAAGCCCAAGCTCCCAATCCCTCCCACTCCCTCCCCCTCCCATCAGGCAGCCACAAGTCTCTTCTCCAAGTCCATGATTTTCTTTTCTGAGGAGATGTTCATTTGTGCTGGATATTAGATTCCAGCTATAAGTGATATCATATGGTATTTGTCTTTGTCTTTCTGGCTCATTTCACTCAGGATGAGATTCTCTAGTTCCATCCATGTTGCTGCAAATGGCATTATACCATTCTTTTTTATGGCTGAGTAGTATTCCATTGTGTATATATACCACTTCTTCTGAATCCAATCATCTGTCGATGGACATTTGGGTTGTTTCCATGTCCTGGCTATTGTGAATAGGGCTGCAATGAACATGCGGGTGCACGTGTCTCTTTTAAGTAGAGTTTTTTCCGGATAGATGCCCAAGAGTGGGATTGCGGGGTCATATGGAAGTCCTATGGATAGATTTCTAAGGTATCTCCAAACTGTTCTCCATAGTGGCTGTACCAGTTGACATTCCCACCAACAGTGCAGGAGGGTTCCCTTTTCTCCACAGCCCCTCCAGCACTTGTTATTTGTGGATTTATTAATGATGGCCATTCTGACTGGTGTGAGGTGGTATCTCATGGTAGTTTTGATTTGCATTTCTCTTATAACCAGTGATGTTGAGCATTTTTTCATGTGTTTGTTGGCCATCTGTATATCTTCTTTGGAGAACAGTCTATTTAGGTCTTTTGTCCATTTTTCCATTGATTGATTGGCTTTTTTGCTGTTGTGTTGTATAAGTTGTTTGTATATTCTAGAGATTAAGCCCTTGTCCGTTGCATCATTTGAAACGATTTTCTCCCATTCTGTAAGTTGTCTTTTTGTTTTCTTTTTGGTTTCCTTTGCTGTGCAAAAGCTTTTCAGTTTGATGAGGTCCCATGGGTTTATTTTTGCTCTCATTTCTATTGCTTTGGGAGACTGACCTGAGAAAATATTCATGATGTTGATGTCAGGGAGAGTGTTTTGCCTATGTTTTCTTCTAGGAGTTTGATGGTGTCCTGTCATATATTTAAGTCTTTCAGCCATTTGGAGTTTATTTGTGTGCATGGTGTGAGGGTGTGTTCTAGTTTCATTGCTTTGCATGCACCTATCCAGGTTTCCCAGCAATGCTTGCTGAATAGACTTTCTTTTTCCCATTTTATGTTCTTGCCTCCCTTGTCAAAGATTAATTGACCATAGGTGTCCGGGTTTATTTCCAGATTCTCTATTCTGTTCCATTGGTCTGTCTGTCTGTTTTGATACCAGTACCACACTGTTTTGATGACTTTTTTTGGCTATTTCTTTGGGCCGCTCCCACGGCATATGGAGGTTCCCAGGCTAGGGGTCTCATCGGAGCTGTAGCCGCTGGCCGACACCACAGCCACAGCAACACAGGATCCAAGCCGCGTCTGCAACCTACACCACAGCTCACGACAATGCCGGATCATTAACCCACTGAGCAAGGGCAGGGACCGAACCCACAACCTCATGGTTCCTAGTCGGATTTGTTAACCACTGCGCCACGATGGGAACTCCCACAAACTATTTTCACAGAAAGAAAACTAGTTGAATATCCCTGTCTTTTATGTTTAAACTGATAATTAATAACCTCTCTCCCAAAAAAGCACCATGCCCAGATAGTTTCACTGGTGAATTATAATGTACATTTAAGGAGGGCATGATACCAATTTTCAACAATTTCCTCTTCCAGAAAATAGAAGCAGAGGGAGAGAGACATCGGTATGAACTCTCAGGTGAATTCATATCAATACAGATGGATATATTCAGAAATACTTTATTTATATATTTTTTACCGTCTCGAAGTATCTTTATTTCATGAGAAGAAATACTTCAGATATGGCCTGGAAACAGTGGCATCCTAGTAGCAGCAAGTCCACCTAGTGCCCAAATCGTAGTTTCTAAAACCGTCTCAATTAAAAGGACCAGAGAAACCATAGATTCGAGGATGGGAGCAAGAAATACACAAATAAGCCTGGAGTATGTTGTAGCGCCAGACTTAAGGACGTGCTCAACAAACAAAACAATACCCCACGGTGATGGACGTGAGTCAGAGGGACGCAGGAGCCCATTGGTAATGCTCCCAACAGCCAAGATGGAACAGTTTGAGCCACAAAATGAAGTGGTACCAGATTATATCCTAATGTGTAAAATAAATATTTTAAAAAAGTTATTAAAGTATAGTTGATTTACAGTATTCTGTCAATTTCTGCTATCTAGCAAAGTGACCCAGTTATACATATACATACACTCTTTTTCTCATATCTTCCATCATATTCTGTCACAAGTGATTGGATATAGTTCCCTGTGCTATACAGCAGGACCTCATTGCTTATCCATTCTAAATGTAATAGTTTTCATCTACTAACCCCAAACTCCCAGTCCATCCCACTCCTTCCCCATCCCCTTTGGCAACCACAAGTCAGTTCTTGATGTTGGTGAGCCTGTTTTTTGTTCTGTAGATAGGTGCATTGTGTCATATTTTGGATTCCACATATAAGTGATATCATATGATATTTGTCTTTCTCTTTCTGACTTACTTCAGCTAGTATGAGACTCTCTAGTTGCATCTATATTGCTACAAATGGCATTATTTTGTTCTTTTTTATGACTGTGTAGTATTCCATTGTGTATATACCGCATCTGAATGCATTCATCTATTGATGGACATTTAGGATGTTCCCATATCTTGTCTGTTGTGAATATGCTTCTATGAACATATGGGTGCATGTGTCTTTTTGAATGAAAGTTTTGTCCAGATAGATGCCCAGGAGTGGAATTGCTGCACCATATGGTAGGTCTATATTTAATTTTCTGAGGAACCTCCATACTGTGTTCCATAGTGGTTGTATCAATTTACATTCCCACCAACAGTGTAGGAGGCTTCCCTTCTCTCTACCTCCTCTCCAGCAATTGTTATCTGTAGACCTTTTAGTGATGGCTAATGTCCAGGTCTGTGAGTTGGGGACAACTGTAATCACTACCTTTAGGGAGGTTGTGCAGGGCAGCCAATGCCCTGTGAGGGAGCTGCTTCTCGTTGCCATCCTTATCATCATCATCCTTCTCTCGGTCGTCCTGGTCAGCACTAAACCTCATTGTGGCTCAGGTTTATCACCTGTAAGATGGAAATGCTTTTTGCGAAGAGCCATCATTTTTGCTGGCTTCAGGTGCAGGTGGGTTCCTGTGACTTCTCTGAACACATCTTTGGGAGTCTCCTGGCCGCACCCCAGTGAACCACCCGCAGGACTCCTTTCAGCTTCTCAGGTCCAGAGAGGGTGTCTCTCCATCATGAATCTCTAGGGATGTCTCCTCACCTGTTTCAAAGTGAAGCGTGGCTGGGCTTCTCCCATCTCTTTTGCCAAGTGTGGGAGACGACACAGCCTGGAATGAGACGTTCAGAATCGTGCTTGCTGCAGTGTGTGTGGATGTTTAGGCAGATGCTTGGAACGCTCCTCCGATTTTAACTCAAAGGACCTCCCCAGAGGACCTCTGTGGAACTGTGTCTCCTGCTGGTAGCGAGAGTGACTTCCGCCAGGAGGCTGGGAGCAGGGTCGGGGAGGGCTGACACCTACACTCTGACCCAGCACTTTGGCCTTCCTGCTGTACAGACCATGTCTGCTCCCCAAGTAGCATCTTAAGTTCTCTGATAAGGCCTTTCCTAGAATTTCTCTCCTATTTGGTTTTACCTTTGGGTGAGATCTGATGCATAAAATGTCCTAGGGCTTTTTAAAAATCTAAAATAACTAAGAGTTCCCATTGTGGATTACCCGGTTAAAAACCTGACCAGTGTCCATGAAGATACGTGTTTAATCCCTGGCCTCATTCAGTGGATTAAGGACCTGGCATTGCCAGGAGATGTGGGGTAGGTTGCAGAAGCAGCTCGGATCTGGCGTTGCTGTGACTGTGGCTGCAGGCTGGCAGCTGCAGCTCTGATTCAACCCCCTAGTCTGGAAACTTCCATATGCCACAGGTGCATTGCTAAAAAGGAAAAAGGAAAAAATAAAAAAAGAATGAAACAACCAAGACAATTTTGGTATACCCTTCCTGGCACTTTAAGACAAAGTTCTTTAGCAAGTGCTATTGGGAGAGTGCATTTCCTGGTCCACCCCAACTGTTGGCGTGCTGGGTCCATTGATGAGCTCAGTCCTGGTGGGAGCCACGTCCCTGGGGTGTTGCTTCATTTGTATGTGCAAGGGCAGGAGGCCCACTGCATGGGGATCTGCACTTCTGCTTTCTGGTTGCGGCGCCCGAGGCGGGAGAAGGTCACTTCCCCTAATTATAGACGTGGTGTGGACAGGAAGTGCTCCTGCTAGTAGGGCTTGTCTTCTGCTTTCTTTCCATTTCTGCTGTTCTCCCTTGAAATACTTCTCTCCCTCTCTGTAGGCTTTGCCCCTTCCCACACTCCACGCTGCCCCGGGCTTCTGATTACGGACTTGTGCTCAAATCTGGAAAGGGCAGGTAGGTTAGGATGTGTTGGAATCTAGGAAATCCTAGAAGAACGGTGGCCTCAGATTGCTCCCCTCTGTGGCTGCCCACAGGAAGGATGCCACGCTCGTGTTTTAGCGAGTTCATGTGTGTTTTCCCTCCCATGTGGCCAGCACTCTCCCACGGAACACATGTCCTGAAGAGCCAGGGCTCCAGCGTTTGCCATCCTCATTTTTGCCTATAGTTATCGGGTAATCAAATCATCTTCCTCGCCTTCATAGCACCTTTGACCACCTATTTAAGCGATGCATATGTTTATGTCACAGGCTTATGAAATCTAAGGATACCATCATAAGCATCTATAATATTTTGCAAACGTGAGTCACCCACAATTATTCTTTCAATGACGAGAAAAAAGTGACGATGCGTTTAACGCTACAGGTAGTAAAAATTTCGGTAGGTGTCACAGTCCCCTATTTGTGTGTGTCCTTGCCTGTAAATCAGGTGGTGTGGTGTCTCCAGCAGCTGTCAGGTCCCTGTAAATTTTGTGCAACTGAGGTATGGAGGACAGGAAAGTAAAGGAGTACCAAGAGTTTTAAAACCTTCCCAAGGCACCCCCAGAGGGGACAGGAGAGGCCATGTCACTGTGAAGTCTTGCCAGGAGCCTTTGGAAAAGGGTCTTGGAGAGTCATCAGGAGCAGGACCAGCAGGTAAAACTCAGTGATTTTGCCTCCTGTTCAGCTTTCCTGTGTGGTTTGTTCCTATGGAGAGAAAGACAGTGATGGTATCAGCCACTTTCTTTTTTGTTTTTTCTTTTGAGGGCCGCACCCACAGCCTATGGAAGTTCCCAGGCTGGGGGTCGACTTGGAGCTGTAGCTGCCGGCCTATGCCTCAGCCACGACAATGCAGGATCTGAGCCTCATCTGTGCCTTGCGCCGTGGCTCATGGCAATGCTGGATCCTCAACCCACTGAGCGAGGCCAGAGATCAAACCTGCATCTTCATGGATACCAGTCAGTTTTGTAAACTGCTGAGCCACAGTGGGAACTCCTGCTATCTGCCCACACTTTCAGCGTGGGTTCTTTTGGCTGTGACTTTGTTTTGCTCTTTCCCTGGAACAGAGTGGGTGATGAGGTGGTTTTCGGGGACACCGTGGTTGGGTAAAGTTCACAGGAGGACCCAAAGGGGGCTGAGTCTACCTGGGCCTCAGCCCACTGGCAGCAACCCCAGGACATCACGAGAGGGCGTCACCCAGTGACACCTTGGGTGGGATCCCCCATGGTCCCTGGCTCCCCACTAAGTCTGGCTCACACTTAATAACTGAGTCCTCGTGCATATGTCTGGCCTTGAGGCGAGCACGCCTGTGACTCAGTGCCTGGCAGAGGAAGAGTGCCAGGGTCACCTTCTCTCCTCAATGGCCAGGTTTTCTTGCTGGGGGCTTGGCAGGTACAGCGTGGTGGACTAGGACTTTTTTCCTGGCTCTCTTCCCTGCCGTGGCTGTTGGCAACCCAGTTTTGGCTGTCTCCCGACTCTCTTTCTCCATACATCCTGGAGCGAGACATACTCAACTCCCTTTTCTCTCAGCCAGCCCCACTTGGTTAGTGAAATACTGGATTGCGGCAAAGGGTCTCAAACAGGAAAGCGTTTGAACATCTCCAGGAAGTTTTTTTTTTAAATCCAGACTTGTCATCTCTGTGTTGTACCTCTGGGTCTGAGATGGGTCGGGACCCCTATTTCTAGGGCTGAGTCTGAAGTGCAGGGTGTGGGGAGCAAGAGCTCCCGTGAAGAACCTGAATCTACTTCCCATTGCGGCTCAGAGGAAACGAATCCGACTAGGAAGCATGAGGTTGCGGGTTCGATCCCTGGCCTCGCTCTGTGGTTAAGGATCCAGCGTTGCCATGAGCTGTGGTGTAGGTCACAGATGAGGCTCAATTCTCACGTTGTTGTGGCTGTGGCATGGGCTGGCATCTGCAGCTCAGATTTGACCCCTACCCTGGGAACCTCCACATGCCATGGGTGTGGCAGTAAAAAGAAAAAAAGAGTTATTGTTTATGTATATATAATGTCTGTGATGTATGCTACTTGTGCCAAGAGATAAATATTAGGTAGGCATAGAAAAGAAGTTCTTGAATATTTTCGTGGAGCTTGAAAATCCAGATGTTGGCTAAGATACATCAGTCTTTTCCTTGATGACTTTTAAGGAGCTTCATGTTTTTGAAGGCAATGCCAAAGAACCTGGATTTGCAAGTTTGGATAATGTTTTCAAGTGTGAGAACATCCACTCTCTCTCTCAATATTAGTAAAACATCATGTTCTCCAACCTTAGGTTTTTTACTTTCTGTTTCTGAAATGTGTCTCTCTAGCTCAGACACTCTGCGCTTTACTGCAAATGCAGAACAGGGGCTACTCCGCAGAATTCGTGATGTGTGCTTCTGCCTTGGGAGACCAGGTCTGCAGCAGTGCGACTGGCCCAGCAGGCCCCAGGAGGGGCTGGGGACAGTCCTGCAGGGTGGTCTCCCAGAGGGCCAGCCAGTGTCACTCAGGAAACCAGGCAGATGTGGGGCCGCTCAGGCCTGGTCCTTAGGTTCTGTTTCTCCGTGTTGGGGCCACAGGTCTGTTCCTGTGTTGTTTTTGTATCTTTTATTTTTTTTTTCTAGTGCGATGCTGCTGCAGAAGGCAGCCCTCTGGGCCCTTAGCAGACCAGTGGAAGGCAGTTGTCTGTTTGGGGTGGTCCCACTGCCTTGCCCTGAAATTCACTTACAGTTGAGCCTCGTTATTCATGGATTCCATATTTACAAATTCTCATTTCTCATAACTAATCAGCCAGTCCTTGACTGCCACAGGAAGACTCCCTTCTCCCTCTGGGCCAGGCTCTTTCCTCTTTCTTATGGAAATTAATCAAACCCACAGATGAAGTTTTTCCTTTTACTCAAGCCCTGATACCTAATTTTCTCAACTTGAAGCTACGAAGGAAATTCCTAAGCAAATTTTACCAGGGCTGCTTTGCATTGGGGTGGCTGTGTGGCTTTGAGCATGATAAGCCAGAGTATCTTTTTGCATCTTCCTGATTTTGTTCCCCTATGTGGTGGGCCTATGGCAGAAATGGCCCCCAGATGTTGTTTCCCCAGACTACCATTTACTTCTGCCACTTCACCTTGGTCCATGTTGTGTGGGGAAACTGTGGCCCAGTGATGAGAAATCAGCCACTTTTAATGTGCTAAGCACTGTTGAAAATGTTCTCCACAGGAAGTAGAAGGGTTGCACCCTGTAGTCGAGAGGGTAGCACCTGCAGGAGCCATGGTTTGATGGGTCTTAAGAAAAGCAGAAGCCATGAAGCATAGGTCTGGGCTGGTGACAACCAGGGCAGATAGGGTGGGTTTTTTAAAAAGTACAAAGACAGAGGCTACCCCTTCTGGTTCCACGCCAAGTTTAAAAGCATTGAAAGGAACACAGATTCAGGGCAGAAGCATAATCTGTTGAAGAACACGATCTTATACCACAGCGTCATTGTGTACTGATGGGGTGGGGACCCCATGAGGTGGGGGCTTTTCAGGGCAAGTGAGAGAGGGTGGAGGAAATTCACTTACAGTTGAGCCTCGTTATTCACGGATTCCCTATTTACAAATTCACCTTCTCGCTAAAATATATTTGCAGCTAGCACATCAAGACTCACTGCACTTGTGTGGTCATTTGTGGACGTACTCAGGGCAGTGAAGACATGTATTCCCATCTGAGGTTGAACAAGGAGCTGCTTTGCTCTCTTGTCTTAGCTCACGCTGCAAATAAGCGTCCTCTCCGGGGTCTATTTAACACCATGTTTTTGTTTTGTTTTGTTTTGTTTGTGTTGTTTAAAAGGGCCCCACCAGTAGGGCTGAAGTGCTGTCTGGTGTTCCCAAGGGCAAGAAGGCTGTGATGTGCCTTATGGAAAAAACACATGGTAGATAAGCTCCCTTCAGGAATGAGTTATCGTGCTGTTGGCTGTGAGTGGTGTTCATAAGTCAACAATATGGATGATGTTTCTTTAGACAGGAGCACACATAGAACAAGGTTATATATTGATCCACTGACAAAAATGTCACAGACTCAAGGCTTGTCTTTCCTCAGGAACAATGGTTTAGCGTTTGAGAATTCATTGTTCATAGGGCCTTTTTAGAATATGACTACCATGAATAATGGGAGCTGACTGTGCTTTGTTTCATGCATAAGGTGAAAAGAAAACACAGCCAAGGGTAGCAATATTGGTGTAGTGGAGAGAGAGGAGGAAGAAGGGTAGGGAAGGATGCTGTGAAGGTTGTCAGCCTTTGTAAATCGGTCTGAACTTAGGAATTGCCTCTGATCCTGGTTCCCAGGCTTGGATACAAGGCCCTTGCTGAAATGGCAGTCAGAGTCTCTGACCAGCTTCTGGGAGTAGAAGTGGGGATGAAGGAAGCCATTCTGAGGCAGCAGCTTCTAGGCACTCCTTGGGCACATGTATGTCACCTCCCTCCTTCCTGACCCTAGGGGTTTGTCGCCTCCTCCTCCCTCCTCAGCACCAGAAAGTTTTATTCTGACTCTGCCGGAACCCAGCCTCTGGTGCCCTCCCTCCCTAGCCCCCCCCCCCCCCGCCCCAGATTTGGGGGCCTTGTTTATCAACCGATCATTCAAGTATTTATGAAGCACCCTGTTTCTCTCCCTTGACTCTTCGGCGTGCTGAATCAGTTATCTCTTGCTTCGTAACAGATTGCCCTAAACTTAGTGGTTTGAAACAGCAATAATAATTTATATCCTTCATGATGTCTGGGGGCCAGGAATTTGAGATGGCTTGGCTTGGCTCAGGGTCTCCTATGAGGCTGCAGTCACATGTGTTGCATTGTCTGAAGACTCAGCAGGGCCTAGAGGACCCTCCTCTGAGCTGGCTCCCTCCTGTGATTGGCAGGTGTGTGCTGGCTGTTGGCTGGAGGCCTCAGTTCCCTGAAGAGTGGCTTGAGCATCTTCCTACTTGGCATCTGGCTTCCCCCAGGATGAGCAATCCAGGGCCCAGGGGAAAACTGTTCAGACCTTTATAGGCTAGTGTCACACATCTCATAATCACTGGGCAGCCATCCCTCAGTCATCGTGGGAGGGGCCACCCAAGGGCCTGGGTACCAGGAGGTGAGGATCCATGGAGCCACCTTAGAGCTGCCTGCGACCATTGTAAGGCTCCAACTATAGGGTGGAGGCTTATTCTTAGGGAAGTTTCTGTTCTAGGCAGCAGAGAACAATACAGTAAACATACGGATCCTTATGGAGTATCTGGGCTAATGTCTAGGGGATGCAGACAGGGGAAAAATAGAAGATTATAAAGCTTGAGGTGGGCTAAGGAATGGGTGGCGGGGGGCATGCAGAGCCCAGCCCCTCTTCATCATGCTGACTTCACTCTGCTGGGAACATTTTCTTCCACCCACATCATGGATTCCAGAAGGCATTTTCAGCTGCTAGCCTGGGTGTGAGCAGCTGTTTTCCACTCTGGTTGCCCCCAGAAACATGAATTAAAAAAAAAAATTAGGATTTCCCATCATGGCTCAGTGGTTAATGAACCCGACTAGTATCCATGAGGATGCAGGTTCAATCCCTGGCTTCACTCAGTGGGTTAAAGATCTAGCATTGCCTCGAGCTCTGGTGTAGGTGGCAGATGCAGCTCGGATTCCTTGTTGCTGTGGCAGCTATAGCTCCGACTTGACCCCTAGCCTGGGAACCTCCATATGCCACCTCGGGTGCGGCCCTAAATAGACAAAAGACAAAAAAAAAAAAAAAGAAAGAAAGAAAATTAGCTCAAATCTTATGTGAAACACTTTGTGATGGCAAGCCTGTGTTATTCCTCTTTTTTATCTGTGGAGCTGCTGATAAGCTAGACCTACAGAAGTGATAGTTTCCAAGTGAAATGCATTTTAAAGGGCACGGGTTGTACAGGCAGCCTTGATCCTGGGATGGGAGAAAAGGATCGTGAGAGTCTAATTGGAAGGAGACATAGGTAATATGTCGGGAAGTGCAAAAGGATACAGTGTCGCTTAAGTAAAATGGGGGGAAGATAAGAGGATTCCAGCTAGATTCCATGGAGCTCATCATCTGTCAAGAGAATTCATTTCTGCATGTTCTTGGAGGGCTGCTGGTGGGGCTCCTTGGGCAGCTGGAATCAAAGCCCAGGGAAGAAATAGACTCTTTTCTAGATGTAACTCCTTAGAGGACATTGAATGCAGCATGAAGCTTTCCCTGACTGGCAGGAGTTTAAAGTAAGAAAACATTGTCTGTGGGAGTTCTTGTCGTGGTGCAGGAAATGAATCTGACTGGGAACCATGAGGTTTCGGGTTTGATCCCTGGCCTCACTCAGTGGCTTAAGGATCCGGTGTTGCCGTGAGCTGTGGTGTAGGTCACAGATGTGGGTCAGATCTGATGTTGCTGTGGCTCTGGCGTAAGCCAGCAGCTGTAGCTCCAATTGGACCCCTAGCCTGGGAACCTCCATGTGCCGCCAGTGCGACCCTAAAAAGCACAAAAAACCCAAACAAACCATAATCAGAAAACATTGTCTGTGGTTCAGTTAAAGCCTCCATCATTGTCATTTGGGAGTGTGTTTTGGGGAAGGGTACACGCAAGTACACACACGCACACGCACACACTCCTTTCCAGCCTGGGCTACTGATGCCTTTCCCTTCCCTATGCCTTCTCTCTTTTATTTGGAGCCCTTCCCCCCCACGAGGTACCAGTTGCCATGGGCAACCCTCCACCCTATCACGGCTGCACTTCGTTTCGGCTACTTTGGTGCTACCATCACCACTTTCACAGGTGTAGACCTGTGGTGCTAACATGCCCGGTCACAGGAGCTGCGTTCTCAGCCCATCCAGCTCACAGGCTCTGCTCTGCACCCCAGCTCTGCCGCCTCTGGGCCCTGGCCCCACTTACCTCCACCGGGCTCTGTTCTTTTGCAACCTTCCCTGTCCTGTGCTCAGAGTGATCATGGTAATAAACAAGATAAGGGATAGCCTTTCATCTAATTTGTTGGTGAAGATGCGAGAGCAATGGAAGGAACATATCAGATTTGTCGGCAGGCCAAACCCCTAACACAGTGGCTTCCAGTCAGGGAACATTTGGGGACCGTGCCCCCAGGGAACATTTGGCAGTGTCTGGAGATGGTTGTCACAATTGGAGGATGGGGGGGGGGGGCTGCTGGTCTTAGTGGATGGAGGCCGGGATTGCTGCTACCCAGACTACAGAGGACAAGACGGCCCCACGGCAGAGAGTGATCCAGCCCAGATGTCAGGAGGGCCGAGGCTGAGCAGCCCGGTGCTGATGTAATGCGAGGTGACAGATGGAAACAGGCATAATCGACAAAAGGAGTGAGGGGGCAAGTGGAGCAGTTTTAGTAAGTTAATCAGTGGCCAGGGGTGGGGGTATATCTTGACTGCTTATGAAAAGAGCAGCTTTTCATTCATAAGAAGCCTGATGTGAATACCGGGAACTGAGGCCACCCAGGGCCACCAAGTGCAGCCCAGGAGGGGCCTGGGCACTGGTGCGTTTAGAGCTCATCGGTGGCGGCATCAAAGCCAGCTACACCTTTGAGGGGGTCCTGGACCCAGTGGAATTCTGTGGGTCCAGTTGACCAGGATAGTGAACACTTGCAGATGACGTCTGGTGAGGGAGGACGTGGGGATGTCGGAGCAGGGTGGTGAGCAACCCTTGAAGATGGTTTTGGGGAAGCAGAACCGGAAGAGTTCTGTGTGTGCCGTGGGCTCCCGGAGGGTTGGGGCTGGGGGAGGAAGGTCTGCTGAGAAAGCCTTTTCTTTCTTTCCTTTTTCTTTTCTTTTTAGGGCCCTACTCACAGCATATGGAGGTTCCTAGGCTAGGGGTCAAATTGGAGCTGCAGCTGGCAGCCTACACCACAGCCACAGCAAGGGGGAATCCAAGCCGAATCTGTGACCTACACCATAGCTCACAGCAACTCTGGTTCCTTAACCCACTGATCGAGGCCAGGGATCGAACCCGAGTCCACAAGGATAGTAGTTGGGTTCGTTACTGCTGAGCCACGACGGGAACTTCGAGGGAGCCTTTTCTGTTAGCTGCATCCATGCCATGCTGAAACCGGTCCCTTTAGGATGCAGTGAGCTCTGTGCATACACCGAGCTCCATCAGCGGGGCTGGAGAAATCTCGAAGGGGGTTGGATGGGAGTGCTCCAAGGTTTTCTGACTCTGGCACCAGGCTCTGCACCTGGGCAAAACAGCAGCTGCCCAGTGAGGACTTATATGACTAAAGCCATGAGTATTTCCTACAGAAACTCTAAGGAGAAACGATGAGCACATTTCCACTTAGCACATATTTTTTGAGTACCTGGTGAGCCCGTAAGTTTAGGGGACATAGGTCAACCCTTCCAGACCTTGGAGCTTATACTTTAGGGCCAGAAAGCAGGCTTGTGATGAATGTGATGAAGGAAATCAACCTTTTCAGGAGATGAAGATGAACAGGGGCCTGCAGCCACCTTAGACTTGGCCACCAGCCTGCACGCCTGTGAGGAGGTGACATGAGATGAGACCATGGGCCTGAGAAGGAGGAAACCAATGGGGGTGGGGGGAGTGCAGTGGCCAGGCCAGGAAGAAGGGTGACGTGGCTGGACGTGCTGAGCATGGGCCTAAGTGGCCAAGATGAGGAGGGGGCTCAGGTCAAACCAAGGAGTGCTTGAAGGCCAGGTGGGGAGGGAGGCTTTGGGATGTGACCAGAGAGGGAGGTGGCTTGCCCGTGTCACCCTGCCTGCTGGGTGGGGAATGGACCATGAGGAGGGCCAGGCAGAAGGAAAACTAACTAGGTAAGGCTTCTATCCATGTGAGGGACAGGTGGTGGGCCTTCCACCTGGGAGTGGCAGGGGACACAGAAGCCATGGTTTTGGAATACATTTTAGAGGAGAACTGATGAGCAGTCCCTGGAGACAGCTGGTTTTGTATATAAGTTCATTGGTACCTTTTTTTTTTTTTTTTTTGATTCCACATGTAAGCAGTATCAAATGGTATTTGTCTTTCTTATTTCACTTATGATGATCTCTAGGTCCACCCACGTTGGTGCAAATGGCATAGTTTCATTCTTTTTATGGCTGAATAGTATTGTATTGTATATGTGTGTCACATCTTCTTTATCTATTCATCAGTTGATGACCACTTAGGCTGGTTCCATGTCTTGACTATTGTGACTAGTGCTGCAGTGAACACAGGGACGCATGCATCTTTTTTGAATTACAGTTTTGCCTGGATAGATGCCCGGGAGTGGGATTGCTGGGTCATCTGACAGCTCTGTTTTTCACTTTTTTGAGGAACGTCCATACTGTTTTCCACGGTGGCTACACCAACTTACATTCCCACCGACAGTATAGGAGGGTACCATTTTCTCCACACCCTCTCCAGCATTTATCATTTACGGACTTATTAGTGATGGCCACTCTAAGGGGTGTGAGGTGGGACCTCATGGTAGGTTTGAGCTTTAGCATAAGATGGCTTTACATACGGTGAAAAATAACTGGGAATGTTGAAACAGACCAAAAGAAAAATAGGTAGCAAGTTCTAGGCACTGTTGAGGAGACTGTTATCCCAATGGGTTTTTTTTTTTTTTTTTTTGGTCTTTTTGCCTTTTCTAGGGCCGCTCCTGTGGCTTATGGAGGTTCCCAGGCTAGGAGTCTAATCGGAGCTGTAGCCACTGGCCTATGCCAGAGCCATAGCAACGCGGGATCCGAGCCACATCTGCGACCCACACCACAGCTCACGGCAACGCTGGATCCTTAACCTACTGAGTGAGGCCAGGGATCGAACCCGCAACCTCATGGTTCCTAGTCAGATTCGTTAGCCACTGTGCCACAACAGGAACTCCCCCAGTGGGTGTTAAACAGAGTTTGAGCTACAGACTTCCCCTGGGGTCCAAGGAAGATTTAAGCAATGCCTGTGAGCAAGTGCAGGTGGGGAGGGGGGGTGGTCAGTGGACACATGGAGGGGCGTACACAGCATGGGGAAGCTGCTGTCTAGACCCACTTAGCCTAGTGAGCGAGACCTAGAATCTGAGGAACAGAGCTGAGAACACTGCAGTGTGTGGTAATGCAGCTTCTCTGGACGGTGGCTGCAAACGAGGTGACCACCTCCTGTCCCCAAGACCAGTGTTGTGGAGAAGGTTCCAGGTGTTGCCTGGTGGGACCTGCTCCTGAGAAGGCTTAAGCAGGACATCACAGATGTGGTTCATCCTTCCCACACAGAAGAGCCCAAGAAGCAATCCTCAGCTGTCCTTGAAATAAACCATCGCTGCTGTCGAAACCGCTACCGACAGCAATGGCCCAGTGCATCTTTCTCAGGCCCTCACCCAGCATCATTTCCAACACAGGAAATCACATGGTCAGAAAAGGTCTGCTCGGCCAGGCCTTGCTGACATGGAGGGCGGTCAGGCCTTCAGCCTCCGGGGGAAGCCGGAGAAGTGCATCCTCCTGGGCGGCGAGTCTGAAATGGACCAATCAGAGCCATTCATGGGCCTGGAGGATGGGCCCGGCCAGCTGCCTCTTGGCCTGTCCCCTGTCTTGTCGCATTGATTCTTGTCCACCCGAGAGGCACAGCAGAGGGCCAGCACCCATGTAAACAGTGGCAAACTGATGAATTTTAAAAGTGTTGGTCATTAAGATTTATATAAATTTTAAAAATAGTGATTAACACAATATTGTTTTGGAAGACTCGCAGTTTTCGTTGACCCCCATGAGGGGTGGCTGCTTTGGAAGAAGTGCCAAGCAGTGGGGGGAGCTGAGCACGAGGGTGCATCTGAGGCTGGTGTGCAAGACAGCGTGTCCCACAAGCAGAGAGAGCATGTGAGCAAGGAGGCAGGAGAGGGCAACTGTGGCCTGGGGACCAAGCCTGCTTGGAATGAGGCTGCTGGGCAGAAAGGGACGGGGTGGACTGCAGGGCGCTGTGCTGTGGGGCTGCAGGGCAGATGAAGCAGGAAGCGGGGGCAGGGGAGGTCCGGGCGGCAGGCCAGCGTGTTTATAGCCATGTGGCTGGGGTGATGCGTTAGAATGGACAGTGGTAAAGGATACAGAGAGAACAGAGTACACCCCAAGGCCATTTGGAGGACAAGCCCAAGAGAAGACAAGGACTCTGGAAGGATTCTGGCTTCCTGGAGGGGGCAGCGCCTGGGCTGGGGAAGGCAGGCAGGCAGTGCATGGAGAGCTCAGTCTCAGATGCTGTCAGGGGCCCGGCATCAGCATCACCCCAGTTGTTGGCCCTGCAGCTTGACTGGCCACGGTGTTTAACAGAGTCCAGATGTGACGCATAGGTGCATGGAGGACAGAGAAGTGCCGAGCCTCAGGGGACAGGAGCTGGAAATGCAGGTGGGCTCACAGCCCAGAGCAGATAGGTGAGGCCCTGAATGTCCTATTGCAGGAACAGAGCGAAGCATAAGAAAGGAGTGCCAGGGGCTCACTCTTTGGGGGGGGGGGAGTGAGGGGCGGGGGCCGAACCTGCAACAAAATCGGCACAGAGGGATTAGCCTGAGAAGAAGAAAGAAGCAGAAAAGAAATATTGCTCCCCAAAGACATATCAACTCACTATCTCTCCAGAGATATTTTCTGGCTAAAAGCAGAAGTCTTTGGTCAAAGAGCAATTGTGGGCTGTAATTTTAAGAGAAAACAAAACCTGGCTGAGAGATGAATGTTCAGAAGCTTCAGCAAAGAAAAAGGAAGCATTGCTAGTCAAAAGTTAAGAGAAACAAACAAGAAAATTATTTGTACATTCAAACTGTAATAAAACCCCACTCACTCAGGAATATTGATTTGACAATATTGCCTGGGGAAAATTCTGTTCCTCTACAAGGCAGGTATGTTCTACAGCCCTTTTGGGGTGATTCATATCGAGAAGAGGCTGTTTCACATAGTCGTGTGTGTGTGTGTGTGTGTCTGTGTGTTTGTGTGTCTGTGTCCCTGTGTGTGTCTGTGTGTTTGTGTGTCTGTGTTTCTGTGTTTAACATGAAAGGGTATGTGCTTTGCTCCCGAGATGCACATTTGCAGTCAGTTAGATACATTTCCATTGATGAAAAGCCCCCTTTGGTTATAATATACACCATTTTGGATACTTTTTTGGACTGGCAATATAGATCCTTCTCATCTACAAACACAGCTGCTCAGTCTTCTTGTCAAAAGTGCATTCCCTGGGAGTTCCCGTCGTGGCTTAGTGGAAATCAGCCTGACCAGCATCCATGAGGACACAGGTTCAATCCCTGGCTTTGCTCAGTGGGTTAAGGATCTGGCGTTGCTGTGAGCTGTGGTGTAGTTCGCAGACGCGGCTTGGACCCGGCGTTGCTGTGGCTGTGGCGTAGACCAGCAGCTACAGCTCCAATTCAACCCCTAGCCTGGGAACCTCCATATGCTATGGGTATTGGCCCCCCCCCAAAAAAAAGACAAAAAAAAAAGTGCATTCACTGACTTCACACATCCACCCAAGCGTGTGCCTCGTCACATGTGGAACCTGCACTATTTCTTCAGTATTGGCCTTGAGGATGGTAGGAAGCGGGTGCCAGGAAGTGGTCTGGAGGGGACACCCTGTCGCCAAGGCCTGGGGCTCTGGGAGGATATCAGTTTTCATACCTCAGGGCAGCTGCTTGCCCATCCTGCCTCCTGGCCAAACATTTTACGTGGTACATAAACGTGGCCAGCACTTCTCTCTCTAGTGTCCAGCTATGGGCGATGACACAGTTCCCCCCCCAATGTTCAGGCAGAAGGAGTCCAGCCACAGCTTCAGCGCATGTAACTGACTAGCCTGTTTCTTTCCAACTCTCTTCATCTGGTGAGAACAGAGGCCTTGTCTGGGTTCTGCCCCTGTGCCCCACTGCCCACTGGGAGAGGTTTTGAGCCCTGTTTTGCAAGGGGACTTCTCTTTTTAGTCGGTTAGAATGCTCGGTCCCCACCAAAAAAAAAAAATGGGTCATGTTGGTTCAATGCAGGTTTTCTGGTTCAGTATTGAGAGGGCGTTTTTGGAAACCTAATGATTATGTGGGTGGAAAGGATGAGGGCAACTTCCAGGGCACCCAAGTCCCACAGGGAAGAGCTTCAAGGACTAGCGGGCCAGGACTGGAGGGTAGGTGCTCTCACAACTACCTGCGCCGGGGTCCTGACCTCTGCCCCATCTTTGTTTTGCCAGGTGGACCCCTGTGTGTGCCGTAGGTGTCAGGAGAAGGCGCAGGCATGGCAGACAGTGCCAACCACTTGCCCTTCTTCTTTGGCAACATCACCCGGGAGGAGGCTGAAGACTACCTGGTCCAGGGGGGCATGAGCGACGGGCTCTACCTGCTTCGCCAGAGCCGCAACTACCTGGGTGGCTTCGCGCTGTCGGTAGCGTATGACAGGAAGGCGCATCACTACACCATCGAGCGCGAGCTGAACGGGACCTATGCCATCTCGGGCGGCAGGACCCACGGCAGCCCGGCCGAGCTCTGCCACTACCACTCCCAGGAGCTGGACGGCCTCGTCTGCCTGCTCAAGAACCCTTTCAACCGGCCGCCAGGGGTGCAGCCCAAGACCGGCCCCTTTGAGGACCTGAAGGAGAACCTCATCCGGGAATACGTGAAACAGACATGGAACCTCCAGGTGGGCGGCGGCGGGAACCCCTCGGCGCGCGCTCTCCGGAGTTCCCGGGCACTGGCGTTCACGCAGGCACCCAGCTCCATGAGAGCCAGGCAGTGGGGCCCCAGATAAGCACCCTTCTCCTTAGTCATCCACGTGGGCCCCAAAGTGCCTCACTCCAAGAAGACAGCCTTTCCTCTTTTGCGGTCGCATTTTCGAGGGTGGCCCTTTTGTGCCAGCGATGTGGGTTTCTCCACCGCAGGAAACCACTGTCACCCAATTCATGCTGGGCCTCTTGGAGGAGGCATCCCAAGAATATACTGGTTTTTATTTACCTGAGAGGGTCATACTGTACACACTTTTCGGCTTTGATCCTCTCGCTAGATGACATCTCTTGCAGAACTTTTGGTGGCAGCAGATACATGCTGCATCAGTCAGTTACTGACTGCCTGAGAGTCCCTTCTATGCACCATAACTTATTTAACTAGTGCCATTTAACCAGTACCCATTGATGGACAACTTCGGTGCTTATACATAATGCTGCTAGTAACATCCTTCTAACCCTTTTTGCAATATCTACAGGATAAACCTGAGCAGGTTGCATGTGCCACAGAGAATGATTTGGACATGTTGATAAGCTGTCATCCCGAAAGGTCTCAGAGCTTGTGACAGCTTACATTCCTGCCACACTCTCAACAGCACGGATATCAGGAGCCAGCAGGCTGATCGACGGCCTCCTGCTCCGACTTAATATGTTCAACCATTTCCTTCCGTTTCCTGGATGTATGCCCCGGGCATTTTTCTGTGTTGGCTGATCCACAGGGATGTATGACAGCTCAGGCCTTTTCAGGATTCTGTACACCGATTCCTATATTGCTTTAATAGGTTCCACAATGAATGCAATCTTGCAGATAGATAATAATACTATGAGTTCAGTATTTTTCATTTAGTATTAATTGGATATGTCTTAAACCATCCTTTTTAAAATTTTTAAATTTTTTTTTCTTTTAAAAAAATTACTATTACTGAAGTATAGTTGATTGAAAATGTTTCTTCATGTTCTGTTGTATAGCGAGGGACCCAATGACACACATTTCCCTGTGCTATACAGTCGGGCCCCATTGCCCATCCATTCCAAATATAACAAATATAGCAAACTGCATCCAAAAAACTCCCCAAATGCCCATCCTTCCCACCCCCTCCCCTTTCCCCCCTGGGAACCTCAAGTCTTCTCTCCTTGGCCATGATCTGTTTTTGTTTTTTTAGATAGGATCATCTGTTCCTTTTTTTTTTTTTGCTTTTTAGAGCTGCGCCCGCAGCATGTGGACGTTCCCAGGCTAGGGGTCAAATTGGAGCTACAGCTGCTGGCCTACACCACAGCCACAGCAACACAGAATCTGAGCTGTGTCTGTGACCTATACCACAGATTATGGCAATGCTGGGTCCCTGACCCACTGAGTGAGTCCAGAGATGGAACCCGCATCCTCGTGGGTACCAGTTGGATTCGTTTTCACTGAGCCACAACGGGACCTCCTTCTCTTATTCTTTTTTAAGTCAGATAAGTCAGGTTTGTTGAAGAGTAACTTACAAACCATGAAATTCATCCTCTTTAAAAGTGTCCAGTTCTATGATTTTTCAGCAAACACATGGCACATGTAGTCATCCCCCCAAGTCAAATATGCATTTCTGTCCCTATAGTTTTTCCTTGTCAAGAATGTCATATAAGTGGGCTCCACAGCAAGCAGTCTTTTCAGACTGGCCTTTTATACTTGGTGTAAGGCATTTGTGAGTCAGCCATGTGTCAGTGGTCCATTCTTTGTTATGGCCGAGTAGTATTCCACACTATTGCTTTTGCGTTTGCCCTCTGCCTGCTTTGAACTTGATGCCTCTTTGGTACATAACTGTTACTGCTTTTGTTTTTCACCCCATCTCTGACGCATGAAAAGATTTCCAGACTCACCTTTTCTTCTGTCTTCCCTCCTTGCATCCATCTCCTCCTTTGGGTTGGTTGTGTTTTGATTTTTACTTCTTCTGGTTCTTTTTGTAAGTTAACAATTAACTTGGGTTCTTCATTTTCTGCTGGGAAGGATCTCTGTTTCTCTCCCCCTGGAATGATGAGGAAGAGAATTCACGTGGCTGTCCACCTTTTTTTCTCCTTTTTCTTTCTTTCTGCTTTGTCATTTCTGCATTGTCAAGGGCCCTCTCCTTTCTGTGATCTTACAGGCAGCAGCATGCATGAGCCCTCAGAGTGAAACCTTGCAGAGGCAGACAGAAAAAAGCATGCCATCTTAAGGCTTCCTGATTGCTGTTAAACGATCAGGGTCTAATACAGAACAATCAGCTCTCGGAGGAAGAGGGCAGGAAAACCATTCTTGAGACCTCATGGACTATACCAGAAGGTTTCTAGCTCGATGTGGCTTTTCTTTTTTTTTTTTTTTCTTTCCATTTTTTTTTTAATTACTCAAATGAATTTATCCCATCTTCGATGTGGCTTTTCAAAGGCCAACCTCTGTATTCTAAAATCTGTTTTCTTAGTTATACACTTGAAGGTACTTAAGTAACGTAGTAGATCTATCGGCTTTATCTATCGAATGAGCAAATAGATGAGATTGCATTTTCCCGTGTCAGGCTTAAGACGGACTGGAAACGATTTCTTGTCACTTGCACTGAGCATGGCTCCACTCTCCTCTCCTCGTGGCAGGGTCAAGCCCTGGAGCAGGCAATTATCAGCCAGAAACCTCAGCTGGAGAAGCTGATTGCCACCACAGCCCATGAAAAAATGCCCTGGTTCCACGGAAAAATCTCTCGGGATGAATCTGAGCAGACTGTCCTGATAGGATCAAAGACAAATGGGAAGTTTTTGTAAGTATTCTGTCTTTCCCTTCGCTCCTGAGCACCAGGCCTACTGGGGACAGTTAGGGGTAACTCAGCCTCCCCACTCCTGGACTCCTGGTGACACTGGGAAGGGATCAAGTGCCGTCCTCTGAGACACACGTGTTGGTCACGTAGACATCTAAAATCAAAGCCATCCCATGGAATTCTGCATTTAGCCAGTCGCCCCCAGGGTGAATACTCCTCTTGGGCACTGAGGGACATCATGTAAAGAAAATCTATTCAACCTCATTTTCTGCTTTTCACGACAAACACGGGATGTGTAACACTGTCTCTGGCTCGCCATCCAAGCTAAAGATGCCGCAGTGTGTTTGCTTGCATTGGCCCTGAGATCTCAAACTTGACTTCTCCTTTGACTTGGAGAGGAACGTCCCTAGGGTGGAGAGTAAAGAGAATTTGCTGGGAAAGGTTAGTGCAGGTGCTTGATCGCAAGCACGCATGCAGACACCAGCCTCATAATCTCGGGAATGAGGTGTGGGCGTTCCCTGGTGGGCTAGTGGTTACAGATTCAGTGGTGTTATTGCTGTGGCTCCGATTCGATCCCTGGTCTGGGAACTTCCACATGTTGTGGGTGTGCCCCCCCAAAAAAAAGAAAAGAAAAGAAAAGAGGTGTGCATCTGGAAGTCTGTTCACTGTTATCCTCAGTGGTCAGTGCACCTCCATCCTGGAGGTTCTGGAGACACAGGTCATCTCAGGGTGCGGTCACTGGTCCAGAGGAGGGAAGGAGCTGTCTTGGGCAGGTGTCGACCTTATCCCCCAAGGTGCTTCCAGCTGAGTCACACTCACCTGTGTTGGTCACTGCTCAGTGATCACCACTCCCTCCCCCCGCCCTCCGAAGAGGGTTTGACTGGGTGCCCCATCCTCATCTTGGACACTGACCCAGCAATGCAGCCCCATGACCAGAAATATGGAGTCACATCATGGGCATTATAAACTTTTCCTAGAAACAGAAGTGTTTTCTCTGAATAGCCATCTAAATAAAAATTTTCTTTAGACTTTACCGTAATAGTTCTTATTTAAGAAATAATTTTAGGGAGTTCCCATTGTGGCTCAGTGGTTAACGAACCCAACTAGTATCCATGAGGGTGCAGGTTCGGTCCCTGGCCTTGTTCCGTGGGTTAAGGATCTGGCATTGGGGTAGGTCAGCTTGGATTCTGCGTTGCTGTGGCTGTGGTGTAGGCTGACAGCTACAGCTCCGATTCCACCCCTTCGACCCCTACCCTGGGAACCGCCATATGCTGTGAGTATGGCCCTAAAAAGACAAAAAAAAAAGGAATGATTTTAGGAGTTCCCATCTCGGCTCAGTGGAAACGAATCAGACTATCATCCATGAGGATTCAGGTTCAATCCCAGGCCTTGCTCAGTGAGTTAAGGATCCAGCGTTGCCATGAGCTGTGGTGTAGGTCGCAGACAAGGCTTGGATCTGGTGTTGCTGTGGCTGTGGTGTAGGCCGGTGGCTATAGCTCCGATTGGACCCCTAGCCTGGGAACCTCCATATGCCACAGGCGGGGCCCTAAAAAGACAAAAAAGAAGAAGAAAAGAAAAAAGAAAGAAAAGAAATAATTTTAAACACAGTACTCTTTTTAAAAAAGTGACCTAAAAAAAAATACACAGCAGGCCAGGTTGGCACACAACATGACTGGTATGCAGTAGCAGCTGCTGGCAGAAATCCTGTGGCGGGGAGGCATTTTTTTCCCCCTCAGTGTGGCATTTACTAGCTCATTTTCCCCTGAGGTTTGGACTTTTACCACCTTCTCTGGAGTGATTTCCATCAGCAGTGTCGTGGGACTGCATCGCAGCCTCTTGGTGTGCTCTGTCAGCCCCACGTTGTGTTGTCGGAACAGCCAGGCCAGCTGCCCTCTCATAGGTTCCCACGCCTGCTCCCAGCCAGGCTCGCTGGGGGACAGCTGTGCTCAGGGAGGCCGTGTGCTCCCCCCTTAGACAAAGGGAGCACCCACCCTGGGACGGACTGCAGTTACGGAGTCCTTCCCGCGGGGTCTTCTTGTTCCTCATCCAGGTTTTCCTAAAGAACACGTCTCCTGCCCACTTTCCCATCATCTAAAACAGCTTGTCCCTCCGTGGGTCAGCATTTCCTGGTGTTCGCAGCTGTATGAGGCACTGGACGCCAGTACCGTCATGGGCACTGAGCATCTGCCACGGGGAGCCTACATCTCAGTGGCAGAAGTGGCCACTGGACAACGGAACAAGAGCTGCAAAGTATGTCAGAGCACTTAAGGACGGGACTAGAGCCTGCCGTGGTTGAGGTACCTGGGTTCTGTTTTATGCTGGGTGGTGAGGCAGGAGACATTTGAGCAGGGACCTGAAGGCAGCTGGGAACCTCCTGACACAGGAACAGCATGTGGCAGGAGTGTGCCAGGCCACCAGGAGGCCACCGTGGCAGATGCAGAGTGAGAGGGGGAGGATGGAGATGAGGGCCAGGCTGCCCAGGGCTCTCGGGCAGTAGGAGAACTTTGCTTTGGACAGATTGGTCCATCCACCTTTAGGAAGGTATTAAGGCAGATCCAGCTGAAGCTCAATGGGGTTCCGTCTGGCTGGGTGCAGGGTAGAGCCAGTGCAAAGGTGCAAAGGTGAGCACGCTCACTGACCACACTGTGTGTGTTCGTATCCATTTGACCCAAAGTGCAATGTCCATTTTCCTGTAGTGATTTTGGGACCTGCCCCTTCTTCTCTGTGAGCAAGGAACCTTTTGTGCCTGTTGGAAGAAGGCATGGCCTGGGTGCTGACGTGCAGCCCTGCTGCTTGGCTTCGCTCTGCCCCAAGGTCAGGGCCAGGCACTGTGTCTCCTGTGTGTGCAGGCAGGCTCTTACTGTTGGCAGCAGCAGTTCATTTGTATCCTCTGTTGTCCCCAGTGAGGAGGAAGGCAGATTTCAGGATACGTGGTGCTGCACTTGGTCAAAGGGCCTGACACCAACTGTCTCTTACCCTGATGTTGACAGTTCTTTGTCCATCCGCCCCCCCGCCCCCTTTCTCTTGAGGGCCACACCCGCAGCATATGGAGGTTCCCAGGCTAGGGGTCTAATTGGAGCTACAGCTGCCGGCCTACACCACAGCCACAGCAATGCGGGATCTGAGCCGCATCTACAACCTACACCACAGCTCATGGCAACGCCAGATCCCCGATCCGCTGAGCAAGGCCAGGGACTAAACCTGCATCCGCATGGATACTAGTCAGATTCGTTTTCACTGCGCCACAATGGGGACTTCCTGTCCAACCCCATCTTGCTGCTTGATTTTACCCACTTGGGGTGGATGATAACTGGTTGTCCTTGCTTACAGTCTGCACTGGTCCATTCCCAGCCCTTCTGGACACCGTTTGGCTCCAGTTGGCCACCTGCCATGTGCTTCTCACACACCCTCTGCTCCCCTCATCCCTGCAGACTCCGAGGTGCTTATTTCCTGTGTGACCCTATCAGAGACTTTTCTTTTTTTTTTCTTTCTTTTTTTTTTTTTTGTCTTTTTGTTGTTGTTGTTGCTATTTCTTGGGTCGCTCCCGCGGCATATGGAGATTCCCAGGCTAGGGGTCGAATCAGAGCTGTAGCCGCTGGCCTACACCAGAGCCACAGCAACGAGGGATCCGAGCCACGTCTGCAACCTACACCACAGCTCACGGCAACGCCGGATCGTTCACCCACTGAGCAAGGGCAGGGATCGAACCCGCAACCTCATGGTTCCTAGTCGGATTCATTAACCGCTGCGCCACGATGGGAACTCCCCTATCAGAGACTTTTCAAGGCTGGTGGCCTTCCCAGGACCTCCCTGTAACAGACATTAAGAACCTAGGAGGCTTTCAGATCCAGAAACAGAACCTAATCTTTGTGATTCCTAATCTGGGCTTCATTAGATTTAAAATAAGTTAATGCATATCAAGCGCTTTGTAGAAGGCTAATAAATATAAGTGATTTTGTGTCATTAATAAACATAGGAGGAAAAGCCAAGGGACCCCCATGGCTGATGGAAATGCCTGCACTTCCCATTTAGGAATAACTTGGAGAGTCAAGTGTGAAGATTCATCTGGAATCTCTGATTTACATTACAGTTCAGTGTAGCAAGACACCCTCCTTGGGAAAACAGTACTCTTGCTGCCCACAGAAAACATGGATGGAAAGACAGCATATTTCAAAAAGTCTGAGACCTAGATGAGGTTCTAAATCTTCACTAAGGCAAAAAATAAAGGAGTTCCTGTTGCAGCTTCATGAATATGAATCCAACTGGTATCCATGAGGTCCACGCCTTGGATCCGGTGTTGCTGAGGCTGTGGTGTAGCCTGGCAGCTACGGCTCTGATTTGGTCCCCAGCCTGGAAATCTCCATATGCTTCGGCTACAGCCCTAAAAAAAGCAAATAAATAAATAAATCCTCACTAATGCAGCTTAAAATGCAGATGGTATGTCCTGGAGATTTCTAACCATCCAGAAGGACTGTGCCTGGGGAATGCTGGCCAACTCAGATTTGTTTGTTTTCCTCTTGAATTATGGCATGCAGTCCATGTGCAGTGGCAGAACCCCTGAGCCAGAAGGAACCTCACTGCTAAAGGTCTAAGTCCCTTGATTTTTGCACAAGGACTTGGGCACAGGAGAGCTTACCCCAGGCTGTCAGGCAAATAGGAGCTGAGGGCTGGAATGCAGGGTCCCTGAAGTGGCAGAGCTGAGAGGAGGCAGCAGCAAAAGCCACACCCAGGGTGTGCATAGTGTGTGGTTGCCTCTTCATTGTCAAAAATTTGGTAATATTTTCTGGGTATCAAGAAAGAAAACAGAGGAGTTCCCGTTGTGGCTCAGCAGGCTAAGAACCTGACTAGTGTCCACTAGGACAAGGGTTCGATCCCTGGCCTCGCTCAGTGGGTCAAGGATTTGGCATTGCCATATGCTGCGGTGTAGTTCGCAGATGCGTCTCAGATCCAGCATTGCCGTGGCTGTGGTATAGACTGGCAGGTGTAGTTCTTATTCAATCCCTAGCCTGGGAACCTCCATATGTCACAGGTGCAGCCCTAAAAAGGGAAGAGAGAAAGAGAGAGAGAGAGAAAGAGAGAGAGAGAGAGAGAGAAAGAAAGAAAGAAAGAAAGAAAGAAAGAAAGAAAGAAAGAAAGAAAGAAAGGGAAACTGAGTCCTTCCTGTAGGTTCACAACTCATTCTGAGTAATACATGTATATTTTTAGGATTGTTGTCAACTCTGGGAAAGGAAATTGGAGTAGCAGAGGGGGTCTTCTCTGGCTGAGATTAAATATCTCTTACAAATCGTACAAAACCCTATGGCCACGTGGTCACATTGCTGGGCCCTGCTTGGGCCGGATGAGGCCAAGGGGACGGGCCGTGGTCAGAAGCCTCCGAGCATCCCATGCAGAAATATCTCACCCTATGGTTCATGCAGGGCAGCTTAGAGCTCTGGTGCACAAAAGCTTCCCTAAGCACCCATCATGTCTGCTGTGCACCCTTTATGTCATCACGTAATGTATCTCAGAATGAAAAAGTTCTGAAAATTCCATGTTCTGCAAATGAAAAATGATAGAATTGTCACTATCATCGTGTTTAGTACTCAGGTAAATATTTTATTGATTTTTGGCTGAAAGTCCTTACAGGTCGAGCGAGTTGGACGTGACCTTTAAAATACACAGATAAGGAGTTCTTGTTGCGGCTCAGTGGGTTAAGAATTCTCAGTGTCCAGGAGGATTCAGGTTTGATCCCTGGCCTCACTCAGTGGGTTAAGCCAAAAGCTGCAGCTTAGGCCACCCATATGGCTCAATCCAGCATTGCTGTGGCTGAGGCGTAGGGCTACAGCTGCAGCTCTGATTCAACCTCTAGCCTGGGAACTTCCATATGTCGCAGGTGTGGCACTAAAAATTAAAAAAAAAAAAAAAAAAGCAAATAATGGCTCTCCAAATGCTTGAATCAACATCTCACAGAAAAGGAAGAATTTCAGATTTGTCAAATGAGTCATCAAACCCATATCACCGAGGCCATATTCACTGTCGTTCCTACTTTCTGACTTTAGAAAGATGCTAATTAAAAAAGAAGCTACAGGGGTCCCTTGTGGCACAGTAGGTTAAGGATCTGGTGTTGTCACTCCAGTGGTTCAGGTCACTCCTGTGGCATGGGTTTGATCCCTGGGCTGGGAACTTCCACATGGCCCGAGTGTGGCCCAGAAAAAAAGAAACTGCAGGAATAGCTTTTCATTCCACAAAATATTAATGCATTCCACCAGATGGGTGCCATGCATTGTGATAGGACTGTGACAAACAACATAGGTTTTGGTCCCTGCTCGCACGATGCTTACAGCCTAAGGGGAGATGTTAAATTCAGAAAGATGTGGGGCAAAGCGTGTGGTGGGTGATGGGTAGGTAGGTCCTATTCCATCCATTACGGTTATCGCTTCTAATTAGTGACGCTGTTGACTGTTCCAGTGGTGTCTTTATTTTACTTCCGTTCACTTGTTTACTGTCCATTGGTCTCACTTGTTCTGAATGTCAGCAGTGCATTGCCATGGATTCTACCACTCAGAACAGGGACTCAGTGGTAGGCATCTTTCTGGGGAAAGGGATGTTTCAGCTGTGCTCTGAGCAGTGAGGAGAATAGAATTAGTGAAGAAAGAAAAGAAAGTGGTCCCAGGCTGGAGGACGTGTCATTGCAGAGTCCTAGAGGTCAGCTCTGTGACCCAAGTGTGGCCTGGCCAGGAGTGGGCCAGGAGTGACAAACTGTGATGGGGGAGGCAGTCAGACCAGACAGGAGGTCTCTACTGATCCTAACAGGTGGAGCAGGGAATGGATTGTCCACTTGGGGAGTGAGAGGAGGCTCCTAACGTGATGGGAGCGGGGATAGCACTGTCTTGGGGTCAACAGGACTGTCGCAGGCTGGATGAGCATCCTATTTATGCGCCAACTGTAGGATTTGCCAAATGTTCCTTAACCTGGCTGATTCGATCTAGCTGAGGGTGAGGGGGTGGAAGGGAAGGCCTGGAGTCCAGCAGGAGGGAGGAAAAGCTATAGCAGGACAAGTGTGTGTGTAGCAGGGAGGGGTCGGTATGCCTGAGATACTGGGCAAGAGTGGTGGAAGGTGAGAGGTGGCATCACCGGTGCTGACTGCAGGTCTTATTTTGGAAAGGCCTGGTGAATGCCAAGCCAGTGTGGCCATTTGGATAGGAGGTGGAGGGTGTTGAGGGTGAACCCAGGAGAGAAGGGTTTCGGGGTAGGGGTGACAGAATGTCTAGGGAGTAGGTGCTGCTAAGCCAACCCTCCCGGGCCAAACGGGCGGGGCTCTCAGATAGGGGAGACTCCTGAGGTCCTAAGGAAAACTCTGCCCCCGGGCCTGCCCCCTAGGGAGTGAGGAATAGGGATGAGGGTTCTGCAGAGGGAGAGCTGGCAGAGTCAGGTCTCAGATCAAGCACAGTAGTTTGCAGATGTCAAGAACCAATGTTGCCTATGCAGTAGCTGAGTGAGGTGGGCGGGGGGGGGGCAGGAAGGGGAGAACTGAGGCTGAAAGGTATCCGGGAGAGTGGGGCTCTGAGAGTCAGAGAGGCACACCTGCTGGGGAGTGTGCATGGAGGATGGGAGATGTGGCCTGTGGGCTTCGCTGGTCCTGAGGTCATAGAGTGCTACATCCCCTGCGCCCTTTGCTGGCCTGTGGTTGTGGTACGTGATGGGTGGGACTCCTTAACACACTCCTTTCCCATGACAGCTCTTATTGTAACGTATTCAAATCCTCCCAAGTAGCCTGGGGCCCTATATGCAGAGAGACAAGACAGTGCAGAGGCCTCTGGAGCAGGTACCAACTGGGGGTGCCATTTGCCCTTCACAGGCCCTCAACAGTCAGCCACCTTTCCAGCCCCCCTGGGACAACTGAGTCCCCTGTGTGACATGTTCTTAGGTGCTCTGCAACATGAGCCATTTGCCGTTTTCCAGGCAGAGTATGACACTCTCATTATTTTCTCCCTTCCTCTCTTCTTTTCCTTTCTCTTCCCCACTGTATTCTTTTCCATTACAGCCCTATACCCCTCCCATCGTCTCCTCCCTTACACACACACACACACACACACACACACACACCCCATGCCTCTTACATTGCCAGCCCTTTGGGAGGTCCTCTAGGAGAATCTGCAGGTACAGCCAAGAACAGGCAACATGCATAGGTGGTCCAATAAGGGTATAACCAAGTGGGCCCTAGTAGATTTGGTGACAGTGGCTTTCTGAGGAAAAGGTTGCGTCCACTCAGAATCACGGATGTGCAAAACCACGTGACCCTTGTCCAGGATGAACCTGGCTTGGGAACCCCAGATGACATACCTGCCACCCTTGACTCTTAGAATAATACCTTTGACCAGGGCCCTCCCCACCGACCTCATCCTGTGGACTGGGTGGCAGGTGGATGCCTCTCTTTGGAAACAGCTCTTAGTAATCCTTTTCAGTGCAAGTACAACTTGGTAATAAGGTAGCCATAAAAAAATGTGTTCATGGTATGGCACGTTTTTCAGAGACATTGAGATCAATTGTAAGAATGTACACTTATATTCCCAATGAACAGGGAACAAATGTAAATTAGGAGAAAGGATGAAGAATGCAAGCAGAGCCTTCAGTTGGGTTCCATAGGATGGATATAAAGTCCAGAGCAGATGATGTAAGCATTAGTCCTCAACCTTCTGTGTTTATGTGAACCACCTGGAAGCTGGTTAAACCCCCCTGCCCCACTGCCCACCAAGTTTTTAACTCACTATGTCTGGGTAATGGCTCAGGAATTTGGATTTCTAATAAGTTCCTAAGTGATGCTGAGGCTTCTGGGGTGGGGACCACATTTGAGCCTGTTCAAGGTGCTGAATGCCTACCTAAGCTATCTGATTAAGAATAGTGATCATTTAAGATTTTCCAGGTTCACTGAAGGGTCTGTAACCATGTGTGCAGTAGGGGATGTTCCCATGACACACTGCAAATGCTGTATTATTTGACTGGTTGAGACAGAGTTAACCTTGAAACTGCTTCTATTTGTAGAAACTTTAGTTCAGACAAGCATAGCCACCTAATAATGCTGTGATTTAGACAGTTTAATTCATCTCTCTGACCTCAGTTTACTGAATGATAAAAAGAGGAAACTAGTGTGTTACCTGAGTTGTTATAGAGATGAACAAGATAAAAAGTATTTAAAGCTAAGCCAGTGGTTGTCCTCTATCTGTACTTCCTACAATCATGGATTCTTTTCTTTTATCCTTCTTTCATATTTCTTCTTTCAGAGGCTCTTATTAAACATATGTTAGACCTTTTTAATTCATCTTCTGTATTCATTCTTATTTTCTGTTGCCTTTTCTCTGTGTGCTGCACTATGTAATGTTCTTGGATTTGTCTTCCAGTTCATTAATTTTCACTTCATCTGTATCTAATCTGCTATTAAATTCATCCACTGTTTTTTCCGCACTAATTATGTTAAAAAATTTTTTCTAACAGTTCTATTTGTTATTTCTTAAATAGTCCTATACATTTTTGAGATTGTTTGCTAGTTTTTGTGATTCCATCTTTTGGTTCTTTGAACATTTCACTTTATATTCCGTAAATAATGATTTCAAAATGGAAAGTCCTTGGCAGTCTATATCTCTGTCTCTCCTGCTCTCTTTCCTGCTCTGCCCTCTCTCTCAGAACGTATTGTTCGTTATGTTTCGGGTAATCTTTGTGCATTAGTATTTGATTGATATTCATCTGCAGGACTCCTGAACACCCTGTGCTGGGAATGTTGACTTCCAGAGTTGAAGAGGTTTTCTTCCCAGTCCTTGCTTTCATGGGGCAATCTCAGGTTTGGGTGCCCACCTTGCTGCTGGCCCAGGATGTTGTTCTCCTGTCCACTGCAACATTGATATTGGTGTTGGTCCTTAGGTGAGACTCACATTTTTTTTTGGCTTGTATTTGCTACTCATTTTCCCCGGCTCAAGTTTTAACTCACTTTCTATTATAGACTTAAATTTTGAAAGCAATCTGTGGGTTTAGGAAAAAACCTTACTCTGTTCATTGACGAAGGAGACTGGATGACCCTCATATGCCACAATAAAAGCTGAGTTCTGTGAGCACTCTCAGGTACCGGAATCCTTGATCAGAGTGTACCATTTTATTTGACATGTGTGGTTGTGTTGCCGCAGGTCTGCATGAAGAGACGAGATGTGTCTGAAGTCAAAAGTTTAAAGGGGGTTGTAAAGTGATGTCAGCGTCACTTCGTGGTCTGCCCAAGGTCCCCATGAAGCTGGAGGAGAAGCAGCGTGACCTAGTTTCACCTTATGATCTAGAGCCAAGGGAGAGAGAAGGGAATTTGTGATGAAACTTTTAAAAAGGCAGAGGTGTGGAAGAAGAGCTTGACCTGTGAACACATTTGGCCCTGTGTTCCATACTGATCCTGCTTGTAGGGAATGCTCACGTGTCTCGGTTTTTCTACAATACAAGGCAGAAGCACCAGAGAGTTGCATTTTCTTTGTCTTCCATGGCTCATGAGGGCAGGTACCTCTCCCGACTCTAGGGGAGGGGCTCTTGGCATTACACTGGCAAGCACACTTCTGGGCATGACACTTTCACATCCTCTCCTTGCCAGCTCTGCAGCTCTTGTCTTGAGAAGCCCCTCTTGGGCCCAGGCGGCAGTATCTGACCACCTGATACGCTGTCGGCCCCGGAAAGGAACCCTTCCCTGTCTCTCTGTACAGCCCATCCCAGCCATAGGCACACAGCTCATCCCAGCACCCTCCTTCCCCTCTAGCCAGCCGTGCTCTGCTGTGCCATGGAAAAAAACATGCATGGGACAGGAATGCCTGGTGGGCTAGCATGCACCCTAGACATTCTTTTCTGTGTGCGGCAGACACATGACAATGTCCTGGGACCTTGGGGGTCACCTTGAGGGTTCTGCCACCTCCCAAGTCCTCACTCCCTCCTCAGTGTCTGGGCATCATTACCAAAACGTTTTCTCTGATCCGGGAGGTTATAGGAGAGCCGAGAAGGAGTTCAGCCCCTCCAGGCGGCGCCTGGCACAACACTCTCCCCACGTCAGCTGTGCCAAGCGCCTCGTGTCTGTGAGCTGCAAGGCCTGATCATTGCAGAGCCTGAGACTGTCCACCCCCAGAGGCACGGTAGCTCTCTTGCCCTCTCACCAGCGACCTCAAGTCTGTCTTTTTGCCTTTTTAACCTTTAAAGCACTTGGAGTAACCACCACCAGATGTAGTTTAGTTCCTAATGCTATAGTTGGGAAAAAATACTTCTTCTTTTTTTTTTGTCATTTTAGGGCCACACCCCCAGCATTTGGAGGTTCCCAGGCTAGGGGTCGAATCGGAGCTGCAGCTGTTGACCTACACCACAGTCACAGCAATGCCAAACCTGAGTTGCAGCTTTCAGCAACACCGGATCCTTAACCCACTGAGTGAGGCCAGGGATTGAACCTAAATCTTCATGGATACCAGTTGAGTTTGTAACCCACTGAGCCACAGCGGAACTCCCGATGGTCTTGAGGCCAATTTGGACAACTTCACAGTTCAAAGCACTGAAGTCCTACACCCTCTAGTAGCAAGATACACATCTGTTGTGAGCCTGCTTCTTCCAAGAGGCTCATTAAGAAAAAATATTCTAGGGCTTCTCAAACAATTGACCTGGAGGGCAGAAGCCAGCAACCCCAGGAGAGTCTCTTTGGGCATCTGTGTGACAAACCTCATGGGTGTCCCCAGGGCAGAGGGGAGCTTTCTGAGGACCAAGAGGGGGCCAAGATGAGGAGCTATTTTAGCTTCCAAACCAGTATTTTCCGTATGTTAGAGTAAAAATAGCCCAGCCCAGGATGCGCCTGCTGCCAGCAGACACTTCACAGTTGCTGGCCGTTAGTGTCACCAAGCCTCTGGTCTTTGCCACCTACAGATGTTGGGCCTGTGGGTTTCCCTTCTCTGCCCTCGTTTCCTGCCAGCTGCCTTGGGGGCTGCTCAGACTGCATGTCCAGGGCCTGTCCCTGTATTTTCTGGTCCTTAGGCTGTGCTCACCAGGTAGCTGTCACCGCTGGCATCCTGGAAGTTGGCTGTCTGGCTCTGGCTGGAGCTCTGGGAAAGAAACTCCTCTGGGACCTGTTCTCTGGGGAAGCCAGAAGGAAATGTGTGCCTTTGCAGACATCCCTGTCTAAAAGCTAAAGATGCTCTATTTCTGCCTTGCACCAGCTCTCTTTTAATGCTGTTTTTATTAGGAAAGATTAAACACACAAAAGAGTGCATCACTGTACAGGTGCAGCTTAATGGATAAATGTGAGGCAAACGCCACTGGAGTCAAGAGCTAAAACATGACCAGCATCGCAGAAGGCCCTTCACTCAGACCCCAGCTCTTTGAGGACACCACTTCCTGCACCCTGTGTCCAGCATGTCCTAGCTTTTGTCTTCTCTTCTCTTTCTCTGCCACCTAGACCCTAGGTGTACATCTTTCAACAAAAACATTTGCTTTTGCCCGTTGGGGAGCTTCATGTGTACGCAGTCACAGTCTATGTTTTAATGCTTGGGAGAGTCATCTGCGCCTTGTATCATTGCCATTGGTTCATTCTATTCTGTGACATCCTGTGGCCTGAAGACCCAACTTCTTTGCACCTGTGCGGTCGGTAAACACTTGGATTGTTTACAGTTTTTGGCAATCACAGATAAAGCTATTAGAAGCATCCTAGCACATTTTATAGGTGCAGAATGCACACATTGTGTGTATCTTGGAGTGGATTGCTGACCCGCAGGGGATAAATAGGTTCAAATTCAAGAGAGAATTCCAAATAATTTTCCAAAGTGATTGAACCAATTCAGGCCCCCACTGGTAGGATTCAAGGGTGCCTGTTACCTCCCCCCGCCGCCCCACTTCTCAGCAATATTTAGGATTTTCAGTCTTTTTAGTTGTTGCCAGTCTGAAGGGTATATGATGGTGTTAATTTGCATTTCCTGATTTCTAATGAGGTGACTGCACCGTCTCCCCGAGCATTCTGCCATCCTCTGTCTCAGCTTTAACAACAGGAGTCCATCAAGGTTTAAGGCAAAATGGACAGGTGGAGACTGGACATGGATCCAGAAAACCAGAGTTCAGTTGGTCGTTTCCAGGACCCTGAGGTCCAAGACTCAAAGGGCTCTAAATCAAGGAGAGCAGAATTGTGGAATGGCCTGTGGACATCGCTGTCCCAAAGTCCCCTTTTATATGCATATGCATAAATTCTTAATGCTTCATAGTAAGAATTTTTGTTGTTGTTGTTGTTGGTTGCAAAGGAAAGGTTGCTTTATTCAGGAGGTCAGGAACCTGGAGAGAAAGTAGACTCATGTCCAAAAACCAACTCCAAAGATTCTGTTTGACTGTGAAAGTTTTGCCTTTTTGCCTTTTTCTAGGGCCGCACCTGCGGCATATGGAGGTTCCCAGGCTAGGGGTCCAATCGGAGCTGTAGCCACCGGCCTATGCCAGAGCCACAACAACTTGGGATCCGAGCCGTGACTGTGACCTACACCACAGCTCACGGCAATGCCGGATCCTTAACCCACTGAGCAAGGGCAGGGATCAAACCCGCAACCCCATGGTTCCTAGTCGGATTCGTTAACCACTGAGCCACAATGGGAACTCCCGACCATGAAAGTTTTTAAAGGGAGACTCATTTGGGGGGAAGGTCAGAGTCTTCATTATCTTCCCCTGTGTGCAGACTTTCTTCTGATTGGTTGGTGGTGAGGTAAGAGGGTGGGATCCTGTGCTCAGCATGAAGTTGCCACCCTCCACCAGGATGGGGCCTTAGTTCCTAGAGAAGAGCTCAGAGGTAGTGTTATGTATATTCCTTGAGGAGGAACTAGGACCCTGCCCCATTTTTTGCACAATTTTTTTGATGCTAAATATAAACAGATTTATTTTTATAAATTTAATTGTTATTGTTATTTCCCCCAACACACTTTTTTTCCCCCACTGTACAGCATGGGGACCCAGGTACACATACATGTGTACATAAATTTTTCTCCCATTGTTGTGCTGCGTTGTAAGTATCTAGACATAGTTCTCAGTGCTACATGGCAGGATCTCATTGTAAATCCATTCCAAGAGAAATAGTTTGCATCCTTTAACCCCAAGCTCCCAATCCCTCCTACTCCCTCCCCTGCCCCCAGGGCAGCCACAAATCTATTCTCCAAGTCCATGATTTTCTTTTCTGTGGAAAGGTTCATTTGTGCTATGTATTAGATACCAGATATGAGTGATACCATATGGTATTTGTCTTTCTCTTTCTGACTTATTTCACTCAGTATGAGAGACTCTAGTTCCATTCATGTTGCTGCAAATGGCATTATTATTATTATTTTAAATGGCTGAGTAGTATTCCATTGTGTATATACCGCATCTTCCTAATCCAGTCATCTGTTAATGGACATTTGGGTTGTTTCCATGTCTTGGCTGTTGTGAATAGAGCTGCAGTGAACATGTGGGTGCATGTGTCTTTTTTAAGGAAAGTTTTTTCCAGATATATGCCCAAGAGTGGGATTGCTGGGTCATATGGTGGTTCTATGTATAGATTTCTAAGGTACCTCCATAGGGTTCTGCATAGTGGCTGTACCAGCTTACATTCCCACCAATAGTGCAGGAGGGTTCCCTTTTCTCCACACCCCCTCCAGCTGTTGTTATTTGTGGACTTATTAATGATGGCCATTCTGACTGGCATGAGGTGGTATCTCATGGTAGTTTTGATTTGCATTTCTCTAATAATCAGTGATGTTGAGCATTTTTTCATGTGCCTGTTGGCCATCTGTATATCTTCCTTGGAAAAATGTCTATTCAGATCTTTTGCCCCTTTTTCCATTGGGTTGCCGGCTCTTTTGCTGTTGGCAGTGTATAAGTTGCTTGTATATTCTAGTGATTAAGCCCTTGTCAGTTGCATCATTTGAAACTATTTTCTCCCATTCTGAAAGTTGTCTTTTTGTTTTCTTTTTGGTTTCGTTTGTTGTCCAAAAGCTTGTCAGTTTGATGAGGTCCCATTAGTTTATTTTTGCTTTTGTTTCTGTTGCTTTGGGAGACTGACCTGAGAAAATATTCATAAGGTTCATGTCAGAGAATGTTTTGCCTGTGTTCTCTTCCAGGAGTTTGATGGGTCTTGTCTTATATTTAAGCCTTTCAGCCATTTAGAGTTTATTTTCATGCATGGTGCGAGGATGTGTTCTAGTTTCATTGATGTGCATACAGCTGTCCAGGTTTTCCAGCAATGCTTGATGAATAAATTGTCCTTTTTCCATTTTATGTTCTTGCCTCCTTTGTCAAAGATTAATTGACTGTAGGTGTCTGGGTTTATTTCTGAGTTCTCTATTCTGTTCTATTGGTCTCTCTGTCTGTTTTGATACCAGTACCACACTGTCTTGATGACTGTGGCTTTGAAATATTGCTTGAAGTCTGGAAGAGTTATGCCTCCTGCTTGGTTTTTGTTTCTCAGGATTGCTTTGGCAAGTCTGGTTTTTTTGTGGTTCCGTATAAATGTTTGGATTGTTTGTTCTAGTTCTATGAAAAATGTCATGGTTAATTTGATAGGGATTGCACTGAATCTGTAGATTGCTTTGGGTAGTATGGCCATTTTTACAGTATTAATTTTTCCAGTCCAGTAACATGGAATCATAGTAATAATTGGTATCATTTTTGACCCCGCCAAACTATCTTATTTGTTGGCCCCTGAGGGTTATGCGGCTTATATATTAAAAAAAAAAAAAAGTGTGGCTAGTCCCGCGTTATCAAATAGCTTCTGCACAAGATAGGCTCAGTTCTCCTCTGTATAAAAATATGTTTTACTTTTTCTGTGTGGTTATGTTTTGGCCTTAATGGGCCATGTGACCGTGAAAGGGAACTTATGTTTCAGGGTGACGGTGAGCCGGCTGGGAGGAAGGAGCTGTCTTCACAGCACAGAAGGTTTTAGAAGCAGCCCTTGCTGAGGCTGAGGCTCTGGGTGTGCCCTGCCACCCACACCAGCTGCCCTGAGCCCTGGGGCGTGGAGGGAACCTGTTCCTCGCGCACAGCCAAGCACGACTTAAATTTATTTTTAAAACAAAGTTCCAACCCCACACGACACAGCGCAGCCCTCAAGTCCTGGGGTTAGCTTTATGAGATGAACCTATGCAACCAGGAAAGTGTGCCTTGTCAGCTTCCAAAGCCCGGCTGGTGGACGTGGCCTCTTGCACGCAAGAGGAGGCATCAAAAATTGCCCTACAACATGGAAATCCCACGGCAGCTTAGCACATTTGAGCTTTTCCCAAACTACAGTGCAGTGGGCAGCAGGCCCCCTGCATCACAGCGGGTATCTCTATTCTCAGTATCCAGACTTACAGGTCCCATTCCCAGGATAAGGGAAAGGGGTGGCGCCAAGGACCACCCGATGGGACGAGGAGGCAGAACCTGGGCCACCACTGTAGCCCTCGTTTTGCTTGCTGGTCCCCACCCTGCAGTGGTTGGCACATTCTTCTCCTACTGACTTTGTCAGACAGGATCATAGGGAACAACATTTTATTTATTTTTATTTTTATTTTTCTGTCTTTTGTCTTTTTAGGGCCACACGCACGGCATATGGAGGTTCCCAGGCTAGGGGTCAAATCACAGCTACAGCTGCCAGCCTACACCACAGCCACAGCAACGCAGGATCCGAGCCGTGCCTGTGACCTACACCCCCATTCACGGCAACGCCAGTCCTTAACCCACTGAGCAGGACCAGGGATCGAACCTGCAACCTCATGGTTCCTAGTCGGATTCGTTTCTGCTGTACCATGATGGGAACTCGAGGAACAACAGTTTAAATCCCAGTCCCACACAAAGGAGGGAGTGAAGAGGGAGCTGGGGTGTGGGAACTTCCACCCCTCCCCCCATCTGGTGTCTAGAGGGTTCCCAGTTAAGATGCCCTGCAGACACCCCCCCCCCCAGGCCACACCCTGGGCTGGACGGTGGTGGAGTTGCACCGCCTGGAAGCTGACCCTCACGCAGACCTCACTGAAGAGAGGAGGTGAGTGTGGAAGGCTGCACAGACTCCCCGGTCCGGGGATGCTGTGGGTCCCATGTGCTGTTGCCCTGAGCGGTGCTGCTGCTCCAGGAGGCAGGAGGAATCACCCCCTAGAGCCCGGGGCTCTGATGTTGGGCTTGGCTACTGCCAGTCCCCCAACCATAGCAGTTCCCTGTCTAGAGCTCGCAGTGTCCCTGAGCTGTGGGCTGGGCCTCCCTGGGTACGAAGCCCTGGACCCCAAGGTCGAGGTCAGGACACGGGTGCAGGCTGCCCTCCCAGGATGTTCCTCCCCACCCGCGGGAGGAGTGCTGGTGATGCTCTGGCTCTTCTCTTCCAGGATCAGGGCCAGGGACAACGGGTCTTATGCCCTGTGCCTGCTGCACGAGGGGAAGGTGCTGCACTACCGCATCGATAAGGACAAAACTGGGAAGCTTTCCATCCCCGGCGGGAAGAACTTCGACACCCTCTGGCAGGTGCACGTCACCCTTAGAAAAGCGAGGAACCGGCTTCTGGACCTTGTTGGGAATGCCCCCCTGTGTCTTCGCAGGGACCTGCCCAATCAGGACTTGCTTTTCTGCCTCCAGGGTCATGGTCATTACGTTAGGTGACTGAGGGCTCCATAGCTTGTCCAGGGCCCCGCAAGTACCCGCCCAGGACTGTGCTCAGTTTAATAGGACACACTGCCTTGGGACACTAGAAGCATTTCTTCCTTTTCTAATTAAAAAAAAATTTTTTTATAGCCACACCAATGGCATACGAAAGTTCCCGGGCCGGGGATTGAATCTGAGCTGCAGCTGCATAGTTGCAGCAATGCCAGAGCTCTTAACCCACTGTGCTCATCTGAGGGATCGAACCCATGCCTCTGCAGTGATCCAAGCCACTGCAGTCAGATTCTTAACCCCCCGCACCATATAGGGAACTCCGAGAAGCCTTTCTTCTTAAAATGTTCTGCCTGGAACCCAGAGCAGCCTTTTAGACAAATACACATGAGAGGAAGATACGTTGGCTGGGAAGGGAGGGATAGAGGCAGCTCATCAGACGGTTCTTTGAGTTGTGAGAGACTAAATTAAATATAAAAGTCAGGTGCCATGCTTGCTGCAAAGTGAATCTTGCTACAAAAGTGAAGGTGTCCATTTCTGTAGCATGTCAGGGCTGGTCCGATTGGAACATTTATTATGAGGGTGGATCTCATGCTGTGTTCTTTCCACAATAAAATAAAATGTAAGAAATTCCCACTGTGGCACAGTCCTTAAGAACCTGACAGCAGTAGCTTGGGTCACTATGGAGGGGTAAGTTCGATCCCCAGCCCAGTGCAGTGGGTTAAAGGATCCGGCCTTCCTGCAGCTTCAGCTTGATATCAGTCCCTGGTCTGGACTTTCTGCATGCTGTGGATGTGGCCACAAAAAAGAAAAAGAAAAAAAGAAAATTAAAAAAAGAATATTCTGGGAAGGATAACATATATTCATTCAACAAACATTCGTATAAATAGGTAGGTAAGTTTCGAGAGGAGCAGGCAGGAGCAAAGCGTCCTTACCTGGAAAAGGCACCAATACACAGATAAGAAAGAAATACCAGATATGAAGATTTTACCTTGTCTGAAGAAGAAATATCTGTGTGAGAAAATAAAATGTGGAAAAGAAGACTGTCTTTCCATTGCATAATTTTGACTAGATATACATAAATGTACTTACAATTAATTTATTTTTAATGTGGAAATCAGACATCACAATTCATTGTTTTCTGAGAGCCATTAGCCAAGGTTGTCCATGTTCTGTCAACATACGGCCATTCTCCAAAGAGTCAGCTTTCTCCATAGCCCCGCTCTTAGGTCCCCTGTCCTGTGATGTCTTCTCTCTGAATCTTTTGGGCTGGATTATTCAGTCCTTCCAAAGCCTTTGCTTCCAGCACGATTACAGCATTCATAGCTCCACATCATGATTCATTTATATCACTCTGCACCAAGAACGTCAACCCCTCAGTGGTAGGAAATGTTTCATTCACCAGTTTACCTTTTGTCCTACCTCACAGCCTAGCACACGGCAGAATGTTTGTTGAATGACTAAATAGAGGAATGAATGTTAGCGTGCTGAGTTCATTGTTATAATATCATATGGATATAGGAGAATGTAAACAAATAAACGCAACTTACTACTTAAAGAAGAAAGAAAGAGAAAGAAAGAAGAGGGGGAAAGAGTGAAAGAAAGAAAGAAAGAAAAGAGTCAAGAGAAAAGTCTAAAAGGGAAGGTAGCATGTGGATTTCTGTCAAGCCTGAGCTGTAATAAATTCACTAAGTAATTAAAAAAAATCAAAAACAAGAACAACAGCAAAAGAAGTCTGAGGATGGAGGGATCGGGAAGAGCAACAAGGAATCACTTTCTGTTGTTAAGGGCTGTCCTTTAAAGTCCACAAGGGGCGTCATCTGCTCCTCTGCTCTGGGTCAGAATTTTTCCATTTCCTGCCCCCATTATTTATTAAACTTTCTTTCTCCTTTTTCAGCTCGTGGAACATTATTCTTATAAATCAGATGGTTTGTTAAGAGTTCTTACAGTTCCGTGTCAAAAAATTGGTGGGCAAACGGGTAAGTAGCCAAGACATGAGAGTCTCACTTTTTCAGATGTTGATCAACCTCATTTTATTTATTTTTATTTTGCTTTTCGGGGCTGCACTCGTGGCATACGGAAGTTCCCAAGCTAGGGGTAGAATTGGAGCTGTCGCTGCTGGCCTACACCACAGCCCGCAGCCACGCTGGATCCCCGACCCACTGAGAGAGGCCAGGGATCGAACCTGCATCCTCATGGATACGAGTCGGATTCATTTCCGCTGAGCCACAAGGGGAACGGCCGTCAGCCTCATTTTATATTTGGTCTGTTGCGAATGCAGGTGGGAATGGGTCTTGTTTTGACTGATTGATTTAAATGAAGTCATATGGCTCCAATTTTATACATATTGTTTACCAAAAAAATAGCCAATAACTTTGACTTAAAAAAAGGAGATTCATTTAAATTGCTTGTATGAGAAAGGTAAGATAAAAAGAAATGCATGCAGAAAGTGGGAGCTCAGCAGGTTAAGAACCCAACAGAGTCTCTGAGGATCCGGGTTCTATCCCTGGCCTCCCTCAGTGGGTTAAGATCTGGCATCACTGCAAGTTGCAGTGTAGATTGCAGATGTGGCTCACATCTGGCATTGCTGTGGCTGTGGTGTTGGCCGGCAGCTATAGCTCTGACCCCTAGCCTGGGAACTTCCATATGCCACAGGTGCGGCTCTAAAAAGAAAAAAAAAAAAGAAAAGAAAAGAAAATGTATCTACTCCTCAAGCAGTAATTTTTTAACATTGATTGGTCTGCAAGGGAAGGGGGGAAATGTGTGGTTTTTCACTGACATAGCAGTAATTGTCCCTGTTCTTTCTAACCAGGAAATGATAGTTTTCGTCCACAACTTCCAAGTGCTCATCCTGCGGTAAGTGTTACTTAGCAGTGCTGTTAAAGGCAAAGCCATTGTATGTTAGCAAAATGAAAAGCATGTTTTTAGATAACGGGAGTAGTGGTAACTGTTATTTTTTCCCCCCTTCCCCCTCCTTTTTAAAAAATTAAAGTATAGTTGATTTCCAATGTTGTGCCAATTTCTGCTGTACAGCAAAGTGCCCCAGTCATACAGATAGTAATTGTTTCAATCACCCTTGATGAGCTGGCATTGCGGGTGTCTGCTAGAGTCAGCCTATTTTCAATTCCAAGCCAGCCAGCTTAACTTCTCTGGGAGATTAGATTCCCTCTGTTTTTTAAAAGTGTCCAGAATGACCATACAACCCAGTTCCACATCAGAAATAGGTCTCCTGGCAGATCTGGGAAATGGTAACACATTGCTGGGGCTCAGGTCTGACCCACCAGCGTGGAGCCGTGGGCATGACGCTGGTGACCATGTGGGTGATGTGGTAGCGAGCCTGGGGTGTAAGATGTGTCACTGAGGTTGACTGCCCCACTCTTTTGGTTCAATCAACCAAGACATTGTTATCAGAAAACTCCCCCTTTCCAGGAGAGCTGCTCTGGCAATAGCTTGGTGGAGGAAGCCTTGGGATATAGGGGTGCTCCGTGCCATCACACAAGAGAATGCCCTAGAGAAGGATAGAGGTGGGGGCTGAGCCAGAACCCACCACCCCCTCTGTGTCAATGGGAGGTGAGAATGTGGCCCGACCACACTTCCCCACATGGGTTTGCCCAGTGTCCACAAAAAAGAGAGAATTCCAGCTCCTTCCTCCCTTCAGACTCTTAGGAGCTGATATACAGATTTTATATGCAAAGCAGGAATGATGCCCTACTTTTTCGAGGCATGGACCTCACTGTGCACCTTTGATGAGGTGTGAAATTTCACCCATCATGAGCTATGCACTCTGTACCTCATTTTCTGCCTATTCACCCTTAAAATCTGCAAAAGGCAGAATGTACATTCTGCACGAGGTAGGAATCATTAACTGCTCAGAAGCTGTACCTACACTGGACCACAGAGGCTCTTAGAGGTGGCACTTGTCAGATTGGGGGAACCTGGAATTTGCTAAACTACCAGTAAAATTTGGGATCAGCCATTACAATATAGCACCTTTACAGAGTCATCATTTTATTTTACCCTTGACACAGCTCGTGAGCCTGGTGATTCGACTTCAAGGTTGTACCCACCATGAGACAGGTTAATTTTCCTCTAAGAGGCATGAGGCTTAGGGCTGAGAACTCTTAAAAGAATATCAAGCCCTCTATCTAGCCATGCATCACCTAATGGCTTCAGAAAGACCATTTTGGAGAAACTTTTTATTGACTAGGAAAATAGGTACAGGAAAAAAAAATGCACTTTCCACAAAAGGTCCAGCTCAGGAATTTTCCACAAACACAATGGAATCAGAACCCCAAAGAAGGAGCAAAATTGGGCACACAGGTTTACTTTTTTCTTTTGGGCAATTTGCCTTCAGTTGTGACATGATCATTCTGTATAAAATGTGGGTTATTTCGTGGGAAAGCTCAAATTTTATAACCTTCCATGGAATATACCACCAAAGTACTTTTTCCAGATCCTTCTGCTCCAGTGGCAGGCTTCTCCTGAAGCTTTCCAAATGATCAAGGGTTTCCCCTAGTGCCTCCCCATCAGCAGAATCTGGAGGGGACGCGTGTAATTAAAGAACAGGGTAAAATAGCATATGTCGTGTAAGGTAGCCTGCGTTTGTTTTCTGAAACATTTACTGTTCCTCTTTGCCGTTATGGTTTCTAGACTTGGTCAGCGGGTGGAATAATCTCAAGAATCAAATCATACTCCTTCCCAAAGCCTGGCCACAGAAAGGTGCTAAAGCGTCCCCTGCTTGCTGTCCCTGACTAAGTGGTAGGACTGACCCGCACTCAGCACCCACGCGCTGCCCTCCGGCTGCCCCTCCGTGTGCACTGCGGCTGCTCTTCCTGCTGCGCTGGCCTCACGTCCCTGCCATGTGGCCCTCACGGGCAGCCCTCATCCCAGTATTCACTGTGCTTTCCATGTGGGTCCCAGTCACTCTGCTGCAAAGTCCATCACCGTCAGCGCGCTCCCTCTGCTGAAATGTGCGCTTGGAAGTCGTTTGGGTCCGTGTGATGGGGCGGGAGGGAATTCTCAGATGGGAAAGTGTTTTCAAAGCCAGCCAGGTTACTTTCGAATTGCCAGAATCACATGCTGCAGTTATATAATTTATGTAGATAAATTATGTGTTGGAAGAAATTTTAGGGTTGTGTGGGACCTGCCCAGTGATGACACAGGGCCATTTACTTTCTAAACATCGAGTGCCAGAGTGGCACTCTAGAGTTCCAACACAGAACTTTAAACATAACATGGTTAGAGACAAGACCGTGTGTGAGGATTAGAAACACCATTTTAGGAGTTCCCGATGTGGCTCGGGGAAACGAATCTGCCTAGCATCCATGAGGATGCAGGTTTGATCCCTGGCCTCACTCAGTGGGTTAAGGATCCGGCATTGCTGTGAGCGGTGGTGTGGGTCGCAGACATGGCTCGGATCTGGTGTTGCCATGGCTGTGGCGTAGGCCAGCGGCTACAGCTCCAATTTGACCCTTAGCCTGGGAACCTCCATGTGCTGCAGGTGCAATCCTAAAAAGTCAAAAAAAGAAAACATGATTTTAATTTGAGACAGTAAAGCTGACAACAATGCATTTTCATATTTTGCCATATGATTGGATTGAGATAAATAAAATAAATTCTTATTTAATGACTTATCTATAATAAATCGCTTCCCTCAATATGTATATATATGTATAAGTGTATATATGTGTACATATATATACACACATGTGTGTGTAATTATAATACATAAAACATGTATAAGGATTGCTTACATTTTTATATATATACATGTATTATATTTATGCATGTTTTATATATATACATGTTATATAGATGCATATATATAAAATATGTATAAGGATTGCCTTTTTGACTTTTATCCTTGTGGTATAAAATTGATTATTAATAAGTCTTTCCATTCTTGTTTTGGTACTTCTGAAACATTTCAGCATGTAATTGGGCATCTGTTCGTGAAGCGGGTTGCCTAAAGTCCTCATTAGAAACAATGGGAATAGAAAGCATAAGAAAGCCTTGCGATTTCATTCTCAAGTGGACAGGTCTGTTCTACATGCTCTCTGTCTCGTTGACCATAGAACGGAGAAGTGAGTTGAATGTGGTGTTTCAGGGGAAAATTGTGTGATAAACCTGAATGGAACACCTGTTTGGATGTCACCTTCATAGTCAGTGTGGATCAGCTCATGGGCAACATCAGCCACAATGGGGCTTTTGAGAGGTGACAGTGAGGGCTGCCCGTGTTAGGATGGCACACAAGGAGCCCGGGACCAGGCAGCACATGCTCTGTGTCAGTGTTCCGTTTGCCCTATGGACCTGGTGTTTGTCTCAAGCCACCAGGGCCAGTAGGTGATCACTGGCCTTGAAGAAATCAACATTCCCCAGGATCCAAGGCAAAGTGCTCCACATTGCCACCTTCCAGCACACCTAGCCCTCAGCCCTGTCAGCATCCACCCCTTCTCCTTGGAGAGAGCTCACTCAGCTGCCAGGATAGCATCTCACCGGACCATGGTCCAGGGGAGATGGGCCAGCTGGTCCTCTGTCAACAGAGGTGGTTTAGAATGTGTTCTAGTTCAGGGTGCTTTCCAATCATGAGTCACCTTTTCAAGAGTCCTTAATCCAAGGCTGTACTGACAAAGCTTCAAGGAACAACTCAGGGTGGGATACCAAGCATGCATGGTGCCCCATTAGCCAAGAGCCCTCAGTCCATGTGCAGTCCCAGAAATGAGCAGTTTCATTGCAAACTGAGTAGACACAGCATTGCACATTTATCTTAATTCTGTGGTTTCCCAGGGCATCATTCAGGGTTCAACCAGGGGAGCATGACAGGTCAGAAATTTACGCATAAAGCAGACCTGGCACATACACACTTATACACATACACACACACACACAGGCACGTATGTAACATACACATACATATTTATACATACACCTGTCTAGATGCATGTACACATACACACATAGATTTATCACCAGGACTTGACTTACACAAGCAAAGTGCCCTGCACACAAGTACAGGTCAACAGGGAGGTGAGATGAGCGGGGTGGAACCTCTCAGACAAGGCCATAGCTGTCATTCACAGCCAGGGTTCAGTCCTGCCTCCCCCCACCCCCTACCCCCCAACACTCACTCTGCCCTTTCTCTCTTAGGAAAGCCTCAACTCGCTTCTAAGCACCGTCAACTGATTAAGCCAGGCCCACCCAGGATAATCTCCTTCAATTAAGTCAACTAAATAGGGATTTTAATCACCTCTGAAAAATCCCTCTGCAGTACTATCAAGATCACAATTTGATTCGATAACACAGGAATGTAGTTCAGGCTAACTAGATTGACACATCAAAAAGCCTTCACCCCCAGGAAGCAGTAACCCAGCACTTTGAGGAGACGAGCCCTACTCTCACCCCTGTCCTTGTCCCAAGCAGGCTGAAGTCAGCTCAGGTCACCCACAGTGACTAAAGAAATATCCAGAAAATAAGTTTTAGCAGATCTTTAAATGAAAGAAGAACATGTCCAAAGCAAGCTGAAGAAAATATCAGTAAGGCTACCTACAAATAAAATACAATGCATGGATAAGATCATCAAAAGAAAGAAAATACATTTGAAATAAATATTAGTAATACTGATATGTATATAAGGTTAATAGGTTAATATCATTAATATATAAAGAGAATCTATAGATCAATAAAAGTTTTAACTATCTAACAGATTAATGGACAGAGGATAGTTGAGGGTAAAGCAACTATAAATAGCTCTCTCTCTTTTTTTTTTTTTTGTCTTTTTGTCTTTTTAGGCCTATACTCATGGCATATGGAGGTTCCCAGGCTAGGGGTCTAATCGGAGCTGTTGCTGCCAGCCTACACCACAGCCACAGCAATGCGGGATCCGAGCAGTGTCTGCAACCTACACCCCAGCTCACGGCAACGCCGGATCCTTAACCCGCTGAGCGAAGCCAGGGATCGAACCCAAAACTTCATGGTTCCTAGTCAGATTCGTTAACCACTGAGCCACAACAGGAACTCCAGCCTCTTAACATTATTTAACCAATTTTAAAAGATAATTAAATATTAGAAACTAATTAATCTGAGTAATACTGTAAAAGTACTTTAAAAAATTATTATAGCTTATTTACAATGTTCTGTCAATTTCTGCTGCACAGCAAAGTGACCCAGCCACACATCCATATGCATCCCTATTTTCACATTATTCTCCATCATGCTCCATCACACGTGGTCCTATATAGTTCCCTGTTCTATATACAGCAGCATCTCATTGCCTATCCATGCTAAATGCTGTAGTTTGCATCTATTAACCCCAAACTCTCACTCCGTCCAAATACTGTGAAAATACTTTTCTGACAAAAAGAGGGCTGTTTTCTATTTAAATTTATAGCAACATTGAAGTATGCATTGAATTTCCCTAAGTGCCCCAAATATCAATAGTTAACTGATTGAAGGATTGTGGGATTTAAGCAGTATATTAAAAATATTTTTATTACTCACCAGAAATATTTTAGGAAAACCAATGCTCATATTTGCACAAGCAGCAGGGGAGTTTTCCATTATTTTACCAGTCCTGAGAAAAGACTTGTGGGAATTATGTCAGATATCCCATCTGTTCATCCAAGGGACACAGAACTTTCCTAAATTTGTTCATTTGATCAGTATAAATGGTTGTTTTTGTAATGCAGCCACGGAAAGAACATGTTAGAACATGAATTAACCCTAACCTGTAGGTAGTTTTTGACAAGTGTGCTTTGATTTGCAGAATATTGTTAATCAGATCATTTAAAATTTCATTATACGTTTTTCTTTTTTCTTTTCTTTAGAGATTAGTAACATTTTAACATTTAACTTATAAATGGATTTAACTGAAGAAGACAAATATAATTCACCCTCTTCTCATTCCCACCGCACACTTACTCTGAGGGCTGGTAGTCCTGACCCGAATAAAATTCCTCCTATTATTAGCATTGGAATATTTTTCTTTGCTACTTTAAGTACACAGACATAGCCTTCTGTTAAGAAGAACAATTGGCAGAGTTTGAGCAGCAGCCTTAAAGACCATGACTCTTTGTCCCAGTTCCAAGGCACGCTTTCTAAAATGAGACATAGCATCCACATTTATCTTCATTGTGGAGAAATGTCCCAGAATTTCAAATGAATACCCATTTTTCATGTCTTATTCCAACACCTACATTGAGGACTGGACTATTTAAAGACATTTTAATGCATGATTCACTCGGGTTTAGCTAGGAGAGAGAAAGAAAAAATTCTAAAATCAGACCTGTTTACTTCTGGACCAGACCCTTGAGAAAATGTTTCCACATCCTTATAAAGGGCCAGATTTTATTTTATTTATTTATTTATTATTATTATTATTATTATTATTATTATTTTGTCTTTTTGTCATTTCTTGGGCCGCTCCCACGGCATGTGGAGGTTCCCAGGCCAGGGGTCTAATCAGAGCTGTAGCTGCCGGCCTACGCCAGAGAAGGGCCAGATTTTAGATCTTTGCTTCTAAGGGGAGGGAAGATGAAGTGGGAAAGTCAAGTGTTTCTTGGCATGGAGCCGAAGCCAACCTCAGATTAGCTCACGCCCTGGCCAAGGAGAGTGTGCCTTCCGGCCGTGTAGCTGTGGTCCCCATTAGGACCAGTCATTCCCCCAGAGAGTCAAATCCTGTCTGATCTGGGCAGCCAGCGTCTCTCAAGCCTACTGGCCCCTTTTGTCACTGCCGTTGTGACACGTATGTTGTCATCTTTATTACTGCTGCTTCCTGATTTGAAAACATCTTTTAAGAAATCTGCAAATGAAGATCTAAAAGTGAACCAGTGGACATGGCAATACTCCCAAACCAGGAAACTTTGAAGTAGCCTACCAACTCTATAACCGCAATATGTTTTTTTTTCTCTTTTATTCACTTGTGAATCATAGGCACTCAATGAATATGTGTCAAATATATTTTCTACTGTCAGTTAAGCCTGGCCAATATGAGAAAAAGCATTATAATTTATAACCTAAATTGATTTTCTTTTTATTACTGTGGAGTGATCTGTTTTTACTCAAATTTATAAAAATCACAGATTACTCCTTGGAAGTGGAACTCTAAGATAGCTAGTGCCATCTAGTGGTGTCCTGTGGGTTTGACTTCTGTTTCGAATATTAGCAAAAATAGGGAGAAAAGCAGCAGTGAACATTTCATTTACACCTTGTTCTCTATGCAGAAAAGGTGATGCTATTTATTAAGGCAGAATAAGTGATCAAATGCAAAGCAGAAAGAGTATCATCAAATGATAGAGTGGACCAGCAATGTTTTTCATTACATTGAAATTTCTTGAGGCGTTCCCATTGTGGCTCAGAGGATAAAGAAACAGACTGGAATCCATGAGGATGCAGGTTCGATCCCTGGCCTCACACTCAGTGGGTTAAGGATCCAGTGTTGCCATGAGTTGTGGCATAGGTTGTAAACGTGGCTCAGATCTGACATTTCTGTGGCTGTGCTGTAGGCTGACAGCTGCAGCTCCAGTTCAACCTCGAGCCCTGGGAACTTCCATATGCCACAGGGGTGTCTGTAAAGAGAATTCTAAAAAATACTTTAAATTCTAAGTACTAACAATACTTCTATAATTGATCATTTTGCCCTAGAGCTCATTCTTAACAAAGCCTTCACATTCTTTTCAACTGGGCATTTGATTCAGAGGGTTTCTTTGGGAAAGAGGAAACTTCACATAAAGATGAATCTTCATATAAAGTCAATATGACCCCTTTAAAAGACACAGCAGAAAACCTCGCATTTCTTCCAAAGAACCTTCTCTGGAATGCAGCTCCATCTTCTGTCCCAGTCAGGGCAAGAAGGGCTGAGGGCTCTGGGCAGGGAGTTCAGGGCTCTGGCTGGAAAGGCTTGTGACCACATGGTGGTCTGCGTGGGTAGCATTGAAATGAAACTCTGAGCCACCTCGGCTTGAACAGTGGGGCCCTCCCTTCCAAAGGAGGACCCTCCCTTCCAAAGGAGGACCCCCCCTTCCAATCTGTTTCGTTATCTATGGCCAAGACAAGCTAGGGGTGAGCACCACACAGTCATTTGGAGTGTGTGTTCCTGTGTCCAGGGCTTTAGGCAGACTCTCTTCATCATACTGATTCTTTTTTTTTTTTTGTCTTTTCTAGGGCTGCACCTGCAGCATATGGAGATTCCAAGGCTAGGGGTCTAATCGGAGCTGTAGCTACCAGCCTACACTATAGCCACAGCAACAACAGATCCTTAATCCACTGAACAAGGCCAGGGATCAAACCCACAACGTCGTGGTTCCTAGTCAGATTCATTAACCACTGAACCACAACAGGAATTCCCATCATACTGATTCTTATATCTCAGGCCCTAGAATCCTTTTCAGTACTTTTTACACCCCGACGTGTTTTTAAGTTCTTCCCCAGAGGATTCATACATTAGGTAATTGCATTCGGGCTCAATTGTAACAGGCTTTAACGAAGTCCTCCTGCTCTGGAGAAGATTCCATCAGGGGGGAGGGGCTGCAGCCCCAGGATACGTCCCTAGATAGGCAAAGGGTGGGAGGTCTTCAGGTCAAGAGAAGGCGGGCTGTGCCCTCTCTTGTCCGTGATTGGCTGGTCCTGGTATCTTGAAGTTTTGTCTTTGGATTCAGAAAACTTCCTACCTGGAGGGAAAAATCAGAAAAGTTGAAATGAGAGTCAATATGAACCTAAAAGGGAATTTTTTTTTTTTTTAACCTGAAAACTATTTCCTTCTTGGAGTTTCATTACCAGAAGGAACTGAGAAGAGCAGGAGGCTGGCAAGCCTTGGGAATGACAAGTTTTTCCTAGGACCGTTCTGTTGAGTCAGGGTAATGATACCACACATGAGACATGAACTTGCACCACGTCCAATAGTCTTGTCATGATACGCAAATTTTTAAAACAGGCACATGGTCATTTGGAATTATCCACATCCTTAATATAAAAACTTGAGAGAGAACTCACTTTATTTTTTTTCTTTTTAAGGCTTACCCTTGGCACATGGAAGTTCCCAGGCTAGGGGTCAAATCAAAGCTGCAGCTGCAGGCCTACACCACAGCCACAGCAGCACAGGATCTGAGCCACATCTGTGACCTATGCCACAGCTTGTGGCAATGCCACATCCTTAACCCACTGAGCGAGGCCAGGGATCAAATCCGCATCCTCACGGACACTACGTCGGGTTCTTCATCCACTGAGCCACAGTGGGAACTCTGATAACTCACTTTTAAATCACATTAGTATGCACTTACATCTCCCAGGTTGAAGGTTATCTTCAATCATTCATTCATTCATTCGTTCATTCGTCATGTGTTTGTTCACCACATTTTCGTTGAGCACCAATGGTGGGCATGGCAAAGCTCTGATGCAGTGACTAAATGGCTACGCCTCCTGGAACTTATATTCTACTTTCATTCTTGATATATCCCAGCTACTTCTATTAAACAGTTCAATAACAATGCTGAGCTCGTTGTCAGAAAATGGATCTGACGACATCTCATTGACATATAAGAGCGGATGTCCTTTCGCCTGTCAGAAGGGCCTTTGCCACAGAGAGCAGTGGCTCTGCAGAGCTCTGTAAGCAGCAGGAAGAAGGTTTCGGAGACAAGTGGCCAAGTGGCAGCAGTGATGCTCTGTGACTTGGTTACCGGACTTTTGGTTCCTGGACCTGGGTTGTCAGGAAGGCAGCTAAAGACTCAGTGTGTGCCGGGAGATAAGTGACTGTGTAAAATTAAGCTTAATGTCTCTGTTTCTTTATATGTCTCCAAAATCTGGCAGTATCTCATTTCTTCCCGGCCAGTGTTTGGGCACTGCTAAGGGAAATGGATATGTAAAATTTCCACTCGACTCAGGCCAAAAGGAAAAAAAGAAGTTCGAATCACCCGTGAGCCAAATGTTTTAAGTCGAGGGCGAAGGTGGTTCAGGCAGACTTGAGATAGAAACTTTGGAAAGGGAAAGGTTATAGGTGTATAAGAGTAGATCCCTCCTCCCGTGATTTCCTGCTGCAAATCGATGCAAATCACATAATAGGGAAGCTTGCCATTGATAAAGGCCCGCAAAGCTTTGTTTTGATATACTTGAGTTACCTGCTCTGGGTAGAAGGAAAACTACTTTTCTTTGGATTAACAAAAAGAGGCTTCCCCAACTGAGCGGGGTCCATGACGAGGAGGAGGAGGAGGAGGAGGACAGAGATTAACAGCAGCAGCACTGGGCCCTGGGCTGGTGGCAGCCGCTTCCTCTTGGGCCCTCTAGCTTGCTGAACAGTGCCACCCTCTGACATCTACCCAAATGTTGCTACATCTCCACAGCTGATACAGATACAGGAGGATACTAGGAAAGCATAGATGCTTTAGAGTTGGAGAGTGGGTAGAAGCTGGTGGTGGATACTTAATGTTTTTATTTTTATTTTTTGTCTTTTTGCCATTTCTTGGGCTGCTCCCGTGGCATCTGGAGGGTCCCAGGCTAGGGGTCAAATCGAAGCTGTAACCACCGGCCTACGCCAGAGCCACAGCAATGCGGGATTTGAGCCATGTCTGCAACCTACACCACAGCTCACGGCAACGCCAGATCCTTAACCCACTGAGCAAGGCCAGGGATCGAACCTTCAACCTCATGGTTCCTAGTCGGATTCGTTAACCACTGAGCCACGATGGGAACTCCCTTAATGTTCTTTTTAAATAACTTCCTTATAATATAAAATGAATAATGTGAAACGAATCCAAAGGGATAGTGAAAATCCTCAGCATCTTTTAGCAGATATATTTCAAATATTTAGAAGAAATATTTGAAAGAGCGTGTACGTAGGAGGCAATTCCACCCAAATAGTTATGCTTAATTCTCCCACAACACCCCCTGAGACTCTTGCAGGCCCTGTCTGTTGTAGGAGCATGAGTTTTATTTAACCCTCCCAGCATCCCATCAGTTGCCCGAAGAATGAGATAAGCCACGCTGCTCTTTGTTTTTGTTATTTTGTTCCCTGTGTCTCTCTCTCATTCTTTCTTGCATAAGTCTTCTCTGCATAAGTTTAAATGTGATTATTTGAAAATAAAAATAATTATACAGATCAACTCAAGAGCGTTATCCAGGAAGAAAAGTGAGCTGTTATCATTTGTGTGCCTCAGGCCTCCTCGCCCCAAGGGAACCGGCCAGAGAGTTTGGTGTCGTACAACCCTTATGAGTCAGACCGAGGGCCCTGGGCCAACGAAAGAGGTGAGACATGCACCCTCAGTCCCTGGATGTTCATAGCACAGAGGCGCTTCCTACAGTCAGGTTGCAGCGTGGGCTGCACCATTCACCCCACTGTCAGCGGCTGTGACATAGAGGCGCTTAGCAGTGAGTGCCCTTGTCATCTGGCAGATGCCACGTGTCTGTGAGCGGTGGTGTCTGTTGCCTGAAAGGGTCTGAGTGGCCTCCCTCATGATAAAGTGGCTGTGTTGAAAATAGCCTCCAGTCCTGCTGCTTCAGAATTTCTCATCTCTTTGCAGCAGTAACTGATATTCGTCAAGCTTTTCATTGCTAAGTTCCTGTTCTGGGAAAGAGGTCGGGGTCCATGAATAAGTGTCAGCAGGAGGCGCAGTCACACCTGGCTGGTAAAAAAAACAAAGGACTGGGTGAACTGTTGGAATTCTGGACATGTTTAGGGAATTGTGGTGATTCTCAGAGGCCAGGAGAGAACATGGTCGGGAAGATGCCACCTTGAACTCAAGAGCCCTCTACTAGGCTTATCAGACATGCGGCCTCTTCTTAAGTTTTCTAAGTTTTGGGTTTGTTTTTTGGTTTTTTTTTTTAGTTGTTGAACTTTGTTTATCACTACCGAAAACATACCCCTAAACTTAGTAGTTTAAAGCAATCATCATTTAAGTATCCCATGCAGGTCAGGAATTTGGGCGAGGCTCAGCTGGGCTTCTTGCAGGTAGATTGGGGGTAGAGCTGGGTCAGCAGGGGCAGAGGCTGCACTGAGACTAGGGCCCGGGCTCTGGGAGCCAGCATCTCCCTATCTCCACAGAGCCTCAGGGGCTCTCCATCTGGCCTCTCCACCTGGGCCTCCTGGAGCCTTCTCACAGCATAGAAGGGGTCAGGGCAGTTGGACAACTTGCATGGCATCTGAGGCTTCCAGAGCCAGATTTCCAGCAAACCAAGGAGCAGGTGCCTGGTCTTGTATGCCCTCACTTGAATATATCACAAACATCACTTCTGATCTGTTCTATGGGTTGACATGATCACAAAAGCCACTGAGGGAGGTGACATAGATGGCACCTCTCAAAGAAGGAAGGTCAGAATTTTCAGACATAGGTTAAAGCCCCCATCGGCCCATTAGGAGGGCCCCATCCATTTTGCCTCTGTCACGAAGACTCTTTCTCAGCACATTAGTGCAAAGGCAAGGGTCCCATGGAGTTCCCGTTGTGGCCTGTTAAGAACCTGATGTCGTCTCTGTGAGGATGCAGGTTCGACGCTGGCCTTCTTGGTGGGTTAAGGATTTGGTGTTGCCGCAAGCTGTGGCATAGGTCACAGATACACCTTGAATCTGGTGCTGCCGGGGCTGTGGTGTAGGCCAGCAACTGCAGCTTTGATTCAACCCCTAGCCTGGGAACTTCCATATGAAGTAGTGTGGCCCTAAAAAGAAAAAAAAAAAGAAAAAAGAAAGCAGAATAAGGAACTTCTTCCTGCCTGACTACCAGCTGGGAGAGACTTTTCCTTGAGGCTCACAGGAGCCGTAACTGCCCAAGGTAACCACGTCTTGAGTGAGGTGTGCCCCCCGGGGGGTGGGGGGAGCAGGGGATGGTGGCAAATTTCACGGGGGATGCAGCCCCACTGTTGTGCGTTTCCTGACTGCATTGCAGAAGCCCAGAGAGAGGCCTTACCCATGGACACCGAGGTCTATGAAAGCCCCTACGCAGACCCCGAGGAGATCAGACCCAAGGAGGTCTACCTGGACCGGAAGCTGCTGACCCTGGAGGACAAGGAACTGGGCTCTGGGAACTTCGGGACTGTGAAGAAGGGGTACTACCAGATGAAAAAGTAAGTCGGAGCTTTTCACCGTCACATCGTGTGAGCTCGCATTGGAGAAACCACCGCATATTCATGCATTGTGTTCATTTAATCCCAAGCATGAACTGTCACTTGGCATGGCTAAATTCTTTGTTATCAACAGCATAGCTTTTGTTCCTTTCTGGTACAATTCCCATAAGAGCATCCATTATACATTCACTAGGTATATAATAATTATATATGTATGTATTAGGTTAGAGGTATTATTATGTGTGCCATAGAGAGACTTAGGAAGTAGAAATAGGCAAAACATAAGAAAATAAGTCATATTTTACCACCCACACACCAGTATTGTTAACAAACCCGAGTGGCTATATATATATATATTTTTTTTTTTTGGTCTTTTTGCCTTTTCTTGGGCCACTCCCGCGGCATATGGAGGTTCCCAGGCCAGGGGTCAAATCGGAGCTGTAGCTGCCAGCCTACGCCAGAGCCACAGCAACACGGGATCCGAGCCGTGTCTGCAACCTACACCACAGCTCACGGCAACGCCGGACAGTTAACTCACTGAGCAAGGCCAGGGATCGAACCCGCAACCTCATGGTTCCTAGTCGGATTCCCTAATCACTGCGCCATGACGGGAACTCCATATTTTTTTGATCTTTATATATATATATATATACACACACACACATGAATATATTTATTATTTAATTAAAATGCAGTCATTCAAAGATAATGTAGTGCTTCCACTTATTTTCTTTGAATTTTGAAAATTATGTCTCATTTATCTTAGAAAATTCTTGATTATAAGTATCACTAGTTTAAGTATTCATTTGCCTTATCCTATAATTGCAATTAACAATACATATTATACAACAATTAGAACTGCTAAATTGCTAAAAATCTCTTCGTACTTCATTTGGTCTTTAGGAGGCATCCCACATCCAATGTTCAGTAAAATACTGGTTTCTGAAGTCCTTTGAAAGAAACCCTTTCTTTGAATATCTGTATTCAAATTAGTGTGTTACTGATATGAACATAGTTGGGAGTGGTTGTTTGATGTTATTTATTTATTTTTTTTTTTGGCTTTTCGGCTTTTTAGGGCCACGCCCATGGCATATGGAGATTCCCAGGCTAGGGGTTGAATTGGAGCTGTAGCTTCCAGCCTACACCACAGCCACTGCAATGCCAGATCCTTAACCCACTGAGCAAAGGCCAAGGATCAAACCCGCAATCTCATGGTTCCTGGTCAGAATCATTTCCGCTGTGCCATGACGGGAACTCCTGATGCTTTTTAAATTTAAGGAATTTGTGTTTTTTTTTCTTGAGTAGCTAATTTATATGATTCAAGGGTCAAAATATAGACAAAGGTACATATGCACGAAAACTTCTGCTTTTATTCCTACCCCTTCCACCATATGTGTGTGTACCGTGTTTATATATATATGTGTGTGTGTGTGTGTGTGTGTAGATGATTGCTATGCTTGTTTTTTGAGCTTTTTTCTTGGTTTTTTGGTCTTTTTAGGGCCACACCTACCACAGATGGAAGTTCCCAGACAAGGAGTCAAATCAGAGCTATAGCTGCCTGTCTACACCACAGCCACAGCAACATGGGATCTGAGCCACGTCTGTGACCTACACCACAGCCCACAGCAATGCCATATCCTTAACCAACTGAGTGAGGCCAAGGATCGAACCTGTGTCCTCATGGATACCAGTCAGGGTCATTAACCCTGAGCCATAATGGGAACTCCTGTTATGCTTGTTTTTAAATGTGTGTGTGTGTGTGTGTGTGTATGTGTGTGTATATCTCATAGTTATTTTGCAAAATGAACATGAATTATCCTTGTTAAGACATAATTTTTCTCAACTAGTTCATGTTACTTAAATTCCTCACTTATTTAAATATGTAAATTAACATAGACCTGACTATATACACATAATTTCAACCAAAGGTTTGGGGAGAAGAAAGGCCATGTAGGTCAACTGGGGACAAAATGATGACTTTACGATATTGAGTCTTCCCAGAACATGACCCATCCGTCCATTTACTTTCATCTTTAATTTGTCCCCAGTTTCTCTTGGCAATGAGGTTTAGTTTTCTGTGTTGGGGACTTGCACAATTTCTTTGTTGGCTTCACTCAGAGGTATTTAGTACTTTTTATGTGTGTGTGTGAATTCTTTATTTTTATTTATTTATGTATTTATAATTTTTTTATTTTCCCACTGTACAGCAAGGGGGTCAGGTTATCCTTACATGTATACATTACCATTACATTTTTTCCCCCACCCTTTGTTCTGTTGCAACATGAGTATCTAGACAAAGTTCTCAATGCTATTCAGCAGGATCTCCTTGTAAATCTATTCTAAGTTGTGGTATTTAGTACTTTTGATATGAATATGTATGGTATAATTTTAAGATTTTATTTGCTATTCCTTGGCGTTGCTTGAATGCAGGAATATGACTGGTTTTATCTGGTGGCCTGATGCCCTGCAACCCTTTCTGAAGTACCCTGTTATTTCTTACTTATTATTTCCAGTAGTTTATCTGTGTATTCATTGACCCAGCATCATGACAGTTTTATTTCATCCTGTCCAATCCTTATAATTTTGTTTTTCTTCCTTGCCTTATTGTATTAACTAGGAACTATGGTTCAGTGTTAAAAGTGACAATAGCCTTATTCCTCATTCCTTAGTTCAGGGGGAAAACTTTCAATATTTTACCATTAGGTTTATTGCTACTTTTTATCAGATTATGAAGGTCTCTTTTTATTTCCACTTCTCTGAGAGATTTTCTTTTAATCATAAATGTGTATCACATCTTTTGTGTCCTTTTTTTCTCTCTGATAGGACCACAGGCTTTTTCTCCTTGATTGTGTTTATGTGGTGGATTACAGTGGTTGACTTTCAAATGTTAAGGCCATCTTGCATTCATGGAATAAACCCACCTTGTTGGTGACTTATGTATTCATTATATCTTTTTCAGAAGTCACTGAACTTAAGGTACTAATATTTCCCTTAGAATTTTTACGTCTATGTTCAAGAGAGATAGCAATAATTTATTTTTTTGTAATATCTTTGTCTGGTTTGGACATCAGGCTAATGCTGGCTGGCTTCATAAAATGAGTTGGGAATGTCCCTTCCTTCTTTTGTTTCTGGAAGAGTTTATAGGTGTTCTTTCTGCCTTAAGCATTGGGGAAAATTCAAGATCGAGAGGTTTGCTTGTTAATTTTGATCCCTACCTCACACCACACACACCACCAGTTCCAAATGGATGGTAGACTGAAATGCAAAAGGGAAAACCATAAACTGTCTAAGATAGCACAGGAGACTATTTCCTTGGTCTCAGATGTGGGGGACTCCTAGGATGCTAATGAGATTCTCGTGTTCAATGTGTAAATATCCTTTGAGTTCTACACTGGATCTATATGTGCTTCAGAATGTAGATCAGACTTACTCTGTTATTCTATTGTTTTACCTATTTTATTGGATAGCTCTGTTTTTATTCTCCCATTTCAGAGTTTATATCACAGAGAGATGCAGTTTTTCAAATCATACCCAGTTAAGTTCCATTCATATAGCCCTGCTATATCAGAATATTTTCGAGAGTTCAAACATGACCTATGTGATATTTTTATTAGCAAATGGAAAAGTTTCATGCAAACTTGTTGAAGTGTGCTTAAAATGAACAAAGCTCAGTTTTATAAAGTGTTTTATAAATTATGACCTTTCACAGCATATGCTTTTTAATTCTGCCTCTAGAAATTCTTTGTAACGTATATTAAGGGAATGTTGTATTCACATACATTGTGCATAATCTGAGATGGTAAATCTCAAGCTGTTACTGGAATTTTTGTACGTCATCGTTTGTAAGGTTTGTTTGGAAGTTCTTTACATATTCTACTACATGTCAGCTTTCTACTTGGTTGGGGCATTCTTCAGCACTCTCCCATCATTTCTAACTAATTAGGTGTTACTTTCTTTGTCTATCACATGAGAGAACATGATTGGACAATTAGTCATGTATAACATGGTTTCTTAAGACACATTTCCACTTTGTGGCAGGTACTTCCGTAGCACCATTTCTAGCATGAGAATTATACTTTACAAAAGATAATTATCTACACATGAGCTACTTGGAAAAGCTTCTTCTTATGGTTTCTTTGGCAGAGTTGTGAAAACAGTGGCTGTGAAAATCCTGAAAAATGAGGCCAATGATCCCGCTCTTAAAGATGAGTTATTAGCAGAAGCAAACGTCATGCAACAGCTGGACAACCCTTACATAGTTCGCATGATTGGAATATGTGAAGCCGAGTCCTGGATGCTGGTTATGGAGATGGCTGAACTTGGTCCACTCAACAAATATTTACAGCAGAACAGGTATGCTTGCTCATGCTGGAAGGGGCAGAGCCCACCTGCTCAATGCACATTTTAGCCTGATTTCTGCAGGAAACCTTGTCTCCCTCCTGGTCTTCCCAGGGTTGGTTCACACCTTGTACAAGGAGGCAAGAGAGCTGTAGTCTTCAGATCAAGGGCTCTTTAGCTTTTACTGTGCAAAGGAAAACTCTCATCCAGCAATTTAGTCTCCTCTGCTCATTCTGTGTTGGTCTGGTAATCGAATCAGACAGAATATCTTGGCAAGTAGTGTCCCCTCACCAGGCAGAATGAATGTGCTCTTTTTCAAGAAATATTTATATAAACACTTTAGGAGTTCCCGTCGTGGCACAGCAGAAATGAATCCGACTAGGAACCATGAGGTTGTGGGTTCGATCCCTGGCCTTGCTCAGTGGGTGAAGGATCCAGTGTTGCCTTGAGCTGTGGTGTAGGTCGCAGACATAGCTGAGATCTGGCGTTGCTGTGGCTCTCGCGTAGGCCAGTAGCTACAGCTCCAATTAGACCCCTAGCCTGGGAACCTCCATATGCCACAGGTGTGGCCCTAAAAAGAAAAAAGACAAAAAAAACCCCCACATTTTATAAGAGCAAACATGGTGTTTTACATGTCTGACTGACCTCTTTATTTCCAAGAGTAATTACTTCTGAAAATATCCCTTGCTATGAACTGATTACAACCTTCAACAGAGAAATCATGCTGTGCTTATTTACAACCATAGTTGAGATGCAGGAACTCATGTGGAATAAGTCACAATAATAGCCACGGATTATTTTATCCCTCTTGCTACATTGCATGTGTACTTTTCTTAGATTGTGCCTTTTCTCTGCATAGAAGGGAGGTGTTGTTGCTTCATTTCGCAGGTAAGACACTGAGACTCAGTGTTGGTTTTGTTACCTGTCCAATAGTGAAATGGGGATCCAGCCGAAGCCTGGCTTTCCATGAGCCAGGTGGACCACCCGATTCTACGGCTTTTATTGCAATTCGAAGCTTTCCTTGGAAATTTTACCGTTTGAACACCAGGAGAATGCTATTCAGTTTTGAAGAACTAGGTTAACTTGATTACTTGTCACCATTTGAGACTTTTGTTTAAGAAGAATAGGATTTAAAAAAAAAAAAAAAAAAGGGAGTTCCCATTGAAGCGCAACAGAAATGAATCCAACTAGGAGCCATGAGGTTGCAAGTTCGTTCCTTGGCCTTGCTCAGTGAGTTAAGGATCTAGCATTGCCATGAGCTGTGGTGTAGGTCGCAGACTTGGTTTAGATCCTGCATCACTGTGACATAGGCCAACGGCTACAACTAGGATTGGACCCCTAGCCTGGGAACCTCCGTATGCCATGGGTGCAGCCCTAGAAAAGACAAAAAAAAAAAAAGTGTTCCTGCTGGGGTGCAGTGGGTTAAGAATCTGACTGCAGCTACTCAGGTCGCTGCAGAGGTGTGGGTTGGATCTCTGGCCTGGTGCAGTGGGTTAAAGATTCTGGTATTGCCGCAACTGTGGCTTAGGTCACAGCTGCGACTCAAATATACAATCTCTGGCCCAAGAATTTCCATACACCGTGGGTCTGGCCGTTTAAAAAAAGAAAAAGAAGAATAGGAGACGAGTGGGTTTATATTGTGTCTGCATGAGGAGCATGGTTGGTTGTTCCTGAAATGGACTGCTATTCCCTGTCACTGATGACACATCTGTGGCTTTCAGGCATGTCAAGGACAAGAACATCATAGAGCTGGTTCATCAGGTGTCTATGGGAATGAAATACTTGGAAGAGTGCAATTTTGTGCACAGAGATCTGGCTGCAAGGAATGTATTGTTGGTTACTCAACATTATGCCAAGATCAGTGACTTTGGACTCTCCAAAGCACTCCGTGCCGATGAAAACTACTATAAGGTAGGAGCAACTTAGCCAGTATTCAGAGCAGCAGGTAGTAAAAATCTGGTGTTGTCTTTATTTTATTATAGTGGGTTTCAAAAAGCAATTTCCCTATTTAAAAATAAATATGTAGGAAAGAGTCTTTTTTTTAATTGTAATACTGAATTTTTATTGAAGTAAAGCACACTAAATCAAACCAATTACAAAGATACATGAGTCACACCAAGAAAACATTTTCAGTTATGCTGACAGCCCGAAATGCTTTTAATTTTTCAAAGACAGTTTTCATGCCATGGAAAAAATGCTCATGATGTTAAAATGAAAAAAGCAAGATACAGTACCATATAGGCAGTATGAGCTCAACTATGAAATAATTTTAATATTTATACATTGAAAAAAAAAAGACTGGAAGAAAATGCACCAAACGTTAACTGCAGTTATCTCTGTAGCGTGGGAGAACAAGATACTGAATTTTTTACTTTTTGGAAATTTTCAAATTTTCCAAGAAACCAGTATTTATAAATCAGAAAACTAGTGTAAAAAAGTGAACTTAAATGTTGTAGGAAACAGTCTTTAAGCCTTGACTCTATGGTTTAAAAAATGGAAATACTCTAATATATCACAACTTGAGATTTACTCAGAATAATATCTTCCAAACTATGTTCCAAGGAACCATAGGGAATCAACGTATTAATGATGATTCATTTGGAAAAAAACAAGAATAGAATTCTTTTGTTAAATTACTCTGGAAAATATGTGCTGAACAGGTTGACTCTTGTAGGGTTTTTCAAAGCCCCTCTCTGAACCCCCGTATGTACTAATAGCAACTAAAAGAAGGGGAGGAGTTCCCCGGTGGCACAGTTGGTTGAGGATCCAGCACTGTCACTGTGGTGGCTTGGGTTACTGCCATGGCACGGATTCTGTCCCTGGCCCCTGAACGTCCATATGCCATGGGTGTAGCCAAAATAAATAAATAAAGGGAAAAAATAAGAAAGTCCTCATACAAACTCAATCATAGTGTGTATGTAGAGTCTATGTTGATCAATTGAAAAATAAAATAGGATTGAGACCAAGTCGTAGAAGAAGGTGCCAAGAACAGATTCCCAACTCGGGAGGTCCCTGGAAATGTCCAGCATTCTCACAAATAGACCCTGAAGGTCCAACTAGTTAATGGCAGGATGGGATGCTGTGGGATTGCCCTGGATGTCACATCCCAGAGTGACTGGAGAAGCTCACCTAAGTGACCACACCCACCCCCCCACCCTTTCTCTGAGAGGCCAGCCATGTGGACCTGGCAGGGGGCAGCATCTAGCAGATCTTGGTCAGCTACAGGTCAGGATGAATGATGAGCAATAGGAGTAGAGCTGCCATCACAGCTCCTCGCTCCATTCTGCATAAAAAAGTTGGACCCTGAGCAAAGCTGCTTCAGATATGAGCCATCATGAGAAAAGCATCCATCCTGGTCTCTCCCTGTGCTATACAGTAGGACCTTGTTGTTTATCCATTCTAAATGTAATAGTTTGCATCTACTAACCATGATGGAAAATAATATTTTAAAAGAATACATATATGTGTGTGTGTGTATATATATACACACACATATGTGCGTATGTGTGAGACTGAGTCACTTTCCTATACAGCAGAAATTGGCCCAACATTGTAAATCAGCTATATATATATATTTTTTTTTTCTTTTTGCCTTTTCTAGGGCCTCTCCCGCGGCATGTGGAGGTTCCCGGGCTAGGGGTCGAATCGGAGCTGTAGCCACCAGCCTACACCAGAGCCACAGCAATGCAGGATCCGAGCCGCGTCTGCAACCTACACCACAGCTCACGGCAACGCCGGATCCTTAACCCACTGAGCAAGGCCAGGGATCAAACCTGCAACCTCATGGTTCCTAGTCAGATTCGTTAACCACTGCACCACAACGGGAACTCCTCAACTATATTTTAACAAAAGATAAATTAAAAAATTTAAAAAGAAAAGCATCAAGTGAACCCTTGACATGGACTACTGGGAAATGGAGCAAAGGGAAAAATAGCTTAGAATAACAACTGGAGTACACATCAGAAAAAAATAGATTTTAAAACTGGAGACCCTTTGGAACATTCACTTCATCATGATAATTAGAGAGAAGAGAAAATAGACTATCTCAAGCAAAGACTCAAAGAGATGGAGAAGTAGAAGTAATAAATAATCTGAAAACTTCGTGCATTAAAACAATGCCAAGCATGTATTTACTCACAGTTCTGCAGTGTGGGCAGGGCTTGGTGGGAATGGTGCATATGTGCTCCACACAGTGTCTTGGGGGCTGGTGCCGGGGGTGGGCAGGAAGATTTATTTCCACTCTGCTCACTTGCACAGCTAATGACTGATTTGACATAGGCCATGGTCTGGAACCTCCCCTGGGCTGTACCCTTTAAACAATAAATAACTTATCTGCATGTGGCCTCTCCATGTGTCCCTGGGCTTCTTCACAGCATGGCAGTTGGGTGTTCAGAGCCAGTTACTCAAGAGACAGGAAGTGGAGGCCGCCAGGCTCCCAAGTTCAGGACCCAGGACTGGCTCAGTCATGTCCACTTATTCTATTGGTAGAGCAACCACAGACCACTCTTATTCAAGGGAGTGGGGAGGAAAGTCAGAGAACAGAGGGCCAATTTTTTTCAATGGCCACAGATATTAAATAACATACCATTGAAAAGTAAACTAGTGAGTCCCTGAAAATCAATAAAGAAGAGGAAGAAAATGTAGAAGACAATATAGATGTAAGACAACAGATTAGGAACAAGATGATGCAGTAGGAGACTCTAGCACTTGCCATTATGTGTTGTGCAACCAGCCCCTGTCACTACAGAGGCACCTGCAGCCAGCCCCCACAGCTAAGTGTAGGAGCAGCACTGATTCTGGCCACTATCAACACACCTGCCCTGGTTCCTAGCTGCTGGAGCACTAGTGAGAGCAGTTAGGCAAGAAAAAGAAATAAAAGGCTTATAAACCAATATTGCCTCAATTTTAAAGAAGAAATAAAAAGCACCCATACCTAAAAGGTAGGGTAGAATAGTTTCTATTTGTAGATGACATGAAATTACATGGCTGACCCTTGAACAACGCGGATTTGAACTACCCAGGTCCACTGACACATGGATTTCTTTCACTAAGTTCATGTTACTGTACAACACAACCCACGGTTGGTTGAATCCTTGGTTACAGAGGGCCAAACCGTAAGGGTTATACATGGATTTTTTTTTTTTTTTTTTTTTTTTTTACTGTGTGGAATATCGTTACTCCTAACCCTCACATTGCTCAACAGTCGACTGTATCCAAAGACCATCAGAAAAACTGGGAAAACTAATCAAATTCAGTAAAGTAGCAAGATACAAAATCAACATACAAAAATCAGTGGCATTTCTATACACTAACAGTGAACTACTTGAAAAAAGAAATTTAAAGAAATCTCATTTATAATTGCATCAAAATAATAGAACACTTAGGTATAAATTTAACCAGGAAAGTGAAAGCTCTATATACTAAAAATGATAAGAAATTGATGAAAAAATTGAATACATAAATAAATGAAAAGTTATTTTTTGTTCATGGACCAGAAAAGTTAATATTGGAGTTCTTTTCATGGCTCAGTGATTAGCAAACCCAACTAGGATCCATGAGGATGTGGGTTCAATCCCTGGCCTTGCTCAGTGGGTTAAGAATCCAGCATTGCTGTGAACTATGGTGTAGGTCACAGACATGGCTTGGATCCCCTGTTGCTGCAGCTGTGGTGTAGGCTGGCAGCTGTAGTTCTGAATTGATCCCTAGCCTGGGAACCTCCATATGCCATAGGTGTGGCCCTAAAAAGCAAAAAAAAAAAAAAAAAAAGAAAGAAAGAAAGAAGAGTTAATATTGGTAAAATGTCCATACTACCCAAAGCCATCTATAGATTTAATGCAAATCGCTATTAGAATTCCAATGACATTTTTTACAGAAATAGAAAAAAATAATTCTAAAATTCATATGAAACCCCAAAAGACACTGAATGGCCAAAGCAGTCTTTAGATAGAACAGAGCTGGAGGCTTTATGCTTCCTGATTTCAAACTATAATGCAAAGCTATAATAATCACAATGATGTGGCACTGTCACAAAACCAGATACGTGGACCAATGGAACAGAATCAAGAACCCAGAAATAAAGCCAATGCATGTATAGTCAACTAATATTTGACAAAGGAGTCAATAATATTCAATAGGAAAAGACAGTCTCTTTAATAAATAGTGTTGGAAAAACTGAATATTTGGGAGTGCCCATCATGGCTTAGTGGTAATGAACCCAAACACTGATCCTTGAGGATGTGGGTTTGATCCCTGGCCTCACTTAGTGGTTCAAGGATCTGGGATTGCTGTGAGCTGTGGTGTGGGTCACAGACTCAGCTTGGATCTTGCATTGCTGTGGCTGCAGCATAGGCCAGCAGCTGTAGCGCTGATTCAACCCCTAGCCTGGGTACTTCCATTTGCCTCCGGTGTGGCCCCAAAAAGCAAAAAAATAAATTAATTAATTTTAAAAATAAGATTAAAAACTGGATATTCACATGTAAAATAATGACACTGGACCCTCTATTATAACATTCACAAAAATTAAGTCAAAGTGGATTAAGGACTTAAATGTTAAATCTTGAAATCTTAAAACTCCTAGGAAAAAAACATACAGAAAAAGCTCCTCAACACTGGTCTTAGCAATGATTTTTTTGGGATAAGACACCAAAGCACGAGCAGCAAAAGCAGAAATCAACAAGTGGGAATACATTAAACTATAAAATTTCTGTACAGCAAAAGAAATAATCAGAACAAAAGGTCAGCCTAGAGAATGGGAGGAAATATTTGCAAACCATCTAATCCAATGATTGGTAATTATCCAAAATACATAAGAAACTCATATGACTCAATAGTAAAAAAAAAAAAAATCAGATTTTTAAATGGGCAAAGGATCTGAATAGGCTTTTTTTTCTGTACTTCTGTGACAAAAGAAAACATACAAATGGCCAGCAGGTAAATGTAAAGGTATTAGACATCACTAAGCATTAGGAAAATGCAAATCAGAACCACATTGAGATGTCTCCTCCTACCTGTTAAAATAGCTATGATCAAAACGTTTAGAGGTGGCAAGTGTTGAGTGTGTGAAAAAGGGAACTCTTGTGCATTGATCGTAGGAATGTAAATTGGTGCAACCACTATGGAAAGCAGCATGGAGGTTCTTCAAAAAATTAAGAATAGAATTACCATATTGTTCAGCAGTCCTACCTCTGTTATATATCCAAAGGTAATGAAAGCACTATCTGGTAAAGATATCTGTACCCCATGTTCATTGCAGTGTATTTACAGTAGCCTACAATAGCCAAGACATGAAAACAAGATCCATCAACATATGAATGGATAACAAGGGTGCTGTGATGTGCATGTATGTGTTGGCTTAAAACTGTAGGCAGATACATGGAGTATATTCAGCCATAAAAAAAGAGGAAATCCTGGGAGTTCCCGCCCTGGCTTAGTGGTTAATGAACCCAACTAGTATCCATGAGGACATGGGTTGGATCCCTGGCCTCTCTCAGTGGGTTAAGGATCTGACATTGCCCTGAGCTATGGTGTAGGTTGCAGATGCAGCTCAGATCCAGCATTGCTGTGGTTGTGGTATAGGCTGGCGGCTGTTGCTCCATTCAATTCAACCCCTAGCCTAGGAACTTACATATGCCGCAGGTGCGGCCCTAAAAAGACAAGGGGAAAAAAAAAAAAAAAGAAGAAGAAGGAGGAGGAAATCCTGCTATTTACAACAGCTTGGATGGGCCTTGAGGCATTATGCTAGGTGAACTATCTTCAAGAAAGACAAATATGCTATGATCTCGCTTATATGAAGAATCTAAAAAAGCCAAACTCATAGAAACAAAGTTAGATTTTAGTTGACAGGGGCTGGAGGTGGGGGAAATGAGAAGATGTTGGTCAAAGGGTACAAACTCCTAGGTACAAGAGGAATAAATTCAGGGATCTAATCTACAGCGTGGTGCGAATAGTTATCAGTGCTGCCTTAATATACTTGGAAGTTGCCAAGAAAGTAAATCTTAAATGTTCTCACCATTACAACCACAAAAATGGATCATTTTTTTAGGGGAAGGATGCCAACTAACTTTATTATGTAAACATTTTGCAATATGTACGTGTGTGTGTGTGTGTGTGTGTGTGTGTGTGTGTCTTTTGTCTTTTCAGGGCTGCACCTATGGCATCTGGAGGTTCCCAGGCTAGGGGTCGAATCAGAGCTACAGCTGCCGGCCTACGCCAGAGCCACACAATGCCAGATCCTAGCCACGTCTGCGACCTACACCACAGCTCACAGCAACGTCGGATCCTTAACCCACCGAATGAGGCCAGGGATCGAACCTGCAACCTCATGGTTCCTAGTCGAATTTGTTTCCGCTGCACCACGATGGGAACTCCACAGTATGAACATGTTTCAATCATCGTGTTGTCCCCCCCAAAATGAAAGTCATGTTAGAAGCAGCAAAAAGAGACTGAACACAATTGAAAAGGTGGGAACGTGGAGGATTTCTTTAGGAAAACAAAGTGAAGTGGAAAACCATGAAGGGTTAAGGAAGATTGAAGAGAAATGATGGTGGTGGAAGCAGATTAACTCAGCGCTCGGAGAACTATAATGATGGCATGAATTTGTGCAGCCCCAGACTGTAAACACAAATGCCCTTTGATCCAGCAATTCCTTACAAGTAGTCTCCACACTAGGAAAATACAGTCAGTAATGTTCATTCTAGCAGGATGTGTAATAGCAAAACTCAGGAAACTGCTTAATGACCTCTCAGTGGGAGGCTGGTTAAATCAGTTGTAGCAGATTTAAACAAAGCATGCCATTAACTCTCCTAAAAGGACTTTCTTTGCCTATGCTGACAGAGAAATAGCTCTATGACACATGGTTAAAGAGAAAAATGAAAAAGCAAAATGCAAAAAGTGGATGCAGTACTGGGACTACCCTTCAAAAAGTTTATATTACCTATTACCTGTATATAAATTTTCCTGGAAGCATTCAAGAAAAGCTGTCAAACATGCTGTCTCTGTTGATGAAGATTTGGAATTTGTGATGGAGAGAGGCTCATTTTTCATCCTGTTTAGGATTTGTCAAAGGTTTATCTTGTGGTCAGTTCAAAATTCAGAATAAACTTGGAACAACACACGTGACTAGTTTGTGGACAACTTTTGAAATTAAACATCTAAAAATAATGCATACTTGGAGTTCCCGTAGTGGCGAAGTGGTTAGTGAATCCGACTAGGAACCATGAAGTTGCGGGTTCGATCCCTGGCCTTGCTCAGTGGGTTAAGGTCGGGCGTTGCCGTGAGCTGTGGTGTGGGTTGCAGACATGGCTCGGATCCCGAATTGCTGTGGCTCTGGCGCAGGCCGGTGGCTGCGGCTCCAATTTAACCCCTAGTCTAGGAACCTCCATATGCCGTAGGAAGCGGCCCTAGAAAAGGAAAAAAGACAAAAAAAGAAAAAAAAAATGCACACCGTGAATGAGACAGAAGTAGAAGCAGCGTGTCATTTGGAGACGAGCCATGGCACCTACGGTCTCAGATCGATCGATATCCCTGAGTTGTCCCCTTCTGGCCACTGTAGGGCAGTTCATCTCCCTCCTTTTGCCCCAAGAGATGTCACCCAGGCTAGAGTGACATCCACAGGCAGTAACAAGAGTCACCCACACTGCATTGAACCCCAAGCCTCAAAGAAAGGGTTTTACTTGGTACGATGTTGATGTCTTTACTACCCACTTGCTTTTTTAGAAAGTTTAAAACTTTGTTTTAAAGGATACTAGCAAACCATCTACCCCCCACATAATTAGTGCTGGCTTAAAACTGTAGACAAATGCACACTAATAACTACATATATTAAGAGCAGTCCAGTATTTTTTGGAGCATAACCATGAAGTCACATTCAAGCCTGATTCCTGCATTGCCCACTAGGCTCAGTGAAGCTATAGGAGTAGCCAATGGAAGAGGTGAGAGAAAGAGACTAAAAGATGCAAGAAACTCAGTCTGAATCCTTTTTCTTTCCTTTTTTTTCTATTTAAGGCTGCACCAGTGGCATATGGAAGTTCCCAAGCTAGGGGTCAAATCAGAGCTGCAGCTGCCAGCCTGTGCCACAGCTCCAGCAACAGCAGATCCGAGCCGTGTCTGTGACCTACACCCCAGCTCATGGCAATGCCGGCTTCTTAACCCACTGAGTGAGGCCAGGGATCAAACCTGCAACCTCATGGTTCCTCGTCAGATTCGTTAACGCTGTGCCATGAGGGGGACTCCCAGAATTGTGTTCTTAATGGGACGTCTCTGTTTGCTTGGTTTTCAGGCCCAGACCCACGGGAAGTGGCCCGTGAAATGGTACGCTCCGGAATGCATCAACTACTACAAGTTCTCCAGCAAGAGCGACGTCTGGAGCTTCGGAGTGTTGATGTGGGAAGCGTTTTCCTATGGACAGAAGCCGTATCGGGTGAGCTCCCGGAGCTTCGCTTCCTAATTACGCAGCCATCAGAACAGATGAGCAGTGCATGATCTTTGCAGGACCCTGACAATCATCAAATCTGGACACTCTTTCTGGGTCTTTATCTTTTGAAAGTGGACAGTAAATATAATCTCAGTTTATTCTAAATGGAAAGAGATATTTGCAGCTGTCTGGACAGTACGTGTTTTTCATTGATGCCCACGTATAAATGGGCATAAAATATATACCCGCATCAACATTAATTAGAGTGGAAATAGAAATAACGGCTATTTCCATTATCAAGTGTGTGGCTCGCTTACTTTTTTCATCAAAATATATATACTGAAAAATGCACAGATCCTAGGATACAGCTTGATGAATTTTCACAATTGGGGGACCATAAAACCAGCCCCCAAATGAAGAAACAGATCAGAACCCCAGAAGCCCCCTTCTCTCCCTGCACACACAAGCCTTATCCCAAGGGGTGACCCCATGAGGCTTCCAGCATCACAGCTTAGGTGCTTCCGTTTTTGTATTTTATATGATTGAAATCACATAGCATGTGCTCTTTTGTTGCTTTGGGAGAGTGGGAGGTATTTGTTTTATTTGCTGAATGATGTGTTGAAAAACCTCGGGAATATTTTGCATGTTTTAGGGGATGAAAGGAAGCGAAGTTTCTGCTATGCTGGAGAAAGGAGAGAGGATGGGGTGCCCCCCGGGGTGTCCGAGAGAGATGTATGAGCTGATGACGCTGTGCTGGACCTATGAGTAAGTACCCAGCCCTTCCTGCTATTTAGCCCAACATGTGGGAGGCAGGCGCTATTGCCAGGCACCAAAAAGGAGCATACATTCTGTCTTGGAGTTCCCGATGTGGCTTGGCAGGTTAAGAACCAGACATGGTGTCGCTAAGGATGAGATTCAATCCCTGGCCTCGATAAGTGGGTTAAGGATCTAGCCCTGCTGCAAGCTGTGGCGTAGGTTGTAGATGCGGCTTGGATCTGGTGTTGCTGTGGCTGTGGTGTAGGCCAGCAGCTGCAGCTTCGATTTGACCCCTAGCCTGAGACCTTTTATATGCCACTGGTGAGGGCCTAAAAAGAAAATAAATAAATAAATAAAGGACTTCCCATTGTGGCTCAGAGGTTCAAGAACCCGACTAGTATCCAGGAGGACACAGGTTCAATCCCTGGCCTCACTCAGTGGGTTAAGGATGCACCATTGCCGTGAGTTGTGGTATAGGTCACAGAGGTTCAGATCTGGCATTGCTATGGCTGTGGTGTAGGCCAGCAGCTATAGATCCGATTGGACCCCTAGGCTGGGAACCTCTATATGCCACAAGTTTGGCCCTAAAATGACAAAACAAAAATTAAAAAATAATAAAAAATAGGAGTTCCTGTCGTAGCTCAGTGGTTAACAAATCCAACTAGGAACCATGAGGTTGAGGGTTCGATCCCTTTGAGGGTTCGATCCCTGGCCTTGCTCAGTGGGTTAAGGATCCGGCGTTGCCGTAAGCTGTGGTGTAGGTTGCAGATGCAGCTCGGATCCCGCGTTGCTGTGGCTCTGTCATAGGCCAGTGGCTACAGCTCCAATTCGACCCCTAGCCTGGGAACCTCCATATGCTGTGGGAGCGGCCCAAGAAATGGCAAAAAGACAATATATATATATATATATATATATATATATATATATATATATAATATATATATATATATAAAATAAAAAAAGTGAAAAATTAAAGATTGCTGCAATGTCCCTGTGCTGCCTCAGCACCAAGTCCTCTGCCTCCAGGTGCCCCATCCTCTAAGAGCCCTGGGCATCTACTTGGCCCAGACTCACCACCCAAGCCTGCAGCATGCCAGCGTGCAGCATGCCTACCCTGTCTCTGGTGCTTGGAGTGGTGGTCAACAAGCCTCAGCAAGGCCCATGCTCTGCCCCACAAGAGCCTACAGTTCAGGGGAAAGGCAGGCAAGCCACAAACAAGCTAAAAAATAAGGACATCTATACCGTGTTCTCAAAAGGTAGCAAATCCATTGACAGCTCAGAGCCTAGGAGGACTGAGAGCCAAGGGGGCCTGCACGTGTGTAGGAAGACCTCCCATGTTGGGTAGTTTCTCCAAAAGAGGACTTGAAAACTGATCTGGGGCACAGCTGGATTCAGAGAAGCAAATACAGATTATCTCTGTATATTTTCAAACCATTTTGAGGGTTTTTTTTTTTTTTTCACTGTCACCTCCATTGTAGTAAGCCACCTTCACCAAGGAGATAGATAGATAGATGATAAATGGCTAGATTGATATATTGATAGATAAATTGATCAGTCAATATGTATGATGGATGGATGGATGGGTGGATGGATGGATGGATGGATAGATGGATGGGTGGATGGCAGGCCAGATATTTTGACATACAGGGATATATGTGTACCCTTAGATTTACCACCGATGCACTTTATCTCCTGTCCTGCACATACTCAATACCATGAATAAGCACTGGTTGACACTTTTCTCACGGATGTTGCAATCCTGGGCTAGACCAACAGGAAACAACCCCCATGTAAAATGCATGATTATGCACTGTGGTGGATGCTATAAAACAAACCACAGGGAGCTTTGAATGAGTGTCATACTTCCCCTGGGGCATCCCTGTTGGCCTCTTTAGGAAGAGGCCTTACAGCTGAGAACTGCAGGATGGGGAGCTTGAGTGCAGGACACAAGGAGGGAGGAAGGCAGCTGCTGGTCATAAGGGTCAGAGCAGAAAAAGCACCCCAGGCCCCCGTAGGTAGAAGTGGGCAGAACACCAGCACACACACCAGCCACTTGGCCACCCTCCTCTGCAGAAGCTCAGCATTGTCCTGTCTTCCTGGAGGCAGCCTCCCCTCTGGTGTAAAGGGGAGACTCTCCCTGGGAAACCTGATCAGGCGTCTTTGCTGGGGGCCAGTCTGCATTCCTGTTTCCCTGCACTAGTTTGTTTGCTTGGTGCTAGACTGCTGGGTGCATGAAACCCTCACAGCAAGACTCAAAGGGACTCTTGGTGCATTTCGATCCCCCTGGATGGAGCAGAACACCCTGTTTTGCTAAGATGAGGAGTCTGTGTTCTTTGGCTGGAGAAGTTGGGTAACAGGAGGGAGCTTTTCCTCTCTGTGGACACAGGTTTCTGCATGAGGTCCCCCATCCCAGGTCTGGCCATCACTACCCCTCCTGCAATACGCTTTGGTGGTCAGAGACATATTTTCCCACCGTGAGGCAGAGGAGGCATTCATCTCCAGGCGTGACCACAGGTGGCTGATATTTTCAAGCAGTTGTGTTGCGCGTTCTTGAAAACTCTAGGTGCAACCATTTACTTGATGCCACTTGATAAAATGACCCATTTTGGTTTTGGAGACACCATTCTGCCCTTGTAAGTGTGAGTGCTGCTTGGTCCACATGTGCTGTCCTCGCCTGCTTTCTCAGACCTAGACTGAGCCATGTGAAATTGCAATTGTTGCAGGTCAGAGAGGCTGATTGTGGACAGTTCTTGCAATTTCACTTAAGTTCTGTTTCACTTACCGGGCAGTTTTACATCTCGTAGAAGAGCCCAAAATCTTGCAAAATAAGAAAAAGAAAACTTCCAAGCAAGGCTTGAGTCTCAGAGTTTTAAGAAATACTTGCTCCCAGCTGATCCTGTTCAGCATTGTTAGAGGAAGCAGAGATGTCTGTAAAAGTTTATTTAAAAAAGAAAAAAAAAGTGGAGTTCCCATCATGACTCAGTGGAAACGAATCTGACTAGTACCCATGAGGACATAGGTTCAATCCCTGGCCTCGCTCAGTGGGTTAAGGATCTGGCATTGCCATGAGCTGTGGTGTAGGTCGTAGATGTGGCTCAGATCCTGCATTGCTGTGACTGTTGTGTAGGCTGGCGGCTATAGCTCTGATTCGACCCCTAGCCTGGGAACCTACATATGCTGCAGGTGCAGCCCTAAAAAGACAAAAAAAAAAAGTTTGTTTAGAGGTTACAGATTGTTCAGAAATTTTCCCTGTAGTTTCCATGCATCATCACCTCACCTGCCAACAGCAACAGCAGTAAGGTTTTGCCACAGTAGGGTTTAATAATAGCATCATGTTTTCAGAAAATCCATAACCACACGATGAGGAGGGAAAGTCGAAATTGTGTCCACAATTTTTTTTCTTACTGAGATTATGAGTCATGAGTTCCCGTCATGACTCAGTGATAAAGAACACGACTAGTATCCATGAGGATGCAGGTTGGATCCCTGGCCTCGCTCAGTGGGTTAAGGATCTGGTATTGTTGTGAGCTGTGGTGTAGGTTGCAGATGCGGCCTGGATCCTGTGTTGCTGTGGCTGTGGTGTAGGACAGCAGCTACAGCTCCAATTCGACCCCTAGCCTGGGAACCTCCATATGCCGAGGGTTTGGCCCTAAAGATAAAAAAAAAAAAAAAAAATTATGGGTCAAATGTTAAATATATGTCTGTAGTCCACTGACCAACTCAGTATTTTCAGACACATCCTGTTTTGCTAGATCATAAGGGAGGCAGTCTCTGAAGCTGGGGTTAAAAGCTCCAATTTTTTTTTTTTTTTTTTAGAGCCACACCCAAGGCATATGGAGGTTCCCAGGCTAGGTGTCTAATTAGAGCTGTAGCTGCTGGCCTACACCACAGCCACAGCCATGCCAGATCCAAGCCATATCTGTGACCTACACCACAGCTCCCAGCAACGCTGGATCCCCAACCCACAGACTGAGGCTAGGAATCAAACCTGCGTCCTCAGAGATGCGAGTCAGATTTGTTTCCACTGAGCTGCAACAGGAACTCCAAAAGCTCCTATCCATGGGTGTAAAACTTCCACATCTTTAAGGTGGACATGAGTCACCCAGGGTCCTTGCTGGATGCAGATGGGGCTCTGTAGGTCCGGGTTGGGCGCCCACCGTGTTCCCCATAGGCTTCTGGTCACCTGTGCCTTCGAGCAGGGATGTGCTGAGCTGCAGGCTCATGAGGAAGCCAGCAGGGGGCGCAGCCACTCCACTTGCTGTTGGCCTGCAAAGGCCCCAGGTAGTGATCAGGGCTTTTTTCACCAGCACTGAAAACACGCAGTGATGCCTCTCTTTCCTTTCAGCGTGGAGAACAGGCCTGGATTTGTAGCGGTGGAGCTGCGGCTGCGCAATTACTACTACGATGTGGTTAATTAACGTCTCCCACGCCCGTCCGTGGCTGCCTTTGAGCAGATGAGCAGTCGCAGGAAGACCATTCCAGTGCCTTGATTTTGAGTCTCCATCTCCCTCTGCCCATCAGGAGAGCCAGCTCAGGTGGAGCATATCCGTGACTGTTGGTCCCCAAAGCCTGTCCCCGAACAAGCCTTCCACAGAGCAGACGCCTCCCGGAGGAGGCCCGGCTGGATGGATGGACACCAGGATTGCAGGACCTGTGGATTCATGTTTCTTGTCTGGGTGGCAGGTTATTTGCAGGATCGGTTTCCAAATTCCTTTCTGTCTTTCCAGTTCTGGGGCTGTGGGCCGCACTGGAATCACCATAGGGGGTTAAGCGCCCATTAGCTGCTCTTTCGGTGGCCAGAGGGTGCCACTGGCCGGTGATGCCTGCGAGTAGGGAAGGAAGGAAGAGACGGGCTTTGGCTGCCACTGGAACGTGGCTCTTACAGGTCCCAAGACTGAGTCCTGCCACTGGAAAGCTTTCCCCAATAAAAGTGCTTTGAGGCTTAAAAAAAAAAAAAAAAAAAATCAAGCTGGACCAGTGCAGTTTCTAAGCCAGTAGCTCAGTTAAGGGAAAAAAAAAAAAAAAAAAAAGTATGGATGCTGCTTTTGCTCTATGTGTTCTGAGGCAGAAGACTCGCGTCTACATTAAAAAAAAAAAATTTGAGCTGTTGACGTGTTGACAATAATTGTCATGGCTTACTTCCCCCCATCCCAAAGCCTCTCTCTTGCAGACTCTGAAAACTGTACTTGGCTAGAGACTAATAAAGTTCTCCATGGAGACCCGGTAGGGCAGAGGAAGTCCATTATCTCAGGTCTGACCGGAAACAGATGCTAGAGAGCTATAGGCTGTCTGCTTAGTGTGGTCCAAGCCTGCTCTCCCCAGAGAGGGGGCGCCGCCGGAATTCCCCGACGTCTTCTGTGCTCATAGCGGGGGACAATCTGTGGTCACTCCCATCGAAAGATGAATTTCTAAGGCAAATATTAATTCATAATAAACCCACCGACCCTGACCCTCCCCAAGTAAGCCTCACTGAGTGTGACTTTGGGTTGAAGATACAAGACGCAAGAAGTCTTTTCTAGTCCCAGAGTCTTAGTTAACCCTTGACTAACGTTTGATCTCCTGCAAGTCATCAGCCCGTTGATAGCACTTTTGCTGTGGCCCTTGAAAGTCGGAGAGAATTAGCCATCATTCTTAGCTCAGTCTAGACACAGACACTTAGGCTGTCTCACCTTCAGCTGCACGTAAGATATTTTAAAGGGTACATTCACGGGCATTCCTGCTGTGGCGCTATGGATTAATGATCCCGTTTGTCTCTGTGGCATTGCTGGTTCGACCCCCTGGCACAGCCCAGTGGGTTATGGATCTGGCATTGCTGCAGCTGTGGTGTAGGCTGCAAGTGTGGCCTGGTTTTGATCCCTGGCCTGGGAGCTTCCCTATGCCGTGGGTGTGGCCAAAACCAAAAAACATGCTATAACAAAAAACTTTAAAAATTGACACAACATTGTAAAATACCATACTTTAATAAAAAAAATTAATAAGATAAAATAAAAAATAAAAAAATACATCGTGCATCCAGCCTATGGTGGGGAAAGGAGACTGAACTCCTAACAGGGAAACTGGGCATGGAGGAAGCCAGCCGTTGCTGGCACCCCAGCTTAGCCGGCAGAAGGCAGGAGTCCACTCTCCCCCACTTTCTGACAGCATCCAATCCAGAGCAAAGCCTTGCTTACTTAAAACCTCCCCAGATCACCCAACCAAAGCCCAAATACTCTACAAAGTCTTTTCTTTTCTTTCTTTTTTTTTCTTTTCTTTTCTTTTCTTTTTCTTTTTTTTGTCTTTTTTGCCTTATCTAGGACCACTCTGCGGCACGTGGAGATTCCCAGGCTAGGGGTCCAATTGGAGCTGCAGCCACTGGCCTATGCCAGAGCCGTGTCTGCAACCTACACCACAGCTCACGGCAACGCTGGATCCTTAACCCACTGAGCAAGGCCAGGAATCGAACCCACAGCCTCATGGTTCCTAGTCGGATTCGTTGACCACTGAGCCCCAAGGGGAACTCCACAAAGTCTTTTCTAACAACACCCTCATACTGAGATGCCCCATACTGTATGATGTGTGTTCCCTTTGCTGCAACGAGTAATAAACCCAATTTGTTCAAAACAAAAACATTGAGAAGCCACCCATGGTTTTTTTTCACTCTTTTTTTTTTATTACTCACTGAATTTTAATTACATTTATAGTTGTACAACAATCATCACAACCAAATTTTATAGCATTTCCACCCATGCTTTTTGGAATGGGGCCACCTGGTGGTTTAATCACTATGTTAACGCAAAGATCCCTATGTGCTAAGCAGATAGATGCTCAAAACAGGGTCCCTGAGATCCAGAAGATCAGCGACCCCGTCTCTGTGGTCAGGCTTAGGTAGAATCATCCGAGGGAGGGTTTAGTACGGCGGCGATGACAGCTGAGAAAGAGACCACCCATCCATCCATTCTGCTGCATTCCAGGTGACCTCCTGCCCCAGAGTGGAGCTATAGCGAAGGCCACACACTTACAGGAATGAGGGGCACGCCTGCAGTAAGCACGTGGCGCTCCCCTTTCTGGTGTGGAGCTCCCCACCTCCACGCTGACTATCAGCTCCCCGCCCCCTCAGGAATCTGGGGGTGTGGAAGATCTAGAATGTGAGTGGGGGAAGGCGGGGAGCAGCCTCACCTTCCCCGAAGCCAGCCCCAGAGGCAACGCCGTCTCCACTCTGTCCCTGCCTGTACAAAATTCCCACTGTGAAAATCCCCCCCCCTTTTTTTTGGCCATGCCCATGGAGTGTAGAAGTTCCTGGGCCAGAGATCAAATCTGCGCCACAGCAGTGATAACGCCAGATCCTTAACCGCTACCTCAGCAGGGAACTCCCTGTGCAAATCTTGTGTAGGGATAAGTTGTATCCCGTGTTAGGGATAATTTTCCTTCCCCCTGGGGTCACAGAAGAGGGCAGTACGGAAAGGCATCTTCATGCAAGAAGAATTTCTAACATACAGGAGCAAATTTGGAAGGTCAAGGCTTCCTGCAAGGCATCTGTGCTGCCCTCATGATGGTTCCAACTGTGCCTTCACCTGGGTTTGGGCTCATTCCATGTGCCTCTCACCTTCCCGGCCATGTTTGGCAGGAACACGTCAGACACACAGCCCTTGCCAGCACCGATTGTCTGCTGAGGCCACAAACACCTGTCCCCTCCATGGGACAAGAGGTTTCCATGACAGAAACATAATTCGTTCTGTGCTTAAAATGATTACCAGTGCTTTTTGTTTGGACGTCTTTCCCTGCACGTGCCAGCACCAGCCTTGCCTTTGTCTGTGGGATGGAACTTCACACTGAAACCAGCCCAAGGACTGCAACTCCACCTGGTTTTCACACCGGCTTTGCAGGACCCCAGACCCCCCAAAGAGCACACTCCACCAGTTAATCCAGGCATTGTATTTTCCCTCCATGTCAGAAGAACAATCATTTTTTGTCCCTGGACTTTTTGCAACTGTGATTTTTAATAAAAATTTAAAAAGAGCTTTGATGATTTTCATGCGTTATTAAAATGTGATAGGTTTACACTGTCAAATACTCTGGGTCCAACAGCATTGTCAGATGTGCAACGTATTGCAAAAAAAAGTTAAGGCCCCAGCCATGTCCTAAAAAGGTGGGTGTGTGCAGGCCCATTGGAGCGGATCTGCGAGCTTCCGCTGTACACAGAAGGAAAAGGCCAGTCGAGGAGGGCCCTGGCCCTCCGTCATTCTCTGTTCATAGGCAGGATCCCCCACCCTACTGGGAGGTGAGCTGACAAGACAGAAACCCCCAAAGGGGCCAGAGCAGGGTTGTGGCTGGTGGGTTCCCTTTCTCTATGCGGATGGCTTAGGGAGCATTGAGGGTCTCAAGGAAAGAAAACCAGAGCGCTCTGGGTTTTTTCGTTTGTTTGTCTGTCTTTTTGCCTTTTCTAGGGCCGCTTCCCGGGACATATGGAGGTCCCCAGGCTAGGGGTCTAATCGGAGCTGTAGCCACCAGCCTAGGCCACAGCCACAGCAACACGGGATCTGCGACCCACACCACAGCTCACAGCAATGCCGGATCCTTAACCCATTGAGCAAGACCAGGAATTGAACCCACAACCTCATGGTTCCTAGTCAGAATTCGTTAACCAGTGCACCACGACAGGAACTCCGTGAGCCCTCTCTTTTAAAGGAGGTTACACACATGGACAACACATACATGCAGATACATTCCACATACATACACAGAGCCACTGAATCTGATTCCCAATGCCCACTTCGCTGCCAATGTGGGACAGACATCCTGCCTGGGGATATATGTTGCTGGCCTTGTTCGCATCTCTTCCACATGCTCTGGGCCCAGGGTAAGCACTAGAGTCTGTCCTGGCCACCAGCCTCCTTCATAGCCCCACAAAAAGTCCTCCTGCTCCTGACAGACCGAGGTTTCGAGGAGAGCTGGGTTGGCTGGCCTCACGCTTTCTTGGTGGCTCCAAGACCCAGACAGCTCCGGGATGGGAATGACACAGGCTGTCAAAGATCCCCTTGGCCTGTGGCCCTGGAAGCAGTGCATGACAGGCGGTAGCCATCACTGACCTTGGGCAACTCATACAAACTCAGCCTGCCGAGGTACACAACCACAAGTGAGAGTTACTACGGCACTGCGTTGACACATGTAAGTGTGAGGTGCAGGCTTGGGGCCATGTTCTGAAAATGTCCTTTGAACTATATTCTGTATCTTGTAATAACCTATATTGAAAAAGAATATTAAGGGGTTCCTGTTGTGGCTCAGTGGGTTAAGAACCAGATGTAGTGTCTGCAAGGATGAGGGTTCAATCCCTGGCCTCGCTCAGTGGGTTAAGGATCCAGTGTTGCCCTGAGCTGTGGTGTAGGTTGAAGACGTGGCTTGGATCTGGCATTGCTGTGACTGCGGTGCAGGTTGGCACCTGCAGCTCCGGTTTGAGCCCTAACTTGGGAACTTCCATATCCTGAGAGTATGGCCCTAAAAAGAAAAAGAATATATATGTGTATGACGAAACCATTATGCTGTACATCCAAAACTAACACAACATTGTACATCATTTATACTTCAATTAAAATAATAATAAAATTAAAAAATTAAAATGTCATCAGGCACCCCAGCCTGTGCCCTTGCGGCTATGGGCTCCCTGGGTGGTGGGGGTTCTGCAGGCCAACAGGTGGCGCTGTGTGATGGCTCAGGAAGTGACTTGGGAGCCTTCAACCCCTGGGAGGATGCAGAACGTGTGTGATCATTGGAAATAGTGATGCCAAATGGCTTTATGGTTAAAGTGAGTTCGGACAGAGAGAGATTTTAAGAGCTGCTTGTCCTCCAGGGTGAGCTAGGGACTTCAGAATCATCAATAAACGAGTTTCCATTTCAGGGAAGAAAGGAAGCATTTTGGAAGAGCTAGACTGAGATTTTGTTTCTCCATTCCCTTTCAGTTTGGAATAAATGATGCTAGTGTTTCCCACTTTAGGGACCAGTTGCTTCCTTCCCCTGGACTCTGGCTTGTGGCCTCAGGATGGAACTCATCCCTGCCTCAGGGAAACCAAGTCCTCATGAATTGTGGCCTTTCTCAGGCACTGGGAACTCAGCAGAGGCAAAGTACCATCACGCACCCCCCCAACCTCGCCCCGCCTCACCCCTTCTCCTCCCTGCCATCCACCCAGAGAGAAGCCCAGGAAACATCTCCCAAGGGTCCGCCTGTGAATGTTGAGTCTGGAAGACAGAGCCGTGCTATGCACCCAGCAGTTCCCTCATCAAATAACTCTGGAAAACACAGCGAAATGCACTCCCACGTGAGGACGCCAGGGCCCCCTTAGCGCAACATTCATGGAATATTGCAATAGAGAGACTATGCACCCATTTTTTTCTAACTCATCATTTTCCCAACTCCTTTGAGCACACAACCACTCTTAGGCTCAATGCCTGTTAGCACGAGGAAACGGGTGTTCTTCACACACTTTACGAGACACACATTTGCCACACAGGAGGGCGGGATCTCCACAGCGGGTGACTGTGCTCTTGAGGGGAGGTCATTCTGCCCATGAACTCAGCCAAGGAAGAGGTTACCATGCTTTTATTAGCTGAAAAACCAGCCTTGTGCTGTTCTCAAATGTGGGTTATTTATATATCACGTTCCCTCCCCCTACCTCCCACCACACCCCAGTACACATATAATCCATCTTTCCTTTAAACAAAAAGGAATTAAATGATAGCCTTTGATATGGAAGATGGACCCAGGGCACATGATTTGATGTTTCACGAGAGCTCTTTTTAAGAGCTCTCTTTCTTATTTGGTAGTTTTACAAAAAGTAACCTAGAGGAAGAAAATGAACACATTTTCACCAACTCCAGTAAGCATCCATCCACCTGGACGCCCAAGCTCTGATGCATCCAGTCCCGGGCTTGTTGGAACTCATCATCTCACCAGCTTGGCGTTGCTGGTCCCTGCCCCATATGGGGCGTTCACTGACCAAGCAGTGCTCTCAGCCCACATGCCTCTCTGCTGAGGCTGTTTCCAGGAGCTGTTTTTTTGTTTTGTTTTTTTTTCTTAAACCAGGCGTTATTTTGCCAAAGCCATGAGTCATACGACATTACGCCTTTTGAAATCTCTGAGGTCCTTGAATGACTCAGTTTTCCATGACTGCCATTCAGCTGTGGAACAGTGAGTGGAAAATATATCATGTTCACAAACAACTCTTCCTCATTCATGAAAATGAAGTGTCAGTGTCAGGTACTGTTGATTCTCCACAGCTCGAGTGAAATGACATCATGAGTTTCTATAAACTGCTGAGGATGTCAAAGCTCTTTGGAAAAGAGGGTTGAAAATACTCACTGCTCATGAACAGCAGCTCTGAGTTCCTCCTTCCCTGACAAAGGGGCAGAGGGAAGCCTCTCCTTCACAGGGAGTGAACAGGTAAGGAAAGGTGGGAATAATCATTGATTAAGAAAACCGGTTTGCAGGAGTTCCTGCTGAGGTGATGCGAGTTAAAGATGCAGCATTGTCTCTGCAGTGGTGTGGGTTTTATCCCCAGCCCCATGCAGTGGGTTAACGATCCAGCGTTGCTGCAGCTATGACATAGGTCACAGCTGCGGCTCAGATTTGCTCCCCGGCCTGGGCAGTTCCACATGGGGCAGGTGCGGCGGAAAAAGGAAAAGAAAACCATTTTGCTAAGTTCAAGTCCTTATCAGGTGAGTTGTGCCAGAAAGAAAGTGATGTTTCACAGCAGGGGGCAAGGCACTGCACCCGCTCTGCGTTGCCCCTGGAGGTTCTTGGAGACCATCAAGAGCAGCGTCTCCTCTAAAAGCTGGATTGAGAGTCCTCGTGGATAAGGGACTTGAACTTGACCCTGTGATGTAGGGTGGGATGGAGGAAGGGGCCTCCAGTCAGTGGGGAGCCTGGAGCAACATCCCTGGGGTTCATAGGAACCTTCTCGTTCTGGAGACCTCAGCCTCTGGGCTGGTTTAGGAAATCCTGACTCAACATACTTCATGACCATTCTCTGGACTTCAGCATCCTCATCTGTGAAAAGAGGAAAAATCATTCCAGTCCTTGCTCTCTTAGGGATGCTGATGGAGAAAGAAGGGATAAACAGAGCCTGATAAGCATCCTGGGTGTGAAACCCGCAAAAAAAAAAAAAAAAAAAAAAAAAGGAGTAGCACCTCCTTTCAGACTGAAGGCCCCTGGGAGAGCACGACCTCTGGACGCTGGATGTGGTCCCAAGGATGCCAGGGAGCTCTCTGCCTGCCAGCAGCGCCCAGATGAGCAAAGGTCCCCAGCAGCACACTGCCGCCCCAAGCACCTGTCAGAATTGAAGGCCATGAGCTGCCCTACAAACCCCCAGCCCACCACCTCCCTCCCCACTTCTTCTTGTTTTTGTCAACATTCGGCCCAAGAACAAAGACAACAAGATGCTTGATAAGCCGGTTCCACTGACCTCCACTGGGTACTTCATGAGATCATGTACATGGTGGGAAAAGCAGGCAAAAGGGAGGTGACTTAAACGGGTAGCAGGACACTGGGACCCAAGCAGACCCCCCTCCAGTCAGAGGAGAAGATCGCTGCAAAGAAAAGCACCCCCCAGTTTAAAGCCGCACACACAACAAACAGCCGCGTCAATCGACTTTACCGGGCCATTAAAACATTTAGACACTTTTCATCCTGGGCCACTCTTCTCTTCAAATCAGTATGATGTCCATTCCTGCATGCTCTGCTATGAGATTTTTTTTCCCTCCGCGTTATTCCAGTGCTTTATTCTTGTGCCCTGAGCAATATTCTCCTCTGGGCTGCTTTCTCACGGAGGGCGAGGGGTTGCCTTCAAGTGCCAGCGAGTCCATTCTATTCTGAGTCCCTCCTGCTGTGTGTTATCATTTGGCAACCCCATGTCCAAAGTTGACTCATGGGGCTGTATCCTTTTGTAATGCTCCCCAGGGATGGTGTGTGTGTGCGTGTGTGTACGAGAGAGAGAGACTCTGTGTCAAACAGGTGTCTGTGTCTTTTTTTTTTTTTTTTTTGTCTTTTTGCTATTTCTTTGGGCCGCTCCCGCGGCATATGGAGGTTCCCAGGATAGGGGTCCAATCGGAGCTGTAGCCACCGGTCTACGCCAGAGCCACAGCAACGCGGGATCTGAGCCGCATCTGCAACCTTCACCACAGCTCACAGTAACACCGGATCGTTAACCCACTGAGCAAGGGCAGGGACCGAACCCGCAACCTCATGGTTCCTAGTCGGATTCGTGAACCACTGCGCCACGACGGGAACTCCTGTGTCTTTTTTTTTTTTTTAATCGGACCTTCTTGGATGTTGAATACGCCTCTTTCTGTTATCAAAATCAGCTTGATCACTGCTTTTCCCTCTTCAGTCCAAAGTGCGCACAACCGGCTTCCCCACTCATTGGCATGGACCTTGGGCCTGAGGCACTGTCCCTGCCATCTCTGTAAGAGCCAAGCATTTCGGTGAACAAGGGAAGGTCTGCTTTTCCTACACCTCGTGGAGAGGGGCCCCTGTTCTGGCCCCTCTGGAGTGAGAGGGTGGGGCCGGTGCTGGGAAGCCCCAAGTCTGGCAAGAGGTAGGTCCACAAGGAACAGGTGGCATATTTCTACATCTGCAGGCGCTTCCTCAGTGGAACCTGAACTTTTCTTTTTTAGGGCCGTACCCGCAGTTCCCAGGCTAGGCGTCAAATCAGAGCTGCAGCCGCAGCCACAGCAACGCAGGATCCCAGCCACATCTGTGACCTACGCCACAGCTCATAACAACACTGGATCCTTAACCCACTGAGGGGGGCCAGGAATCGAACCCTCACGGACGCTATGTTGGGTCCTTAACCCACTGTTAAGAGAACTCCCGGAGTTCCCGTCATGGCGCAGAGGTTAACGAATCTGACCAGGAACCATGAGGTTGTGGGTTCGGTCCCTGCCCTTGCTCAGTGGGTTAACGATCCGGCGTTGCCGTGAGCTGTGGTGTAGGTCGCAGACACGGCTCGGATCCCGCGTTGCTGTGGCTCTGGCGTAGGCTGGTGGCTACAGCTCCGATTCGACCCCTAGCCTGGGACCCTCCATATGTTGCAGGAAATGACAAAAAGACAAAAAAAAAAAAAGAGAGAGAGAGAGAGAGAGAACTCCCTCTTCAGGGATATTTTCTATCTTAAGTCTGAAAATAATGACCTTTTGAGATGGCTGTGATGATTAACTCCTATTTTACAAATGGAAAGGCCGTGGCTCAGAAAAGAGCATCAGCCAAGAGGCCAACCCAGACGTCCTTGTCTTATGCCCCTGGTTCCCTGGCCTGACTGCACAGTAGAGTCAGCAGGAACCTTGAACAGACTGAAGCCCAGGCTCCCTTCCCAGAGCATGGTTGCTTTGATCTGGAATAAGAACCGGGGGTGCCTGGGCATGGACAGTCTTTAAAAGTGCAACCTGTCCCCATTGTGTGACCCATCACTGGTGCTCCTGACCTGGGGGGACTCGAAACCATTTGGGGTCCTAGAACAAGAAATTAAGGATCAGAGCTGCATCTGGGTTCCAGTAGGTTGGGTTTCTCCACTGGAGGCTTGTGGCGTTGACTGATGTTTTCTCAGATGGGTCGTTGAATGTTGCCAGGACAGTTCTCTGGGGAGCACCAGCAGTCCCCAAATGGCTCAGTGAAGACGGAAGTTCTTGAATTGTCTTGGTTGATAGAAATCTGACGTGGTGGTTTTGACTATTAAATCTCATCATTTTTCTGTGATTCGGATTCCAAGCTTTTTCATGGAAGAACAGGGAAATCTTGAACATGGAGACGTCAATGTCATGACCAGCCTGTCTGTGTGGACTCAGCAAATTGGGGAATGACATGGAACTGAAATGCCTCCTTTGCTTCCTCTCTGTCTGCAGAGTCTGATAAATAGGCCAAGGGAAGGCCTGAGAAGGCGTCAGAAGCTGTTGTCAGCCCAGGAGGACTCAGAGGAACCTGTGAGGTCCGGGCCTCCTTGAGAAGAATCTGGGAGATCTCAGCCTCAAATGCCATGACCAGCACCTGTGGCCCTAGGTGACTTTCAGGGTGACCAGCAAAAGGCAAAACCCAAGGTCTCTTTGGGTCTGGGCTGCGGCCTGAGTAATGACAACATTTGAAAGCCCCTGGGTGAGTCTGATGTGCAGCCTTCAGGAGAAAGATGCTCCTTGGATGTTCAGGGTGCTGGGGGTGCAGAAGCACCTCGAGTTCTATGGGGTCTGAATCTTGTCTAGTCCAGGATCTTTTGAAAGAGTAGACCATGTGAATGTACTTGGAAGTTACAGAAGGGAGACCACAGGCTCATGCACTGTCATCAGAGGGGCTCCCAGGGCCTGAAGTCATAGCTCGGGTTCCCCAGGGGCCAGAATTCGTCCAGTGGGAAGTTCAAGGGCCTGGCAGCTTCATGAGGGCGGCTCGGGATGGGTGTCCATCCAGATGGGCTGTCCAGGTTTGTGAGTCTGGCCCACCTGGGACAGCTCTGCTGGGCCATGTGAGCCCCGAAAACTGCCATGCCCCTTCCTCTGGCCATTCCTGATGGATGTGAGCTCTGCAGCCCTTGCTGACAAATGCCGGCCCCCACACTCCATCAGAGTTGGCTTCCTGAAGGACTGCCTGCCTCGAGGTCCTCCAAAGAACCCAGTGCACACATGACTTCATACCTGCACGCCTGTGCTGCAGGGAGTGTGGACTGGTGTGGGGTCAGAGGGCACATGCAGCTTAGATACTGGTAGCTGATGTCCGATTGTCCCCAGGACTCCATTGCATGTCGCCTTGCCCGTCCACTTCTGCTCACTCTGGCATTATGCCACTTCCCGAGGCCTGAGCCAGGAGAAGAGCCTGGGTTCCTGCTGTGCAGAGCCCCCTATCCTTTGGGCCTACAAGGTTGTTAGCCTGTATCTCAAGCTGTCTGACAAGGCTCACGGGCACCAATGGCTGTCCTGGTTGTGGACCATGTCCACAAGGCCCACGGGCACCAGCTCTAGGTCCACCTGGGTGTGTGGGATGGCAGCTCTGTGCAGTGTCATGTTCGGGGAGGTACCCCCTCCCCTGGCAGATGGGTGATTCCTTCTGAAGCCAGCAAGTGACAACTCGGTCAGGTTGTGCTGGGCCCTGGGCACACTGTTATAATGACCTAATGAACTGGGGACAGGGTGGGGTGGGTGAAGGGCAGAATCACCGTCCCCAGGCGAGTGTTATTGCTGAAACCCTCAGGCGGAGGGGCCTGCTCTCAGGAATCTAACGCTGTAAACCTGACCCGCTGGGTTGAGGTTACCCGTGCCAGGTCCATGCCCAGGGTAATTTTTTAGATTTCTTTCCAAGTAAAAACCTTGCCACCTGACTCAGAGGGGGTTTATTTTATTGGGTTAAACCTCTTTTTTTAAAAAAATTAAAATATAGTTGATTTCCAATGTTGTGCCAATTTCTGCTGTACAGCAAAGTCACCCAGTCATATATATACGTGTGTGATAAGATGAGAAAAAAAAGTACATATATATATACATGTACATATATGCATATATATATGCACATTTTTTTCTCATCTTATCTTCCATCATGCCTCTCTTAAGAGGTAAGAGGGAAGAAAAAGACGGGAGAGACAAGAGGGATGACCATTGTGTCAAGTCTCTAGTTTAGGTGGCCTGACCCTGACTGTGGCAGGAAGGCAGCGGGTTCCCCAGGGCCCCTCCCACGGACAAGGCTGATGCTTAGGGTGCCCTTTGCCTCTGGACAGGCGCTGTGTGAGGCCATTTCCCAAGTGTCCACTAGGTGGCAGCCTAACACCTGGGCATGAGCTCACCAGTCCTGCTGACAGTGACTGAGGTTCTGCTTATTTTCACAAAAGCCTGAAAGTCGCCAACTGGATGCAGTATTGGAAATCACATTTCGGCGTGTGTAAAAAGATGTAGTAAGTGATTTATTTTCGAAGTAAGTAGTTGGCAGCTGGCTACTCGATTCAGGGAAGCAATTTCTGATCTTTGCCATTAGGTATTGGCCAGCTGAGAGGAATTTAAATTTCTCTCTGTCCTGTTAAAAGATCTGCCTGCCGTGGGTTCATGCCCACTGGCTTGACCTTGAGGTGGGCTCATTTTGATCTGGGATGCTGCATGTTTGAGCTGGAAGTGCCCCTCATCCAGGCTTGTTCATTTCCAGCCGACAGTCCTTGGGAAATGAAAGGCACATCACATATTCCTAGAGAAGGCCACCCAGACAACAAAAATACTCAAGCTGCTTAATTTGGGCTCAAATAGTCCAGGCTTTTATTTCTTTCTTTTTTTTTCTTTTCTTTTTTTGGCCATGCCTGCGTCATGCGGGATTTCCAGAGCCAGGGATTGAACCGGAGCCACAGCCGTGACAATGCTGGATCCTTAACCCTCTGAGCCACACAGGAACTCCAAGGTCCAGGCTTTTGATTAAGAGAACGACTGGAATCTATGAATTTACTACAGAGTCAACATGGTTTGGTTCTAAGGAGGTAGCACAGAGTATCTCTGATTTAATCCACCCTGTTTTACAGGGGAAGCAACTAGGTCCTCAAAATAGGTGTGGACTGAGCCATGGATCTCATAACCACTTGCTCGGAGCCCTCTCTGCTCCATTCCTCCTGGGTCATCGAGCCTCAGGAAGCAGAGGAAATTCCACTGCAGGGCTGAGCTGTCATGTCTGGATTCCCGGACACAGAGCAAAGCCAAAGAAGAGCCACCTCATGAACACGCCCCCAGATACTGGAAAAATGTCAAGAGAAGCGACCGGTGACACTTCTAGGCTGGCGAAAAGAGATGCACTTCTGCATCTTTTCTCACCTCCTTCTAGTTAAGTGACAACTGACCCACAGGTAACACTACACAGAGGGCGTGGATTTTGACCCCGAATGAATGTGCTTTGTCCACCCGTTTCCCCTGCACCAGGGCTGACTGCTACGAAGTGTTTCCAGCGACTATGCTCAGGAGTTGAGTCCTAACCCTCCTGCCACAGCGCCTCCAGGAAAGTTCCAGTCCATACCTGGGGAGATTTGGCTTGGGAAGTAAGCGTTTATATTCTGACCAGGGCATCACACTTTATCCCGTGTTTCTGCAGCATGAGAGGGTGAGGTTAGATTTGGAACTTAGGCACAGGCTATGGAAGGGCTTGGAGGAGGAGAGGCAAGCTTTTACCACAGAGGGTGGAGGCTCCTCAAACTTTACTTCCCAGGCATCTAAGGAGCCTGGCCCTGCGTGATGAGTCCAGGTGACCCTTAGCACCTGGGGGACAACTCCGGGACTGGGCTCCAAAGCGTAAGGGCAACTGCCACTGTGCTTTTGCCCGGGATTCCCAGGTTGGAGGGCCGTAGGGCTGTCAATCCACGTGGACCCCAATGGGGGTGCCCTGTGCCAGGGTCGGGGGCATGGCTATAACTCAGGGCCAAGCATGGGCCTGGCCTCTTTGGATGGTCCAGGGGGAGTCACCAGACCACAGGCCCAGCACAGAGCCTGCTGCTGCCACACAAATACAGCCTGACCTGCTCCCACACGAGCAGAGCTGCCATTCCCAGAGCAGGTGGTCAATATGCACTTGTTCCTATTTTGTTGTCTTTTGGTTTTGTTTTTAGGGCTGCACCCAAGGCATGTGGAAGTTCCCTGGCTAGGGTTCGAATCAGAGCTACAGCTGCCCGCGTATGCCACAGCCACAGCCACGCCAGATCTGAGCCGCATCTGCAACCCACACCATAGCTCACAGCAATGCAGGATTTTAACCCACTGAGCGAGCCCAGGGATCGAACCCACATCCTCATGGATACTAGTCAGGTTCTTAACCTGCTGAACCATGACGAGAAGACCTGTTCCTGTTTTTACATGGCTGGATTCGGAGATTTTACTGTATGTGTTCTCTTTCCAGCCACAGAGAGAATGATGAAATAAGATGTGTTCCCTCATCCCTTTCATCCCCTTAGCACTTGACTCAGCCCTTTACCCTCTAAGGCAAGTCCTTGACCATACAAACGGGAGCGCTACAGGAGGAAATCTTTTTCTGCAACGATCTTTGGCATGTCGATGGCTCCAAGGCATTTTAAGTCAATGACCCCCGCCTCCTGTGTTCTGCTCAGCAGAAGAGTCTGTGGCTGAATTCTTAGGGAAATCTGTGTTGATTGCAGTCCCCTCTTGGTGGTCGGAAATCATACAGATGAGCATACTAAAGGAGGTAAATCAGCAAGAGAATGGCGAACAACATGTGATCTCACTTAGATGTGAAAGCTAAAATATGACACAAATGAGGAGTTCCCGTTGTGGCGCAGTGGTTCACGAATCCGACTAGGAACCATGAGGTTGCGGGTTCGGTCCCTGCCCTTGCTCAGTGGGTTAAGGATCCGGCGTTGCGGGAGCTGTGGTGTAGGTTGCAGACGCGGCTCGGATCCAGCGTTGCTGTGGCTCTGGCGTAGGCCGGTGGCTACAGCTCCGATTTGACCCCTAGCCTGGGAACCTCCATATGCCACAGGAGCGCCCCAAGAAACAGCAAAAAGACAAAAACAAAAAAGATAAAATATGACACAAATGAACTTATTCACAAAACAGAAACACCCTCGCAGGCATAAAAAGCAAACTGATGGTTACCAAAGGGGGATACGGGAGGAGGAGAGAGTAATGAGGATTTGGGGTTAACAGATCCGTAGGACTCCGTATCAAGTCGATAAGCCACAAAGGTGACCTATATCCAATCTCTTGTGACCAACTGCAGTAGAAAAGAAAAAAAGTTAAAAGCCCAAACTGAAAAATAAAATGAGATGCACAGAACTCCTGCAGCACAGAAACCTGTTCACGTGACCCGGTGTGTGCCCCGGGGTCCTTGGCGGGAAGCCATCCTTCACGCCCCGCCGGGCTCTGCCCGCTCTGGCCTCCCTCTCTGGCCTGTGCTCTCCCAACTGGAAAGTCACCCCACGCCTCCCTCCCCATAAATCTTTCCCTCCTTCCACTGCCGCCCGCCCACTCCCTCACATTCTCCCAGCTCTCACAGTGCCTGTAACACGATGTACCATCCAATTGGAGGCATGTGTTTTACGGACATTCGGCTGTAAGTCCTTTCAAGCAGGAGTCACGTTCTGTTCCTTCCTGAGCCTGGACCTGCGCCCTGAGATCGAGCTGAGCGCGCACCTGGCCCGGCGGCCAGCATCCCCCGGCCGGCCGGCCGGCTGGACTTCTTCCCAGTGCTTTGTTGCTACGGGTACCCTCCCCCTGGGTAGCCTGGCTGTGTTTGATCCATAGTGCCTCTAACAGGGGAAGGAGGAAGGGATGAAAGGCAGAACCCCAACTCTCCAGGCCGTTTACCAGCTCCTAACCGTTTACTTGGCCACGGTGACTTATTTGTATATTTCCATTTTGAAGAGCCAAAAGAGACATTTCCATGCCATGTGTGTCTGTGTGTGTATCTACTGACGTGTATATGCCTATGAATATGTCTGCATATGTGTGTGTCTGTGTGCCTGTGTAAGTACACGTCTGCCTGCATCCACGTGTGTCCATATATATGTGTGTCTGTGTCTGTGTAATGTATGTTTATGTATGTGTGGTGTGTATGTCTCTAGGTATCTGTGTGTGTCTGTCTGTGGATGTTTTCGTGCGCCTGTGTGTGTCTCTGTTTGTAGTTTTGTGTCTGTCTCTCTGTCTCTAGATATGTGTCTCTCTGTCTATAGATATTTGTGTATACCTGTGTGTGAGTCTGTTTCTGTGTGTGTGTCTGTTTAAGCTTTGTGTCTGTCTGTCTGTCTGTAGATGTGTGTCTCTGTGTGTGTCTGTCTATAGATGTCTGTATATGCCTGTGTGTGTGTCTGTTTTAGCTTTGTGTCTCTGTCTGTAGAAGTGTGTCTGTGTGTCTGTGCGTGTCTGTCTGTAGATGTTTGCATATGCCTGTGTGTGTGTCTGTTTAAGCTTTGTGTCTCTGTCTGTAGAAGTGTGTCTGTGTGTCTGTGCGTGTCTGTCTATAGATGTCTGTATATGCCTGTGTGTGTGTCTGTTTTAGCTTTGTGTCTCTGTCTGTAGATGTGTGTGTGTGTGTGTGTGCTGTCCACGAGCACATGAACCCGGGGTATAAACTCAGAGGTAGTCTAACCATCATCTGATACGGGTAACAGGAGTTTTCCAGGTGGCCCAAGTGTCCTTCAGTCCTGGCCACGTCTGTCACAGCCTCCCCCACCCACTCTATCCTCCTGGGCTTCCTGCTGGGCCACGGGGTCCAGGTGCCAGGCAGCAGGACACTTTGTTCCAACATGTCCTCAAGCTGCATCCCACCTCTGCGGGGAAAGCCCGGCTGAGGTGCATCTCTGCACGTCTTGGGAATCTGGCCTGGATCCAGAGCCAGCCCTGCCAGTTCTGTGAAGAGACAGCCTGGAGTTTCACAACCAGCCCTTTACTGCCCCAGGATGCCGGCGTGTCCGCTTCCTTTGCTTTCTAGACCAGAAGAGGATGAGATGCAGCCTGGGCTACCCGACTGTGGGGAGGCTGTGGGCCTTCCCTGCAAGGCCTCACCAAGTGGGGAACCTGAAGAGGGAGCCCTCAGTGCCACATCTAAGATGGCACAACCTTGGTCAACAACAGAATCCTTTCCCAGCTTGGCCATCCCGAGTCATGCCCACTTTCATTTCTTCTAAATGAACTCCTTTCTCTTGTTGGAAACCTCAAAAATTCCCCTTTACTTTTGAAATTCCAAATTAAACATGGTTAAAGTGTATTCTGCTGTGAACTTGCCAGGACTTTTAAATAAGTCCAGTTACCTCATTTGCAGCACCTGGTACACAATTTAAATGTGGGACCCTTGTTCAAAAAGTAGGAAAGCAGAGAACTTGAAGATACCAACATGTAAAGCTTTCCTTTCCTTCACAGTTTTTCTGGATTTGCCGTGGTGTTTTTATTTAATGTTGTTCCAAATAGAGAAAAGTTAACATTTTAAATTATTAGCATGAATTTTAGCATTCCCCTTTATATGGCACAATGCCAGTTTTAAATGCAAATACAAGAGAATTTAAGTCACATGAAGAACCACTGAAATTACATAGTTTAAGAGAGAGTGTGGAAAGAAAGGAAACCTTTGGGCATGTACAACGGAACAGCCACTACCAAGAGCAGTGTGGAGATGCCTTTAAAAACTACACATAGAATACCATGTCATCCTACAATCCCACTCCTGGGCTTATATCTGGAGAAAACTATAATTCGAAAAGATATATGCACCCCAATGTTCACTGCAGCACTTGTTACAATAGCTAAGACGTGGAAGCCACCTAAAAGCCCATTGACAGATGAATGGATAAAGAAGATGTGGTACACAGATACAATGGAATGTTATGCAGCCAAAAAAAAAAAAAAACGGAATGAAATAATGACATTTGCAGTACATGGAGGGACCTAGAGATGATCACGCCAAGTGAAGGAAGCCAGACAAAACCAAATATTTGATATCACTTATATGTGGACTCAATCTAAAAAAAAAGACACAAAATAACCTATTCACAAAACAAAAACAGGCTCGCAGACATAGGAAGAAAACTTATGGCTGCCAAGGGGAAGACGGAAAGGGATAAATTAGGAGTTTGGGGTAACCTATACACACTACTACATGTAAAACAGATAACCAACAAGAACCTACTTATAGCATGGGGAACTATACTTAATATTTTGTAATAGCTATAAGTGAAAAGAATCTGAACAATCATTATATAGAGAGATGAGTCACGTAATCACATATATGTATGAATCACTGTGCCCTATACCTGAAACTAACAAACACTGTCCATCGACTATACGCCAATTAAGAAAAGAAATTAGATAGTTTATTTTGTAGCTCATACATATGTGTGTATGTCACTCATAGCAGAATCTTGGAAATACCGCGCAAGACTCACGCACGCATTTTCAGTTTACGTACGGACACTTTGGCTTAGTGCGGTGGAAGGAAGGGCTGGACAGGAAGGTGCTTGCCTTTCCTGTGGCGCCATCCCTTTGGAGTAAGCGATGGGCTGATACAAGGATGTAAACAGGTGAGAGGGGATCGGCCAGGATGCCTTAGGGGTTCACGTTGCTGAGAAAGCTGCTGCCTTCCATGTGCATTTCAAGCAAGTTCTGGTTCAAGTGGAGACCGTGGCTTTTCAGAGCTGTCAGTGCCCCAGGCTCGGCTGGAAAGTCACACACTTAGCTGTACTCGTTTTGAGTCTCGCTGAATGAACTCCAAGCATCCTGGATGCCCAGCAATCCTGTTGATGGAGAACCCTGAACTCGAATGTAGCAGCAAGAAACTGGCAGACACCAGTGCTACGCGATGTCTTCTCTGCTCACACACACACTCTGTTATCCCATCAGACCTCACTTAGGAAACACAAGTTCAAAGCTGAAATAAGTGACAGTTTCTTTCCTAGTTCTTTATCATAGCAAGCCCTTCTTGTTTTATGGATGGTTTGTACCCTTTAATCTCCTTAACTCTATTAATTATAATTACCTTTGAGACTTGGCTGTATTGGCTCTTTCTGCTCATTGAGTGGGATTGTCACTTTTTCATAGGGCTCATTTTTCTCTGATGTCTGACAGTTCTTGGCCCTCCACTGGTCTTCCTGTTGGGGAATCCTTGATTGGCATGATTGTCTGTGCCAGGTTTTCTCATTTGTAAAATAAAGGCCTCAGGTAGCTCAGTGGTTTTCAACCCTCTTTAGCTTTGGTACATGTTGTCAAATAAACACTTATTTGTGGAAGCAGAGTGTGACACTGTGTAAATGGCGATGGTGTGACAAAATTTGGAGTAAGTGCCAGCCCTAGAGGCACCACATTGGAGCTCCCTCCTGTAACCCCACCTCAAGGTGGACTTGGGTGGGACTCCTGAGCCAGATGACCCAGCAGCCGTGACCAGACCTAGTGGCGCAGATGGTCATTTCTTTCTTTTTTCTTTTTTTGTCTTTTTAGGGCCGCACCTGTGACATATGGAGGTTCCCAGGCTAGGGGTTGGAGCTGCTGGCCTACACCACAGCCACAGCAACAGCAACGTGGGATCAGAGCCGGTTCTGTGACCTACACCAGGGTTCATAGCGATGCCGGATCCTTAACCCACTGAGGGAGGCCAGGGATCGAACCCGTATCCTCATGGATGCTTGTCAAGTTTGTTAACTGCTAAGCCATGACGAGAACTCCCAGATGGTCATTTCTAATTGAAATATTGTATGATCCCTTGTGGAGAACAATAGCCAGACTTGAAATCTGCAAAATCCCTTCCCATACCTTCCTTCTGGCTTGGTTCTAGAAATGGAAACATCCCCCTGGCAGATACACTTGCAGTGACTTGAACACCCTTGCACGTTGGATGAGAACGCACCTCCCACCAGCAGCTTCCAGATAATGTCCTGACAAGGAGAGTTGGTCACCAGGGAACACAAACTTCAGTCTCTTTCCTTTAAGTGGACCTCCTGATTTCAAAGGGATCCCTTCCAGAAAAGACTGGGCTGAGCTCCAATCGTGGCCTCTGCGTGTAGTATCAAAGTAGATGCTATAAATCAGGAAATTCACAACATTCGATCGTAAAAGAGCAAAATGGCCTTTTTGGCTTGACCCCAGGCTGCTCTTTCCCGGCCGCCACGCCGAGAAAATTCTAGGTAGGATGCAGTTATGTGGACCTGCAGCCCAGTTTCTGGTCCAGAAATAAGTCAAAGTGTCAATGGGGAAATACCTGCTCTTCTTAAAATAGGTCCGTGTGTCTCAGTGTTGTTTTTTTTTCCCTTAAGTTCACTTGAGATTCGGCAAGAGAAATGAGGACGTGAAAGTTTTGAATTGGTTTGTCCTCTTTTATCTCAAAGAGAATGGTTCTTTTTTTAAAAGGGTTTCTGGAAGGGAAATTGAACGCATGCCTCTTCAGAGGTTAGTTTTACACGAATCAAGCTAATAATGACAACCACAACAACAGTAAATCCTGGATTAGAACCTCAAAAGAAGGTGGCCACTGGAAGCCCCTTTCCTTGGCTCCAGGAGGTTTTCAGCTCTCATCCTCTCCCAGGATCCTCCTCCTAGAACCCTGGGACCGAAGGGTGCCCCTCAAGTCTCTGCGTCTTTATATACTCCGGCATCGTTGTCTTTCTGCGTGCATTCTGGAAGAACCCTGGATCTTGAACATTAAGGGCCAAAGGGCTCCTGGGGGGGTTCCGCTCTTTGGGACAATCGAAAGGAAAATGTTGAAAACAGCGACAATGATATTTTTCTTTTTGTTTTCCCTTTTGTCAGCCAGCTCAAAACCCTGATCCCTCTGTGGGGAACATTCGGGGTTCCACCGCAGCCTGCCCTGGCCATCCCCTCCTCTGCCCAGCTGGTGCCTTACAGCTCGTGGAGAGGAAACACAGAGCAGAACACCAAGCAGGAGGGAAGCGCCAGTGGACGAGGAAAGTAGTGTTTTTAAGGGCCTCATCTTTCCAAAAGCCCACAGTGGTTGTCCGATCTGCTGGCCCCATGAGAGATGCAGTTCTTGTTTTTTCTTTTTTAGGGCCACACCTGGGGTTTATGGAAGTTCCCAGGCTAGGGGTGGAAGAAGAGATGCAGCTGCAATCTACACCACAGCCACAGTGACACTAGATCCGAGCTGCATCTGCAACCTATGTTGCAGCTGGAGGCAATACTGGATCCTTAACCCACTGAGTGAGGCCAGGGATTGAGCTTGCATCCTCACGGGGACACTATGTCAGGTTCTTAAATCTGAGACACACACACACACAAAGGGAGCACATTTCCTAAGTGCGTGGTTTGTGGAAGTCACACTAACAGTTTGACCCATGCATCCAGCCCCAGAACAAGTGAGAAGCACCAGGGAAGGATCATAAGGTTACAGCCAGCCCTGGGGCCATCATCATTCTGACTTCTAACAGCAGAGCTTAGTTTCCCTTGATTTTGTTCTTTGCATAAATGGAATCACACAGTCTGTACTTTCTGTCCAGCTTCTGCGGCTCATGTTACATTTGCAAGTTTCTCCTCCGTGTTGTTTCATGAGCTTGTAGATCACCGTGTCCTCATTCCAGAAGGCGCTCCCTTGCTGGGAAGGGTGGGAATGTAAGGTGATGTATGAGTTTCTTCCTCTGCTGATGGGTGCTTGAGTGCTCACTCCCACTCGCTGGGGAGAAAGGCCAGTGCTTTCAAGAGTACTTTCAGGTTGACTCAGCTGCTATTGTCTAAAGAATTTAAGAAACTAACCAAACCTGACCCCATTAAATGTTTAATTCTCTCAGTACAGGAGGGGAATAAAAGCCACTTCTGGATCCCTGGATCACGGCCCCTTTCCCTCTTTCTCCGGGGCAGGAGGTATGGACTGAGCTTATAAGGATCTTAGCATATGGATAGCTGGGGATAACTGGAAACTGCTCCCCCATCCCCACCTTCAAGTCACTGCAACAGCTCATCAGAAAAGGAGGGATGAATGTGTGGGAGATGGGAAAGGGAGCAGATGACTTCACTCAAAGGGAACATTTTTCAGAAAACTCTGTATGCTTGACTCCACAGACGTATTTCCAATCTCTCTGCAGAGAAAGTGGGAATAGGCTGCTCATCCTCTCCTCAAAACCGTCCTTGGATTCAAGGAGTCGGCCAGAGGTCAATGCCAGGAAGCTCCAAAGATGCCATGCCATTTGAGGAAGCCCAGGGCCATGCTGCCTAGAAACTTCGGACCGGAAGTCAATGCCCCCCTCCACCCCAAATGGAGTAAAGGAACTATCAGAAGCCTTTGACATTGGAGAATTCAAAATTCTGGAGTCTCATATATTTTGGTTAATGCAACTATAACATGATACTACTTCTGTTGAATGCATGTTAACTACGTGCCATTTTCAGAGTTCCCTTTGTGGCTCAGTGGTTAACGAGCCTGACTAGGATCCATGAGGATGCAAGTTCTATCCCTGGCCTCACTCAGTGAGTTAAGGATCCCGTGTTACCGTGAGCTGTGGTGTAGGTTGCAGATGGGGCTCGGATCTGGCGTTACTGTGGCTATGGTGTAGACCCGGCAGCTGTAGCTCTGATTAGACCCCTAGCCTGGGAACTTACATATGCCTCCAGGGCAGCCCTAAAAAGCAAATACAAGCAAGCAAACAAACAAAAAACCTACATGCTATTTTCTGATATTTGCAGGTTCCAGGGCATTTTCTTTTTCCCCAAGAGAGCACCATTTTATAAATGTATTCAATGAACACAAAAGTAAATGGATCTGTTTAATGAAGGAGGTGTTTCTGCTCCCAGATTGACCTGGCCTCCAGCTGGAAAGTTGCTTGAGTTTCAAATGCAAGTCACTCCCCACTGCCCCACAGGGCAGTTGCCTTGATTCTCGGGTCTACAGCCGGGTCCCCCCTGTCCCAGGAGATCTGTTGCCCAGGCAGGTGCCTTATTCTCATGCAGGAGGCCGGCTTTCCTCTGGGGAGTGTGAGTTGGCTCACCCCAGGCTCAAAACAGTTTTCCTGGCTACACTAGTGTGGCAGTGTCCTAAATCCAGAGTGTGCGGGGCCCCCTCACCCCAGGGCAGGGGACCTGGGGCTTGAAGGCTGCTTGGATGTCTTCTGGCCAAGTTCTGTCTTGTCCAAGTCTCCTCATGTGATCCATAGCCACCCATGTCCTTGTCACTGTAAAACTTCCAATCACGCTCTGTTAACTCTCAAGACAGCGTATTGAGGAGTTCCTGTGGTGGCTCAGTGACTACTATCCATGAGGATATGGGTTCGATCCCTGGCCTCGCTCAGTGGGTTAAGGGTCTGGAATTGCCGTGAGCTGTGGTGTAGGTCACAGGTGCAGCTCAGATCTTGCCTTGCTGTGGCTATGGTGTAGGCCAGCAGCTGTAGCTCCAATTCAACACCTGGGAACTTTCATATCCCACATGCGTGGCCCTAAAAAGCCAAAAAAAAAAAAAAGGAATATTTTCAGATTTTTTTTTCTTTAAAAAGAAGCATTTTGATATTTTTTCTGATTTCCAAGCCAATAGAGACATGTGAGAAAAAGTGTTGCTGCCACAGAAGGATTGAGAAACTTCTTTCCTTCTCAACTGAGGGAACTGAAGACCCCGAATAAAAACAGCAGAAGGTGCAGCACCTACGTCAGAACTGAGAAAGGGCTAAAACCATCCACCAGGTCAGAAGACTCTAGGGAAAACATTCAAATCTCATTGCTAAGTGCATTATCCAGGGAGGAAGGTAACAGAAACCCCTTCTCTGATGTAATGTTGACACAGGGCCCATTAGGGATGGAATAAAACCTACCCAAGACACAAGATTGTGTCTCCTGATTCAGGAGGCAAGTTGACGGCCCAGACATAACTTCTTCTCATGGTCCACAGGATTTGAGCTTAAAAGACAAAATAAATATGGAGAATGTATAGGCAGAAGGCTGACCTCACATTTGAAAGTGCCCCCCTTCCTGTGTGGCAGAAGCTCACCTTGGCCTGGGCATTTTGTAGGAAGAGAACCTGCAGCGTTGAGAGGTATTTTTTTCTCCCCTCCACCCCAGGTCCCTTCCTCTGCCTGTTAGATGTGTTCTCAAGGAGGATGGTTTTCATGGAAGGAATTTATCAAAAAGAAAGAGTCCATGTATAACCTTTGACCAACAGGAAGCCCACTGCAAGAAAGTAGTATCAAAAGGCAAATCTTCCAGTCTGTCAGAGAAGAGCATTTTGACATAAAAAAAAAAAATCATTTAAAAGGGTTTGAAAACCCAAAGACTTGTAAGGAGGGCATCACGGTTGCCATAAATAAGAAATTGAAGAGGTAACAGGTGAGGAACGGGCCTACCCAAGGCTGGGTGATGGGGTGGGAAGGAGGACCACCTGGGGTTGTGGTCACAGCATCAGAGGAGGAGGCTGCTGGGCCCTGTGGGACGTGAAAGGACAGGGTTGCAAGTGGCCAAGGCAGGACCGCCAGGCTTGAGGGAGCAGAGCCCGTGCCTGCCAATGTCCATCTCCTCCAGGGAGCCTGGAGCACATATTCTGTGCAGAGGAGTTATACATTAGCAGCCTCCTGGCCACTGAATAGCAGAGCACCCTGCAATGGTCCTGTTTCACTGGAGTGACCCTCGGGTCTGCCTGAGGACCAGCCTCAGCTTATCTCAATAAGCCCAGGTGGCTCAGATACTTCTGAGCCCTTGGAGCAATGGTGAGTCCTTGGGTATGCAGGAATCATTGCTATGGAGAGAAAAGTTAATTTTATGGGCCGATTTGCCTGGGCCATGGGATGCCCAGGTGTCTGCTTAACTATGATCCTGGGTGTGTCTGTGAGGCTCTGTCTGGGTGAGATAAGCCTCTGGATTGGTGGGCTGAGGGAAGCAGTTTGCCCTTCCCAGTGTGGCGGGCCATGTCCAATCCGTGGAAGGGTCGAAGAGAATAAAAGGGTGGAGGAAGAAAGGATTTGGGCACTGTGACTGCCTGTCTTGGAGCTGTGCCACTGTCCGTCATGCACTTGGAAGAGGACCATTGGCACTTCCGGTTCTGGGGGTTTCAGACTCAGATATCAGCTCCCCATGCAGAGAGCAGGTGGCAGGAGCTCTCAGCCTCCGTTACCGTGTGGACCAATTCCTCAAAGAAATCTCTATCTGTCCATCCATCCATCCATCCATCATCTATCTGTCATCTGTCTATCATCTCCTACTCGTTCCGTTTCTCTGGAGAACTCTGACGAATAAAATCTCTATCACTTGTTCTGCTGGTGATAAAGAAGAGACTCTAAGCTCCTGCCCTCCCCCTCCCCCATGCCACCATCATTTTGCTCCCCTGGACAGAAGGGGCAGAATGGACTGGAAGCCGAGAAATAATACCAAGCTCATTGTCACGGGTGGGTTGGTTAAGTTCTTTAGGAGTCAGAGCAGCCAAGCTTGAGACTTGGCTCTGAAATCCCAGCCAGCAGCTGCCAAAGCGGGCCTGAGATCCCTGTAGGAAAAGGCAGCCAGGAAGGTAAACTTGCAAAACTGAACGGCAGGCGTATTTGGTGCACAGCACTGATGGCTGTGGGGCCAAGATGGGGGCCTGTGAGTATTTGTGTGTGTGTGTGTGTGTGTGTGTGTGTGTGTGTGTGAAGAGGGCACAGGCCAAAGGGCCGATCTATACAAGACGGGGTTTGGGGAGGTGAATGCTGTTGCAATTGAGTTCCCCCAAAATAGACTCTGATTTGCACAGGAGCAGTATGTTGGTGGGTGCTCTCGCTCCCATGGGGAGTGAGGGAGCAGGTCAGGGTAGAGGGACAATTTGAACTCTGGAGGCAGCTGCATGGAAAGGTGTCACCAGGGGCCCTCTGTCTTGCCCCAGCGGAGGAAATGGGGCTGGGGGCTTCAATGCTCCCCCGTGCACACTGGCTGAGGAGGTTCCTGGGGGGCCTTAGCTAGAGGCTGCGGCAGTGTGGGGTCTGTGTGTGCACAGAGCACTGGAGGATCACCGGTATCCCTGAAAGACCATGGCTGGAGGTCCCCTGCAGGAATTCTTATATAGTTCTGGACCCACTGGGGCAGAAAATTCCAGAAGTGCCAATTGGCAGTCCTTCTATAGACGTTAACCAGGATCTGGGCTTTTGAATAAAGACATATGGTGTAAAAGTTTAATAACACAGTGACAGTTGCAACTGAGCAATAGAAAAAGTAGCAGTTTGTGTACTATATCGTATCTATTTCAGATTTAAGACAGCCATCTGCAGAAAAACCCAAAAGGGCCTACATTCCTGCCCCAGTCAGGGTCCACTGGAGCAGGCCTGGCACATTTACGCTCATCTTCTCAGTAAGACAAAACGACCATCCATGATAATCATGCAACAGACAGAGTTCGCATATGAACCAAAATCTGAATTTACCAAGCAAAAATATTGCACTCACAGTTTTAACTTGGGCTGGTTTGGAATTTTAAACACAGACAAAAATGCCAACTGGCTACAGTGAGGAATTCAGTTCTGTTTCATCTTTTTTTTCCAATCACTGGACCATCCTGATGCATTTCAGATCTGCTGTTTTGACACAGGGGCAACATCGTCCCCCAGAGCTGGGGATCCCAACTGTGCCTGAAGTGAGCTTGAATAAGCAGAACCCTTAAGAATGTGCTTTCAGGAGTTCCCATTGTGGCGCAGTGGTTAACGAATCTGACTAGGAACCATGAGGTTGCGGGTTCGGTCCCTGCCCTTGCTCAGTGGGTTAACGATCCGGCGTTGCCGTGAGCTGTGGTGTAGGTTGCAGACGCGGCTCGGATCCCGCGTTGCTGTGGCTCTGGCGCAGGCCGGTGGCTACAGCTCCGATTCAACCCCTAGCCTGGGAACCTCCATATGCGGCGGGAGTGGCCCAAGAAATAGCAACAACAACAACAACAACAACAAAAAGACAAAAAAAAAAAGAAAAAAAAAAGAATGTGCTCTCAGAGCCAGGGTGTAGCTGGGTCCAAGTGTCCAGGATCGAGACACCGTCCAGGGTCCTCTGACTCGGTATGATGCTTATTAAATGGTCAGAAATGACCACGTGCTCATCTGTAGCTGACCTTACATCCCCGAGGCTCTGGGAACTGCAGTGGGGCTTTAGAATCTGCACCGACAGATTTTCAAAGGAAAGAATATGTGATCACTGACATTGTTTAGAATTCCCAGTGTGTGGTGACAATAAAAGTTTTTTTTTTTTCTTTTTTTATGACCACACCTGTGGCACGTGGAAGTTCCCAGGCTAGTGAGCCAATAGGAGCTACAGCTGCCGGCCTGCACCACAGCTACCACAAGGCCAGATCCAAGGGGCAGCTTCGACCTATACCACAGCTTGCAGCAACGCTGGATCCTTAACCCAATAATGGAGGCCAGGGATCAAACCCACTTCCTCACAGAGACTACATCCCTATGTCAGTTCTTAACCTGCTAAGCCACAAAGGGAACTCTAGGAACTGGTGCCGTTTTTGCAATCAACCCACCAGACTCCCATTTTACAGAAAAGAGAGGTTCGGAGGAAATTCAGTGACTTGCCCAAGGTCTAGTGTCTCGGAGACCTGAACATGGATTTTCTGCTTTAAACTCATTCTTCAGTTCTGGGTTCTAGGCACACCAGATGCTCTCTCAAATATTCCTGCTCTCTCTTTCTTCACCAAGCATCTAATCACCAAATCTATTTCCCGGTACCTCCGCATCTGGGCTTACCACGGTGACTTTGGGTCCATTTACCTGTGCATTGACCCAGCAGCCCAGAGGGGCAGCTGATGTTTCTTGTTGAGCAAGAACACCCATCTGTGGTTAAATACTGACGCTGCACAAGCAGTATGGTGCTTCTGAGTCAAACATAATTCTCCATCACAGAGGGAGCAGACTGGCTCTCTGCTCTCCTTTAGTAAGAGGAGATTAGCATCCTTAGTCCGTGAAGAACTGTGTGGGCGCTCTGGCTCTCAGAGACAGTGGACACTGCAAGGCTAGGTGGATACGGAGATACTGGGTGACGAACAGGAAAGTCCAGGCTCTCTTCAGAGATTTTACAAATAGGAACAGAAAGAACTATTAGAGTCTGACTCACCCGCTGTGTAACTCCATCAGAAATTTCCAGTGCAGTTACTTAGGCTGCAAATCAGACTCAGAAGACCAGATGCCTTATAAGGTAGGAGAGAAGATTCAAGTCTGCCTTTCCCCTTTGTCAGCTGTTATGAAGAGATTAAAATGTGCTGCCTCACGTTTACTAAAAAGGGCAACTAACAATGTCATTGACAAGGGTTTCAATTAAATAGTACGTTAAGACGAAAGGAAAACTAAACATAATTTTATAGACTTCTTTATTCCATGGAAAAGTGGCACTGTTGATTAAGTTAGAACAGGACTTGGCAGACACCAGCCTGGGGCTTCAATCCAGCACACTATGTGTTAATTCATTATGTTTTGTGGGAGCCCAGCAACGCCCCCTCATTTAGAATCTGTCAGTGGCTGTTTTCCTGCTACACAATAGGGTTGAATAGTTGGAATGCAGACCGTAAAGACTAATTATTTACTCTCTGGCCCTTTACAGAAAACATTTACCAGCCCTGATCTGAACCCTCGAATACCAGTTTCCGAAAAAGGGCCTGGGATGTGACAGACAGGTATATCTGTGCTGCTGTCTGTGGGCTTAGCATCACTTGCTACTCATCAGGCCACCAGGGCCAGGGGGAGTGGTCACTTCTGGGGCAAGTCGGCTCGGTGGAATGGCATAGAATGGAGACCCCGCTGATCCCCAGGCTGGAAAGCACACCGAGATGACCCTTAGCGGACCAGTCAACTAGAGTCGCAAAGAACCAGTTCAACCCAGATCTGCCAATTCCAAATAACACAAAGCCACAGCCTATGCCTCCACGTATGCGAGGCACCTCTGTATCGGAATTACTGCCTGAACCTTGTGCTGTACAGATGGAGACTCTGTCATGCTTGGGGAAGGGCCAACTAGCTACGAGAGCAATGGACAAGCCAGTTGAACCTTTCAGGAAGCTCAGCTAGTCGCCCAAGACACACTCAGAGAGGGTTAGACCTCAGCTCAGGCATGAAGGGTTATCTGGATCTGAATATACAGGGGCTGCTGGGGTTTCGATCATCTCCAAGGGGTGGCTGCCTCTGAAGAGTCCAAAAATGACAAAGGGCCTCCTCAAGCTTGATTTATTCCAGGGTTCACATCCGTCTGGGTGGTCCTGGGCCTGCACTATTGGCAGCCTCACCTCTTAGGATACCCAAGACTTTTGTTCAACATGAGTCCATCCCATGACCCTCTCCCCAAACCTCTGGGTCTGCAAACTGGGAGTAGGACTGACCTACCTGCCCAAGGAAGCTGGTGGTTTAGGCCCAGGACCCTGGAGATTGGCCTGATGGAACAGTCCAGGCGATGAAAGTAGGGAGCAGAAGGGAGGCGAGGCTAAGAGTGCTTGTCTTAGGAACTGAGCAACTCTGCTGCTCCCACTTCTTACTCGGTGGCTGTCCTCATTCCTTTTCCTTTTTGTTGCCTTCTTTCCTCCATCTCTCCTCCCAGCTTTCCTTCCCTTCCCTATGTTAATGGCCCTACCCCTGGCCTGGACCTTATTAACAGACCTGCCTGTGCACCAGCTTCTCTTTACCCATGCATTCGGCAGAACTGTTCTTACTGTGCCCTCCCAACCTCCCACTTCCCAGATCTTTCAGAGATGCTGGTGGGCACATCCCAGTCCCAAAGTATGAGTCTACCAACCGCTGCAAAGGTCCCACCCTCTTTCCGGGGTCAGATCAGGCTTGGACATCCCAGATCATTGGGGAAACTTCTAGAGGCCTCTGAGGAAGGCTGTCCTTGCTGCTGAGAAGAGGCACCAAGGGGAGGACGGGGAAGGAGCAGTGCCTCCCATTTCACCATCTGCTGCTGTCTCAGGATGCGGGGCCAGGCCAGGGCAGCAGCTTGTGGGGAGCCCACGCACGGTGGGGCCAACATGCTAAGGAAGGTGGAGAGAACTGCAGTTCTCAGTGAAGTTACTGGTGATGAACTCATTGCCTCTGGAATCAACCTGACTGCAGGATTTGCAATATTGTGAGAAAATACACTTCCTTTGTCATTTAAGCCATTTTGAATTAATTTGCATGTTACTTGCAGCTAAAATCACCTTGGCTGAAACAAGCTTTGGAGTCCCTGCCACCTCAGGAAACAACCATCCCTGAACCTGGGCATGGTGGCCTCTACCCCGTAGTCTCCTGGAGGGGCATATATCCCACTCCCCAAAGCGAACACATTCCCTAAACCCATACAAGGCATCACTGTGGGGTTTTTTGTTTGTTTGTTTTGTTTTGTGGCTGTACCCCTGGCATATGGAAGTTCCCAGGCCAGGGAGAGAATCCAAGCTGTAGCTGTGACCTACACCACAGCTGCAGCAATGCCAGAGCCTTCCTTTACCCACTGTGCCAGGCCTGGGATCGAACTCGTGCTGCTGCAGAGACAATGCCGGATTCTTCACCTGCGGTGCACCAGCAAGAACTCCCATTGCTGGATTTTTGAGCTTTCGTGTTCTTCTGCCTCACCCTCTCATTTCTCTTGCCATGTCCAGAGATATTGCAAGTATTACTTAAAACAGAATCACCAAACTTCTGCTTCTAGTAATGGTGAATGAGGTCATTTGAAATAGAACTCCTGTGGAAGTCAAGATAAAAGCTGAGTACGATATGAAAAACATGAGTTTGAGAGCAGCAGAGAATGACAAATCAGGTCGAGAATTACTGAGCTGGATCAGAGGGAAGCGCTCAAAGAGGCTGCTTTTTCTCCGGGTGTTTTTCGGTTTCAGAGAGGCCAGGTGGGAGGCAGGGTAGTATACTTAACAGACTCAAAGAGGAGCAATTAAACTCAAAATATGAACAGACTGCAAAGCCAAGGAAAAACTGGTTTAGGTCAGAGAAAACACTTTTCACTACATTGTGCTGGGTCAATTGGTGATGCACGTGGTGAGAGAAGGAAATTGGTGCTGCTTCACCCACATACGCATTTGTAGGTCTAACTATAAAAGGCAAAACAACACTGCTTTCAGACAAAAATATGAAAGAATATTTTCTTGAACACAGGAGAGAGAACGCGTAAGCAAACGAGATGCAAAAAGCATTATCCATAAAGGGAAAGATTGCATCAATGGCTCTGCAATAATCCTAAGACTCTCTGGTACCAAAAGACACCAGTAGGAGGGGAAAAGATGAGCCCTAAAAAGAGAGGAGACAGCTGCAGTGACTGGACCTTACAAAGGGCTCTTTCTCAGTGTATTTAAGGGACTTCTATAAATTAATTAAGAAAATGACAGTCAAATAGAAAGTTGAGTAAGAGACTTTAAATGGGTAAAGCTATGAATAGCCACTTAAGTTTAATAATCAAGCACAGTTGGAGTTCCCACTGTGGCACATTGGGCTAAGAATCTAACTGCAGTGAGTCTGGGGGGGAGTCACTGTTGGAGGCATGGATTCGATCCCCAGCCCGGGAAATTCCATATGCCATGGGTGCAGCCATAATTTTGTTTTAAATCAAATAAAATTAAAATCACAATGTGATGGCCCTACATGCACCAGAATGGACCAAAATGGAAAATCCTGACAGCACCAAGGCTTTCATGTGACGTAAAGAGACAGAGCTCTCACACCCTCTGGTAAGAGTCCATCAGCACCATCATTTTGGAAGACAGCTTGGCATCATTTATCAAAGTCAAGCATATAAATAACATAGGACCCAGGAGATGTGTATATATATATATGTACGTTCCCAACAGAATTGCATGAATATTTACACAAGACTCATTGCAGCAGTATGTGTTCCAGCACCACACTGACAATAACCCCAGTGACTATTAAGAAGAGAAATATGTTCCTAAGTTGTGCTAGACAGGAATGAAAAGGAAGGATCTATAGCTAAATATAGCAAGCCAGATACCAAAGAATACTTCCTGTGTGCTTTCATTAAGATAAAAATCGGAACCAACTAAATGAAACCACAGTATTCAGTTGCTAAGGGAAGCAAGGAAGTGATTTCCATCCAAGCAAGGTGATTGTTACCTTTAAGGACAAGGGCAAATGGGAGGTCCTCCAAGAGTGGCAATGTTATCCTTCTTGACCTGGGTATTGGTAGTGCAAGTATTTACTTTGTGGTAAGTGACCTTGGTTCTGTGTCATTTTCTGGTTGTGTTTTGTATTTCACAATAAAAGGAGGATGAAAGGAAGATATGCATCAGCACCATTCAATGAAGCTGCAGGGAATGGTCTGCCTGGCTTCCTACTCTCTGGGCTCAGCATTGATGCTCACCGTTTACTCGTAGACGAAGAGTCCAACAGGGTGTTGCATTTTTCCCAGTGGACACTGCCAGTATCGTAACTGGTCACCTCTCCTCATTGGGTTGTCTTTTTTAGGGCCCCACCCGCGGCATATGGAGGTTCCCAGGCTAGGGGTCAAATCGGAGCTGTAGCTGCCGGCCTACGCCAGAGCCACAGCAACGCCAGATCCAAGCCGAGTCTGCGAACTACACCACAGCTCATGGCAAGATCCTTAACCCACTGGGCGAGGCCAGGGATCAAACCCACAACCTCCTGGTTCCTAGTTGGATTCGTTTCCGCTGTGCCACAATGGGAACTCTGCGTCTCCTCATTTGGTTTCAGTGTAGGAAGCTTAGGACATCGGCAACCACTTGAGATGCAATTGCAAGCTTTTCTGTGAGCTGATCTTACTTAGGGCTTTCTTATTTTTTCCTATTCTTTTGATCCTTTCTGATTATGGTTATTTTAATCATTTTATCTTTTTTTCAACTTACAGTAGTTTTTACAAGTAATACTGTCTCAATTGTCTAGTATTGTGCAACCAACACTAAAATCGAAGGAGTTAAAACCATGGTGATTGATTACTCCTCATGACTCAGCTTTCTGGCTTGGGTAAGAGGACCTGCTGGGACTAGATCCTCCAAGGTGGTTTCTTCAGGTGGCTGAACATTCGTTCCCTCCATGTGGTTTTCCCAGCAGGGTAGCGGCATCTTTTCACATGAAACTCAGGGCTCCAAGAGACGGTGCTCCACGAAAAGCCCAGCCTAGAAGTTCTTACCAAGTCTGTTTGTCATACTTGCTGATGGTCCATTGTTCAAAGCCAAGCACGTGGACAAGTTCACTGGGAGGGAACAAGAAAAGGATGTGAATATTAGGGCTCATCAGGGCCCACCAAAATGAATACATGCCCTTCATCATAAGAAGTCATCAATACATAATAAAAGTGAATACATTGGAATAATCAAATACTTATATTTAGGAATACATATGGCAATGAAAAGACTTTAAAAATATTTGTATATTTCTGTGCACATTTTCCTTTGACGGTTTGGCCAACGGCTCTCTAGGGACAAAGCTACGCTGTGACACACTCTCCTTTTGTTGCATAACTGGTTAAAAGCTTTCCAAGTGTAGGTGTTTTTATGAATACCGCAACACTCACACACATCAAAAGGGGGAGCTCCAAGTGGTAGGTCTTGGGGGCCATGGATGTACCATTAAAGGACATAGACCCTTCAAAAAATGTACGGTGAGCTGAGAAATCAGTGCCTGAGATTGAAGGATCATGTTGCCTTCCCTGAAGCCTGGCTCTGACTCAGCACAGCCCCTGAACCTCTTGGAACATTCCTCCTGATCAACCTGCCCCCCATTGGAAATCCCTGCCTTGGTATTTGACAGAGGCCACCCCCAAAGTGTAGGAATTACTGGGACTGTCCATCTGAACAAAGAAGAGCATGAGAAAGCCCAACAATAAGGCATCAACTTCAGAAAAGAGACAGTGTAGCCTGGGTGGAAAGTACCTGGGCTCTTCAAAACTTTGAATTGCTAATCTGTGATCACCCAGGGGGTGCTTCCTGGAAAGCCTCTGGTGGTGTCCCTTCCCTCCCCACCTTCCTTCCCAGGCAATTCTGAATCTGGTGCGTGGGTAGCCAGCAGAAAGCTCTAGGCTGCATGTTGCTCATGCTGCCGGACAGCACAGGCTGCTGAGTTATTCCTTTTGGGATTTTCCTGGACCTGCCAGTAAGTGCTCACCATCACCTCCGATCCTCCGCCTGCTGGCCTGGGATGGGTAGCATCGCTTCCGTGAGATGGAGTGGTCCCCACCCAGGATACTACCAAAGGCATCTTATTCTGTGTTCTACATAAGCATATGCTTCATGAATGATGCTGCAGGGCTGTTTAAACAACAAATAACTGTACTTTAGAAGTCCTTTCGGGAGTTCCCTGATGGCCTAGCAGTTAAAGATCCAGCATTGTCACTGTTGTGGCTTGGGTTCCATTCCTGGCCAGGTAACTTCTGCATGCCATGGGCATGGTTTAAAAAAAAAAAAAAAGAGTCCTTTCATTTGGCCAAAGGGAGAGAGGGAACCAACCCAACCATATAGGATTACCTTATGCCAGATGCTTTATTTATTACCTGACCTAATCCTCACAATACTTGAAAAAGAAATTATTGTGCCTATTCGCACAGCTCTGCAAACTGAGGTGCAGGAAGGCTAAGTTACAAGGCCAAGGTCAAATAGCTAGCAAGAAGAGGAGGACTAAATCTGCCTCTTTTTGGCTGGTAGCCTAGCTCAATTCTTCCCACTTATTATTCTCTCAGGCATGGCGCCTAGCCCAGAATTCAGAAATGAGCTTGGGCTAGTGTCTAGAACAGTACCATTCCATAGACATATAATGCAAGTCACGGATGTGAGCCACATAGGACATTTTGAATTTTCTAGTAGCTACATGGAAAAATTAAAACAAAATAAGATGAATTTTAGTGGTATATTTTATCTCAGTATAAGAAAATATTATTTCAAACACACAGCCAAGGTGAAAAATTACTGGTGAGATCTTTTACTTTCTATTTTTACTCTATACATCCATCCCAACTTGAAGAAGCCACATTTTAAACATTATCAACCTTGTGGGTGCCTGGCTATCCTGTTGGACAGTCTTACACTGAGATATCATGGCTTCTCAAAAAGTTGTCAAACCAGTGTTGATTGTAAGGATGTACTTGTTCTCCAAAACACGTAGGTACAAGGAGAAAAAATTAAGACGATAAATATGATCAAAATCAATCAAAAGTAATGCACCACACCTCCTACGAGTTCACAAAACAAAGCTGAAAGACTTGGGTCCTGCCTGGCCTGCAGGCAGGGTTGTCTCCAGCTACCAGGATTCCTTTCAGGAAAAGCCCCAGTAACACTGGGAGAAACATACCTGAAAATGTTTCTGATGAGTGTTCTGCACTGTCTAAAGTATTCAAGCTATTTTGAAAGAAAGAAAACGGCTGACCTGGAAACTTAGGGAGACTTTTTTGCTGGGTTTTGTTTTGATGCTCGGGGGAGTTTTAGGAGAGAAAATGGATCATCTATTTGATAAGGATAAAGACATAATCAGCACCAATAAATAAGACCAACAAGATTAATGAGGGTCACCTTTGGTTCTGATTCACGACAAAGAGTCAGAGTGACAATGATTAGGATGAATATGCCTGCTGTGTTTTCTCCAAGGATTTTCTTCCATTATCTGTGACGCGAGAAGGCAGAAAAGAGTGAATGGAAACACTAAAGCACTGGGAGTCAAGATTTTTGCTGGTTTCCCAACAGTGAAAAACAGAGCTGCCGGGGGAAGCCCTCCTCTAATCTAGTTGGAGAGGTCAAACAAAAAGTTCGACTTGAGTAACAGGCAGCAAAGACAAAAGTAGCTGCAGTGTCTTTAGGACCAGCCTGGAGATCACACAGCCTGGAGAAAATACACCGTGGGATGATGCAGAAGGAGGGCTTCGAATCAAACAGGTGTTACAATAATGGCTAGAGTCTGGTTACATTTATCTATTGAGTACATTGTATGTGCCAGGTTGTGGGTGCTATAGATACAATGATGTTATCTTTAAAGAATTTAAAATATACTCCAGTGCAGCAGTCCTAAGCACTGAAAATCTTGAAAAAATACAGAATGTTTACTTGTACCTCATAATACAACTAAAACCATTTTTATGCTATTTAAAGAGAGAGTTTCCTAGAAAAAAAATTCCACTTGGCTTTATTCACCTAAGTATCGTTTCCTGATTACGTTTCCTCACTGAGTGTATACAACGTTAGCAGGTGCAAGGTTCTCCTAGAGGGAGTGATGTCTAGGGGAAAACACTCAATGTCTTATGATCTATTTGCAAACCCTTTTCTCTCGAGAAATCATGGCTCTAACAAAAACATATCAAGAAACAGACTTAGTGTCTATCTTCAAGTGATCTGTGAAGTACCAGGAGGAACGTGGCAATCTAATAAAGGAGAGCAGATCCACCAAAACAAGCTGTTCTAAATTCAGCCTGAACTTCACAAGTTCTGGTTATAACATGATGGCACACAATTGTTGTTTCTCTATTTCCTTCTGAGAGATCCAAAAGCAACGAGGAATACGGGAAACAGGAACTACCTGTCCAGTAAGCCTAGAGATATTCAAAACCCCAAACTATAAGATAAAAGGAAGAGTTGTTCAGAGGCAAAAAGATGTTGGAGATATGGGAGGGAAGACTTCAGAAAACCTGGAGGTTTTCAACATAAGAGATGCACGTGAAATGCCATCCACCAACCCCGTTTGCAGTAATGAGAATAGAAAGGTAGAGATGCTATGCTATAGAGCCCTTTGTGCAAGTACTTAAGAAGCTATAAAAGCAGAAAAGCAAGTCATGTTTGCTGGGAGCAGTTTGTTGGCGAGGAGGGCTAGAAAATAGAGATTCTGAGCTGTGAGCCGAAATCTCTACTGGAAGGGAAAACAAAAGCTAAACTAACTCCATGGCATAAACAACCTTGCATCATGAAAGAAAGTTCTGTTAACTTCGGCCCAGGCCCCTTCCCCTAAGAACAATTTTCCAATGATTCGTCCAGGAAGAGCTCATCTCTTTTCAAGTTACCTAATGAAAGGAGTCAGGTACAGGATCTAATCAAATAAACCATTTGAAACAAAAGGAAGAACAAAACAGGAAAATCAAATTTTGGACAAAGGACAGTCCCCTGAAAAAATACTGTTACAGATCAGATGAATTGTGAATAGACATATTGCCATGAAATCCACAAAGTGATGAAGACATTGCCCTTATAAAGCAAATATAGAAGAAATGATAACAAGATTGCCACTGTGACGTTCCTGGTGTAGCACAGCAGAAGTGAATCCGACTAGGAACCATGAGGTTGTGAGTTTGATCCCTGACCTTCTTCAGTGGGTTAAGGATACAGCATTGCCATGAGCTGTGGCGTAAGTCACAGACGTGGCTCGGATCTGGTGGCCCTGTGGCTGTGGTGTAGGCTGGCAGCTACAGCTCCGATTGAACCCCTAGCCTGGGAGCCTCCATATGCCTTGGGTTCAGCCCTAAAAAGACAAAAAAAAAAAAGATTGCCAGCTCATGGGAAGATGACAGAAGGAGTTGAAATGCATGCCAAGAGAATTCAGGAAAGAAACGTTCTTCCAGGAATGAAGGCTACTTTGGAAATGATACAAAGGCATATAAATGCTGCAGAAAGGGGCATGAAAGACAAGACTGAACAAACTGAAAACACTGAACTAGAGAGGAACTTAAAGTTAAGGGATTTGTGAGAAAGTAATAGATATGTAGGAGCCAACAGAGATCTAACATATACATAACTATCACTGGGAGAGTAAATAACAAAACAAAACAAATACTTTTAAACATAATGCAAGAAAACTCTCCTGAAATCAAAGACGACACACACTTTTCTATTGAAAGGGCACATTGTTTCTTAGGAAACATGGGTAAAGAATATTTAACACTGAGACGGATCCTGAAAAATGACCATGTTTTTGATATCGAGGTGTATAGGCTGGCCTCTGACATTTCTGTAGCAATCGTTGATACCAGGAGACAGTAAAAGTAAAGGCTACAAATCCTCAAGGACAGAAAAAGTCACCTAAAATATTTGAACCCAACCGGATGGCTATTTAATTTAGAAAGCAAGAAGGAAAAACATTTTTCAAATGTATGATAACTAGAAAAATTGCTGCAGCAAACACTTGAGGCAAAGACTAGATGAATGAGAAGTCACACTAGAGGATAGGCTGTGAGCCTTGTCTATTTCACTGTTGGACTAAGACTAAAGCAAAACTAGGATAATGAATACATAATGGAATACAACAGAAGTGTTATAATGTGGTAAAGGTTTACAGAACAATAATTGAGAATGGAAGGTAGATGGAATTTGATAGTTATTGTAAGCGTGCTTGGAGAACCAGAGATCAAGAGACGTTGATAAAACGGATGAATAAATTCAAAGAGAAATATGCTTTTTTTAAATCCAAAAGGAAACATTAAGAGAAATAATTCAATAAGATTTAAATGGCTTGTTGGCAGCAGGAGGAAGGGAATTAAACATACCAAGTTTGTCACTGCTCATGGTAAAGAGTCAATGGATTTTATCCAAAGAAATTGAGCCTTAAGAGTATTGTATTTAATTATGATTAAAAGTTAATCATTTTAACAAATTATCAATGGAGACATGTACTTTAAACTAAATACCAAGATTTAAAAGCTATTAAAAACAGAATGTGTGGCATAAAACAGAAGTAAGACTATATCGAATAAATGCATACAAATACATTAAATTCATGTTTAAACAGAAAAAGACTCAAATATTGGGTCACAAAGCAAAATCAAATAATATGCGTTCTATTAGAAGCATACCTAAAGTGAATCAAAATGTTTGAAGGAAAAATGGCATAATTGAGTAGAGACATAGCAGGCAAATGCAAAAATTAAAGAAAGCAGGGCCCCAATCTAACTTGGGAAAAATGTAAGGAAAACAGCCTCAAGAAAGAAAAAGGAGGGAGTTCCCACTGTGGTGCAATAGGATTGGTGGTGTTTCTGGAGCCCTGGGACGCGGGTTTGATCCCTGGCTCGTCACAATGGGTTAAGGAACCAGTGTTGCCACAGCTTGAGCATAGGTTGCAGCTGTGGCTCAGATCTGATCCCTGGCCTGGAAACTCCATATGCCTCAGGGTGGCCAAAAGTGTAGGAAAAAAAAAAAAAAAAAGACAAAGGAGGATGCTTTCTAACGATGAAGGCACAATCCGTTATGAAAACACAACGGTCCGTGTTCATAACAATTATGGGAAACCATCCACCCATGAAAGAGCATCAACACCCGTAAAAGATGAAACACAGCTCTGTAAGGAAAGCTACACAGAACATATTAATAGAGATTTTAACCACTTTCAGTCCATAAGAGAGTAAGTGGAAAAAATATAGTTTGTAGAAGACCCAAATAGCAGTCACTTCTTCAAGTGCCAGTGATAAGTAAAAATTGACCATTTAATAGGACAGGCAGAGAACCTCAGCGTACTCCCGAAATTAAACATAAGCACAAGCGTTATTCTCTGACCACACTTGTAGTAGAACAAAGAAACAAGAAAACTAATAACAAAAATAGGATACAAACAAAATAGCCATAAACAAAGAGCCCCTATGATCTGGAATTTCTTAACCCATCTCTTGATCCAAAAAAAGAAGTTAAAACCAAATAGTATCTGAAGATAATAAAAGTTCAACATACCAGAACCTATGAGTTACACCTAAGGACATGCTCAGAAGAACTTTTATAGTTTTGAACAACATATTGTATTCATTCATTTGGATCCATCAGTATCAATATTGAGTATCTACTCCATGTTGGGGCATTATTCTAACAGTACCCAGAACAGATGAAAGCCCTATACCCATTATTCTAACAGTACCTAGAACAAATGAAAGTGGAAGGTACTTTCTAGTGAGGGCAGACAATGACAAAGCAATAAATATGTATTCACATAGAAGGTCGTGTGATGATAAATGTTAGAGAAGAAAATTAGGAAAAGTTGGGAAAGGGAATTAAAAAGTGCTTAGAGGAAAATCAGTTTGAATCTTCAAATAGGATGGTCAGGAAGGCCTAATTGAGAAGGTGACATTTGAGTAAAGAGGTGAGCCATGTGCCTCTCTGAGGGATAAAAGGCTCCTTAGCAGGAGGAATAGAATGTGCAAAGGTCCTGAGGTACGAAAAAGGAGGTCAGGATGCCAAGGAAATACTCACTTTTTTTTTTTTCGTCTTTTTGCTATTTCTTGGGCCGCTCTCGCGGCATGTGGAAATTCCCAGGCTAGGGGTCCGATCAGAGCTATAGCCACCGGCCTACACCAGAGCCACAGCAACACGGGATCCGAGCCGCGTCTGCAACCTACACCACAGCTCACGGCAACGCCGGATCGTTAACCCACTGAGCAAGGGCAGGGATCCAACCTGCAACCTCATGGTTCCTAGTCGGATTCGTTAACCACTGCGCCACGACAGGAACTCCGGAAATACTCACTTCTAAATGAGAACTCCATATTTCTCTATTCTCCAAGTATTATGAGAGTTCCTCCCAGTGGTGGAATTTAACCAGAACCCTGTTGGCAGGGATTGGGGAAATGTAGTTCCAAGGCATTCACCTCCTATAATACAGGGGAGCACATAGACAAATATCCAGCACAGGGCTGTAAGATTTTTGTTGTTGTTATTGTTTTTCTTTTAAATGATAAAATTACAGAGCATTGCTATAACGGATGGTAATAGTGCACTACAGTGGGAAATGTTTAATATGCAAGAAAGAAGGAGGTAGAATTTCTGGAGCTCTGTGCTGGGGGCATAAGATCCAGTGAGCAAGTGGAGACATCTTTCTAGATGAGAGAATGACAGTTCATAGTGGCAGGAGGGAAAATAGACTATATTGTTAGATGTGTCCGTGTGTTGGTTTATGCAGTGGTGGGAATTTGCTGTCATTGCTCCTTTTTTTTTTTCCTCACTGAAATAGGAAGCAAGGTGATCAGCTGAAAAGAGGATGGAGAAGACGTTTGGGAGGTTTGAGGAAAGAAGTACTTGAAATCATTCAAGACATGAGACTAAATGGACCGGGACATCTAAAGTGACAGCTGGTAACTTGAGGACGTTTTTGATGTTATGAAATTAAAGTGAGGCCAGTTATCACACTGGAGGATATTTTTCCAGCCACCAGCAGCTGCATGGCTGCAGGTGCAGAGGCAGTGGAAACTTCGCTTGGTGAACTTCAAAACATCTAACAATCAGTGTGGCACAGCCATTGACCAGCCAGGGTACACCAGCGCCATGCTGGTGAAAACCAGCCAAAATGCCAGTCCTGGGGAAACCAGCTCAGGGCTTTTTCCGAATGGATATGACAAAGCAGGAGAGAAATGTGAATTAAGGATACATGGAAGGGTGTTTTCATGATGATGGATTATTTAGCTGAGGTAGGAGACACAGTGAATGGGGAGCCTCGTGTGGCTGAGGAACTATTTATAGCAGCAAATGATTAAGAGAAAGTGAGCTGGGAAGGCAAGAGCAGGTGACCTAAAAAGCAGGATACCTTAAACGCCGATTGTAGCAGTATTGGAGGGACAGTCGGTAATAAGGAGATTAGTAGAGTAATTACGGTAGGACCCTGGAGCAGAGTGGCCGAGGCAGACAGAGAACAGAGCCTTGGAGCAAAGGGAGGCCAGTGTATCCCAAGGACCTTCTCTATGGCCATTGCAATTGGCCAACATTCTCATAGGAGCGGTGCTGAATGACGGGGAGCCAAGAGATGCCTTTGACGATGGAGCGGGAATAATTGTAACAGGAGTGGGGTGGAGATGACTGCAGGGAGAGATAATGTGTGGTCACACCTGATGTCAAAAGATCAGATCTTCTGGGGGAGGGGCAGTTAGAGAAGAAGATGGACGGATGTCCTGGCAGTAAAAGTGAGGCACACAAATTTGGATTCTATCGCCGTTTTAACTAAATCTACCCAGAATCACTCTGATGTGCAAACATCCTTAAGTTTTAGCAGTTACGCAACAATTTCTGTTATGCTAATCCTATGACTTCTTTGTGGCTAACAGGAGGTTAAAATGGAACCGTGTTGGTTCCAGTCTTACCTTGTGCCAAAGGGATGGCAGAGCTGGGAGATCACAATGTTATATGGGAGCCGGCGGGATCACCTGGGGTGAAAGTCTGCAGAATATGACTCTGGGGCAGCACTTCTTCCAAGGGCAGCTCTGAGGTTTACTCGAAGACCAAGTCTGGTGTGCTGGGGGCTGCTTCTTGATCTTGGCTCAGTTTTTCACCAAAGGCAGACACTGGGGAGTGTGAACAAAGAAATCCAAATTGCCCCATCTTCCTTGTTGTGTTGGAGTTTTTAAAATCAGCCGAAGGTGACTATAGCATCCTGCTGGTACCAGCAGGAGCTGTTCATTCATCCGAAATGTGTTTACAGAATCCCCACTCTGCCTTTAGGGGCCAAGCTTACAGATGTAAATGAGAAAACAATGCCTGGCTTTCTGTGCCTTCTGTTATAAGGAGGGGAAAGAACAACACATTATCAGTCCTACAGAGTCAGGCGGTGTAAGGAAGATGAGGGAAGTGACACAGGTGGGACAGAGAGTGACAGAGGGGACGATTTTAGATGGGATGGCCGCAGAAGTGGCTCTGGGCAAGGAGCATGGGCAAACAGGAGGCGAGGAACCTGGGCAGAGGCTTAGCGGGTGCCTCCAAGCCAGCCAAATGGCCAGTGTGGCCGGAGCTGGGGGGAGAGGAGGTCCAACATCCAGGGGACAAGTCCTGGGGTGGCTATGTCACCATGAGGAATTTAGATTCTAATTCTAATTCTAGATTCTAATTCTATGAAATGGGAAATGTCTCTACACGTCCCCTGTACCTGCTGCTGAGTTAGCAATGGCTGCAGGGGCCCAGGAGAGCACTCAGGGGCAAGTTGGAGGTTTGGGAGCTGAGACTTGAGGATGGTTCTGACTGGCCAGAAGTGGCGATGCTGGAACTGTCTCCAAGGCAGAGCTGACAGGGCCTGGGGGTGGACAGGCTGGGGATGGTGAGGGAACGAGAATCAGAAGCAAGTCCTAGTTGGGGCCAGTGACTCGGCCAAAGATTGTGGCGTTCCCTGACCCTGGTTGCATGTCTGATACTTTGGCTGCTCTGTGGACACCCAGCATCACTGTGAGGTGGCCATAAGCACAAGTTCAAGGTGTATATCTGGGATTTGTCAGCCTAAAGAGCACAGTGGGCCCTCTGGGAAGTAAGTGCTCATATAGGACCAAGAATATTGCAGGTCCCGTGAGAACATGGCCATTTCAGTGTCACCAGGACAGGTTGGGTGTGAGATGGTCTGGCCCTGCCCTTGTGCATGTGGACCTTGTGTCCACAGCCAGGTCCCCTACCTCTCAGTCCAGCCTAGTCCACCCTGACTCTTCTTACTGTCACTCTAAGGCAACCTCCCCACAAATAACTTTATAACTTTTGTTAAATTTTATATTCTTCCCTATGAGTTTGCCATAGAGGAATTAAGATTTTTCATTTAGTTTTTATTTTTTAATTCTTTTTTTTGTGTGTGTGTGTTTTTTTGCTTAGGGCCACACCCATGGCATATAGAAGTTCCCAGGCTAGGGACTGAATCAGAGCTGCAGCTGCCAGCCTACCAACAGCCACAGCAATGCCAGATCCAAGCTGCGTCTGTGACCTGCACCTTAGCTCACGGCAATGCCAGATCCCTGACCCACTGAGCGAGGCTAGGGATCAAACCCGCATCCTCATGGAATTCATTTCTGCTGTGCCACGAGGGGAACTCCTGTTTTGCAATGCATGAGAAATAAGACAGGGTTTGGGGGGAGATGGCAAATTATAATATTTTGGAGTTGGGAACTCCAGAAAGGAAAACCCAAAATGTTTTAAGAGATGAAGTAGGACCTCCTGGGACCACAAGCTTCAGGCTAAAACTTGATATCATAGACCCAAGCAGGCCCACAGACAAGCCTGTATTTTTGACTAGAGTTTTGCTGACTGTGCCCAGTAGGCACTGCTCTGCATTCCAAACGCTGTCTTGCTGTCATGCTGAGGCAGCTATTCACCTCCGCGTTTCACAGGTGAGGAAACAGAGACAGGGAGAGATTATGTAACTTGTCTCCTAATAACTCACCTGGCGAGTCAGAAGGCCTGGGGGGCTGGGGGCTGGGGGCTGGGGGCTTGGGGCCGGAGCAATCCGGGCGGCCTGACTGCACACTGTACAGAACTCCCACCACCCCACCATGAGCTGGTGGTGTCTCATGAAAGAGGCTTCGGACTCAAGGTGGGGAGATAGAGCCTGCTCCTTCCACCCTGAAATATAACAAAATGCCTACAGCCAGCAGCACAAGTCCTTTCAAAGCACACACAGTTTAGAGGGTGGATTACGTCATACCTTGAGGCAGATGTGGGGGGGGCGGTGGCCACAGACAGAGACAGAACCGAGATTTTTAGCCTACCAAGAGCTGGTCTGGCATCCCGGAATCTTGACCTGGTTGGAGTTTTTTTTTGCTTTTTAGGGCCCCACCCACAGCACATAGAGGTTCCCAGGCTAGGGGTCTAATCAGAGCTACAGCTGCCGGCCTATGCCAGAGGCAAAGCAACGCCAAATCCGAGCCAAGTCTGCAACCTACACCACAGCTCATGGCAACGCCAGATCCTTAACCCACTGAGTGAGGCCAGGGATCGAACTCGCATTCTCAAGGTTCCTAGTTAGATTTGTTAACCACTGAGCCACAATGGGAATTCCCCCTGCTTGGAATTTTTGTCCCTCCAACTGGAAGAGGGCCTGTAGGGAAGAGAGGCTCCTGGGTGAGATTTGTGTTTGCACAATCAGCACAGTTCTTGCTCAGACCTGAAGAGGGCCCTCTCCTTCCGGCTTTCAGCTAATGGCCCTGGGCCGTTTTCAGAGCTCACTAGGGCACAGGATTCGCTGAACGTTTGCTAGCAGCTGCAGGGTGACCTGAAAGTGACAGTGGCCCAAGAGTGTCTTGCAGGAGAAGGAGTAAGCAAAACACACACCAGCCTGGAAGAAGGCGAGCACCGTGAGAGAAGGTGGACAGGGGTCAGAGGCGGTGAAATTCTTAAGTAGCAAAGAATCCCATGTAAGTTAATGATGGTGCTCCCCTGTCACTGGAGAGCTTGGCGTGTGGAATGTTCCTGTGCTCTGGGGCCATGTAACACTTACACCCCAAACTGGGTAAGGTTGAAATAGAACATTCTTGAATCCGTGCCATAATATGGGCTTCTTAAAAGTGTGTAATTTCAGGGAGTTCTCCTGTAGCTCAGTGGGTTAAGGATCCAGCGTTTGCACTGTTGTGGCTGGGGTTTGATCCCTGGTCTGGGAATTTTAGCATGCCGTGAGTGCAGCAAAAAAAAAAAAAAAAAAAAAAAAGCATCCTTTCAGTCCTTTTAGGAAATGGGAGGACAGTTCTAGAGCTGGGACATTTCTTCAGGTAAGTAAGACCCTGTTCGTCCTTGGAAATAAGTTTCACAGGAACACTTTCATACGTGTACCCAACATAAAATGAGAGACAACAAGGAAAATAAAATTACATATATACATGTGTGTGCATGCATGCATGTGAAATTTGCTGAAACAGATCAATTTCTCACCTTTAAGATTTTCCAAAGTGATTCAAAATGTGACATAAATGTTGTAACCTAAAAGATGTGCATGTATTTTGGAGTAGATTATATATATGTAAATATATATATATATTTATTCACATATATATGTATTATATATGTGTGTGTATATATATATATATAACCCACAACTAATACATCAAACCTATGCTTTAGTAGTGATGGAATGTTGTCTTTATAAGTTTACATAGAAAATATCATTTTCAAGAAAATATGAGATAATGACCAAGCTGGTATGTCACCTTGATACATGATGGGGGCTTGGAAAACTGTAGAGATGAAATGAATCTTAGGCAGAGGCAGGACCTGCCTACCACGGCTCCAGAGAGCTCCTCTTTTAAAAGAGAGTTCCTGCTGTTGCATGAATCTAACTAGCATCCATGAGGATGCAGGTTCAATCCCTGGCCTTATTCAGCCGGTTAAGGATCTGGCATTGCCATGAGCTGTGGTGTAGGTTGCAGACATGGCTTGGACCCTGCATTGCTGTGGTTGTGGCTATAGCTGGCAGCTGCAGTTCCCATTCAACCCATAGCCTGGGAACCTCCATATGCCGCAGGTGCAGCCTAAAAACAAAAACAAAAACAGAGAGGCACTTGGTTTTAGGTATAGTTTACCCAATTTGAACAAATTACAGTGAATCAATCCAGTGTTTGTTTTTTCCTCATAGAAAGCAAACATTTATTTAAAGGTACAGTATTATGGGCAAATTAAGAAATTAATGAAATTCTCAACCCTTGTCTCTGGAATAAATACTGGACCACCATACTGAAATAACCCACCAAATTTCTAGGCAATAGGAGCAGTGCTATAGTACAAGGAAAAAAAAAATTTACATATATATGACTAGGTCACTATGCTGTGCAGCAGGAAATGATACAACATTGTAAATCAACTATAATAAAAAAAATAAAACCAACCAAATAGTTTATATTTTGGTTAATAGGAATTCTCTCATTGTCTAAGAAGATCAATACCAAGATTTTGTTTGAGGAAAAGAATCAATCCAGTATTTTTAGTATTCATTCAGAGGCTAGAGGAAAAAGACATAGTCTAAGACTATTAGGGAGTTCCTGTCGTGGTGCAGTGGAAACAACTCTGACTAGGAACCATGAGGTTGTGGGTTCGATCCCTGCCCTCACTCAGTGGGTTAAGAAGCTGGCATTGCTGTCAGCTATGGTGTAGGTCACAGACGAGGCTTGGATCCTACATTGCTGTGGCTGTGGTGTAGGCTGGCAGCTACAGCTCCGATTCGACCCCTAGCCTGGGAGCCTCCATATGCCTCGGGTGTGGCCCTAAAAAGACAAAAGAAAAAAAGACTATTAGGACACAAGTTAAATGCTTGATGATGTTTTAAACCCCTGGGTGGGCTTTTCTACTACATCGCCTGGGAATTAGCTCCCAAACAATTGCCTATAGCAATTTTCCTAGGGAACCAAGGGGGCCTCTGGGCTCAGCAGGGCCTCAGAGAGTACTCTGCTCAGCAAACACAGAGGAGGCTGCAGGAGCAAGAGCAGGGCTGTGAGCGTGGCAGGTTGGTAACCCGCCCAGGGACTTAGCGATCCCTAAATTTCGACAGGGCAAACCCCACAGAGCTCCCACTGTGCAGGAGTTTGGAAATGTTTTCTGAGCTCAGAAAATCTCCAATTTTCCCACATCCTTTATGCTGAAAAACATAAGAGGGTTGTTTTGATGTTGGGGGTGTCTGTGTGCAAACAATGGAATCCAGTTGTACTGGACAGAAGGATGTACGGCTGCGGGATGCTGGCAGAGAGCCTGTTCTCGGACCCAGTCCCATCAGTTCTGCCTCTCCTTTGGAGCACGGCTTACCTGGGATGCAGTGGGCTATCTCGTCTGTGATGATGGTCCATTCTATGGCTGGGTCTCACCTAATCGTGTGAGGCTTTTCCGAGCACAGAGTTTTCCCTAGTTGGTGGCAAAGGAAGAAGTGAGGAACAGTCTTCCGCTCTAAGTGGAGAAGGAGGCAACAAGCCTGCTGCCAAAGGCCTATGGGAGGCTCTGGGAGCTGGGAGGGGTCTGGCTGACAACTACTGGGGCACCAGAGAGTCAGTCCTACTGTCCAGCCATCACTCGACCTCAGCCTCTGACACGCAGATGCAGGCAGACTCTTGATGGAAATATGAGATGATACACCAGCGATGTTTTGTGCCAGAGTTTGTGGCATTTGTTTTGTAGCTAGGGAAGAGGTCCTCAGGAAATGCAGCATTTGTGCATGGCTTCCCACCACAGGGACACACAAGAGGAGAAGCAGTGTAGATCCATGCAAGGACACTTCTGTGAAAAGCACTCCTGTGTTTGCCTGTATGACATGTCTTTATTGATTTTTTCCTGAACCAAGAACCAAATTGACTTTGGAGAAACAGTGCTGCAATCCACCCATCACAGCAGAGACCATGACTTTCTCAGGGTCTGGATCCTGCTAGGTGATGTAATTTTTTTAAAATTGAAGTAGAGGAGTTCCCGTCGTGGCGCAGTGGTTAACGAATCCGACTGGGAACCATGAGGTTGTGGGTTCGGTCCCTGCCCTTGCTCAGTGGGTTAACGATCTGGCGTTGCTGTGAGCTGTGGTGTAGGTTGCAGACGCGGCTCGGATCCCGCGTTGCTGTGGCTCTGGCGTAAGCCAGTGGCTACAGCTCCGATTCAACCCCTAGCCTGGGAACCTCCATATGCCGCGGGAGCGGCCCAAGAAATAGCAACGACAACAACAACAACAAAAAAAGACAAAAAAGACCAAAATAAATAAATAAATAAATAAATAAATAAATAAATAAATAAAATTGAAGTAGAGCTGATCCAGAGTGCTGTGTTAATTTCAGGTGTACAGCAATGTGATATATGTGTATATATATGTGTATGTATATATATATAAATTTACATAGTATATTATTTTTCAGATTTTTTTCCATTATAGATTATTACAAGATATTGAATACAATTCCTTGTGCTATAGAGCAGGTCCTTATTGTTTAAGTTACGCAAATTTTTTTTGTCTTTTTAGGCTCACACTCGCGGCATATGGATATTCCCAGGCTAAGGGTTGAATCGGAGCTGTGGCCGATAGCCTAGACCACAGCCATAGCAATGCCAGATCCAAGTGGCATTTGCAACCTATACCATGGCTCATGGCAACACCAGATCCTTAACCCACTGAGTGGGGCCAGGGATTGAACCTGTGTCCTCATGGATACCAGTCAGATTCGTTTCCGCTGAGCCGTGACTGGAACTCCCAAGTTACACAATTCTTAAGAAAGCCAAATTTGACAAGAATATACTTTGAGAAACCAGAGCACATTTCACCCTGCAGCATCTCTGCTGCCGCCCAGTTCATCCAAGGCTCGCAGCTCTGCTTTAAGGGTTTGCCCTTGAGATGGGGACAAAGGTGACAGCTGCCCAGGCTGGGGCCCCTTTGCTGAACCATCACCCCCCACGTACACAGTTGGTTGGAAGCCAGGTTGTTTTGGTGTCATTGCTGACAAGTCACACTCCCGACCCCACCCCAGCACAAACCAGGCATGTGTTTGCCTAAAGGGGCAATAAATGACTTGCCCCCTCCCTCAAAGATTTGACTCCATCTTAAGGAAAACACAACAAAATTAGAAATAAAAAAAATGTATGAAATATTGCTGGTGGGGATATGTACTAAACCTTAGCAAGGTGAGAGCAGAATCTGGGAAGCTTTGAGCCAGTAAAATTTACCCTGTGTGTTCTGGCCTGTGCTGGGCCCTGACTGGCAGCAGGATTGGTGGGGGGTGGGGGGGAGGTACGGGAGGCGGATGTGTCCTCACAGAAGTTCCTGACCTTCTGATTGAAGCAGGCCTGAGATGGCTCACTGCTTTGCACGCATTCCCTCTGTGCCCGCAGAGCTGGCTCTTCTAGATCTCACAGCCTCGGCCTCAGCAGGAGGGCCAAGCATCTCCTAGGGAAAGGCACGCAGGTGACCTTCACCTTGTGATCCTACTTGGACCCCTTCACCCATGAGGCTGGTGGCCTCAACAAGGTAGGTGCCTGGAAATTAGCAGGAGAAGCTGCATGCAGTTACCATGGGCTAGAACAAGTATGTTTTAAGGGAGCGTGTGTGATTTCCCTGAGCATCTCCACTCTGGGGTCCCTGGGCCTCAGGGCTGTCATGCTGCTGCTGACCTTCTGTAAGGACCAAGACAGGACCGGGGAGCACACAGAAGACCCTTCTTTCACGGGGCTCCAGGGTGTTGCATTTCTGCCCTCATCCAAAGGGGCCCTTTCGATATTACTACCCCATGACCTTTCTTCCAGCCACCAAATATCTGCGTGTGGGATGATATTTCCACCCTGATATTTTAGCTAGGAAATTTCCAGATGACTAAGAACTCAAGATATTTTTCTCAAGATGTGCTTTTCCTGTCACTCTAAAACCATACTTTGTGGGAAGAATGAATTCTGTTCAGTAGCACGGCCGTATGACAAGCCACCCCAAATTCTGTTCAGTAGCACGGCCGTATGACAAGCCACCCCAAACTCTGTGGTATAAAATAACAACTCACGCTCAGAGATTCTGGGAATCTGGGACAGTGATGGGGGCTGGAGTCATCTAGCAGCCTCTCTCACATGACCCAGAGGCGAGATCCCCCTGGGTCTGTACCTCAGAGATCCCGCATGTGGCTTCTTCCACGACTGGGGCTTCTCACAGCCGTGTTCCCTGCAGGGGCCTCTGAAGACTCAGTTTTCCAGGCATCATCACTTCAGAAGCCACACATGCATCCTCACTTCCGCACAGGCCATGGGTCTGTCACTGGCCTGTCCTTACAGTTAGGAAAGATGCAGGGGAAAAACTTGGATCCGCAGCTTTTGCGAGAAAGGCGGCAAAGTAATACTGCAGACAAGCTGGAGGGTAAGGGGATGGGATTAAATCCATCTTTGGAAAATCCAAGTCCCTCCTCCCCCCACCCTGTCTTGGTGCGTGGGGAAGGGTCCTTTCTCCTTCCTTCTGCAGATGTCATCGAGGCCCTGAGCAGGAGCTGGCACCTGGGGGTCCAGACCTTCAGGGCTACTGTTTCTACTTGGCCACGCACACTCCCCATTTACATTTCAAAGAGAAATCATTGTTTGCTCTTCGCATGTTTCCTGCTGCCTTCCTGTGCTCTCTGGATCAAATGAAGAAGGTCTATTTATAATTTATTGTTGTTATGTCCCAGAGGCATACGATTTCTGCTCAGTGATCATTTAAGACAAAAATGAGGTGGAAGAGAGGTTTTTATTTTTTCAATGAGAGGCAAGTGACATGTTTGGTTGTCAGTGGAATGGTCCGTGGAAACATGATGTTTGGCTTCTGTAATCCCTTAATGTCTGCCATCAAGATCGCAATGGTGGCTCAATGGTAATGAACCCAGCTAGTATCCGTGAAGACTTGTGTTTGATCCCTGGCCCCACTCAGTGGGTTAAGGTTCCTGTGATGCTATGACCCACAGCTACAGCGCTGATTCTGCTCCTAGCCTGGGAACTTCCATTTGCCGCAGGTACAGCCCTAAAAAGACAAAAAAAAAAAAAAGATTGTATTTTAGTGAATTAACTGGGATGTGGAAAGGGGGGCCCCTGCATAGGCTCAGACATACAGAAGACAGCCAGTCAGTGTTTTAACATCGAGAGAGAGAATGGGGGTCAGGGGGAGACAAAAAGAGAGAGAAAGACAAAGACAGAGGTAGGAGTGAAAAAGTCTCATACTAATGATCCATTTGAAATCAACCTTGACCGAAGGACTACAATGAGTTAGAATATAGACTGAATGTCCATAACAGAGATCTCAAAATATGGCGGCTGAAATCATTTTATTTCTAATATAAGATGTCAAAGGTAAATAGCCCAGGCTGATGCCATGGATCTGTCCCTTTCGACACAAGACTTCCATCTCTGGTTGCAAGCAGCTACTCCAGTTGTCATGATTTCCCAGCTGGCTGGCAGGGAACAGGGGCAGTAGTGGATAATCCCCTGGTTTTCTAATAGTATCACTTCTTCTCCCATCTCATTGGCCCAAATTTGGTCACATGATCATATCTAGCAGCAAAGGAGGCTGGGAAATGCAGTCTCTTGTCCACGTGCCCAGTTAGAAACTCTGAGGGCTTCTTTTATTAAAAGGAAAAAAGGGAGAATGGATGTGGAGGAGAGCTGGCTTCTATCTCTGCCCTGCACTTGTATATGTCCCTTCCCCATTTCCCATGAAGAAGCAGAGTTGAGGTTGCCTTGGCATTAGACATAAGGAAGCACTTGTTATTGGCCACTGGTACCAATGATCATGGCAACTTCACTGACTGCCTGGCACTTCCCACAATGTCATTTTTTTTTTCTGCCACTTTTGCATAAATGACTTCTCTAAACGAGCAAGTCTGGAAGGAAAAATTGCTACGTCCGGAATGCCCACTGTCTTTTGGTCTTTGTCTCTTGAGGGCATTGTTAATCTTGATCTTTGGTCTTTGTGGATGAAATCTGATTGGCAGGTGAGAAACAAAAACACGATTTACTAATACTTCCCTCTCTGGGTGTCTTGGATGAACGTTGACAGGCACATGTCGAGCCCATCTTGGCAAGCTGTATGTGTGTTGGGAGGAGAGGGGGTCCTATAGGATAAAGCTTGTCCTCTGGGCCACATTTCTCACTTCAACAGTCTTTCTTTGCTTTCACCTTTCCAAATCTTGGCCCTGTCCTTATTTACCCATAACTTTCCCCACCCAATACATATATTTACTTTCATCTGGCATTGTACGGAGTCACGTTCTATAGGCAGCTGTTTTGTGAGATGCTAATAGAATCCAGGGTAAAAGCATTATTGCCACATAATTTATGCAAACAGCACCCACTCTCCTAGACACTCACAGTTCACTAGAACACATTAGAGGCTCTTCATGAAAAGGAATCATGTTCTAGTTTACACTAAGTGTTTGGCAAATGTATTTGATCAGAAAACTCACGTTGAAGACCACCTGTTGGGGAAGGTCGCCCCCACCCATCTAGTGACGGGGTAGTGCACAGATAAAGCCTGAACTTTAGAGCCAAATACACCTCCCAGCTCTGCCACTGACTATACATGGGCCTCAGCTTCTTCACCTAAAAATTAGTCATCTGCTTACGTACCACCTGGGATCAGTGTGAGGATTAATGGAAGATGAGAGAGAGAAAGAGAGAGCAAGCAAGAGACAGCGAGCAGAGTGCCTGGCATAAAATATAAACCCAATAAAAGAGTCTTTATTATTTTTATTGGATACGACATCATCTTATAATAGCCCAGTATTCCAGTCTGATAAATGGCTTGTGTCAGGTGTGGTGAAGGACTCCTCCAGAGCCCTCTTTCATGCTGATTATACCAGTGCTTGTTGGGTCTACATTATACCCATGGAAAGGGCTTGGGATGGATCCAAAAGTCTGTTCAAATACATTCTGCCTGGTTCTCAGCTTCCAGTGTTGTCTAGTATAAGCCCCAAGGACAGTGCAGACCCCACGTGGCTTCAAGTCGAGCATCCCTGGAATACAGCTGGTGGCCAGTTGCTGGCCTCAGGATGCAGTTAGACACAGAGAGAGGAGCCAGGAGGGCTCAGGGCTTCCCTTTCCTCAGGAGTCTTGTAGAGGCATGCTCGGCTGGTGAGGCATTGGTGAGACATGCAGCCTTTGTAGGAGTCTGAGACTTAGAGATTTACCCTCTTCGGCTCTATGTAGATTTTGGGGAGACCCCTATTGAGCTTCCCATATTTAAGAGATACCTTAGCCAGTGTAAGGGCATTTGCTCTGACGTCTCCATGACAACCCTGGGAAGCCCAGACTGAGCAACCAACAGGCCTGCCAGTAGGGAGACCCATCCCATTAACTGGATGGTGCCCATGGAAGAGCCAATCCTACCTGGCACTCAAATCAAAGCGTGAGCTCAGCACTCATGAATCATGCCAGCTTTTTAAGTAGATAGACGTGAGTTTATTCCCGGCATAGGAGCGGTCCTGCTAGTAATTAACAGTCATCCCTAATGTCTGTCTAACGCCCATAATATTCCCCAAGAGGAGTTTTGTCATTCCCATTCTGTAAAGTAGTGAGACACAGAAGTTGATGAGAACAGCAATAAAAAGAATGGAATGGAAGAAGGAGGGAAGGAAGGGAGAAGAAAGGAAGGAAGGACCTGGTTGTGAGTTTGTATTAATTCACAGACGTTAAAAAAAAATTGGCTGCTACTATTACCTCTTCTCATCACATGCGTAGAATCTGAGCCAAGAGAGTTTGTTCAGAATGTCTTTAAGGACAGGTAGCAACATTGATTGCCACCCCAGGGCCACCATTGTTCTAATCTCCACTTAGATGGTTGGCAGCTTGAGGGCACCCTGCACCTGAAAGCCACAGGAGAGCAAGGCCATGTGGCTACGTGGGACCCGCACCATTGGCCTCTTTTCCTGCCTCTCGCAGTGCTCAGATGATGCCTAAACCACTTGAAATCCAGTTGTCCATTCTGGGGGCCTTTTGAGCTACCAAATATGGGTAAGGTATTAATAAGTAACAAGCCGTTTTAAATATATATATATATATGGTGTAGAAAAGATAGTGTATTTTTAAAACAAAAGCTAAGATTTCACTCTGGGTACAAGTTAACGTTTTTGGTGGGTTCATTCTAAAAATAGAAAGTGGTATCTGATAGTTTATGGGCACAAAGGAAACAAATCACTCTTGGGCAAAACTGTCTTTGGCAAAATGTTACAGCTGACTCAGAAATTCTTAAAAGGCAGGGGGTGATAATGCGATGGAGATGATGGGGAGCTATTTGCTGTGCAGCCTGGTGAAATTCTAGAGGCCAAAACATCAGAAGCAACCAGAGAGGCTGAGCTTCACATTAAGGAACAAAACGTCACTTTATCCAATGGGGGCAGGGTCTCACCCCTGCTTCACCAGGACCTGACGCATCAGCCCTTCCGCGCCCTGATGCACTCAGAGAAGCCCACGTGATGGCCTCAGTTCCAGTGTGCCTGTGCCTAGCAGATGCACCTGCTCTGCCCCCAGGCTCCAAGCTCATCGTCCTGCACGCAAAAGGCCAGCGAGTCTCAACCGGGTTTAACAGTGGCATCTCTTCCCCACCAATGTGAAGCCATTTTTTTCCTCTCATAGCTAAGGAAGGCTTACTGCTGCCTTACGGGAGTTTAATAATGATAATGGGAAACACTAGCAAACTGAATTACACTGGGATCTAATCCCAAAGGGGATTATGTTATTTGTGTTATTGTCCCATATGCTCCCCAGAGGGATGGTCCTATGTTCCCTTAGACACAAACAAAACACTAATGGCTCCCATTTATTGAGCATTTGCTATGTGACAGGTGGCTTGTATGCATTTCGTCTTCAACCCTGTGGTTACTTTAATCAGCAAAGAATAGAGTAGAGCATTCCAGTCTGTGTTTCACAGATGAAGTTGAATAATTAACAACATCTCCCAGCTACGGAATGAAAATCAAGTACCAGCCTTTCTGACCCTCAGACATCCTGCTGGCCAGTATCAAGAGCAGCCCACACACCACGCCGTCCCGGCCAGGCCGCCTCTTGCCTCGTGGAAGAAGGGTTCAATCTTACGGCACTTCTACAAAATGCTCCACTTTGTTCAAATCAGGAACAAAACCAGGAGAGGTTAAGAATGTATTACCCTGGAGTTCCCGTCGTGGCGCAGTGGTTAACGAATCCGACTAGGAACCATGAGGTTGCGGGTTCGGTCCCTGCCCTTGCTCAGTGGGTTAACGATCCGGCGTTGCCGTGAGCTGTGGTGTAGGTTGCAGACGCGGCTCGGATCCCGCGTTGCTGTGGCTCTGGCGTAGGCCGGTGGCTGCAGCTCCGATTGGACCCCTAGCCTGGGAACCTCCATATGCTGTGGGAGCGGCCCAAGAAATAGCAACAACAACAACAACAACAACAACAAAAGACAAAAAAAAAAAAAAAGAATGTATTACCCTGAGAATCATTGAAATGATCCCGATGTAAGTGAAGAAAACGTATGGCAAGGGGACTGTAATAAAAACAATCACATTCATTTGGCAAAGTATTTACTGCACGCAAATATCCTGCTAACTCAATTTCAAAGATGAGCCAAAGTTAGGAGTGATGAGTTTCAAAGAAGGAACTGTCATTACTCCTTTGTTTGTATCCATAAATGTCCCTAGACAGTGGTTTTCTCTTAGGCTTATCTCACCTGCTACTTGTCATCATATGTGCTTCTTCACACACAATAAAACTCCCCTTCATAGAAACCTAGTTTTATGGAAACCTGAGTTGACAAATACCACTGCAGAAGAGCCATCAGAAACCAGTCTGTTTGTCCATGACCTCACTTCGCCTCACGACCCAGTGGAAAGGGAAAGATGGAGGAAGTGGCACACCTGTTAGGAAAAAAGGTGCCAGAGGGTCAAGGTTAAAGACTTTTAGGAGTCCAGCAGTTTCTGCATCTGAAGAAATGACAGAGAAAAGCTTCAAGGAGCCCTCCAACTCCTTAACCTGGGATCATCTGCCCTGGGAGCAGGTGGCAGGGGGGTTCCTCTGGGTACCAGTCCTGCCAGCTGGGTGTGGTCGCTATTATTCAACTCAGAGCCAGGCTTGCTGATCGTGCATCCTCTGTACAAGGACTCCTCTGGCCTCTTACCCAGGCCTGACTTGATTTAATTCCCTTCGCAATAGGAACCCTGGTCACAGGTAAGTTGACCTGTCCAGGTCCGCAAGACACCATCCTCAGGAAGACGGGTGGGGAAAATGCCAAATCATCTATGGGAATATTGCAATCTTGCTCTGTGAAATGATCCTCTCCTCCCTTAAAACAGATCAGTAAAAACTGGTTGGATTTGCACTGATTTCAACATGGCGGCAACTCAATAAGAAAGGCAGCCTGGAGGCAAGAGAGCATCCTTAGTGGCCCCCTCAGTGAGAGGCACCACCCACCCGCCTTCAATCTCAGCTGCCTGAATTGTAGGTGCAGCCAACCAAAGGGAATCAAAAGCAAATCTAGGAGTTCCCATCATGGCTCAGTGGTTAATGAATCTGATTAGGAACCATGAGGTTGCAGGTTCAATCCCTGGCCTCGCTCAGTGGGTTAAGGATCCAGCGTTGCTGTGAGCTGTGGTGTAGGTCCCAGATGTGGCTCGGCTCCTGCGTTGCTGTGGCTGTGGCAAAGGCCGGCAGCTATAGCTCCGATTTGACCCCTAGCCTGGGAACCTCCATATGCTGTGCGTGCGGCCCTAAAAAAGACAAAAAAAAAAAAAGAAAAGAAAAAGGCAAATCTATCCAGTTGTCATCCACTTTACTCTCCTCTTACCTTCCTCTTCGGCTTCTTGTTTCTGTTTTAAACATGAATCTGGAGTTCCCGTCGTGGCTCAGTGGTTAACAAATCCGACTAGGAACCATGAGGTTGTGGGTTCGGTCCCTGCCCTTGCTCAGTGGGTTAACGATCCGGCGTTGCCGTGAGCTGTGGTGTAGGTTGCAGACGCGGCTCGGATCCCGCGTTGCTGTGGCTCTGATGTAGGCCGGTGGCTACAGCTCCGATTCAACCCCTAGCCTGGGAACCTCCATATGCCGCAGGAGCGGCCCAAGAAATAGCAACAACAACAACAACAACAACAACAAAAAACAAAAAAAAAAACAAAACAAAAAACGTGAATCTAATGAACTCTTCTGCAAACCAAATGGCCTCTTTCATACATTCAAGGTCAATTGGTCTATGGACCAGCAGGATCCTGCTTCACTGCTGGTGGAACACAAGAGGTCCAGCCACTGTTAAGGTGAGTGTGGCAGTTTTTTCACAAAACTAAACATGCTCCAGCGATCATATAGCTTGGCATTTACCTAAAAGGGCTGAAACCTTCTGTCCACACAAAATCCTGCACACAGATGTTTATAGCTGCTTTATTCATGATTGCCAAAACTTGGAAGCCACCAAGATAAGCTTTAGTGGGTGAATGGACACATAAACTGGAATATATCCATTCCAATAACTATGGAATGTTATTCAGAGCTAAAAAGAAAGGTCCTATCAAGTCATGAAAAAACACGGAGGGATGAAAAAGGCATTACTAATGGAAAGCAGCCAGTCTGCAAAGGCTACGTACTGTATGATTCCAACTGTATAATGTTCTGGGAAGGCACACCCATGGAGACAGAAGAAAGATTAGTAGTTGCCAGGGTTTGAGGGCAGGGGACAGATGAATGGGTGAAGCACAGAGCATTTTTAGGGCAGCAGAACTCTTCTGTAAGATACCATCATGGTGGATACATATCATGATATATTTGTCCAAACCCACACAATGTACACCAGCAAAAGTAAACCCTAATGTAAACTGTAGACTTTGGGTAATGACAATGTATCCATGAAGGTTTGTAACCAATGTCCCCGCATCTGCTGGGGGATGTTGATAAGGAGCAGAGGCTGTGCTTACAGGAGCAGAAAGTGTACAGGAAAATCTTTGTACCTTTCCCTCAATTCTTCTGTGAACCTAAAACTCTTCTTCTTCTTCTTTTTTTTTTTAAGGGCCGCACCTGTGGCGTATGGAGATTCCCAGGCTAGGGGTGCAATCAGAGCTGTAGCCACAAGCCTATACCACAGCCACAGCAACACGGGATCTGAGCTGTATTGTGACCTACACCACAGCTCACAGCAATGCCGGATCCTTAACCCACTGAGCAAGGCTGGGGATCAAACCTGTATTCTCATGGATACTAGTCGGGTTCATTAACCCCTGAACCATGACGGAAACACCCCTAAAGCTCTTCTTAAAAAATTGTCTTAAAAGAAAAGTCAAATGGTGGATTCAGGAGTCAGGAATAAGGAGCTGATTTTGGAGAATGTGATTTGGGGAGTGAAAAAAACAAGAGTGGCAGAAAAGAGGGGGCTATTACCCCGCCCCCACCCCCACCCCCATCCCAGAAACCTTTCTTTCTCTTTGACAGAGATGGAGGAGGAAGAAGATAAACAGCCTGGGTCCTGGAAAGGCTCTGAGCCTATGATAAATCTAAGTCACTCCTGGGCCTGCCTCAGAGCCTGAAGGGGCTGACCAGCCAGGGGCCCTGCCTCTGGCCCACTCCGCCCACCCAGTACCTTCCACAAGTTTGCTCATCTGAGGGCAAGAGCTGGCCAAGGGAGAGAGGCCGAAGAAGCAATTTCACAACGACTGTCCCCCCAGTTTGGAATTATAGGTGCTCTCATGTAGTCCACCAAACTAAGTCTGAAAACACAGCTGAATTTTTATAAGTGGTTACTGGCTATTGGTTTTCAAAGTAAAAGCGTTTGTGGTTTCTCCTTATACATAGATTTGCATAGGGCAGACTCAAAAAGTGAAGCATCCAGAACACACAAGACCCTGAAGTTTGATGTTGTGAAGTAAGGGGAACAGAACAAGAAGAGTAAGCCTGATCCCTGTAGATGTCCCTGCAGAAACTACAAGTTTGGTGGTGGTTTGGAAGCTTGGCCACCCCACAGAGTCACTGGGAGCTGTGAAATTCCTGCTACTTGGGCCCCCCACGCAGGCCCATGGGGTCAGAATCTCTGCAACGGGCAGCACCAGGCATCTGTATGATTTGAATTCTCCAGAGGATCATACTGTCCAGGCAAGGCTGGGACCACTGCCTGCAGCATTGACAAGGGAACATCTTGTCCTAGAAATGCCAGCATGGCCGTGAGTCCTGGCTGAGCTCTTTACTCAGGGGGAAAGTCTCTTCTACCAGAAATTAGAAATCAAGTTATTTTGCAGCTTAAAAAAAAAAAAAAAAAAGCAGAAGTGGCATCACCAAGAATGCTTGTTTTCCCCTCCATGGCAACTGTGAAACTGTCTCACCAGAAAGAATGACAAACTGATGCCCAGGAAGCTTTTACTGCTTCTGTTTTCTGATCAATCAGAACACTGTGTCCCTGGGTTTTGTCACAGAAGAAGAGAACCTGGAGGCAGGGAACAGCCAGAGAGCTGGGAGGAGCAGGGCTGTGCAGTGTCTCCGTGCTTCCCAGGGGACATAGCAGGTGCACCCCAAGCACACTGGAGGCTGGAGGTCTCCTCTTGGAGGGATCAAGCACCTCCATTTGCAACTCACACCATTACCACCTGCAGGAGCACAGGGGAAGCTAGAGCTCAAAAAGTCCCGAAAGCACGGGCTGATGGGGGCAGGAGATGAGTTGAAGGATAATACACCACGTGACAAGAACAGGAATGCCAAGAAAACCAGCTTCCTAACCACGTGGCAGTTTTAGCAAATGGATCATACATTATCCTGACGTAGCACTTTCTCTAGGACACATGGCTGAAGGAGTCTTCACAGTGTTTTTTATGAGCTGTGTAAAGGTCAAGAATTGATGCAATTAGAAATTCTCATACTAAGTGAAGTAAGTCGGAAAGAGTTATGATATCACTTAGATGTGGCATCTAAAGTACGGCGCAAATAAACATATCTACAGGACAGAAACGGGTCACAGACATGGACAACAGACTAGTGGTTGCCAAGGGGGAGGGGGTGGGAGAGGGATGGACGGGTAGTTTGAGGTTAGCAGATGCCAACTAATCCATTTAGAATGAACAAGTAATGAGGTCCTACTGTACAGCACCGGGAACTATATCCAGTCTCTTGAGATAGAATATGATGGAAGATAATATGAGAAAAAGAATTGTGTATATATGTATATTGGGGTCATTTTGTGGTACAGCAAAAATTGATAGAACATTGTAAATCAACAATAATTTTTTAAAAAGAACTTCATAAAATGCTTAAAAAGAACTATCTCTTTTAAAAGTAAAAATAAAATAAAAGTGAGGACATGCTGGAGCACAGGATGTGTCAGAGGCATCTTCCCTTCTGGTCCCCACGAAGAACCTCTCATATTCCAGGGCCAGCCTCAGGAGGAAGAGTGAATTCAGCCAGCAGCGGCTGGAGTTAGGCTAGAAATATACTGTCCCCTTTAACAGTGTGGACTTGATCTCTAAGGAGTCTCCTCAGAGCCAGGAGCCCAGCTTTTGCTACGTAAAAACATGTGAGCAGTGTGTGCGTCTCTCCCGGACACTGTGGACACCAGCAGATACCCCAGCTAGGTTGTGTGTATCCCGAGGTCGCAGCCTGGACTCTGGTTTACAGCCTCCTGGGAAAGTCTTCCAACCTCCTCTTCCCAGCACTGCTCGAGGCATGGTCTGAGAAATCTCAGGGTTTTCAGGACACACGATGTTGTGGCACAGGGGGTCAGGGTCCTGTGACAACCCATGGACTGTGTATATCTTTAGAAATATTCTGAGAAGGAATCCAAAGGCTTCACGCTGCCAAAAGGAGCCCTTGGTTTAAAAGGCAAGAATGCATCGAGCAAGGATGAATAAGGCAAGAACACAGCTCACCGAGGCATCAAGCATGTCCACACCCCTTGAAACTCTAGAACGCACTAGTTAGAATGGAACCCGCAAGGTGTAGTTTACAATGTATTTTCAGACTTTCTTCTCTTCTCATTGCAGCCCTCCCAGGGAGGCAGAGTAAACACCAGGCAGGTTTTGTCACCCTCAGGGCCCTGAGCACAGAGAAGCCTGGTGACGCCCAATGTCACACAGCTGGGGAGCGGCCAAGTGAGACTTTGTCTCCTCGCCCACGTCCCTTCTCAGACTGTCAGCCCCTCCCAGGTGGAGGTGAGAGGAGCTGACCCTTCCATCTTTCTGTCTGCTGTCTAACACTTTATCGGGATCCTGATCCTCTCGATTTATGGCTCTCGAAGCCTTGGCTTGGCGGCTCCATCACATGTCCTTTCCTCCCAAGTGCTGCACACAGAGTCTGTCCTGCATCTTTCTGGGGAGGATGGGGCTTCTCTGGGGAGAACCACGGCCCATTTCACAGATGTGGCTGCTGAGTGGGTCCCACGGGAAAGCTGAGTCTGCCCAGAGGTGGAAAGTGTCAGCTACTCTGAAACAGGTGGGCCAACCAAGAGAGAGGCAAGATGAGGTGGAAACAGGAAGAAGGAGGGAGGGAAAGTCAGACAAAGGGAGGAGCAGGGGCTGGGAACTCAGAGGCAGGAGAGGACTCACAGGACCCAGGACAGGACTGAGAACAGACCTGGTCTGAGGGAGGGGAGCTGGAGGAGCGAAAGTGAGGCTCGGTAGCTACAGCTTGAGCTTGTCCTGCCCTCTTTGCTATTTATCCAGGGTAATGTTTGTGCTTTACAATAATAGAGCCCATTAACCTATACTTTTCTTTTCTTTTCTTTTTTTGGTTTTTAGGGCCATAGGTACAGCATGTGGAAGTTCGGAGCTGCAGCTGCCGGCCTACACCATAGCCACAGCAATGCAGGATCCAAGTGGCATCTGCAACCTACACCACAGCCGATCCTTAACCCACTGAGTGAGGCCAGGGATCGAACGTGCATCTTCATGGATACTAGTCAGGTTCATAACCCAGTGAGCCACAATGGGAACTCCCTAATCTGTACATTTTGAAATCCTCTGTCTCTCTTTCTCTCTCTCTCTCTCTTTTTTTTTTTTTTTTTCATTTTTAGAGAAGTTCTCTTCCTGTGTTTCCCTATAGGAGACCAGGAAGACCTGGCTCAGACCACCTCCTGCAGTCTCCAGGCAGCGGCACCCTCAGCCTCAGTTTCCCCATCTGCAAGGTCTTAACCTCTCCTATGATGAGGGCTGTGTCAAGAGTGGAGGAGGGATATGAACCCCAGAGGCTGGCCGGGCTGGCCCCATCTCCATCTGCACCAACACACCTCCCGGGCCTTCCCCCAGCTGTAGTGGGAGCTCCCCACAGTCACCCCAGCCCATGTCACCACCTTGGCCCTTCACTCCCCGGGGTTTTTTCTGTGGGGCCTCTGGCACTATCCAACATACTATGTTGTCAACTTCTTATCTGTTCATTGTTTAGGTATCTGCACCCTGCTCAGGCATATGAGCAAAGCAGTCACTCTGTAGTCCTTGCCATGTCCCAGCCCCGGGCCTGTGCTGACCCCAGGGTCCCCAAGAACCAGCTGGCAGGTGCACACGCCGGGTGTGGAGGGGCCAGATGTGGGTGCATGTGTTGGCTATTAACTCTGATGTGTTCTCCCTGGTCCTGCTCTCAGCATCCAGCTTGGCCTTGGAAGGGAGAAGGGGGCTAGCCAGGAAGCTTGCCTCCTTTGTTCAGGGCCAGACACTGCAGAGGTCCCAGGGGACAGGAGTCAGGGAAGAAGAGGCTTGGGCAGAAAGCCCAGGGCAGCTGTCCTGGAGAAAAGGGATTCTCTGGGTTGCGGGCTCAGCTCTGCCTGGATCTTTCCACACTCCAAGCTGGGTGCAACCATCCTGTGGCTGGCAGGTCACACTGAGCAGACCTTTTTTTACGCAACCATTTTTTTGTGGTGGGTTCTCTCCTGCCTGGTATCTGGGACACATCTGCCGGAAATCAGGCACCGTCTGTGGGATTCCGCAGCCATCTCAGCTGGCGTCCTGCTGCCGTTGACTGAAGCCACAGCCTGGGCCTGCCCCTCAGCAAAGGGGGTGCAAAAGGCAGCTTGGTGTGAGCCATCAATCAAGCCTGGTGTTGCCATCCGAGGTGCATCGCATGCAAAAATAAAATCAAAACCCCAGTCCAGAATATCCTCCAAGGGAGGCGATGGGGGGGGGGGGTGGTCTGCCTGCGGTGGGCCAGCCGGGACCGCAGCATCTGGGATTCCTAATTATAGGGGGTTCAGGTCCGAATGTGTCACGTGGAAGCAGAGATGTGCCGGTCTGTGCAGCCTCCCAACTGTCATCCTGGCCACCAGCTTCCTCACAGCATCAAGACAAAAATGAAGACTTCCCTGTACCCCAACGGGCTTTCCCACACCTGTGGGAGTGATTTTTGCTTTTCTTTTAAGGGTCAATTTTTAGATTTGGGGTCAGTTAGCACCACACCCCCCCCCTTCTTAGATGAGGCCTGCCTGACCTAAAAGAGCAGTTCTCTTTTTAAGTTCTCACTGCAGGCAAAAGACTTATTCCCTAATATCTTGAGGGGAGAAGCATTTATTGACAATGTATTGGCAAAGTAACACTTCCTTCCAGCCTCTTCCACCCAAGGAGCTTCCTATGTCTCTTCCTGCCATGTCTTCCAGACCAGGGTTCTGGGATGCGGCCAACAGGAAGATGCAAAAGTGTCACAGAGCAGCCGGGGACCACAGGGGAATTCTAAAGACCCAAAGAAGCATTAGCCTCGACTGGAGTGTGACCTGAGGGAGGAAGGGGCCATGGCTGTGGCCTGGGGTCCCTCAAGTAAAGAGGAAGAAGGGCTGAGAATGATGCCGGGCCAGAGGTACCACACACATCTGGGGCACCAGGCCGGGTCCTGGGCATGAAGCCATGACAACGTGAGTCTCAGATGAAGGGAACACAGGACATGAGAGCAAACAGTTCCCTGAGCAGTGAAGTTCGAAAGGAGATGCGGTTGAGGAAGAGGAGGGTAAACCTGTTTCGGGGACCATCAGAATCAAGACAGTGGAGGGGACATTGGTGTGGAGAGTGAGCAGATGTCGCAAGAGGAGGCAAGGCTTCCAAGGATGCGATGGTTGAAAAAAAATGTGATCAAGATGGCAAAGCACACTCCATGTTCATCTGAGACAATAAGAGAGTTATTCACAAAAATAAGCCCAGGAAGCAGCAGAAAATAAGAAACAGTACCATCAGGAAGCCAGAAGTGATAATAATTACTGCCAGAGAGAAAGGAAAAGAGATCTACGATGATGGAGAAACAAGAGTACAAATAAAAACAATCAAAGCTGTGGAGGAGCAAGGGGTCTTGGGTGATGTAATCCACATCCCTGGCCCGGGTCCAAGCAGCCAAAAATAATAAAATAAAATAAAATAAAAAAGATAAAAAAGGGAAAAAATCAGGCTTTTCTCTACACAGCAATAGCCAGTTAAAAAATGTAATGGGAAAAATTCATAGTAGGAACAAAATTATATAATACCAAGAGAAACTGTGCAAAACCTATCAAAAAAAGCATAAAACTTTACTTAAAGGCAAAAAGAATTCCTGAATATAGGGAGATGCACAACATATATCTTAATGTAGAATCAATATTGTAAAGACACCAATTTTCCTCCAACTAGATCTGTAAATTCAGTGGAAAACTAATCAAAACTCAACAGGATTTTCTCCCAATAGTTTACTATGAAAAATTTAAACAAAGAAAAATTGAAAAACTTTTACAGCAAACATGCATATATTCACCAACTAGACTTTTTTAAGATTTTACCATATTTCAATGAAGTCCTGTTGCATAGCACAGGGAGCTGCATCCAATCACTTGTGATGGAACGTGATGGAGGGTAATGTGCAAAAGAGAATCTATGTATATGAATAACTGGGTCACTTTACTGTACAGCAGAAATTGACAGAATATTATAAATCAACTATAATACATTTTTTTAATTAAAAAAAGATTTTACCATGTTTGTTTTTTCACAAAGTGTCCATCCGTCTATTCCTCAATCCACCCATCAATTTGTCTCTTTTAATGCATACCAAAGTTGCAAACATTATTACATTTCACTCTAAACATTCCATGTACATATCACCAGCTAGAGTCAATATATTTTTTATAGTTTTTCTAAGAAAATTTGCAGGAGTTCCCATCGTGGTGCAGCCGAATCGAATCTGACTAGGAACCATGAGGTTGTGGGTTTGATCCCTGGCCTTGCTCAGCGGGTTAAGGATCCGGCATTGCCGTGAGCTGTGGTGTAGTTCATAGACTCGGCTTGGATCTGGTGGTGTTGTGGCTGCGGTGTAGGCCGGTGGCTACAGCTCCGATTCAACCCCTAGCCTGGGAACCTCCATATGCCGTGGGAGCGGCACTAGAAAAGGCAAAAAGACAAACAAACAAAAAAGAAAATTTGCATAAAATTAAATTAATAAATTTTAAGTGAGCATTTCCTAAGGTTTGGCATGGATATACCTGTATGACATAAACAATGTAACACATCAAGTATAAAATATTAATATCACCCCAGGAGATTCTCCCACATGCCTCCCATTATGAGGCAAATATTTACTGATTTTTTTTCCATCATGGATCTGTTTTGCCTCTTCTAAAAGTTTGTACAAATTGAATTTTAGGGGTTCCCATTGTAGCACAAGGGAAACGAATCCATCTAGGAACCATGAGGTTGTAGGCTTGATCCCCGGCCTCGTTCACTCGTTCAGTGGGTTAAGGATCTACCGTTACTGTGAGCTGTGGTGTAGGTCGCAGACGTGGCTCAGATCCCGAGTTGCTGTGGCTGTGGCATAGGCCAATGACTACAGCTCCGATTAGACCCCTAGCCTGGGAATCTCCATATGCTGCAGGTGCGGCCCTAAAAAGACCAAAAAAAAAAAAAGAATTTTACAGTATGTGCTCTTCTGTGTTGAACTTCTTTCACTCGGTGTAATTATATTGAGATTCAGCCAGGGGGTTGTATATGTCCATAGTTCAATCCTTTTTTATTTCTGCCTAACGTTTCCCTGTGTGAATGAACCACAGTGTAGTTATTCACTCAGCAGTTAATGACTACCCGGACTAGCTCACGGTCAGTGTTCAAATGGAACTTAGCAAGCTGGAGTTCCCACTGTGGCACAGTGGGTTAGGAATCAAACTTTAGTAGATCAGGTTGCTGCAGAGACATGTGTTGGATCCTTGGCCAGGAGCAGTGAGTTAAAAGATCCAGTGTTGCCACAGCTGCAGCTTAAGTCTCAGCTATGGGTAGGATTCAATCCCTGGCCTGGTAACTTCTGTATGATGTGGGTATGGCCATAAAAGAAAAAAAAATGGAATTTGATAAGCTAATTCTAAAATACAAATAGAAGGAAAAATCATAACAATGGCCAAACAGAGATTTCTGAGAAAGGGCACTTGTCCTACTAGATATGAAAGTATATTATTAAGATATACTAACGAAAAGAGTATATTTTGACACAGAAAAGGCAGACAAATCAGAACAGAATTTAAAAGTCCAGAAGCAGATTGACGTATTGAAGAGAAATGTGCTTAAATAAAAGTGGGCATTTAAACAGCCCTTAAATCACATAGATACAGATTTAGAAAAAGAAAACGAAAAAGAAGGCGTTCCCTCTGTGGCTCAGCAGTTAAGGAACCTGACTAGGATCCATGAGGATTTGGGTTCGATCTCTGGCCTCGCTCATTGGGTTAAGGATCTGGCTTTGCTGTGAGCTGTGGTGTAGGTTGCAGATGCAGCTCGGATCCTGCATTTCTGTGGCAGTGTGTAGGCTAGCAGCTGTAGCTCCAAATTGACCCCTAGCCTGGGAACCTCCATATGCTACAGGTGTGGCCCAAAAAAGAAAAAGAAAAAGAAATATAACGTGGAAGAGAATTTCCTAAGAAAATTGTTAAAACCAGAAGTCATACAAGGAAAACTGAACTAATTGAACCACAGAAAATTTAAAACCACCTGCACAATAAAAAACATAAAAATTAAGACTATAAGAGATAAATTGGGGGAAAAAGCATAATGTCCTTGGATATTTCTTTAAACTCTTACAAATCAATAACAATAAGATAACTCCTAGAAAAGTCAGCCGATGAAATGACCGGTGTCAGGGAAAGGGAGAATACAAATACAAACAAAATAAAGCATTGTCCTAAATGTTCAATCTCACTCATAAATAAAACATTGCAAATAAAAGGCCACCAACTGACCAAAGTTTTGAAAATTGAAAATAAACATTCTTGGTAAGACCTTGGGGCACTCTCATATATTCTGTTTGCTGGAGAATAAATCAGTAAATCCACTGTTATCAATAACTCCTGGAATCTCCCTGGACCTGCAGCTCCACTTCTGGTATCTAGTCTTGATATATCTACAGCAATTGCTGGAACACAAACACTGTGCCATTACCAAATTGAAAATAATTAAAATGTGCATCAAGAGGAAACAGGCTAAATTAAATATGGTTTATCCATACTACAGAATATTATTCAGCTCCTAAAAACAATATGACGAGGTTACAGACTAGCCTCAAGAAACTATCTCCAAGTTTTGTTTTTTTTTTTGTCTTTTTGCTATTTCTTGGGCCGCTCCTGCGGCATATGGAGGTTCCCAGGCCAGGGGTCTAATCGGAGCTGTGGCCGCCAGCCTACGCCAGAGCCACAGCAACTCAGGATCCGAGCCGCGTCTGCAACCTACACCACAGCTCACGGCAACGCCGGATCGTTCACCCACTGAGCAAGGGCAGGGACCGAACCCGCAACCTCATGGCTCCTAGTCGGATTCGTTAACCACTGCGCCACAATGGGAACTCCACCAAGTTATGTTTTTAAAAAGAGAGTCAGGAGTTCCTGTTGTGGCTCAGTGGTTAACAAACCTGAATAGCATCCATGAGGATGCGTGTTCAATCTCTGGCCTTGCTCAGTGGGTTAAGGATCCAGCATTGCCATGAGCTGTGGTGTAGGTCTCAGACACGGCTCAGATCTGGTGTTGCTGCGGTTGTGGTGTAGGCTGGCAGCTGTAGCTCTGATTTGACCCCTAGCCTGGGAACCTCCTTATGCCACAGGTGCGGCCCTTAAAAAAAAAAAATAAATAAAAAATAAAGAGAGTCATAAACATTATGTATTTTATGTATTGAGCCAATTCTGGTAAAGATGATCCATTATGGGCCCATCTACAGGGTTATCAATGCAGAAGAAAAAAATTTTGATAGCTTCTCAACAAAGCCATTTCCAAGAATTAGATTTTTACTCTATTTCCTTTTCTATTGCTTGGTTCTTTATTTTTTTTAATTGTTATTTCTCCAACACAAGTTTTTTTTTTTTTCCCCACCGTACAGCATGGGGTATTGCTTGGTTCTTTTACACCGAGACTGCATTACTTGTCTGATAAAAATATGTGTGTGTGTTTTAAATAGGGGAAAACAAGTGGAGGAAAGCCCATTTTTCTATGACTCTTGAATCCTAATAATTACAAATTATTCATAACATTTACAAATAAATTCTTGGCCCCTTTAATTTCTTTAAAACTAGAAATGAAGGATGAGAAAATAGTGAAACCATTGCTCTCACCTTCGTGATCCTCTGACTTGCCGTCACTAAGCACCCCCATGGGGAGGGCATATTGGGTAAGTCTTTTTTTTTTTTTTTTGTCTTTTTAGGACTGCACCTGAGGCATATGGAAGTTCCCAGGCTAGGGGTCTAATCGGAGCTGTAGCTGTTGGCCTCCACCACAGCCACAGCCACAGCAATGCCAGTTCTGAGCCATGTCTATGACCTTACACCACAGCTTATGGCAACAGGATTGAACCCACATCTTCATGGATATGCCTCAGGTTCTTTACCGCTGAGCCATGGCAGGAACTCCAGATAAATCATGTCTGATGCCCACCAGGACCCTGCAAGGGGGATCTTGTTATCTCCACTTGACAGAAGAGAAATCTGGGGCTCGGGGATGTCGCACCACTGCCCGACACCTCTCGGGCACAGAGCAGGGACTAGGTCCAAAGCCTCTCCAGGTTTCCTCTGCAGCCCTGCAGCCTTTAGAAGACACAGCACCATGTCGTGGGTGCGGCCCTAAAAAGGACTAAGAAGATAAAAAAAAAAGAAGAAGACACAGCATTGTTAGGACTCCTGCAGAGGCCCTAGCCTCCCAGCCAGACACACTAAAAATACTCTCACACCCTGGTTGCATAGCCTCACATCTGCCTGGAGCAGAAGTCACAGGGCCATTCAGCTGGCAGGGAGGCCCCTGGATATTCTAAAGTCAAGTTGACCCTGATATGTCACCAAGACACCACCACCTTCATACCCTTATGCATGTAGTACACACACCTATGCATATACATTTATTACTAGAATCTTGGCTCCTCTGGGTACCAAAGCAGTCATATTAAATGATATTGTCCCTAGACAAAATTTTGAAGAATAAGATAAGAGTGCATCCTTTTTTATTGAGGTATAGTTAATTTACTGTTGGGGGAATTCCCCCCGTGGGGCAGTGGCTCAGGTCGCTTCAGAAGCGTAAGTTTGATCCCTGGCCCAGCACTGTGGGTTAAAAGGATCTAGTGTTGCTGCAGCTGCAGGATAGATCACAGCTGCAGGGTAGATCACAGGATAGAGTCAATCCCTGGCCTGAGAACTTCTATATGCCGCAGGTGTGGCCAAAAATAAAAAAGAAATTGAGTATTGTGTCAGTTTCAAGTGTACACAAAGTGATTCAGTTGTACATACATATATATGTATTTTCTTTTCCATATTTTTCTATTATAGGTTATTACAAACTTGCATAGAGTTCTCTATGCTGTACAGTAAATTCTTGTTGTTTACGTATTTTATATATGGCAATACACACAAATTAATCCCAACCTTCTAATTTCTCTCTCCTCCCCCACTATCTCCTTCGGTAATCGTAAGTTTGTTTTCTATGTCTGTTTTGTAAATAAACTCATTTATGACATTTCTTGGGATTCCACATGTAAGTGATATCATGTGATATTTGTCTTTCTCTTTCTGACTTATTTCACTTAATATGATCATCTCTAGGGCATCCCTGCAAATGGTATGATTTCATTCTTTTTTATGGCTAAGTATACACACACACACACACACACACACACACACGCACACACACACACTCTACCTCTTCTTTATCCATTCCTCTGTTGATGGACATTTAGGTTGTTTCTATGCCTTAGCTATTGTAAATAGTGCTGCAATGAACATTGAGATGCATGTATCTTTTTGAATTATGGTTTTTCTCCAAATATATGCACAGGAGTGGGACTGCTAGATCCTGTGGGAACTCTATTTTTAGCTTTTTAAGGAACCTTCATGCAGTTCTCCATAGCGGCTGTAACAATGTACATCCCAACATTGTAGAGGGGTACCTTTTTCCCCACACCCTCTCCAGCATTTATTATTTGCATCCTTACAATTCCTTATACTTCATATTCAGCACATGATGCTATCTGATGCCCGCAGTGGGGGCAGGTGATACAGGCATGTGATGACCCCTTGGTTGAGCTAGACCAGCTGTGCTTCCAGCCCTCCCACCCCATCCTTCTTTGCAGGTGGCTCGCCACTGCACCACTCCGGGTGTTGTTGTTGGCTTGTTTTTTGTTTTTTTAATTAACAGTCGGTTCTGAGCTAGATTCCGTCCCACTTTTATTTCTATTTAGCAGCTATCTCCTCGCCCGCCTGTTTTGCTTTCAGGAGTCCATGGAATAGGCTGAGCACCCACGCCTCACTCATAGGATTAAGTCTTTCTTCAAGTTCTCAAGGCTTCCTCCACTTCCCTCCCTCCTCCCAGACTCTTCCTCTTTCTGCCTCTCCCTGGGCTACCCACCCCCCACCAGCTTCTCCAGACAAACTATTTTCATGCTTATACACTAATGACAGGTGATGGTTTCAAGCGGTCCCTACCTTGTTATATACCTGAAACCTTCGAGAGCCAAACCCAGGAAATTCTGGTATCAATAGGCACCTGTGAAATCCAGAAGAAGGAAATATTGGGGGTAAGTAAGCCTCTTTGTCCCCAAATACCATCACTTCACTCTTATTAGGTCTGTCATTACTGCTCTAGTACTGTGGAGTTAAAAGTGCTCAAAACAAAATGCCATCAAACTCCCCCCATGGAGTGGCTCCCCTGAGTCTCCTGGCCTGAAATGCAGAAATCTATATGCAGTCACCCATGCCCCAAACTTGTTGTTCATCATCTTTCTTAGACATTCCGTTTTCATGGAGATGCTAGAATCTATTTTATTCATAGCTGTCCTCTATTAGCAGTGAGTACATCCCAAGTAGACCCACAAATTCCTTACTAATTTGAAATCATATTGTCTGTTATCTTGGGCTCTCAGAGAATTTTGTTGGGTTCCAGTCAATACAGAATGGGTACCAAAGCATCACTCAAGAAGCAGAGATGGAGAGAGTATGATGGCCACAACTCCTCCTAGGAAGAGCAGCGGTCCTTTGCTTGCAAGGCTTGTTCTCAGCAGCTCCTGAGGGGCTGTGTGAGTGTGTAGAGGAATGAACAGTGAGAATGTGGTGCTTGAAGGTAGACGCCAGGCTGAAGCCAAGCAGAATTGCTCTGGACATCCCAGGAGGAGGAGCTGAGGATGCCAGCAGGGGGCCCCTTCCTTTGCCATCCCCCTTGTAGAGCTGAAAGTGCCTCTAAATTCATGCTGGACAAATTGTCAAAGATTTTTCCTTGTCCCCAGATATACTTGGTCCAGCTCATAACCCAGATTTGTTTGACAGTTGATGGTTTCAAGTGGTCCTTACCTTGTTACATACCTGAAACCATCAAGAGCCAAACCCAGGAAATTCTGGTACCAGTGGGCGCCAGCCCCCGATGCTGTTAGCTCCCCTCCTTAGGGGATAAAACCACTGCTGACTTTTCCTTCAGGGTGGTTTTCTATAACGATCTATGCGGATGCCCTGGTCTGGTCCGGCCTTGTCCTGGGCAGTGATTCATGCACTTGGGCAAATGACTTCTCTTGCCTGCTCTTCGCAGTGGATACACAAACATGTGATTTCTGTCTGAATGTGTAGAAAACAATTATCTCATCCACTCATCGTCCTGGCTGCCAGGACTCGCCCTTACAAGTCCAAGTCCAGCTGTGTTTCGTCTTCAGTTACCACGTGATTGATTTAGAACAGTCAGTCTTTTCGGCAAATTGCTTGAGGGTAGAAGACAATGATCATTAACCATTTAATTTTTGTTTAACTTTATGAATAGGGATTTATGTTTACAAACCCATACTGGGACAATAAAAGTAGAGGCTAAGAAGGGGAGCCTTGTCATCCCCTATAATTTGGGTTCGACACTGGACACCTGTTTTCTTATTTCATGTGTGCGCTTAACCCACTATTAACCTCAAGCATCTCCTGCCTCTTTCATTTTCTTGTACTTGAAAAAAAATATTTTTCTTTACACTCAGATTTCCTTGAGGCTTCCCTATTTCTTTCTTTTCTTTTCTTGGCCACACTGGCAACATGTGGAAGGGCCAGGGATCGAACTCACGCCACAGCTGCGACCCGAGCCACAGTGGTGACGATGCCAGACCCCCAACCTGAGGCACAAAAGAGGAACTCCTTCCTATTTCTTGACATGCTTCTTTTTGTTGTTGTTGTTGTTGTTTTGGCCATACCTGTGATATACAGAAGTTCCCATTTCAGGGATCAAATCTGCACCACAGCTGTAACCAGAGCTACAGTACCAGATCCTTAACCCACTGAACTACAAGGGAACTCCTTAGCATAATTCTTGATATCAGAACTGACGTTCTCCCAATGTATCCAAGTTATTCTCTGGTTGAATATTGCATGAATTTATTGACCTCCCCAAATTAGAGTCATTTCCAAGCTTGATTTCTTTGGAGACACACACACACACACACACACACACACACAGACATTTCTCTAAGCATCTTTAGCAGACTCTTGGCTTCACACATGCTATGTCATTGTGCTGTTTGGATCAGAGGTGGAGCTCTCCACTAGGCTCATCCAAGAACCTAGACAGAATACAGAGATCAGTTTCTGAGATCTCAAAGCAGAAGCCACAGCTTCATAAATATAGGTGCTCTTACCAGGAAAATTGAATTATTTTTTAATTGAGTGCGAGTGCGGAAATCTAAGATATATGATAAACACTGGCTTGGTGTCCTTCTCATGTCCCAGTCTCCTTTAATTTTTTTTTGTTTGTTTGTTTGTTTTTGCTTTTTTAGGGCCGCACCCGCGGCATATGGAGGTTCCCAGGCTAAGGGTTGAATCGGAGCTACAGCTGCCGATCTATGCCACAACCACAGCAATGCAGGATCTGAGCCACGTCGGTGACCTACACCACAGCTCACGGCAACACCAGATCCTTAACCCACGGAGTAAGACCAGGGATTGAACCTGAAACCTCATGGTTCCTAGGTGGATTCATTTCCACTGCTCCAAGATGGGAACTCCTCCTTTAATGCTTTTAACCTATTGCTATGAGTTTCCCAAACACTCCAGTATACCTTTAATTTGTTGTCCACATTATTCTGGATGACAACAGTTACAGGTTGGATTCCCCAGGAAGCAGCTTCATGATCAAAATAAATGATTGTTGGCGTGTTAAGCCACTGAGTTTGGAGTGTTTGCTATTCAGCTGAAGCCACTTGAACAGGTATTTTTGTGAGCCCTGGGACATCCCAATCAGTTTCCTGTCTTCCTATTTCAGTAGGTTATCTTCACTCTGTCCAAACCTCTTCTTCTGTGGGCCATCAGACAGTTTATTATCACAGAACACGGTAAAAGATTATTGATTTCATACATGCAACAGGCTCAAAAATTTGGCTCCCAAATCCCTGCTGTAAAAAGTGTAAGGAGGGAGGTCCCATTATGGCTCAGTGGTAGTGAACCAGACTGGTACCCATGAGGATGCAGGTTCAATCCCTGGCCTTGCTCAGTGGGTTAAGGATTCGGCATTGCCATGAGCTGTGTTGTAGATCACAGACATGGCTCAGATGCTGCATTGCTGTGGTGTAGGCTGGCAGCTACAGCTCCAATTCGACCTGGGAACTTCTATATGCTGCGGGTGCAGCCTTAAAAAGCAAAAAAAAAAAAAAAAGAAGAGAAAGAAAAAAAATGTAAGGAATCATGATATCTCACAACAACCAATTTAGTGCATATTTGAAATTAATTTCAAGCTGATATTTTAAATGATATATAAGATATAAGTGTATTATGCATTGATCTGTTAATAATTAATATATAAGATAAGAACACTTAACATGGAAACTTCCAATGAGGCTTCTGGGAGCAAATAACACTGGCCCACACTTCCTGGCAGGGAGTAAATGTAAAAATGCCTGCACTGAGTGAGAACCAGTTCCGATAGCTTATGACACGGCGGCTGGTATCTGATATGTTAGCCCAACAAGGAGAGTACGAGTGTTTCTCAGAATGAATGAGTATCTCTTGGGTCTATCAGGACATTTTACAAGCCATCAGTCTTTACGTGGAAAAGGATGAAGATAGGGGAGGGGACATACCAGGATATCCACTGCAATAAGAGGTACAGGGGTTTCACAGAATCTTCTCCACTTACAGGCATGTGGATTTGCTCTAAGCCTGTGACTCACCGCGGGGTGATGATAAGTCCATGAATATGCTCATCGGTAAAATCAGGTGAGGGATCAGTCGTCATTTCTTGCCTTCTTCCCACCTCTGCCTGCAGAAACATGGGACCACTCTTGTTTTGGAACATTTCCAGCCGCTCTCCAGACTGATGGATGATTAGACACTAAGGTGACTGGCAGGAGATAACTTCGCTAGTTGCTACAGCTAAGAAGAATGTCTCTTGGGGTTTGTTATGCAAAGTCCTAATGGAGAGGTCCACATTCTCCATGGGGACCCCGATTCTCTGTGTGTTGACGTAATGTAAAAACTCATGTGTCTGAACTGCTGCTCTTCAGGTTATTTCAGATGTTGCCTACCGCTATCCCTACTGCTGAAGAAAGATTTTTTTTTTTCCCTCAGGGGACTCCATGGTAGACCGTATTGTGCAAATGGAACTCCAACAATATGCTCCAATCCTCAGGTTCTCCTCAATGGGATGGTCAGAACTTTGGGCTGCTTTGCCCAATAGAATATAGCAGAAGGGTCCCTAACTGGTCTCGCAGCTTCTGCTTCCTGTTTCTTGGAAGCCACCCTCCTGAAAGAATTAGGGCTGTCCTGAGACCACCATGCTATGAGTAGTCCAAGCTCCACTGAGAGGCCCGGAAGGGGTGAGATGTGTCATGGAGAGGGAGCAGGGAGAGTTGGGTGGCAAGGAGCCGTGCTAAATCATTAAATGTGGAAGGAAGGCGCCGTCTTGGAAGTAGATCTTCTGGCCCCAGCCAGGTGCAGTTGAAGTGAACCAAATTTCAGATCCACAAAATCATGGGGTTAAGCCATTAAGTTTTGAGGTTGCTTGTTACACAATAAATACCTGAAGCAATCTCTGGTATTTGACCAGTCCCAACTTTTCTGCCTTTTTTTGTTGTTTTTTTTTTCTGTTTGTTTGTTTCTTCAGGGCTACAACCACAGCTTCTGGAAGTTCCCGGGCTAGGGATAGAATTGGAGCTGCCGCTGCCAGCCTACACCACAGCCACAGCAATGCTGGATCCTTAACCCACTGAGGGAGGCCAGGGATCAAACCCATGTCCTCAGGGATACTAGGTGGGTTTGTTACCATTGAGCCATGACAGGACCTCTCTTTGGCCGTTTTGTACTATCTATGTTCCATTTAGTCCAAGTTGGTAGTGTTTCTGCTGATAGAATTTTTTCTTTTTTTGAGACTCTGTGGGCCTTAAGTGTAATTTCACTGGATTTTGCTTAAGATATATCCACAGACCTTTTCCTAAGAATTCCTTCTCTACCTTTGGCTTCTGCTGAGAGGACTGAGGAAGAATGTGCTTAAGTTTCCCTGGGCCCTCTGGTTTCATTGAGAATCTCTAAGAACACTCTTAATATCTTGCAAACGTTAATTATGTGGCTAAATACTTCTATTTTTAAACTATAAGGGTTTCAGCAAAGAGTTAGACCATCACACACTTAGCCTTTTCTCTATGGCATGATTCTGGCATCCATTTCTTTCTTTTAGGATCTTTGGTCATCTGCAGACACTTGAGAATTTTCAAAATCATCAAATCCTTGTTCCTTCAGGAATTCTTCCTTCAATTCCTCTTTTTTTCCTCCCATTTTACCATAAGCAGCAAGAAGAAACCAAGCAATAACTCCAAGCCTTTGCTTGGAGATCTCCTTAGCTCTGTATTCAGGTTCATTGCTTATGAGTCCTGCTTTCCACTAACGGCAGGACACAATGTCACCGAACTTCCTGTAGCAACATTACCAGCACCTGCCTTCCTCACTCCCTTCTTTATCCTCAGCAGTCACATCCTTTAAGTCCAGATTTTACTACTAATCTCTTCACAGTGACTCAGGCTCTCGCTGTGATGATGCTCAATCCTTTACTGGCAGAGTCTTTAACATTCATATTTCAGCCAACAAAACAAACCCGTAGAGTTCCTTCTAACCCAACACTTGAGGACCCTGAATCCAGAACCTCTTCTTAGCTTATACCAGTAATTTCAGGCTGAACCAATCTACTATTTCTTTTACCTTGATGTCACACCCTTAAGATCCACTGCTAGGCATCTTCCTGAGAACTCTGTCGTTATACACTAATAGAGTCACCCAGTTCTCTGGGTGCAAACCACACCTCCCTGTGGGTAAACTTTGTATCTTACCTTTAGGTTCTGCTGGGACTTGAGTTTAGTCATAGGTCTAGAAACAGAGAGTGGAGGTGGGGGTGGGTCCCGAGGAGACTCAGCACTGCCTTCAGAGCCTCTACTTCCAGGGAGGCCATTGCAAGTCTTCAGGCAAAGGGGTGTTAGTGTCTTGGGTGAGGGAAGGGCTGCTTCTCCCATTGTGCCAGGGCTCCCCAAGACCAGCCCCAGACCAACTCTCGGGACTAAGCCTATCAGTTGTACTCACTGCTATGATTTATGACCTCAAAGGGATATGAATCAAAATCAACAAAGGAAAAGACATGTGGGACAAAGTCTGGAGGAAACCAGGCACAGCCTCTGAGATTCCCCTCCCAGTGAAGTCACACAGGATGCATTTAACTCCTCCAGCAATGAACTCTGATGACATGTGGGAATGTCATCTACCAGAAGTCAGAAGCTCAGCACCCAAGGTTTTTTATCGGGGGCTGGTCATTATAAGCCACTCTCCGTCTAGCACAGGGCAACACCTCTGAGTCTCAGAAGGAAAACAGGTCTCCCATAAATCTCATTGCACAAAACGTCAAGCATATGAAGACACTTTTTAATCAGTTAAGGAAGAAGGGGATCCCTTCCCAACTCTCAGTTACCAGGGGTTAACCCAGGGTCAGCCTTGCAAGCAGCCCTTTCCAGGTTAACTCTTTCTCATACAGCTGTCCAAGAAGACATGGTGGCATTTAGGAGCTTGATGTTCCCAGCTCCACTGCAGCTGTTCATATGTCTCTGTTCCAATTTACACATCCCTCTTCTACCCAATCAATGCAATGCTGTGAGATTGAGACTCAAGTTTCACTATAGTTCAGCCCGTAGAGAATAAGACTCTGGGTTTGCTTGGTTGTTATGATAATTGCGGGTTGATTCTAGCATTTGGGATGCTAACCATCCCACTAAAATAACAAATTGCTCGGAGTTCCCGGAGTTCCCGTCGTGGCGCAGTGGTTAACGAATCCAACTAGGAACTGTGGGGTTGCGGGTTTGATCCCTGGCTTTGCTCAGTGGGTTAACGATCCGGCGTTGTTGCCGTGAGCTGTGGTGTAGGTTGCAGACGCGGCTCGGATCCCGCGTTGCTGTGGCTCTGGCATAGGCCGGTGGCTACAGCTCCGATTCGACCCCTAGCCTGGGAACCTCCATATGCCGCAGGAGTGGCCCCAGAAAAGACAAAAAGAAAAAAACAAAACACCCCAAATGCTCCTCATCTTATATATGACTTTCGAATGACCACTTGGATTTTCACATAGTTGGAGATATCCGTTGATGATGATCTCAACCTTTCCGCTAATGCTTTACATGTAAATACAAGGGTTATTTTTACACAAGATGAAAATACTTTGAAAATTTCTGAGAATGTATCTGTTGTGTAAATTGAGAGATTATTCTCTATTTTGTATGGATCTTGACCGGAAGTGGTTTATCATTTTAGAAAATCACATTCCTAGGGACACAACCACTTGTGGTAGTTGAGTCACAAAAGCAGCACCTGCATCATCAGTCTGCATCTATGGGTGGGGGCATCCACAGTGGGTCCGTGCGTGTGTGCGCGCATGCGCGCGTGCATGCGTGTGTGATTATTTCAAAGTGCCAACCACAGGGACAAGAAATTTCAGCTGAGTATTGGCTTTCTTCTCTCAAACCCACCTTGTTTACTGTAAATAGGTACAAAAACCGAGTTACCTCCTTGTCTCCTCATGAGGGTGCTTGCCTCTTTGGTCACAATGAGTGTCCTTAAGGAATAAATGTATTCACACGCCACTTCAGTTATCTATTTCTATGCAACAAACCACGCTAAAATATAGCAGCCTTTAAAACAACAAAACGGTTCATTGTTACACACAATTCTGCCAGCTGAGCCGAATGGATGGGGTGGCTTTTCCAACCAGCAAGTTTTGACTGCAGATACCTGGAGGCCTCACCGGGCTTGGGCATCTGGAGTGGTACCTATAGCAGGCACTGGCTATGCCAGCTGGTAACTCAATTGTGTGGGGACTGGAGGGCTTTGTTGGGCTCTGCATAGCCTCTTCCTGGTTCCTGGGTGCCCAGTACTGTCTGGGTTTCGAGACACAGTGTCCTAAGCCTGGAATGGCCCAGCCTTGGAAGTCACAGAGCATCAAGTCCACTGCACTTGATGACTCAAAGAAATCACAGCCCAGCCCAGATTCCAGGGGAAGGAAATGGGCTCCACCTCTCATAGGGGGTAGCAAAGAATTTTACCCATCACAATACCCAGTAAATACACTGGAGAATAAAATCACCTAATAAAACCCAAACCGAACAAATGAGTCATTTTCCATGAAGTGGGTTAGCTTTGTGCAGCTCTTCGCTTGGCGGTGTAGGTGGCAAATGTCTCTGCTCAGCTCAAAGCAGTAGCCTTCTGCGAGCTCACACCTCGAGCCCCACCATGCGCAGGCCATGCCAGGCCAGTCTGCTGTGTGGAGCTGATCTCTTGAGCATCAGAACTTCTTGGTAGAAGTAACCATCCAGAAACTCAAATGGGAATAAGCATTTGGGCTATAAGAACTCACGTATAAATGACAGCTTTGAAGATGGAGGAGAAGCTAGAAATGATAAAATATTTGATAAGACATGGAGATCGTGTGATATTCAAGAGAATTACACCTACAGGAATCCACACTGTACAACAGAGAGAAACGGCATTGAAAACAACAGTAAAATAAAATACAATGAAGTAAAATAATATGATAATGCTACAGAAATCTGCTGCCTTAGATGTGACACAAAATCATTTGCAGTGGATGGAAGGTGACAACTCTAACGCTCAATACAAAAGGACTCCTACTTCAAGCCAGCAAGAAGACATAGAAATAGGAGGAGCCACAGCCACCCATTCTTTTGTCTGTTTGTCTTTTTAGGGCCACAACCGAGGCATATGGAGGTTCCCAGGCTAGGGGTCCAATCGGAGCTGTAGCTGCCAGCCTACACCACACCACAATGGGGATCCGAGCTGCGTCTGCAACCTACACCACAGCTCACATAAATGCCGGATCCTTAACCCACTGAGTGAAGCCAGGGATCAAACCCACGTCCTCATGGATAATAGTCGGGTTCATTAACCACGGAGCCACCAGGGGAACTCCAACACAGCCACCCATTCTGGTATATTTCATCCTATAAACAACATGGCCCTTCCGTCTAGCCTTTCTCCAAAAACCACGCCCACCCACCAAACTTCACGTGCTTGTCACGGTACATGGCATATCGATGTGTATTTCTTTATTTAAAAAATTTAGGATGTTTCAAACTGCAGCAGAATCTTAATAAGGTTTCTCATCATTGGGTAATAAATTCATTGTAAGATTATACAGACATTGAGTATTCTGTTGCTAATGGTGTTTTCCCCATAAGCACTGTTATCGTCCACAAAATTCCGTAACATTGTGTGAATTTCAGGGACACATATCCTTCTTTGTAGGAGAAATGACTGTATATTGAAATTCAGGTTATTTTTATTAAGAATTATTTTATTTTCACTTGTCAAACCCAAGTTCATGTGCCTGACGCACAGTGAGGCCCAACTGAAGGAAAGATGGGTGTTGGGAGCACAGAAAGGGTACGACAGGGCAATGCAAGGAGCATGGGGCAACTTCTGCTCTGAAGACCGGAACTCCTTATGGTTGGGGGAGGAGGGGAGAGCTCTCATAGATAAAATTGAAGGGAATGGCTGCAGGCTGTGTGACCCCGACTGGTTGGTGGGGAGGGAACACGGGGATGATCCAGGAACCTCAATCATCAGCCTTCTGTTTCCAGCGAGTCTGGGGTCCATGTGCTTGTGCTCAGCCTGAAGTCACCCTCCCCCACTTGGGCAGAGGCCTTGGTTCCAGCAGAAGAACTCAGAGCTGTGGAGCAGATTGTTCTGTATATCCCTTGAGAAGGAACCAGGACTCTGCCCCATGGCTGCACTATTGCTTTTTTTTTTTTTTTCCTTTGTCTTTTTAGGGCTGCACCTGTGGCATATGGAGGTTCCCAGGTTAGGGGTCAAATCAGAGCTACAGCTGCTGGCCTACACCACAGCCACAGCAACCCCAGATCTGAGCCTCATCTGGGACCTACACCACAGCTCATGGCAACACCGGACCCTTGACCCACTGATCGAGGCCAGGGATCGAACCCGAATCCTCATGAATACTAGTCGGGTTCATTACCCCTGAGCCACGATGGGAACTCCCACACTATTGTTTTGTGATGGGCTTTCCTCTCCACATTCCTTCTCTCTTCTAATCAGTAACTGTGTAAATCTACCCTTTGGAACCCAGGGAAGATCTAGGAGGCTGAAACCGTTTTCCTACGAAGAAACGAGGGACACAGAAAGGCTTTTGTCCCCAAGAGTGCCTCACAGGGCTCTGCTCCGTTTCCTTAGGGCCAAGTGTATAAATATATATGTATGAAGAAGTACACATATATATGTATATCGCAAACCTAGATAAATTGTATATGTATGAATGTCATCATAGGAGAGTGAGGTATCTAAAAAGGTATGTATGTAAAAGAGGAAATTGGGGGAGTTCCTGTTGTGGCTCAGTGGTGAACGAATCCAACTAGGAACCATGAGGTTTCGGGTTTGATCCCTGGCCTCGCTCAGTGGGTTAAGGATCCAGCATTGCCGTGAGCTGTGGTGTAGGTTGCAGACACAGCTCAGATCCCGTGTTGCTGTGGCTCTGGCGTAGGCCAGCGGCTACAACTCTGATTCGACCCCTAGCCTGGGAACCTCCATATGCCGTGGGAGCCGCACTAGAAAAGGCAAAAAGACCAAAAAAAAAAAAAAAAAAGAGGAAATTGGGAATAGCGTTGGGACCTAAATGCCAGGATCTCTGAGGCTTAATCCTATTGCAGCTCATTCCCTGGGCGGGGTTCAAGTGGACCCTATATTAGTTGTCTACTGCTGCTTAGCAAATGCCCCCAAATATAGTGGTTTACAGCAATAATCCTTCTTTACGTCTCCTGGTCCTATGGGTCAGAAGTTTAGACCGTTGCCCCTGGGTGGTTGGTATCTGCCCCATGGTGTCCTCTGCAGGGGATTCGAGAGAGGGGCAGGACCATCTGACAGCCATCTCTCGGAGGCCTGGCGGTTCATGCTGTCTGGTGGCTTCTGGTTGGGAAACACACACATGGCCTGTCCACGTGGCTTGGGATCCCTCAGGGCAGAGGGGCTGCAATTCAAGGACAAGCACCCCAACAAAGCAAGGCAGAAGCCATCCCTCTCCATGGCCCAGCCTGGAAAGTCCCCCAGGCAATCTGCCTGCATCTGTTGGTGAGGCAGATACAGGGCTTCCCCTGGGTTTAAGGGGTGGGACTGTCTCAGCTCCCGATGGAGGAGGTCAATGCTGCATTGGAAGAAAAGATGGTGGGGTGGAAGAGACAGCGGTGTGACCTTCTCTGCAACATGCAACCTGCCCAGCCACTAGCAAGGGCTTTGGGTAAATCCACAGCCAGAAACAGACATGGGAACTAAAAGAAGGTAGGGAGGAGCAGGGGAAGGGAGGAGGGAAGGGGGAAAGAGGAAAGGAATTCTGTAGTGATGTGCATAAAACGAAAGCAGTAGTCAAGCTGAATCTTCCTAGAATACCATAATGAACTGAAATCTCTCAGAATCTGTACTAAGCATTCCATGTTTAGAGCACATCTTGAAAGAAAGCAGATTCAGGAACTCCTTCATAACAGGGTGTCACGTGGATTGTCTGACAAGTGGATTTTGTGCAGAACTGAACTTTCATGTGCCAATTTAGGGCTGGGGTGTTTTGTTTTTTTTTTAAATCACCTTTATCTTCACATACATTGGAGGGGGTACAAAGAAAAGCCATAGCGTTTCGTCATAATTCTTGCCTCGTGCGTGGCGTGTGCATGTGGGCCATGTGGGTGGGGGGTGTATTTGGTATGTGCGAGTGGTGTGTATGTATACAAAACAGAACGAGTGAAAAAGAAGGAATGTTTGCAGTTGTTTAGTTGCTTGTGGGGTGTGAGACTTGTTACCTTATTGGACAGACTGACAGGCCAGGACCCCCTAAGCCAGTTGCTTCTCATCCAGTGACCCCTCCCTTCATAAAATGAGGGTAGAAACACCCACCCCCCCCCCTCAGCCCGTGCCTCTGTGGCACCCTGCCTCCTCTTGGGAACCCAGGTTCAATGCCTGAATTTTCTTAGAAACGTATTTGTGTGCCCTAGACTCTGCACCAGGCACTAACAGAATGGTGTGGCCAGGCTGATGGCCCCACTTTTCCTTCAGCATAAACCAAAGAAACGGGAGTCTTTGGAGGTGGCTAAGCATACTGCAGGTGCTCAGTAAACGCTGTGATTCCAGAGAGCTCCACGCCCCAGCTTCTTTGCGTCTTCCCTGAGTGGCAGCACGCAGGGCTGGAACCCTTCCAGCCAACCAGTCTGGGCATGTTCTGCTCAGAACAATTAGCATCTTCTGCACGGAGTGGTGACCGTCAGTGCCAGAGGATGACAGAGAAACCAAACAAGTGTGTTTTCAGATTCTTTAAACCGAACAAAAACTTCAACTTCAAAAGCACTGGGTTCCTGTTAACAGTCATGAGTTTGCGTAACGTTACCTGGAAGCACCACAGACTGAGACAGCAGCTCCGGAAAACCAGCCAGGTAATTGCCCCTTAGGAGCCAAGTATGAGCGCTGTGACATTTTACGCACAGCGCACCAAACAAAGTAGCATGTTTTTTGTGTATTCTGCCCCACCGTCCCCCTGGCCTTCTGTTTGAAAGCCTCTTAGGAAAACACAGCATTAAAACAGCCAGAAAGCCTTTGCAGAGACCAGGAGAGAAATGATCTTGGATCTCTTAGGAACAGTCTCGTTGCCACCGTGGTTTTCATAAGATGAAGTCTTTTCAACTGCCCATCTTCAGCTTCTTCCCCTCCTGCTTCCAAGGTTTCCAGGGTCCCTTCTCTGTTCCTTGGGGGAAAGTCTCTTACTTTGTAGTTATAATTGTGTGGGAAGCCCCAGGAACCCACAGGGAAGACAGCTGGCATTTTGCAGCCTTTGTTTATAAATTACATGCCAACCACAATAGCTGTTTGGAATCTTACTCCCATTTCTCTCTCTCTCTCTCTTTTTTTTTTTTTTTTTTGGTCTTTTTAGGGCCGCACCCGCAACTGGCATACAGAGATTCCCAGGCTAAGGGTCAAATCAGAACTGTGGCCACCGGCCTTCACCACAGCCACAGCATCACCAGATCTGAGCTGTGTCTGCAACCCACACCACACCTCATGGCAACGCCGGATCCTTAACCTACTGAGCGAGGCCAGGGATCAAACCCACAACCTCATGGATACTAGTCAGATGCATTTCCGCTTAGCCACGATGGGAAGTCCTTTTTCCTTTCTCTTAAAAACTATGTCTGGTCAGTGGCCCAAATATAACCCAGATGGGCAAGAATCTCTTTTGGAATCTCTCTTCTGGATTACGCTACATACAGATTTCATTTCCAACTTAGCGTAGAGTGTATTACTATGTGTTTCAGAGTGTAAGTACTAGGTATTGACTTAAATATAGATTCCGCGCTGACAGACTAGAGGGTCAAATCCCAGGCCAAGGGTCAAATCAGAACTGTGGCCACCGGCCTACGCCACAGCCACCGCATCACTAGATCTGAGCTGTATCTGGAACCTATACCACACCTCATGGCAACGCGAGGAATTCCTATTTCCAGGAACCAGTCTTTTTTCCTCATTCTCTAGTGATAACCTTTGAGGAATTTGCTCATTCTCCCCCATAACTATGTAGAAAAGTTGGAGGTTGGATGGGAATATAGAATGAGAAAAAAAAAAGAAAGGAATAAAAACAAGGAAACCTAAACCCTTGAATTAGCACTCACATATTTTTGAACAGCAATCAAATATGTGGGTCTCAAAGCTTCTGAAGATTCTCAGTCCATCACCCAAAGACTGAGCAGCACGGAGCTTGGAATGGGGGTACCTACCCCCTGACGCAAGGAGGCCAGTGGAGCTTGACTGCACCAGAGAGCCTGCAAAGTACCAGGTGACTGTGCCTCGGTTCTGGGGTGCAGCCCAACCCTAGCCCTGCCCCAGGGGAACTCAGCAAACAAAACTTAGATTATCTTAATAAAAGGGACGACTGAAGTCCTACCTCTGCTGGAAGCCATGATGTTATCGTGTCCTAATTGACTTCCAGTTTGTCACCCTCAGCTCTTTTCTGTATGGAGCCAGTGTTCCTTTACACCTGAAATCTCCTAATGAAGCACACCAAGGCTTTTACCATCAGAGGATGCCTAATGAGGAAGCTGAGTTGCATAACAAAGCGGCCTCCCGACTCACCCACCTCCACTCTTGTGTAACAAGGCCTTGGAAATTGGGTGGCACTCACACCAAAACCTCAAGCAGGTCTCTCTTCAGGAATCACTCTGTACCTGGGGAATTGGAAGCTCTGCCCATGGTGGCACCGAGCCAGCTATGGGCTAGCCCTACAGAAACAGGCAAAGCTAGGTCTCTCTTCTTTAAAAAAAAAAAAAATGTCATTGAAGTATAGTTGATGTACAATTTTTTTAAACTCCTGCTCTACTGTAAAGTGATTCAGTTGTACATACATACATTCTGTTCTGTGTACTTTTCCATTATGGTTTATCACAGGATGCGGAACAGAGTTCCCTGGGCTATACAGGGCGGCCTTGCTGTTTATCCATATGCTGTACATAATAGTTTGCATCCGCTCATCCCAAACTCCCAGTCCCTCCCTCCCCCGCCCTCTCTTTTACCCAATCAGAAGACAGACAGCCAAACTGGGAAAAAAAAAAAAAAGAAAGAAAACAATATGAGAGACCTGTGAGATAATGTAAAGTATCCCAGTCTATACATAATAGGGATCCCAGAAAGCTGTGTCTCCGGATGTTTCTAGCTTAGCCACCACTGGCAGGAGGTTGTGAGATATAATTAGTCTTGGCCCTGTAACTTGTTAAACAAAAAAAAAATACCGTGATATCTTAGTCTTTGATTTATACGCACAACACACACATCCATAGTGTAAATTATGAACGACTGACCTATACGAAGAGCCATGTGTTTGTTTAAATGCCCATGATTGCTGTACAGACTTGAGGTATGTAGCAGTCAGGATTCACCTTAGGAAACCAAAAAGTTCTAGGTACTTGGTTAAGAAAAGGTTTAATCCTTGGCATTAAGTGCTTAAAAAAAATTATTGAAGAAACAGGTTTTAGGCGAGGGTTCTTGGAATGACTCTTGAAACAATGAGAACCAGCCCAGTTGGGGAATGATTGCCTCTGAGGTCATTGCTGGAGCGATGCCATGGTTAGGTTCAGAGCCACTGGGGCTATGCCCCAACACATCCAGGAGTGACTTTCCTCAATGCTCAAGAAATCAGAGGACTAACATGGGGGAAACTGGGAGGAGAAAGCAACAAAAATAGAAGCCACAGGAAAAATACCCAGCTTTAACCCTGCCTTCCCAATCCTTCTCCAGACCAGCAAACTTTTCCTGGAAAGAGCTAGATAGTAAATATTTTTTTGATCTTTTTTTTTTTTTTTTGGTCTTTTTAGGGCCACACCCGCAGCATATGGAGGTTCCCAGGCTAAGGGTTGAATTGGAGATGCAGCTGCCAGCCTACACCACAGCCACAGCAAAGCAGAATCCAAGCCCCATCTGCGACCTACACCACAGCTCACGGTAAGGCCCGATCCTTAACCCACTGAGTGGGGCCAGGGATCGAACCCACATCTTCATGGATCCTAGTTGGGTTCGTTATCACTGAGCCATAACAAGAACTCCTAGATAGTAAATAGTTTTAGTTCTCTGGGCCATGGAGTCTCTATTACAGCTACTCAGCTGGTCCCAAAGCAGCACAGATATATGTAAACAAAGAGTATTCTGTGCTGCTGTTCACAAAAGTAGATGGCCCACCAGATTCAGTCTAAGCCAACCCTTGCTCTAGTGATTCTAAATAGAACTTGTTTACCTCCAGAATCCTCCATGTGAGGGAATTTGCAAAATGTAGTTTTTAGTTTTTCAACCACATGGCCCTGGAAGAGTGTGCCTGCTGAAATCATGTTGTTTCTGCTGCTTTTACATGTTTGAATAAAGGAGAAGCATTAGCCGGAATGAAAGGTATGTGCCAAACCTCAAGTGCTGTGGTGATTTTACCTAGGAAAGAGTTACTCAAGTTATTCGTGAAGAATAGCTGCAGTTAGAGTCACATGTGATGAATTTACGACAATTTACTGTTATTCTCCAAGAACTCTGTCCTCTGCATGGCTCAGGAAGAGGGAGAGGAAATGACGTCATCACCACTGTATCCTGCAAGGGTTTGATGCTGGGACTCATCTTTGCAATCCCCCCAAGAGGTTTTTCATGGAGGTGGTTCCAGGGGCTTCCATTTGATCATTTCTAGCAGAGAGGCCCTCAACTACTCAATAAGGGAACCCATGTGAGGATACAGCCAATTGTTGAGCATGTCTATCTTTTTCCTTAATTATTAAGATACAGTTGGAGTTCTCATCGTGGGATCAGCGGTAATGAACCTGACTAGTATCTTTGAGGACACGGGTTCAATCCCTGGCCCCTCTCGGTGGGTTAAGGATCTGAGCTACAGTGTAGGCTGTAGATGAGGCTCAGATCTGGCTTTGCTGTGGCTGGGGTGTAGGCCAGCAGCTGTAGCTCCAATTCGACCCCTGGGATCTTCCATGTGCCACAGGGGCAACCCTATGAAAGCAAAAGTAAAAAAAAAAAGTTATAGTTGGTTTATAATATTGCATAAGTTTAAAGTGTAAAACACAGACATTCCCAATTTTTAAAAGTTATGCTTCATTTCTCATTATGAACATTTCTGTCTTAACTATACATTCAGGGACTAAGAAAATAACCATAAGATGGGCTTCCAGAACTACTAGGCCTACCAGAAAACAGACATGGGTTTTGACCCCATTTATCCCCTGCACTTCCTGCCCTCTATGAAGTCATAATTCTAGGGGAGAGTCACATCAGCTCAGAGCCTATGCCTATGACTCCCTGAAAATCTGGGTTTCCACTTCCCTCCTGCATGGCCATCCTGGTTAATGGCTCAGATCATGTTTAAGAAGGTAGGAGAAGACCCACACTATGTTCTTATGGCAGCTTCTCAGGGTCTGAGCTCAAGAGAACCAACAGCTCCTTACTCACGACTCCAGAGTGTGGAGTTCCCGTCATGGCTCAGTGTTTAACGAATCCTACTAGGAACCATGAGGTTGTAGGTTCGATCCCTGGCCTCGCTCAGTGGGTTAAGGATCTGGCGTTGCCATGAGCTGTGGTGTAGGTTGCAGATGCTGCTCAGCTCCTGCGTTGCTGTCGCTCTAGTGTAGGCCAGCAGCTACAGCTCCAATTCAACCTCTAGCCTGGGAACCTCCATATGCTGCGGAGCAGCCCAAGAAATGGCAAAAAAAGACAAAAAAGAAAAAAGAAAAAAAAAAGACCCCAGAGTGTTGACTCAAGAACTTTTCAGTTTTGGACATCAAGCAATGTGTCCATCTACCTCATGGACCACTGTGAATCACTGTGACCAGTGAGCCTCCCCTTGGAGACCTATGGGCTGGACACTTTGACGCCAGCTTAGTCCTGCTGGTCAACGTGGTCACTCTCATTTTGTCTCTGAAGTAGGGGTCCTGGATAAGGCCTACTGACATTTCTAGCCAGCCACATGTAGGAGAACTCACCATCATGGGATCATGATAGGATCGTGTCTTTGCGTTTGTTCAGTGAAACAAACACCATGTATTTAACACAGACTTCATGCTTGATTTCTTTTCCTATTTATATGTGACTGATAACTATGGGAACCCGTGTCTTTGTTGTGTTGAAGTGTTTACAACAAACACAAAATTTGGAATTACTTGAGATGGTGCCATGTGGAATTTTGTCTCTTTGCTGACACTGAAGATAAAGTTGGGGGAAGCAGGCCTTACAGGGGTGTTCCCTGTAATCAGCCAGAACTAGAGTCACTGATGGATAAGAAACCCTTCATGAACCAGAAATCAGTTTAGTGCAAGTTTCTTAAGAAATCTTGTCCCATCCCCATTGTAATAGCAAACTCTGAGAAATTCCATAGGTTCCTGAGATTTGGGGTGATATGTCTGTGGCAGCTCGACTTAGAAGCAGAGTAAGGCAGTGAGGGGCACCCCACTTGGAGAACTGCTTCTCTATAGAGTAAGCATGAGTCTGGGGCACAACCCTGGTTTCTCCGCATCATGGGGCAGAACTGCCAACAATGAAGATGAAATTCCTGCCTCTGGGAAGAAGGACACCAAAAGGATGGCTTTGTGCTTAGGACCAGATGAGCTTAGTCTGAAAGTCCAGAATCCAGAACCAAACTGCCCGAGTTTGCATCCCACCTCCATCTCTTGCTGAACAAGTTCCTGATGTGTGTCTTAGTTTCCTTATCTATAAAACGGGGATGAGAGAGATTGTTTCAAGAGTGAATGAATTAATTCATGTAAAACATCTTAAGCTGAGTCCACACTCAATGCAGTAGATACCTCAATACAAACAAGTTTTTGGATCCCTTGGGGGAATGTACCTCAAATTAAGAGTATTTCAAACTTTCCAGAGTTTTGAGTTTGTTCAGTGAAACAAACTCAATACAGTAGATGCCTCGTCGATATTGGTTGGGGTTGAGGGGTGGGCAGGGATTAGAAATGAAGACAGAATGATACAGGGCTGACCTCATAACTGGGCTTTGCTTACCCCATATGATGTTTGGATGGGATCGTACTATTTTTCCCCAAATCTTTCTTTTGTAAATGAAGTCCTCTTTCAATAAAGACCCTAAAGGTAAAACAAACAAACAAAAAACAAACAAAAAAACATATAGTTCAAGACTTGCCTCTCAGGCAAAAAGCACAGTAGGAAAACTTGTGGCTCATGTTGCTGCCCAGCTGTTCCTACCTAATCAATTGCTCCAGGCCTAGGCGTCATGGAGCAGTAGCCACTCTGCAAGTGGCCGCTGAATGTCTCAGCTCTGGATCTGCTGATGTTTCCAAGGATGGTTAAGTGAAAGAATAGCCACTTCTCTTCCTTTCCTCCTTCCCTCCTTCTCCCCTCCCTCACACTCTTGGTGTTTGTTGAACTAAACTGAATCCTAGCAGAAGTTCTATATCATCTTCTAAAAAGTTTGAAATACTCTTGATTTTTTCTTTCTTGGCCACTCTGCAGCATATGGAGTTTCTGGGCCAAAGATCAGATCTGAGCCTCAGATGCGACCGACACAAAGCCAGATCTTCAGCCCACTATGCTGGTCCAGGAATAGAATCTTCATCCTGAGACACTACCAATCCCATTGCACCAAATCAGGAACTCCATAGAAAGTTTGAAATATGCTTAACTCTAGCTACATTCCCTCAAAGCATCCAAAAAGCTTGCTGCTCCAAGAAATGAGATGTGTGCCAGATGGAGTCGCCTGTGATAAATGGTCTATTTCATAAGTTTTTCTGGGCTAAGTTCAGGGTTTACTGTCCAGCCCACTCACCTGCCACAGACATTTCCTCTGAGCTCAGGGGACCATGGCATAGGCAGCCACATCCTCTGTCTTCAAGCACAGTCAGTTCAGTTATCTGTGCCTATCAGGGAGCCCATAGGCTCGGTGCGAAATAAATGTAAACACTCTGAATGCATATGTCTGGGCATAAGCTTGTTGGCATCAACAGCCTTGAGGGCCACTAGAGCAGTGTTCTACTCAACAATGGAACCAGGGGGCTCCTTCCAGGTAGCAGTCCCAGAACCCTAAGCCAGAGAGATGGTAAAGATGAGAGGCCAGATCCATCAAAGGAGGAGGAGTAAAGAGAGAAAACAGAATGCATATGACACCAGTGGCCTGGCTAATTTAGCCCAATCCTCTTTGAGAACAGCTAAAACAGCAAGCAAGCATATATTTTAAAAAGGAAAGGAAAGGAAAAAGAATTGCCTGAATGCACTAGGGACAAAAACAGCCAGCAAAGAATTAATAGGGAAAGAGCTGGGAGCTAGAGGAAGGACAGGGAGGTGAGCTCAGTCTTTCCAGAATTGTTTACCAACTCCAAAAAAAAAAAAAAATCTGTTAGTGGGAATCAAGAGTCCCTGGCAAATTTTCAGTTGAGGAGATAAAACCTGGAGCCCAGTGCCATCCAAAGGGCAAGAGAATCCCAAAGGCTACCCATATTCTGGTTGGGGACCATGAAGGGCTACTTCCTAGGAATAAGGGTGACCCAAATATTAATCATCCCTCAGAGGGACTGAATTCCTTCTTCAAATCATGTGTGAAACTGGGTTATTGTCATTGTCTTAACTTCCAGCCAGGAGAAAGCACAAATCCTTCCTGGAGAAAGATGACATCAGCCTAGGCCTAAAATCATTCATACTATTTGTCATATATGACATATGACCTTCAGTCAGAAATACCAAACACCCATGAGACAAAAGCACAGGAACATAAACCAAGAGAGGCCAATAGAAAATAGAAGTTCCCAAGAGTTCCAAAATCTCAGGAACTCCCCCCAAAAATGGAGTCATCAGAACCAGACTTTTTAAAAACATTTTTTATTTTGGAAACTTTTAAGCCTATATCAAATAAATTAGTATAATGAACCCCCATGTATAAATTATCCATCTTCAATCACTTTACACACACACGTGCACACACACGTATACACGTTTGGTGAGCATTTTAAAACAAATCTGAGACATAATATCATTTAATCTCTAAAGACTTCAACATATGATTCTAACAACCTAACAATCATACATTATTATATCCACTAAAATTAACAATAATTGCTCAAGAGAATGTAAAACCCAGTTTAAGTCACATTCTTGAAATCTACCCTTAATATGTTCAAGCAGATTAAGAGCAAGATCCAAGTTTATGAATGAATATTGGAAACTTTTAAAGAAAACCAGTGAATGTTATAAAACAGGAAAAAATAAAATTATTCATACTAAATCTCAATTAATGGACTTAACAGCAGACCAGACACAACCAAGGAGAAAATATGTGAATAGGAATATAGATTTGAAGAAACAATTCTAGGATTTTCCACTGTGGTTCAGCAGGTGAAGAGCCCACCCTAGTGCCTGTGAGGATGTGTGTTTGATCCCTGCCCTCACACAATGGGATTGTCACAAGCCGAGGCATAGGTTGCAGATGTGGCTCAGATCCAGCTTTGCTGTAGCTGTGGTGTAGGCAGCAGCTGCAGCTCTGATTCAACCCCTAGCCTGGAAACTTCCTTGAGCCTTGTGTGTGGCCAAAGAAAGAAAGAAAGAAAGAAAGGAAGGAAGGAAGGAAGAAAGAAAGAAAGAAAGAAAGAAGAAAGAAAAGAAAGAAAGAAAGAAAGAAAGAAAGAAAGAAAGAAAGAAAGAAAGAAGAAAGAAAGAAAGAAGAAGGAAAGAAAGAAAGAAAGAAAGATTGATTCTAAATAAAGCACAAAGAAACTAACAGATGGAAGGAAAGATAAGAGACAGAAACTATAGTCTCCTGTCTAGAGCTAACAGACAGACTACAGCAGAAGCAATGTGAAAAGCTATTGGATGATGATTTCCCCAAATTGATCAAAGACATTGTATTGAACACAATGTATGCCACTTGTTGGATTCATTCATTCATTTCTGACTCCAAAGACCTTGACCCCTTGGTCACTATCAAGCTACAGCTTCCACCATGTCATGTCCAAAAGCCAGGAGTCTTGGCCTCACTCCTGGGTGACATTCAGCTCCTTCATGTTCTGTTTTGGCAGCTGTGATGGTGGGAGCTGCAGCAACTCCAGTGCACAGGCGTGGCCTCCCCAGACTCTCTGGGGCTCCTGCTCCACCACCGCTTATCAACTCAGCTGAGGCTTGGGATCTGACTTCTCCAGGACAACATACTGAGAAGTATGGGGGTGCCAAACCCTCAAGGGGAACTTTGATAAAGGGAGACAAGAAATAAGAGTGCCAGCAAATAAGCTCTCTCTTTCTTCTGATGGGCTATTCTAGACAGTGTTTTTCTATTTAGCCTCCCTGAAGTTACCCTGAATAATGAGCACCCTTCTGTGTCACTCCATTAAGCTATAGTCAGCACTTGTTTGCATTTGCTTCTCTTCCTTCCTCTTCACTGTCTTTCATGCTCACAGTCCTGCAACAATTTAATAGCAACAATCTTGTCCACAGCATGTGTATACCAGAATTTTGTCAGCTATTCCACTAAAGATGGACATCTGATGGTTTTCTGTGTTTTGCTATTATAAAAATGCACAAAAATATCTTTGGACATATGTTTCTGTGTATTATCTTTTCTTTAATTTCTTGTAAAATATGTTAAAAGTGGGATTTAACTGATACTGTCAGATTGCTTCTCCTAGAAGTTGTAGTAATTGATATTCCATTCAGGAAAATTATGAGGGGCCAGCTTCTCAAACTCTTTTCACATATTGGGTCCTATCATTTTTTTTCTAAATTGTTCAAATTTGCTAGAAAATTTGATTGTTTTGTTGCTCTAATTTGAATCGTCCTGGAACTAGGGAAATAGGGAATTGTAGTCTTTCCTCACTTTTTGCTTTTATCTTGCCTGTGCATATCATTTAATATTTTTTCAACTAGATTTTTCTTTTTCCTTTTCTTAGAAGTTCTTTATATAGGAGAACTATTAAACTGTTGTCTGTACACATTGCAAACATTTCGCCCTGTTTATCATTTATGGCTCTCTATAATATCCTTTACCAAATAGAAATGTTTGACACCTGCTGTTAAACTGTCACCATTATGATCTTTGAGGTTTGTCCATCACTTGAGAAGGACTTACTCACTCTAAGATTAGACAAATGCTTTTCTCCATTTTCTTCTACTATTTTTATAGGTTTGTTTTGCAGTTAGCTATTTAAAACACTTGGGATTTATTTGCATGGAACAAGGTAGGGGGTCAGTCTTTTTTTTTTTTTTTTTGCTTCCAAATGAATGATTGTTATTCCCTCAACTATGAATCCCTTTCCACTTCCTACTTACCAATATCATTCCAGACTTTTTCAGGAAGCAAGTTCTGCCCTATCATTCATGGGAAGTTGACCCCATGCTACTCTGTAGTCACTCTAATTTGTCGAATTTCTTTCCCCAGTTTGGTTCAAAAGTGGGTGTGCTGTCCAGTTCTAACCAAAAGGGTGTGAGGAGAGTTGTGTGGTCTTTGGGGAAAGGATGGTCTTGCTTATCTGGGTCAGCATCCAGAAGCTGCCACTGCTCTTCTTCCTCTGGAAGGGGTCCTGAGTGGGAAGAGGCGGGGGCCTGCTACAGCCTTTGACCCCCTGTGGTGGGGAGAGCTGACCAGGAGGGCGGAGCCAAGAGACTCAGGGAAGTTCTAAAGGCTGCACATCTCTAAGCTCATCTCATTGCGCATCCTCCCATAAGAGCATTTAATAGTCTTCCTTCATGTTCTATTAAGTAAATGCATCATTAAATTCATTTCCATTCACTTTCTAGCTTTTATTTTTATTATAAATGGGGTAGTTTTTCCATTTAATGCCTATCGATTGATATTATTTTTAAAGGTATTGATTTCTATTCACTTTGTGTGCAAAATTATCTTTTAATTCGATAGCTTAATGTTTTAAATTTGTGTTGCATTTTCCACACCTGCAATCCTAAATAAAGATGATTTTGATCCTTCTGCTCTAACAGTTGTATGATATTCTTCCTCTCACTTTATTACATTAGCTAGACCCTCTAGAACGGTGCCGTTTAATAGTGATGATAGAGAGCTCTGCAATCATGTTCCACATTTTAGTTGCTTAATATGTCTCAACACGACATACAGATTTTTGATAAATTGCCCTCCTTATGTTGAAGGAGCTAACTCCTAGCACTATTTCATGTACCGCTTATGTTACCAATAGCATTATTTTAAATATTTTTAAATATGTTGATATAATTATACAGTCCTTTAATACGTTTATGGAATGAGTTGGCTAAACATGTTGAATCATGTTCACAGTCCTGGTGTAAATTCTACCTGGTCAAGCAAGATTTGTTTTCTAATTCGCTGTTGCATTTGATTCACTAACATTTTAGGGTGCTTTGGGTTTTGCCTGTGTATTTACAAATGGAATTGATCCATTGTTTTCCCTATTAACTTATTTTCTGTAAGATCAGATTTAGGGATTAAAATTATAATGAGTGAAATATGAAATAAATGAGAAATTGTCTTCATTTTCTGTGATCTGCCACATTTGTTTGGATAACAGGAAAACTACGTCTTATTAATTGAGACGTGTCCTCTAGGGGCACCATGCTCCATCAAACGGAGTGATGTATTCCCTAGTGCAGAGAGTACCGCAAAACTGTTTTCTTGCCTGAATAAACAGCTTCTTTGAAGTCAGAGAAACAACACTGGTTTATCAGGCCCATACATTTTAACCTTTAGAAAAGACATAAATTTAGGAAAAGCATTCCAAATCTTCTTAAAAATCAAATAATATTTCATGCTCAAATTATACTGTCAAATCCAATATTCTATATTGGATCAATATTATTCTTATTATCAATATTATTCTTCATGAGAAATGTACTATTAAATGGCTTCATTGAAACACATAAAATACATTTTTGAGATGATGGAAATTGCCTCATAAAGGATTCATACAGACCCTCACAGCGACCAGAACCACAGAAGACCATAAAACTAAAATTTGTTAGCAGAAATGTACAAGAATAGCCCAATTCACGGAGCCTAAGGAAATGGTCACTTGGCACAAACAATTACTCATCCCTTTCCTTCTTTACTAGGATACAGTGAAGATAAAAAGGGTTTCCACAAGAATGCTTCAGGGTGTTTCAAAGGAAGCTGCATTTGCTGTATAATCACCATTATTGCTGAGATTGCCAGCTTAAAAATGATCCATCTCTAGGATGACAAAAAGGTATGGCCATTTATGGTATTTGCAAAGACTTGGGCTATGAGAAAGGATTATTATTCTTGGCTCTGCCATAGAATGGAATTATTCAATAGGTACCATGTGCCAGAAAACAGTAGGTTTTTCCAGAGAGCTCTCAAGCTAAAACTGGATGATTGTTGTCTAATCTTGGACCCGTTATTAAAGGAGACATAATCATATTATTAAGTCATCCCAACTGAGAAAAATTCATATAATTTTAGACTTGAAGACTCACGTAGAATGATGTGATCTGGATCTACTGCTTTATAGAAGGTCAGTGGATTCTCAAGGCGAAATGTCTGTAAAAGATGGCAGTTATTCTTCAGGGAGACCAGAAATGGCACAAGAGTTTGAGGAAACAGTGGTGAGCAAACATAAATGGTCCTAGCTCTCAAAATGTTTACAACCTAAAGGAAGAACATAAAGATCAAAGATAATCATGAATGGTAACCATGCCAGGAGATAATTAGCTTGACTCATGATCATTTCATTACGTACATGTATGTCAAATCATCATATAGTACACTTTAAATATATACAATTTTTATTGTCAAAATAAATACGTAGGACCCCCTGCCTCCACCAAATACAAAAATTAACTCAAAATGGATCATAAATCTAAAGGTGAGGACTCAAACTGTAAGAGGAAATAACTATAGAAGAGAATATAGGAGTAAAACTTCATGATCTTGGGTTAAAGAAGGATTTCTTAAATTCAACAGCAAAAATACAAATGATAAAAGGAAAAACAGACAAGTTAGAATTCTTCAAAATTAAGACTTTTCGCACCTCAAAAGACAGTATCAAAAAAGTGAAAAGGGACATTCCCATTGTGGCTCTGTGGTAACAAGCCCCACAAGTATCCATGAGGATGCGGGTTCCGTCCCTGGCTTTGCTCAGTGGATTGCGGATCCAGTGTTGCAGTGAGCTGTAGTGTAGGTTGCAGACGTGGCTCAGATCCCACGTTACTGTAGCTGTGGCGTGGGCCAGAAGCTGTAGCTTCGATTTGACCTCTAGCCAGAGAACTTCCATGTGGCACAAGTGCAGCCCTAAAAAGCAAAAACCAAAAAAAAAAAAAAAAAGTGAAAAGATGATCAACAGAAGGATATAATAAATATATTATCATATGAAAATTGTATGCCTGATAAGGGACTTGTATCTGAAACACTGAAAAACTCTTACAACTAAACAGTAAAAAAAAAAGACAAACCAGTTTAAAAACGGGCAAAGGAACTGAATAGGCATGTTTCAAAAGAAGATATACGAATGGCCAATAAGCACGTGAAAACATCATTAGTCATTAGGGAAATGCAAATCAAAACCACAAGGCAAAAACCACTTCACACTCACTAGAATGGCTCTAATAAAAAAAAAAAAAAAAAAAAAAGACAGACAACAAGAAGTACTGGCAAGGATGTGGAGAAACAAGAACCCTCAAACATTTTTGGTGGGATCGTAAAATGGAGAAGCCCCTTTGAAAAACAGTTTGGAAGTTCCTCAAAAATTAAGCATAGAGTTACCGTATGACCCCTCAATTCTACTCCCGAGTATGTACCCAATAAAAATTCAAAACAGGTATTGAAACAAAGATATGTACGTGCATTTCCACAGCAGAATTGTTTGCCATAGCCAAAAGGTGGAAATGTCCCAAATGTCCATCCGTGGATAACTAAATAAACAAATTACGGTAAATACATACAACGGTATATTATTCATCATTTACAGGAATGAAGTATGGCACATGTTGTAAACATTATGCTATAGCTGAATGGACCTTCAAAACATTATGCCAAATGGAAGAAGGCAGACACGAAAGGTCACGTACAACTCCAGCCATACAAAATGGCCAGAATAGATAAACTCAGGTTGTTCTTTGCCAGGAGCTGGGGAGAATGGGAGTCACTGCTTAATGGGTACGGGGTTTCCTTTGGGGGAGGATGACAAGGATGTTTTGGGACTAAGAAATCATGATTGTACAACATCGTGACTTTACTAAATGCCACCAAACTATTCACTTTAAAGTGGTTAATTCTATGGTATGTGGATTTCAGCACAATAAGTTACTTTTAAAAAGCAGATACCCATGGAGTTCCCATCGTGGCTCAGCAGAAACGAATCTGACTGGCATCCATGAGGACGCAGGTTCGATCCCTGCCCTTGCTCAGTGGGTTAAGGATCTGGCGTTGCCGTGAGCTGTGGTGTAGGTCGCAGACATGGCTCGGATCCCACGTTGCTGTGGCTGTGGTGTAGGCTGGCAGCTACAGCTCTGATTCAACCCCTGGCCTAGGAATCTCCATTTGCCGTGGGTCCAGCCCTAAAAAGCCAAAAAAGGGGCAGATAATCATATGATGAGTCGCCGCTACTCTTCTTATAGCACATGAGAGAAAACAGAGACAAGACCGCAAACAAAACACAACCTCAAAAAAACTGTCGTTAATGTCTTCAGAGAAAGAACAGAAAACCTTATATCCATAAATCGAGAAGAGTGGGCATAAAAAAGAATAATCAAAGATTACGACCGGCTCCTGGGAATTAAAATTATAAAAGTTGAAATAAACCTGGAACTTAGGAAAAGAGGATTTGGAAGAAAAATGTAGAAAATGAGCAGGGCTGGTCTGAGCGGGCCAAGACGGAGGAGGAGGAGGATAGAGGCGAAAGGACCAGCTAAGAGCTCCAAGCACTGGGATAAAAAATTCAGACCACTCTCCAGTTTTGAGGATTCCATCCTTTGCCAACTCGGATGGAGGATGACAGTGTGCAAATTATCTGCAGGTCCGATTTCTGCCTAGTCACGGGGCAGAGGAGTCCGGACCCAGCCTGGGATTTGCTCATCTGGGCCGGGTGCCCAGCTGGGGGCACCAAAGGAGTGAGTCCTGGAAGGGCGCCTTTGTGAAATTCACACAAAAGGGGAGCAGTGGGCCAGGAGGGTACTAGCACAGGACAGCAGTTTGTCCCTCAAGGCACAGCTGCCTTACAGGCATCACCTCCACCCAAGATGCTGCTTGACCCCAGAGGGTGAGTGACAATGCTTGTCTGACAAGGGAGAGCAGACTTTTGACACCTGGCTGTGTTCTAGAAGCATGGCCAGGGCTCTTTGCTCTTCCAAAGCGGTCCTCCAATGGTCAAGCTCCCACTGAGCTCTCACAACACAGCATCCTTCTCCCGGGTCTTCTCTGCACGCCCCCCACCCACAGAGGCCCTCTCCCAGGGGAGGCAGCAGCAGGCTGCCTCCTTGCACTCACTCCTCTCCCACAGAAGGACACTTGGGGGCAGTCATTCAACACTGCACACACTTCATCCCCTGCGAGGCTCCTGCTCACCCAAGAACCAAGAACGCAGCCTTCATCTGGGGTGTCCAGGATGCTCTGTGACAGTCTAATCAGCAAACAAGACTACAGGTGATGGTGCTGGCACTTGGCCACATGGTCCAGCCCCACCAGCCTGCAGTCCACCCACTTGGGCCGGACGAAGAAGCTGGACAGCCCCACTCGCAGGACTCGTAAATACAGCCCCTCCTCTCACGCTCAGCAAGTGGGAAGAGGGAACAAGTTCAGAGAATACTGTTTTCAGTGGATTTAGAGAAGCACACCTAGACACAATGTCATCTCCTTGTCATTCTTCCTCTCATTCTCTTAATAACCCTGACGTTCCCTGCAGGTATGCAGGGAACCTTTCATCTCAGTGAAGGAGACATGTAAGGTCTCTAAGTCACACAAGCACTAGGTCTTAAGCAAATGAGGAGAGGGACATAAAACAGACTGAAATTACAGGCTGGGTATGTTTCTGCCAGAGTCTCCACTGGAGTTTGGGACTCTTGGTCCTTCTCCACTGCGTTACCCCCCATCATGGCATTTTAATGGATATGGGAACCACACCCCACAGCAGTCTGGTATCTCAGGATGAAAACATTCAGAAACAGGCAATATGCTTACACACAACAAGTTCAAGAAAGGGGGGGGGGGGACCCGGCTAATAAATGAACAGGAGTTCAAAGGAAGCTGAGTGATGTGAGACTTTGGGCGATGACTCACGCGTGGGGCGTTCGAGCCGGACTCTCGCACACAAGGGGGTGGCGGGCAGAGTCGGCAAGCGCAGCCGTGAAGTCCATCAGCCCAGCCTCGGGAGGGACGGGGGGTGCTGCAGAGCTGGGACCCAGGGCTTGCTTGCCAACAAAATGACCCCACACCTGCTCTGCTGTTTCTGTATTTCTGAGTGGCAGCAACCCCCACAGGAAGGCGCTGCGTTCCCCACCGCAGTGCACCCCCACACGAGTCCCAGCTGAGGTCCTCCTCACAGGGGCAAAGGCAGTCCTGTAGAAGAGAAACTAGGGATCCGATTGAAGCTTAGCATGATTCTTCATTGTCGCGATGAAAGCATCTTCAGATCCACGTGCAAATGACAGCCCGAAAGGAAAAGATGTGAGCCTGTGTTGAATGTGGGAGAGTGTAGGAGGGTGTACGTGTGTGTGTGCATGTACTTAGGGCAAAAGACACACACCCACAGTCTCCAGAGGATTACAAAAAGCCCTCTGTACTAAAGAATTTCAGACCGGTTTGATGATTCATTTAGGGGAACTGCTGACAACTCATGAAGGAAAAGAGTTTATGCACATGGGCGCTGTCCAGTGCTCACTAAGTTGTGTCCCTAGCAGGGGAGGTCCACCCCCTTCAGGCTTCGTTGAAAAGGAGAAGCTGAAAATCAGATGCATCCACGAGCGTGTGATCTGACAGATGAGATGTTGGAGGAAACGCTTGAGAACCGACATGGTTCAAGGAGAGCAAATATTTACAGGAGTCAGGGCAGCTTTCTCCTTCCTCTGCCCCCTTCTGGAATCTTCTCCCTCCCTGGTTGCTGGGGGTCCACCTTCTTTCCCAGGTCTCCCCTGGGGGTGGGATGCAGTGATGGACGGGGGTACCAGCCCCTCTGGCTTGCTGGGGCTTCTCCTCTGTTAACTGTGATGCTTTGGGCAGATGTTGACGAGCTCATGGAGCACCTGCAAAAATGTGGGGAGCCCAAGTGTCAGGCACCATCAGGACAGTGAAAGAACGGCACCCTCCCCTTGCAGGGTGGTCCTGTGCCTATAAGGCCAGATGCTGCCCACCCAGGGCAGCCATCGCTGACACACACACTCACACACATTAGCACAAACACATGCCCACCCTCATACCACCCTATACACTCACAAACATCCAAACACACCTGCTCACATATGACTCCCAGGCAAACACTCACACCCACGTACATACACTCAACAACATCACACACACAAAAATGCATGCATATACACTCTCACTGGCACACAATCACACACTCACCCCTACACACACACATGTATACACATGCTAACATATCGCTTCACACACACATGTGCACACACACACACACACACATACCCACATACGTTCACACAAACATACACATACTTGGGTCCTAGGTGAGACCACCCCATGCCCCACACTACCCCATGCCCCAAGTCTGGCTGTCTTGGGTCAGCACAGACCTAAGACCCAGAGTCCCTACTCTCTGGATCATAAGGTACCTCTGACACCTGTCTGGGGGGACTTGGGCCAGCCCAGCGGCAGGTTGCTACACTGCCACAAAGTGCCCCGTGGGCTGGCCCTAACACCCTCCAGAAGGGACCAGGCTGTCAGGCTGCCCAGGGTCACACATCCCTCTTCTCATGAACAGGAGTTGTATGCCACCGCTTTCTTCCTGTCGTGTCAGGGTACCCAGGGTCTTTTCTTGGCCTCTTATATTCCTCAGGACCAAGGGAGCTTCAGAACAGGTGGTGTGCTGCCCACACTGTCCATCTGGGACCACCAGCCACTCCTTTGGTCAGAACTGACAGGGGCAGAATTTCTCCACCTTCCCTTTCTCAGGGCTTCCTAACCTCATCCATGACGAGCCCGACCCAAAGCCGTTCCTCCCCCGGACAAGCTCTCCTCAGAGCAGCACATCACCGTGAGATGAAGCAAGGAACATTTCCCTACCAGTCCCGTCATGTCTCTCAGGTCCCTCAGGGCACCAAACCGACCAGGGTTTGTGTGTCCAGGAATCCAGAATCACCTAAACTTAAATGATCACTGTGATTAAAACCTCATCCTGGAGTTCCTGTCGTGGCTCAGTGGTTAACGAATCCAACTAGGAACCATGAGGTTGAGGGTTCGATCCCTGGCCTTGCTCAGTGGGTTAAGGGTCTGGCGTTGCCGTGAGCTGTGGTGTAGGTTGCAGACGCAGCTCGGATCCCGCGTTGCTGTGGCTCTGGCATAGGCTACAGCTCCAATTCGATCCCTAGCCTAGGAACCTCCATATGCCGTGGGTGCGGCCCTAGAAAAGAGGAAAAGACAAAAAGACAAAAAAAAAAGATAAAACCTCATTCTTGCAGGGCTGGATAGAATGCCAAGAGGTTATTTTTGCCAACCTCCTTTTCCACCAGAAAGCCCACCTGTATTTGTGAACATCTCAGGTGATGGGTATCCCACAGCCTCTTACATAGACAGAACCAGGGCTGAGGTGCCTTAATCACACCACAGGTGCTGTTTCCTCATCTCAGACCTCACTGTCTGCACACTGGAGGACACAGGTTCTCAAATGACAGTCTATACTCGCTCTTCTCTAGGCTTGAGACAGTTACCTTCTAGACTGACCCTCTCCCCTGACCCTCAAAATTCTCTACCCAAAGATCTGCCCAAAATCTTCCGGGGGGCCAAACACTGCCTTCCCACCAGCCACATTGAAAACCTAACTTACAGAGTTCTCACTGTGGCTCAGCAAGTTACGAACCCAACTAGTATCCACCAGGATGTGGGTTTGATCCCTGACCTTGCTCAGGGGTTAAGGATGAGGCATTGCTGTGAGCTGTGGCATAGGTCACAGAAGTGGCTAGGAACCAGCATTCCTGTGTCTGTGGTGTAGGCTTCAGCTGCAGCTCTGATTTGACCCCTAGCCCAGGAACTTCCATGTGCCATGGGTGTGTCCATGAAAGGAAAAGAAAAGAAAAGAAAAACAAAAACAGAAAATCAAACTCACAATTTCCATCCCCCTCTCAGCTATGGCTGATTCACTGTAGGAAACATCTCCATATAACACAGGCTAAAGCAAGAGAAAAGTTTAGCTTTTCTTTGTTTGCCAGTTCTGGTGATTTAATTAAATTTTTAAAATTTTTTCTAAACAGCTATGAGGTACCACCTCACACCAGTCAGAATGGCCATCGTTAATAAGTCCACAAATAACAAATGCTGGAGGGGGTGTGGAGAAAAGGGAACCCTCCTGCACTGTTGGTGGGAATGTAAATTGGCACAACCACTATGGGAAACAGTATGGAGGTTCCTCAGAAAACTAAATACAGAACTAGCATATGACCCAGCAATCCCACTCTTGGGCATCTATCCAGACAAAACTGTCCTTGAACAAGACACATGCACCCTCATCTTCGTTGCAGCACTAGTCACCATAGCCAAGACATGGAAACAACCTAAATTGTCCATCGACAGATGATTGGATTAAGAAGATGTGAGACACACACACACACACAATGGAATACTATTCAGCCATAAAAAGAACAAATTAATGCCTTGTGCAGCAACATGAATGGAACCAGAAATTTTCATACTAAGTGAAGTGAAGTCAGAAAGAGAAAGACAAATACCACACGATATCACTTATATCTGGAATCTAATATATGGCACAAGTAAACCTTTCCACAGAAAAGAAACTCATGGACTCGAAGAATAGATTTGTGGTTGCCAAGGGGGAGGAGGAGGGAGTGGGATGGACAGGGTATCTGGGGTTCATAGACGCAAACTATTACCTTTGGAATGGATAAGCAATGAGATCCTGCTATATAAACCTGGGAACCATCTAGTCACTTATGACGGAGCATCATGGAGGATAATATGAGAAAAAGAATGTATATATGTATGTGTGACTGGGTCGCTTCGCTGTACGGTGGGAAATTGACAGAACACTGTAAATCAACTATAATGGAAAAAGTAAAAATCATTTTAAAAATTAAAAAAAATTAAGATTGGAAACACTTTGAGATGTACAGAAAAGTAGCAAAAATAATATCCAGATGTCCTCTATGGCTTTCACTCAATTTTCCTTACCATCAACAACTTGTATATGTTTATAGGGCGATTATCAAAACTAAGAAACGAATTTTGGTCAAATGCTATTAACTGAAATCTAGACTTTATCCAAATTTTTGTCATTTTCCCCCAATGCCCTTCTTCCTCCCAGGACCCCATGTTGCATGTCACTGTCACATCCTTGGTATTCGGGGACAGAGAGAGCTCTGAGTCTCTCTCTGTCCCTTTTGGACAGCCCTGGCCAGGCGTTTTGAGGATGCCCCTCTGTTGTGTTTACCAGATGGTCTTCCAGGTTGTGGGGCTGGAATGTGATCTCTTTCATTCATTTTTCCTTTTGCTTCAGGCTCCAAGGAACCTGGGCATGGCCTCATCACCAATAGGCTTTATCAAACCATCTTGCATGGTTTTGCTTTGCTTTGGACATTTTAAAATATTGCATTAAAATACTGAGTAGAGGTCTCTGTGCTGTCCACCAGGTCCCCGTTGGCCAATCATTCCATGTTCCTCAGTCTGTCCAATATTCTGTGATAATCTATGCAGAAAAAGAATCTGAAAGAGAATGGATGTATGTACACGTGTCGCTGAATTGCGTTGTCGTACCGCAGAAATTATCACAACATTGTGAATCAACTCTACTTCCATAAGCTTTAAAAAATAAAAATAAATACAAATAAAAGAGAACAATTATTTTGGAAGGAAAAAATAGTATTGATCTTGATGTCTGAGCTTTTGGGCTCCCCATTACATTTGGCTTCAAGGCAAAAACCCCTCTTGCTGACCACCTCCCCCCCACACACACCCCACCACCCAGTCCCAGCCCTGTGTCCTGGCCAAGCCTGAATACCCAGGACGGAATGCTCTGCTGCTGAGAGGAAGGGGCATTGAAGGCCATCTTTGGAGGCAGCCTCCTGCATCGTTTCCATCAATTTCATGGTGTCATAGCTACTACATTCACGACTCCCTTTCTGCCCATCCTGCCTCAAGTGCAGAAAGGCTGCTGTCAATAGAAATGGCAATTGAGGCACTGTCCCAGTGAAGAACCAGTTAGCCCCGAGACTCCCCTTCAGCAGACACAGGCTGCTGGGACCCCCCCCCCCCCCAGGATTAAAGCTGGGGGAACGCTCAGGAAGCAGCTGGGAGTCAGGGGAGGGTCCAGGAGGAAAGGAGCAGACAGGCTGCTAGGACCTCCTGTTCTTCCACAGTTCCTACAAGAATGTTCTGTTGCGCATTCTTCTCCAGGGACGCTCACAGTTATGGGAACAATAAAAGGGGAATTAAATCTGCACACCAGTCTGCTGCCTGCCAAAGGGACCTGAGTGGAAAAGAGGCAGAGAGAGCGCAGCCACACGCCCTTCCCAGGCCAGCTTCCAGGTGGGGTGTATGCAGAGGGACCACACGGCCACCTTCGAAATGCACGTGGCATTTCTCCAAGCCCCCGTTCCCGGCTCCCAGCTCCCCAAAAGGTGCAAAGTGCTGATGACACCAGGTAGCTAGGGACATTCTTCTTTTTCTCTATTTATTGTTATTTCCCCAGTACGAGTTATTTTCTACTGTACAGCATGGTGGCCATTTACACATACATGTATACATTCTTTTTTCACGCATTGTCATGCTCCATCATAAGTGACTAGACATAGTTCTCAATGCTATACAGCAGGATCTTATTGCTAATCCATTCCAATTCTCTAGACCTCCGCATTGCTTCCCCACACAAGCTTCTTACAGCAACAGCTCAGAATCCCTCCTCCTTCCTGCCCTTCTCACTCGACGTCACCCCTTTCCCTGTTCCCTTCTACCCACCTTCTTTCTTCCTTCCAGAAGTAGCCCCAGGTTCTTTCTAAAATCCATCACTTTTCCTTCTATTCCACCGTTCTCCATGATGCTGCATCAGACCCACATCAGACTCTCCCCCTCTTCCTCCTCCACCCACTCTCCCCTCTCCCTTCCCTCTCCCCCCATTTCCACTCTCACTCCCCCTCTTTCCTCTTCTCTCCTCTCCCACATCCTTCCCTCCCTCCCTCCCTCCTCTCCACCCCCCCCTCTCCATCCCCTTCCCCCTCTGTCTCCTCCTCTCTCCCCACTCCCTCCCTCGATTGCAGACTCTTCATCCTGGATCCTTCAGCTGGTATCTCTGAGAGATGGGAACAGCTGGCTGACATCACCTTCGCTGAGGGATCCAAGCCAACACAATCAAGAACTCAAGGACAGGACAGACAGACACCACGTGCCTGCAGATGATGTGGAGCATGTAGGGAACGTTCCTGCCGGAAATGCCTCTCCAGATTCTAATTTTGAAAACATATCAGACAGACCTGAACTCCCACATGCAACAAGACATTGCCCTGCAATGTTTCAAACCCTCAGAGTCATGAAAGACAGAGGAAGACGAGGAACTGGTTCAGCTCAGGGCTGACTAGACACATCGGATCCCAGGTTGAATCTGGACCAGAGGAAAGATGCTATGAAGGACATTAGGGGGCCACCAGAGAAACCTGAATATCACTGCAGGATGGATAACAGCAGCTCATCAAGGCTGAATTTCTGGAATTGCAATAGTGCATTGTGGTTACATCCGAAACGCCCTTGTTCTCTATGAATGCTGTTGGAAGGAAGAGGCCCCGTTTACTGACTCCCATTGCTCCCCACATGCCTGGGGCACACACACTCAGCAACCTTGTTAATAAGCAAATGAGTGGACAGCCTTGACAATGCCATCACCTCTAATCCTTACCGCACCCTCGTGATGTTGGTATCTCTATCCTTGTTTTACAAATATGAAACAAACTCAAGGTCTGGGATGCTGCCATGCTTATAGCAATTGCAGCCAGGATTTGGACATCCTCTCTGAACCCTATGCCCTCGTGCATCCTGCTTGAACAGCCCTCCGCCGTTGTTGAAGTTTGTAATTATTGTGCAACTGAGGTCATGATCTCCAATCAGCTGTCCCAGGAGCAGGGGGCAGTAGGCACAGAGCATCGGCTACTCCAAATAGCCCACATCACACAGGAGATGCCCTCAGCAGGGGCAGGAGAGCCCCTGTGTCTTGGCTCAGCCCCGAGCCTCCTGCTCAGAGTGTCTAGGACCAGCATTTGCATGCCTGGGGAACAGTTAGGAATGCAGACTCTCAGGTCCCGTCCCAGAGCTCCTGGATCAGAATCAGCCCTTTCACATGACCCGGGGGAGTGGTGAGCACCTGCAAGGCTGAGAGGAGCTGATCTGGGGCGGAGGAGAAGGTACCCCAGGGAGGACGATATGGAGGTTGGAGTGCTGAACAGGTGACAGCAGTGGTGGGTAGTGGGGAGAGTCCACCCAACCTCAGGACCGGGGAGAAGCCCAGAATCCCTCCAAACTAGCATGCCCAGGGCCTCCCTCTCAGTGTCCCCTGGACCGCCTCAGTCAGCTCTGTTTCCCACTGGGCTGTTGGCATGGCCAGAGCTCATTAGATGACAAGCTTCCTGGGCAAAACATGGACTGACAAGGGTGAGATGGGGAGACAATGAAAAGTCAGAATGAACCCAGACCTGCCGCCCATGTCCTATGGCACACAAACAGGCATATAAAATATCATGCTGACTGTCCCTTGGGTGGGAAGGCTGGAAGGGGAAATTAGTGGTGATTTGTATATTTTGCTTATTGTTATGTTCAGCTTATTTATGTGCAATGAGCTTCTACCGATGGTGCCTTTTTAAAACTTAAATGTAGGCTCTGTGTGGGCTCTGACAACATTTTCCTCAAAAAATAACATATAAAGGTAAATAAATCAAGGTTTTTAAAAGGTAAAACAAGGGGTTCCCCTTGTGGCTCAGCCAGCTAAGAACCAGTCAGAGTGTCCATGAGGATTCAAGTTCGATCCCTGTCCTCGCTCAGTGGGACATAAGGATATGGCATTGCTGCAAGCTGCGGTGTAGGTTGCAGATGTGGCCAGGGTCTGGCATTGCTGAGGCTGTGATGTAGGCCAGCAGCTGTAGTTCCGAATCAACCCCTAGCCCAGCAACTTCCATGTGCCACAGGTGCAACCATAAAAATAAATAATAAATAAAGAAGAGAATCAATAATGGCAAGATGTATATACAAATTGTCTTCTTCCCTAAAAACAAGAACAATCTTCGTGAAGGAGTTTTCTGCCAAGGCAGGCAAATTGTCAAAAGAGGAAATTTTTTTTCTGCCTTTTAAGGGCCGTGCCTGCAGCATGTGGAAGTTCCCAGGCTAGGGGTTGAATTAGAGCTGCAGCTGCCGGCTTACACCACGGCCACAGCAAGGCCAGATCCTTAACCCACTGAGTGAGGCCAGGGATCAAAGCTGCGTCCTTGTGTACGTACACTAGTTGGGTTTGTTTCAGCTGAGCCACGACAGGAACTCCCAAATGAGTCAATTTGAGAGCTCAGCTATAGAAGGTGATTTTTTTCAAGACTTTAGCCTTGGTTTGGGGGCATCTATTCCAGTCCCCCTTTGGGAAACGGGATATTCCTAAGCAAGCCCTGAGGACACTCCTGCTGTTCCTTGAGGGGCTTCTGGACTTCCTGGTGACTTCTCTCTGCAGACAGCTTCCTCTGCTCCCCCATGAACCACCTAGACCCCTTCAGACCCAGCCAAGATTCCCAGGCTGTCCCCACCATTCCAACACCCACCGTCCTCCAGCTGATGCTCCCTGTCCTGCTGCAAGTTCATGATCCAGAGAATCTGACAATCCCTGCTTGAGTCAGGATCCATCTCTGGTCCATGCCAGTAATGGCCAGGGGCCAGGTCCCAGGTGAGAAGAAGTATATAGAGATAGGAACAGGCCAGGCACATCCACTTCCTGTTCAGACTCACACCCCCCTACCTCCCCACAGATTAATTACATCTTTGACCAAGATATTTAAACCAGGTTTCTGACCTCTGGTGACCTGAGCCATAAACTCAATCACAAACAGATTTTAAAAGGTGAGAAGGTCACAGATGGCTTCTAGCATTTAGCACAGTGTCCAGAACATACTAGAAATAGATGCTTAATAAAACTTTAGTTGGGAGTTCCCGTTGTGGTGCAGTGGTTAATGAACCCGACTAGGAACCATGAGGTTGCAGGTTCGGTCCCTGCCCTTGCTCAGTGGGTTAACCATCCGGCGTTGCCGTGAGCTGTGGTGTAGGTTGCAGACGCGGCTCGGATCCCGAGTTGCTGTGACTCTGGCGTAGGCCGGTGGCTACAGCTCCGATTCGACCCCTAGGCTGGGAACCTCCATATGCCGCGGGAGCGGCCCAAGAAATAGCAAAAAGACAAAAAAAAAAAAAAAAAAAAACCTTTAGTTGAATGAATGGCTCTGAGAAATTGGAAGAATTTCCAGGATGTTTATTTCAAGTTGCCCACATAACTGGGTAGAAACTTCCCCATCCCGGGGGAATTTTTTTCTCTTATATCTTTGAATATTTATTCACGTACAGTCAAAAATCAAAGCCAGACTTTGGTGTGAACAGGACTCTGGCGTCCATCTGGAAGATGGATAACCTCTCCATTGGCAGCAGTCTTTTTTTAACAGCTGCACCTGCAGCATATGGAAGTTCCCAGCCAGGGATCAAATCCGAGCAGCAGCTTCCACCGACGCCACAGCTGCAGCAATGCCGGATCCTTAACCTGCCGCATAACCCCAGAAACTCTGATAGCACAGTCTTTCAGCAAGAACACCAGAAGTATGGAAGTGTCTGTGGTCCTGTTCCACGGAATTCAGGTGCCCCTTTTATTATTTTATTTATTTATTCTTTGTCTTTTTAGGGCCAAACCTATGGCACATGGAAGTTCTCAGGCTCGGTGTTGAATTGGAGCCAGAGCCATAGCAACACAGGGTCCATAGCTCATGGCAATGCTGGATCCTTAACCCACTGAGCAGGGCCAGGGATCAAACCTGTGTCCTCATGGATGCTAGTCGGGTTCATTACTACCACTGAGCCACAATGGGAACTCCTCAGGTGCCCCCTTTAAAAGGTAATATTATAAAACATTTCACTTGCCCTCAGTGTGAACAGTAGTAAAATTGGAGTTTGAATCAGCTCACGTCTTTACCCATGTTTATAAAGTGCTGCTCCGTGACAGGCCCTGTTCTAAGCACTTTGCATATTTTTACACATTTCACTCTTGGTAACCCCAGGAGGGTCATTATCCTCTATTACAGATGAGGAAACTTACAGGTTACTTCAGTATCGCGTGCGGTAAAGCTGTGAGCCCATAGCACAGCCCGGAGTTTTGTTTCAAACCATCACATCGCTGGCTTCCACTCAGAGGGGGCTTTCACTTTCTACACCATGAAGATGACACATGGGTAAGGGAGACTTCAGAAGAAACAAAGCAGATTGGTTTCCTTTCAGTTTTGTTTTTGTTTTTGCTTTTTAGGGCTGCTCCTGCGGCATATGGAGGTTCCCAGGCTAGGGGTCGAATCGGAGCTGTAGCCACCGGCCTACACCATAACTACAGCCACGCCAGAGCCAAGCCGCGCCTGCGACCTACACTGCAGCTCCTGACAACACCGGATCCTCAACCCACTGAGCAAGGCCAGGGACTGAACCCGCGTCCTCACGGATACCAAGCAGGTTGGTTTCAGCTGCGCCGCAATGGGACCTCCTAGGTTTCCTTTTGTTTTAAAGTTCGAATCTAATTTATCAAAGGAAGGAAATGATATGCTAAATTTCTTTTCTCTTTTTTTTTCCTTTTAACCTACTGCCATACTTAAATTTCAGTTTCGAGTCTCTTTAAAAACGTCACAAAAATCCCTCGTGCTTTATCAGTCAATTTTAACTGTCTAATTGAGGCGAATGAGTAGACACACTGCCAAAGAGCATCAGCAGGTTGTCACCAATCAGACCCACGTCCTCAAATATCGAGTACGTTTCTACACTTGAGTCATCGAAAGACGGGGTGATGGCAGGCTTCTCTCGGTGCCTGAGGTCTGCCCCCCAGCAGAAGTTTTGTTATGGTTCTCTCCCCCCCCCCCTCCAATTTCAGTAGTAAAAGCAAGTGTGTGAGTTTCCCTGCTGGCATTTCCAGCCTGTCACTGTGTCAAAGGTGACCCCCGGGAGTTGAAGGGAAAGGCCGACCATTTCTTCTGGGCTTGCTCCCTCGTTAGCAGTGTACAGCTACTCATCATTTCTAACTCCTTCCAGCGTATTGGGGCACCTGACACGGCAAAGAGTTGGCTTCAGGTACATGCAAGTCTAAGTCGGTGCTGTCACACCCCTTGCTGGCTGTATCTGCGCCTCTCCAAGCCTCAGGTTTCCATCTGTAAATTGGGGACCGTAACAACCACACCAACTTCCAAATGTCAAGGGCATTTGTCTCAGCCTGTGGTTTCTCAGCACAGCCCTCACCTGGGTGCCCAGCCGGCCATCCGGTTGATCAAGGGCGAGACTGGCTGTGCTCAATGAGGCAGAGAAATAAGCTCCAGTGAGAGAATCAAGCCCAGCCGTGGGGCTGGACCAAGAGAGGGATTTCGGTCCAATATTGAGAAGAAACTGTCTACAAACCGGAATAGACTTAACAACAGAACAGATTTGCACAAGACGGGATGGGTTACCCCTCCCTCGGAGTATTAAGGTCAAGTCCTGCTGAGCACCTGTTGGGAGATTTGCAGAAAGAATTCATAGAACATACATTGCATTTTACATGAACTTTATCACAATTTATTGGTTCATTCTCCTGAATGAATATGTTAAAACTATCTAGGTGTTTTCGACGATTATACGTCACACTGGTGTGAATGCTGGGTTGTGACTTTGAGGGCATCTGCATGCATTTCTCCAGGAAATCGCCTGGCAGTGGAATTGCCAGGTTGTAAGGGGACTGTGTTTTCAGCTAGGGGCTACCAAATCCCCCACCACTGAGACGGACTAATTTACACTCCTGCCATCAAAGTCAGAGTTCTGAGTCCTTTCCACTCCCACCGTCCTACAGAACTGCCAACGTTTACTTTTTCAGCTTGCTTATTTTGTTTTAATTTAAATTTTCACCTTCATGATTACTAGTCAGATTGAACATATTCTCATGTTTGTTGGTCTTATATGAATTGCCTGTTAGTATCTTTTGCTCATTATTCCATTAGGTGGTTTGCTTTTCCTTAACACTGAAAGAGTTCTTTACATATTCTAGATGCCAATCCCCGGTCACTTATATGTTTGCAAATATTACCTCCGTGATTGCAGCTTATCCTCTCATCTTTTACTGATGCCTTCTATGCTCACTGTAATTGTTATACTAAATGAATCAAGTTTTTTGTTTTATGCTTTTGACTTTTAGAAATCCTTACCACTCTTAAGTTTGTAAAAATCTTCTATGTATACTCCTACCTTTTTTCACTTTGCTCTTCACATTTAGGTCTTGAATTAACCTGATGTTTTGTTTTACTGTGGTGCGAGATGGAGATTTAATTTTGTTTTCCAGCACGTTTCCCAGCAATACTGATTGAACCGTGTATCCTATTGTCATTGATTTCTAAGGCCACTTTGGTCATGGGTTGATTTGTCACATATGCACAGGTCTGGATCTAAGTTCTCGGTTTTGTTCTCTTGGCCTATTTATTATTCCAGCTTCATGAAAATGCAAATACACAGTAAGCAAATCCCCCCACCTTGATTCATTTTGTTTATCCTTTGTCATTTCTTCTTGCATATGAGTTTTTGCTCAGTTTGTTTCATCCCCACACTCAAAATTTATTGGCTATTACTTGAAATTTCAATGAATTCTTTGATTATTTGGGGAAATACACATCCTTACGCTGTTAAGTTTCCCATTCATGAACATCTCATTCAAGTTTTTTTTTTAAATGTACTTCAATAACATTTTGAAATTTCCACCGTAAGGAACTTCCACCAATTTTTAGATTAGTTCATAGTTGCCATATATTGTTGTTGCCACTATAAATGGCATGTCTCTTAAGTAGTATTTTACCTTATCTGTTGCTTTGGGTAACACTGATTTTTTTTTAACTGATCTTATGCTCAGAAATATAGCTAAACACCTTTGTTGATTCTAATCATTTGTTAGTAGATTCCCTTAGATTTTCCTATGTAAATAATCTTTTTTTTTTTTAATTTTGTGATCATACCTGCAGCATATGGAAGCTCCCGGGCTAGGAGGAGAATCAGAGCTGCAGCTGCCAGTCTAAGCCACAGCCATAGCAACTGGATCTGAGCTGCAACTGCAACCTATGTTGCAGCAATGCTGGATCCTTAACCCATTGAGGGAGGCCAGGGATTGAACCTGCATCCTCACGGACACTATGTCAGGTTCTTAACCTGCTGAGCCACAATGAGAACTCCTAAAGGATCATATTATCAATAGATAATTTCAGCTTTGCCTCCATCTTGGAAATTCTTGCATTTCTTTTTTCCCTTTAGTATCTTATGAATGTGTGTAGCCAAAGTAAAATATTGGACACAAAGAGTAATATCAGACATTCTCAGCTTTTCTTGACTTTAAAGAGACTTATTGTAATGGTTCACCTTTGGGTGCTGCTTGCTGCATTTTTTTGTAGATGCTTGCTATTCCCAATCTCTATTTCACTTCCTATGAGTTTATCTTGTGAATGAGTGTGGACTTCTAAACTGTTAAAGTGTGAGGTACAATCATCCTTCGGTATCTGGGGAGCTTGGTTCCAGGTCAGTCTTGGAGATGAAAACTCAAGGATGCTCAAGTCCCCTATATAAACTGGCATAGTATTTGCATATAACCTAAGCACATCCTCCTGTATACTTTCAATCATCTCTAGATTATTTATTAATACTTAATATAATGTAAATTCCATGTAGATAATTGTAAATACAATGTTAATGCCAGCATGCAGCATTTCAGTTTTGTTTTTTGGCATGTCCTGGAGTTTATAAAAAATATTTTCAATCTGGAGTTCCCTAATGGCTTAGAGGGTTAAGGGTCAAACCCTGATGTGGCTTGGGTTTGATCCCTGGCCCAGGAACTTCTGCATGCCATGGGCGTGGCCAAAAAAAATATTTTTTTCGATCTGCAACTGGTTGAATCTGTAGGTGCAGGACCCAAGGATACAGGTGTACACAGTAGATTTTTAAATGCAACTTTACATCCCTAAGTAACCTACATTTGTCAGGATCTATTTGTGTTGAATGCTGTTTGCTAACATCTGTAAGGATCTTCATGTCCACGTTTGTGCGGAAGCTGAATCCTTTTCCTTCTCAAGCTGCCCTTGTCAGCTTTGGTACAAAAAGTAAACTAGCCCCAGAAGATGCATCAGGAAGCAATCCTCCCTTCTAGTCTCTGGAACATGCTGTGTCATATTAGAATAACTGTTCCTTGACTGTTGGGCAGAATCATCTTATAAAACTGTCTGGTTCTGGCATTTTGTGTACCGTATAAAGCAGAGTAGACTTTTAAACTGCTGATTAACATTTCTTTAATGGTTAAAGGTCCGTTCAGATTCTATTTGTTTTTGAGTTTTGCCAAGATACCTATTTACAGGTTATTATCTCTCTCTCTGTTTGTACGGTTTCTTTTAACTATTGTTGTTCTTAGTATATACATTTTTAATTTCTGCTTTCTCTATAAAGATATGCCTTTGTCATTCCTAGCGTTGCTTACTTGTATTTCTCACTCTTTTCTTTCAATCTCTCTTGGACTAATTTTGTCCATTTTGTCATTTCATAAAACCAATTATGAGATTTATGGATTCCAGAGTTCCCATTTGTGGCTCAGTGGAAAAGAACCTGACTAGTAGTCATGAGGATGACGTTTCAGTCTCTGGCCTCGCTCGGTGGGTTATGGACCTGGTGTTGCCGTGACCTATGATGTAGGTTGCAGACACGGCTGGGATCCGACATGGCTGTGGCTGTGGTGTAGGCCGGCAGCTACAGCTCTGATTCAACTCCTAGCCTGGGAACCTCCATATGCCGAGGGTGGGGCCCGAAAGAGACCAAAAAAAAAAAAAAAAAGTTTTTTGATTCTATTATATTGAGCTACTTTTTATAGCTTTTATTTATTTATTTATTTCCTTTTAGGGCTGCATCCATGGCATATGGATGTTCCCAGGTTGGGGGCCGGAATTGGAGCTATAGCTATCAGCCTCCACCACAGCTCACGGCAATGTCAGATCCCTAACACACTGAGGGAGGCCAGGGATCAAACCTGCATCCTCACGGATGATAGTCAGATTTGTTTCCTCTGCACCACAATAGGAACTCTTATTTTATATTTTCTAATTCATACATTTTTGCTCTTATTTTTCTTACCTCCTTCCTTCAAAATTCTTTGGCTTTACTTGGTTTTTAATTTTCTCTCTTCCTGAGTTTTTTGCTTTTCTCACTAAATTTTTTCTCCTCAATTACAAATGTTAAACACTATACATTTCCCTCCAGATTCTGATTTGGCTGCATCCCAAAGGTTTTAATGTATCATGTTTTATCATTTCATTCTAAAAATATATATTATATGTATATATATTCCAGTCTAAATATTTTAAAGACAGAATTATAAAAAAAATAGCTTTCTGTAGAAGTATGTGCTCTACCTTCCCTTGGTTAAATAAAGTGCTGATTGTTGAAATGGAAAAAAAAAATTATGTAGGCATATCTGTAATTATTATATGAGTATATCTATGAATATGTATAGATGAAGTGATTTTTTTAAACTTAACTTTCATTATAATCAGAAAATCATACCTGTGTAACTAACTCTTTGGGTAACAAATACTTGCCTCATGGTTAGGACATGCTTAATTGCTAAAAATTTTCTATATACGCTTGAAAATAATGTATGTGTTTTTCTAGTGTCATTTTTTCATTTTCTAACGTTTTATTGAAGTATAGTTGATTTATAACGTTGTGATGATTTCTGCTGTACAAAAAAAGATTCATTTACACGTGTACACACCTCCACTCTCTTTCAGATTCTTTTCCCACATAAATTATCACAGAATATTGGGTAGAGTTCTCTGTGCTATACAGTAGGTCCCTGTTGGCCAATCATTTCATTCCATTGCTTTTTAGGGCCACACTCATGGCATATGGACGTTCCCAGGCTGGGGGCTGGAATCAGAGCTACAGTGAGCTGAGCCACACTGAGCTATATTTCAGTATGCATATTCTAGTCCCAAGCCCTCAATCCATCCATCCCTCTAGTTGTCCTTTAAATCATGTAGCATTTAATCATACGTTCTCCATCTATTGGGTTGTCCAGTCATAACTAACCTCTATTTGAGAGTTCTGTTTTCAGAGGTTCTTGTGTGTGTCACTGAATTGGCCACAGACGTGTTTACAGGCATTTTAGTCGACCAGTTTGCAGGAAATGATGCCCTGGAGCTTTCCTTCGAAAACTCAATGGCCCTTCTCCAAGGGCCCCTTGACAGCTGTGCTTCTGGAAGGTAGAGACACAGCTCCGAGGCCAGCCCAAAGGGGAACCAGGGGTAAAGCTCCTGACTTGCTGCCACCTTGGAAGTAAAAGTATCCTGCACTGATAGCCCTTTGAAGCAGAGACATGTGAGGAGACACTGAGCTCTGCAGACATCCACAGATATGTCCCTTTGAGATTGTCTTCTAAAATTAAATTGTTCCGATTGAACTCTCAAGGGTGTTAATAAGATCCCTCTTTTGAGCCATCCTGCTGTACCCAATTGCCTGCAAAAGGACTCTGAACATCCCCAAATTTCCCAACCCTCTGATGGGACCAAAACAACAGGGTTTTCTGTTGGAGGTTTGAGGGACTGAGACTCGTCATGAGTTATAAGATGCCGGAAAAGGAGTTCCTGCTGTGGCCCAGCAGAAAGGAATCCAACTAGGAACCATGAGGTTGAGGGTTGGATCTCTGGCCTCGCTTAGTGTGTTAAGGATCCAGCATTGCCGTGAGCTGTCGTGTAGTTTGCAGACTCTGCTCGGATCCTGTGTTGCCATGGCTATGGTGTAGGCTGGCAGCAACAGCTCAGATTAGACTCCTAGCCTGGGAGCCTCCATATACCGTGGGTGTGGCCCTTAAAAGACAAAAGACAAAAAAAAAAAAAATACATTAAAAAAAAGATGCAGGAAGACCCCAGGGGCAGACCTACACCTTAAAGCATAATGGAAAAGATTTAAAAAAGGAGAGAGAATGTGTATATATATATATATATATATATGTAAGTATATGTATATCTGTATGCATGTGTGGAATACACACATATATACATAAACATATATACACACATATATACATATACACATATATACATGTACAGACACACATACACATAGACACATATAGACACATATATATATGTATGCGCACATATACATATATACATGCATATATATGTATAAATGAATCACTTTACTGGACAGCAGCAATTAACGCAACACTGTAAATCAACTATACTTCAATTTAAAAAAAAGAGCAGTTTTTTTTTAAGTTTCATCAGGGCAATTTAATAAAGGAACCAATTACGAGAGTTAAAGGAAAACAATGGGGGGCTGATAAATGTAGGTGCCTTTAGGTCTAAAGGAGCAAGGTGAGGGAGAGGTCAATGGGAACAAGGCTTGGTGGCACATTTCTTTTTAATGCTGATTATCTAGTTGTAACACAGTTTATTTAACCTGAAAGACATCTTGGTTGCTTCCAAGTTTGGACAGTGATAAATATAGTTATGTTATATTGCTATAAACATCTATGTGCAGCTTTTTGTGTGGAAAGGAGTTTTCAACTTCTTTGGCTAAATACTGAGGAGTGTTATGACTGGATCATATGGTAAGAGTATATTTAATTTTGTAAGAAACTGCCCAACTATTTTCCAAAAAGGCTGCACCATTTTGCATTCCAGCAAGTAAGGGATAAGAGTTCCTGTTGGAGGAGTTCCCCTCATGGTGCAATGGAAATGAATCCGACTAGGAAGCATGAGGTTGCAGGTTCGATCCCTGGCCTCCATCACTGGGTTAAGGATCTGGTGTTGCTGTGAGCTGTGGTGTAGGGCACAGATGCGGCTCAGATCTGACGTTGCTGTGGCTGTAGTGCAGGCTGGCAGCTGTAGCTCCAATTCAACCCCTAGCCTGGGAATCTCCCTATGCCGCAGGTGTGGCCCTAAAAAGATAAAAAAAAAAAAAAAAAAGAGTTCCTGTTAGAAACAAAAATAATTTTTTTTTTTTTTTTTTTTTAAGGTTCAAGTTACCATCAGGAGAAAAACAGTGAGCTGAGTGGCAGGGTCATTCTGATAGGGCTTTTAAAGCATTTTAAATTCCAGAGGTGAAGTGGGCCAGGGAGGCTCAGAGAATTTTCAGGTTATTTTTTGTTGTTGTTCATCTATGAGCCTCTTGCAAAAATAAAAATGAATAATAAACAGATGAGAAAAGTTCTGCTCCCAACAGTAATGAAAGAAACACAAGTTGAAAAACAATGAGACAGCATTTCTCAACTCTTAGATCAGCAAAGAGTAAAAAATGATAACATTTGGGCTTTTCAGGGACAAAAAAAGCTGATGGTATGATAAAAATGTTATAAGATTCTTAGGAAAAAAAAAAAAAGGTGGCAAAACCCAATAACTCCCTTTGTTAAGACATGTATCCTAAATAAGTCATCCACTTGTATGGGGGTGGGGGGAGATAATAAAATTGCCTGCACACATCCTGCTCTCTTCTCCTTTGGGCTCGTCAAAGGTTACAAACCACCTCCTTGGCTGGGAGCCAAGGCTGTGAACGGAAGTGATGAGTTTCACTTCCCTGCTCAACGCAGAAGACCAGGGGGAGCTCCCCATTCACTTTGCGCCCTGCCGAACCCTGGAAGGCTGGTGGCAGTGCTGGTGTTGCTTTTGCCTCTAGGACAGAGTGACTTTGTGGAATGGAGCTCCTGGCCAGCCTTGGTTTCATTTAAAAGTGGACAAGAAACAACATTTTGCTACGTTAAGCCACTGAGATTTTGAGGTTATTGTTTAACACAAGCCTAGATGGTCCTGACATCTAAAAACTTGTATCAAATGAGATTCCTTGTAGCTTTACATATAATAGTATAATTTTAGCAACAACTTAAATGTCAGAAAATACATAGAGTACAGACTTGTGGTTGTCAAGGGGAAGGAGAAGTTGGGGAGGGATGGCTTGGGAGTTTGGGGTTAGCAGCGGCAAACTGTTCTATACAGGATGGATAAAAAACAGGGTCCTACTGTATAGCACAGGGAAGCATATTGAGTATCCTGTGATGGATCACAATGGGAAAGAATATGAGAAAGTATATATATACATACACATATATAACTGAAGCAGAAAGTAACACATTGTAAATCAACCATACCCCAATAAAATAATGTTTAAAAATAGAAGATGGCCAAATACATGATGACCAGTGGTCCAGTATAATACTATCAAAAATATTCTATGACGCACAAAACTGGTATGTTGAGGGTCTGGGAGCCATAGGAAGTCTCTCACAATGAAATGCTGAGGAAATGAGGCAGAATATTAAACTGTTCATACAGTATGCTGACACTTGTGTTTAAAACTGTTGATACAAATGCAGAGGAACAAATAAAAGACAAATATCACAACATTAGTAGTGACCATCACAGTGAAATAACACAAAATTAATGTCTGAAGTCTAAGGCTGGCCATCCAAAGGGAGCATGGAGGGCGAGCTAAAAGATGTCATTGCGTAGAATATGGAAAAGATAAGTAAGAACTCTTTTCCAAAACCGCAAGAGCAGTAAGTGGGAATCAGTAATGACTGGTTATAAGAAGAATTGTTTCACTGAGCAAGCGGACCCCCTACTTGTGAAATCATTTTATGGGGCATAGTGCCAATTTACTCCTCTTCTTTTTTTTTTTTTTTTTTTAATTTCCACTGGCAATTATCCAAATCTCAGGTCATAGGCTTGTCAGTTATAGCTGAGGAAGAAAAACAGGCCACAGGACTATTAAAACATGCAAGTGGGTGTCAGAAAATATTCTCGTGGCCTCTAGATTAAAATCGAGTCTTGACTTGGCTGTGCAGCAGAAATTGACACAACGTTGTACACTGGCGACACTTGAAACATTTTTGAAAAGTAAAAATTAAATCTCAGAGGAAAAAAAAAGTCAAGTCTTGAGGTATGGATTAACAGCATGGACCACTTGGTTTTGTCTTCCCCAGAGATTTGAAAACGATGCCAAACTCTGACTGTCCAGGAACATCATGTCCTCGGGAAGGGGTGGGCTTACGGAGGCAATAGGAACATTGTGCTATTACTGGGGTCTGTTCCAGGAGTGACTGGGGAGTGAGGCAAGCTGGGGGAGCGTCGTGTTTTTAGAAACGCCCATCAGGCTGCCTGGGTCGCAACAAGAAACTCAGCATTCCAACGATTCCAACTTATTCCCTTTCTGGGGATGTCCCTCGGCCTGCAAAGGGACTCTTTCATCTGTGCGGGTTTTCCCAGAGGTGACCACAGAGGAAGTCCATTTCTCAGCAGAGTTTGAGCTGGAATGACTCCCCCATAAACGCTGATAAACCTTTTTTGGAGCCTAAAAATGCTGTTGTGTGACACCCACGGCTCCTGAATGTCACCAGCTGGGAAATGACTACTGTTCTCATTGCCTGGCAAGAGTGACAATTGAGACGGCCACTGTGAGTGCAAAGCAAGGACAATGATGACGATGGTTTGCAGGACAACTTGGAGAGAGAAGTGAATGGGGAGACTTGAGTGTTGGGAGAAGGGAACTCGGTTGGAATCGTTGCTAGGCTCTGGGTATAAGAAATGGATAATCTGGAGTATCTGTCATTCATTAGTCACTTGGAGGTTTTATTTATTTATTTATTTATTAGCATTTTCCATACTTCATCTGGGTTTTTTTTTTTAATTTATTTTTTATTGTTATTTCCCCCAACACACTTTTTTTTTTTTCCCCACTGTACAGCATAGGGACCCAGGTACACATACATGTATATGTAATTTTTTCTTCCATTGTCATGCTGCGTTGTAAGTATCTAGACATAGTTCTCAGTGCTACACGGCAGGATCTCATTGTAATTGCTGCGAGCAATTACAAGTTTTATTTAACATGAGCCATGGAAGTTTTATTTAACACCTACTATATGCCAGGCCTTGCTCCAGTCACTGAGGACACATATGGTTCCTACAGTCATAAAGTTTACCATCTAAGAGAAAATATGGATAATTATAAACAAACAAACATTGGAGTTCCCATCATGGCTCGTGGTTAACAAACCCAACTAGTATCCATGAGGGTACGGGTTCCATCCCTGGCCTTGCCCAGTGGGTTAAGGATCAGGCGTTGCTGTGAGCTGTGGTGTAGGTCGCAGACGTGGCTCAGATCCCAAGTTGCTGTGGCTGTGGTGCAGGCCGGTGGCTACAGCTCTGGTTCAACCCCTAGCCTGGGAACCTCCATATGCCATGGGTGCAGCCCTAAAAAGACGAAAGACAAAAAATAAAAATGAAAATAAACAAATAAACGTTGAAAGAATGAATGGCAGAAGATGTGTCAGGAAGGCAATCTCTGAGCTGAACCTCCAACACAAACAAAAGCAAAACAGAAGTCCAACCCAGGGCATGGGATTGAGCAAAATCTGTCCCTGGTTTCCAAAAACAGTTGATGGGTTATGGACAGCTTCCTGGGAAATGGGAGGTAAATACTGAAATACTCCTTGAATGGAGAACACTTCAGGCCTTTGCCTCAGAACCTCAAATTTCTTCAACCAAGGCTTGGAGGAGACCTTGCTCAGCCTTGCATTTTTCTTTTTCTTTTTTCTTTTTTAATTGCTATTTCCCCCATACGATTTTTTTTTTCCTACTGTACAGCAAGGTGACCCAGTTACACATACATGTACACATTCTTTTTTCTCACATTACCCTGCTCCATCATAAGGGGCTAGACACAGTTCCCAGTGCTACACAGCAGGATCTCATTGCTAATCCATGTCAAAGGCAATAGTTTGCACCTTTCAAATAATTCTTCCAAGAGCAATTCGGTGGCAGGTCCAATCAAGGGTGTCAGTGGGTCCTTCAAGACAGCATTCAAGGTGCTAAACATTGATGGGGGCAACACCTGTGAGATAAAGGGGAGGGGAAGCAGGAGGGAGCGGAAAATGGAAGTCTTCACACCATAATGCCAGCCGACACCCCTGAGAGGAGAGGGAGAAGGGAGGAAGATGGGGGAGGGGGAGCCTCAGACGGTGCAGCAGCCTGGAGATATTCTCAACCAGCCCACAGGGAGCTCCACACAAGACAGTTGTGGAGAAGCTCCATGTGGGGCAGAAATGCCCAGCACTATCGCCCTGTCATTGTCAGGCATTGGTCTGGGGCTGCCTGAGGAGAACGTGGCCTCAGCTTAAACACTGCAGTGGATCTTGAAGGGTGTAGGCTATCAGCTGACTGCTCCTTACAGTTGAAGGTTTTCTTGAAGGGGAGCCAGGAAGTGTTTCTCCATGGCTGCCCCTCAAGGCCACCCGGCTGGTTAGCAGGAGAGGGACGAATAAGCCATCGCTTGCAGAATTGGAGGCAGGAGTTGATTCCCCCCCCAATTTTTTAACCTGGGAGTTCCCTGCCAGCCTAGTGCTTAGGACTCGGGGCTTTCACCCCTGCGGCCCAGGTTCAATCCCTGGTCTGAAAATTGAGATCCCACACCAAGCCCCTGCATGCTGTGGCCAAAAACCCTTTTTATTTTTATTTTATTTTATTTTATTTTGTTTTTGTTTAACTAGGTAAGAATTTCGTCTCTGGTTTTTCAGGAGACAGTGCTCAATGGGTCTTGCAAGTCTTTGGCAATTTCACACGAATCAGGAATGAGTGGCTGAATATTCTTTGTCCTGGATGACCTTTGTGAAGATCTGTGGACAAGACAAAGACAAGACCTCCTTTGGAACAAATGGCTGGCACGCTTCCTGTCCAGGGTGATAAAAAACCAGAGGCAGGCATGAGTTCAGAACACTCAAGCTCCCTAAGCTTGGGCTTTCTCTTCTGGAACTCAATCCACTGCATGGGAAGGGCTGGCCCAGAGCCTCAAAATGGGAGAAAAAAGGGGATTCCTGTCGGTCCCACGGCTCAGGGGACCAGCACAAAAATGCTGATCTTCTGGCTGGCATGCTTGCTCTAAGTAACAAACCGTTTTTGTCCCTAATTCACGAGTCTCTTGTCTTCTGCCAAGAATACAGGAAACTGTTGTGGGCTAGCCTGCTGGCTTGCAAGAAAGGGAAAAGCTCAGACCCTCTCCAGTTCTTGGAAGGGCAGGGTTACTGGAAGAGAAAACATCGGGTATAGATAAGAATGTCCAAGGTGAAGAAGGTTCAACCGGTTTTGCTGGAAGATCACTAGAGTATAAGCGATGAGATGAGAATTTCTGTCCTTAGAAAGCCAAGTTCCAAAAAAAGGGGGAAGCAGCCTATAGGACTTTCCTCCACCACCTGGGTTGTTTTAAAGGCCGCATTGCCCAGGTTAGGCGGAGGGAAATAAGAGGCTTTGGAAAGCAATGGCTGCCTTAGCGACCTGGCTATAAATAACCAATATTTGTTTTAAATAATAACTGTGAAAGGCTGTCACAGGATCTCATTTCTGGAGTTATTTATAGGCTGCGTAGGGCAACCTAATGAGACAGATCACATTTTAATGCTGCAAAGCTTTAGGTCATAAGAGAGTCTATCATAAAGGTCAACATTTTCCTGGAAGGAACTTACCACCTCAGGAACCACAGAGCACAGGTGGTACGTAATACGCCCTCCCTGGACTTGAACACAGAATCCGTTTCCCAAACGTCAGAGGGCAGGGAACCAAAGGACACAGCTTCCTGATGACCCTAAGTCACACCAACCCTAACCTCCTGGCCCGGCCCCAGCACTCCATAAAAATGTATCTTCTCCTCTTAAGTTTCAGCAGCATCAGCTCTCAGTGATCTCAGCAAAGCAGGGATGGGTCTGACGGTTCAACTCCAGACATTCCTGTACCACCTCTGCTTGGGTGTGAAGTCAATTTTCACACTTGGCTTTTAAGTACGGGTGTTGCCAAGCATCCCATCATGGGGTTCCAACTTGGAAGGTGCCAGCTCGGGTCTCCTTTTTCCAGACACATGTCATCCTTGCATCTCCCTCCTTGCTCTGCCACGGACAACTTTCCTGAGTACTCCACTGCCCAGACTGCATTTTCCTCAGTTCTATCCAACACTCTTTCCTACCCCTTTAAATGATGCTGGAGAGGGGGTGGAATAAGGTTTAAAAGATCTCTTCTGCCAGGTGTGTGGAGGAAAGGATGACCTTCAGAAAATGAATAAGAAAAAGAAAAGGAAAGGAAAGAGGAGAAAGGAGAAGAGAAGAGACGAGACGAGAAGAGAAAGGACTAAATTATCAGAGGATGGGAATCTGAGTAACAAACACTGGACCACAAAAATTAGAAAAGCAAGTGACAACAATATTTGCTCAGATCTTGATAGTTTATAATGTTTTCCACAAAGTTTTTTTTAAACTAACACCATATATTCTTATTTAATTTTTCATCAATTATGTTGAGATAATTGTAGATTCACATGCAGTGACTCACCCATTTTTTCCAATGGCGTCATCTTTCAAAACGGTAATATATCACAGTTATGACCTTGGCATTGGGACAGTCCACCCCATCACATTCAGATTCCCCTGGTTTGGTATGTAATGGTTTGTGTGTGTATTTAGTTCTAGGCAGTTTTATCACATGTGCACACTGGTGTCTCCACCACCATAGTCAAGATAGGAAACCACTTCCATGCACCCAATATTCCTGTTGCCATTTCATAACTACACCCACCACTCCCCTCCTTCCAACTAATGTAATAACATTTCATTAAAAGTATATATGTTGGTAGGAATGTAAAACAGTTACAACCACTCTGAAAAACAGGCCTTTTCTCATAAAAGTAACTATGCCACGCCTAGAGAGTCTAGAAATTGTGTACTTGAGCATTTATCCCAGAACTATGAAACTTATGTTCACATGAAAATCTATACAGGAAGGTTCATAACAGCTTTCTTTGTAATTGTCAAAAACTGGAAATAACCCAGATAGCCTTCAACAGGAGAATAGTTCAATAAACCATGGTCCATCCATACCACCAGAATACTATGCAGCCATCAAAAGGGAATGATTTGTTGGTACATTAAACAACTTTGATCAATTCTAGGGAATTAATCTGAATGAAAAAAGCCCACCCTCCCAAATGTATGTACTGTATGATTCCATAAAAATCCTCTTGAAATGACGGGATTTTAGAAATAGACACACATTACATCAACGTGCTCCTCATCACAGCCTTGGGAGAAGGGCTATGCATTGCAGTTACAGCAATGGATAGGTGGTCCCAAAAAGCAGGCTGAGGTCTACAATGGCATTTGATTTTCCCCCTTAGTTTATTTCCTTCCTAAGCCTCAAAAAATATTTAGTTAATATGTCCTAGTCTGCATAGGACACGAAAAGATGTAAAAGAAGATCAGACTGTGGCATTTTGTATGACGTGATTAGTCTGGATTAAACATAATGACACCCCAATTATCTCCCAGAACCCCATTTCCCCATCACCAAGTTGGTTGTGCAAGACAGAAGTAAAAACAGTTGTTGCTTCCTGAAGGTCATGGTAGCTTTCTGGGGTGACAAGCATGGTCCCCCCCAACTCTGTATCCAGCTCTGTTCCTGCCCCCACCCCCCCGCCCAGTTATACTTGCACTAGGCCAAGGACTTCTCCACCTGCTGCTCACGTCCTGTGCTCCTGACTCTGTGGCCCATGCACGGCCTCAGGGAAGCCCAGCGGGGCAGGTCTGACCCATGTGCAGTAGGCTGGGCTGTGGGCACTTTCAGATCCCCTCACGGATGCCTCCTCACTCAGCCTGCTGCCTTGTCGGTGCTCCCTGACTTTGCCCACACCTCAGACCTTGACTTTGGGCTTGGCCTTCCAGAGCACCACCATCTCTGGGCCGTCCAACTTCCTACACCAGCCGCCCTCCAAGCAGAAGATGAAAGTCCGTGATGGCATCATGTCCACCTTCTTCCATGAGACCAGATATTGTCAGGGCCACCCAAATTTGAGGAGGGGGTGAAATGGACCCCCCCCCCCAGCTTGTGTCAAGTGACAAGGTGACTGAAGAAGAGCTGTGGCCTAGGGGACATTGTCCAACCACCTTTGAAAAGTCCAATCTGCCCATCCTATGGACTTTATGTTTTAAAGACATCATTCTGTTCAGTCATCCGAGGGCTGAACCAAGCCGCCAAAGGGGCACGTGGCGCCAGCTAGGCTAAGACCCCTGTGCCAAGCCACTGGTTTATTCCGTCTGGGGAAGAGAGGAAAGGGAATCTGTTAAACTGCGTATTGGCTGAACTAAATACCCTTTGAACTGGCAGGCTGGCCCAGTCAACAAATATGCTTGTTCTCCTTAAATTTATCACAAGTTTAAAAAATCTCAGCCAAGGGTGAGGTGCAAAGAGGGGTCGTCTGTGAACACTGGGATCACAGTCTATCCCAACCCCGCCTCGCTTTCGGAGCTGCCAGCTTGCCTTCTGGGCTGTATGCCTGTTCTGTGGCCAGGCCCGTGTGGCCTTCCCCTGGTGGGCACTGCTCGGGTCTGTTCCGGGAATGGTCTAAGTTTTAACAGCCAGCATCGGGAACCCAGATCCCACCCTGGCCAGCACTTCTCGGGGACCCAGGCAGCAGGCAGCTGAGCAGTTCCTTCTTGAGGGTGCTCTCTGCAGATGCAGATGTGACACCTAGGCCCAGGGTCAGAAGTTTCCCCATCCACTTGCCAGACCACCCTGCCGGTCCCCCAGTAAGAGGAGCCAATGTGAGGATGAGGGGACAAAGGGGACGCAGCTCCGCTCATGGAACAGAAGAGTTCCATTCATTCCCAAACTTTGAGAAAAGGTTTTCACCTGCTCTCTGGTTTCCTCCATTAGATGACTGACTCAGAAAGGAAACGGCTTGTTGGATTTCTCACCTCCTACGTTAGCCCTGTGAACAGTAGGCGGGCAGGCTAAGCAGGGTTTAGATTTAGCCCTCCTGGATGAAGAGAGTGAGTCAGCAGCGGGTGGGGCCCGTTCGCAGTGCGGAAACCACTCAGGGGGACAAACATAGTTGTTTCCAGCCCATGACGGCTGGTCCCTCAAAGTCAGCGAAAACAGCTACACAGGAGTGAAGACATCAGCCCCCTCATGTCACCTGATTCTGCAGAACAACTAGACGGACTCGCCTCTCTGTCCCGAGTTCAAGATCCCAAGGTGATCGGGGGAGGCGGAAAGAGGGAATCGGGCTGGGTTAAAATGCTCCTGCCTGGCTGGACGTGGGTCCAGACTCCTCCCTTGCCTGAGAGGCTTAGGGACCAAAAGCCAATCCAGTCCCACTCCTCACACCCCGCCTGAGCTCTTGGGGAACCAAAATAAGAAAGTGAGTCCAGGTCACTTTAAAAGCACCTGGAGAGGGAGTTCCCATTGTGGCACAGCAACAATGAATCCAACTGGTATCCATGAGGACGCAGGTTCGATTCCTGGCCTCGCTCAGCATTGCTGTGAGCCGTGGCGTAGGTCGCAGACCGGGCTCTGATCCCGAGTTGCCCTGGATGTGGCAGCAGCTGCAGCTCTGATTCAACCCTTAGCTTGGGAACTTCCATATGCTGCAGGTCTGGGCCTAAACAGCAAAAATCAGTCAATCAATCAATCAATCACCTGGAGAAAAAGGGAACAAGGACCAACTACCTTTGCCCCACGGCCCCAAGGAGAGGCCAAGAGGGTGACCAAGGCCCAGCAAAGTCAACTCCCCTGAGACCTGAGGACAAAGACGTGCTCCGTCGCTGTGTCGTGCTGAGCAGCAGGGCAGGGCTACTTTTAGCCTCTCCACAGAATCTGAGTTCCAGTGGGCGTGTTTTCAAGACAGCACTTTCCTATTAAAATTGCAACAATTATGACTGAAAAGAAAGTTCGTTGTGCTCAGAAAACTCTACAACAGGCCCTCTCACTATGATGCCTGCGTGACTGTGGCCTGGCTGCTTTTAAGGACCGATTTTGTCACCCTCGTCTAGCGTGGGTGGACGTGTGTGGTCAGTACTTCAAGAGGGGTGAGAAATTACCACAGAGGAAGGACAGTGACAGCAAGACACCATCCTTGTCCTGTCTTTTCCTCCCCTGCCTAAGCAAGAGCTGTGGAACTGGGACCTAGGACATGGCCCCCAAAATTCAAGGTGTTCACCAAATACTTGAAAGGGGTTTACGAAAATGTTGGTGTTCAGATGAGGCCCAACTGGGACAGCAATTCTTGCTTCCTAACCTGGAGAATAAGCTCTCTGGTAAAACGTACAGAGGGAGAGGTTTAACACAGGGAAGAAGCAAAGCAATGCTATGAAACCACAGGTCTCCAGCCTCAGCTCTTCTGGTCAGGAGGAGAGCACACCACCTCCTGCCAGGTAACTGGTCTGCTCACCAGTTACCGTGACAGGGCTGAGGATGGGGAGGGAGCCAGGCTCCCAGGCAGAAAGACACAGGAGCAGCCTTGCTTCATTTTTGCCTCTGTAAAGCCTCATGATTATGCTCCATCTCTATTTTTAGAGCTCAGCATTTAAAAGGTCAAGTGCCTTCGAAAGTGTTTATTTTCCTCTCCAGTGTTTGTGCTCTGATTGAAGTGACAGCCTTGAGCTCCTCCCCCCACCCCCACACCAAATCCACTGTATTCCATGCAGCTTACTTTTTACCTGAACTGCCAACAAAGCTTGAAATGAGCAGCATTCGGGGTTTTGGTTGGTTGTTTGTTTGTTTGTTTGTTTTTTCTTACTCTGACTCCACTGGAGCCACAGAGGTTGATGGCCACTCAGGAAAAGCACGGCACCTTCTCGATGTGGCCAGTGGGCAGAATGCACCGACAGGTCTTCACAGACCTGGCCAAGCCCTCCCCACCTGGATGCAAGCTGATCTCCGAGGATTCAACCTCCCTGACCTGCCCCAGTCCTGGTAGGAAGTCCAGGGCTTGTGTCCAGGGGTGGCCCTCAATTTCAGAGCCTGTCAGGCCTTATCTGTCCTGGCGGTTGCCTGTCTTGCCCTCGCCATCTCCGCCCATCACCCTGTGTCACAGAATTCTCTCTGAGCTTCTCCCACTGCTGCCACTCACACAGGACCACCCAAGGCTCAAATGAAGCTCATCCCTGATTCCCAAACACAGTGAATACTGGGCTATGGTGTTCTAGCCGTTCTTCATCTTCTTAATCCCTTCATCTTTCAGTGGACATTTGAGTTGTTTCAATGTCTTGGCTATTGTGAATAGTGCTGCAGTGAACACAGGCGGGCAGGTATTGTTTTTGAATGAAAGTTTTGTCCGCATATATGCCCAAGAGTGGGATTGCTGGGTCATATGGTAGTTCTATATTTAGTTTTCTGAGGAAACTCCATACTGTTTTCCATAGTGGCTGCACCAATTTACATTCCCACCAGCAGTGTAGGAGGCTTCCCTTTTCTCCACACCCTCTCCAGCATTTGTTATTTGTGGACTTGTTAATGATGGCCCTTCTGACATGTGTGATGTGGTAGTTTTGATTTGCATTTCTCTAATAATTAAGAAATGTGGTACATCCATACAATGGAATACTACTCAGCCATAAAAAGGACAAAATAATGCCATTTGTAGCAACATGGATGGAACTAGAGATTCTCGTTCTAAGTGAAGTAAGTCAGAAAGAGAAAGACAAATACCATACCATGTCACTTATATGTGGAATCTAAAACATGGCACAAATGATCCTATCTACAAAACAGAAACAGCTCATGGACAGGGAAAGCAGACTTGTGTTTGGGGCAGGGGGGTGGGGGGGGAGTGGAATGGACAGGGAGTTGGGGGTTGGTAGATACAAACTACTACATTTAGAATGGATGGGTAATAGAGCACATACTGTACAGCATAGGGAATCGTGTACAGTCTCTTGGGGTAGAACATAATGGAAGATAGTATTAAAAAAAAACAATGTATCTAACTATCCATCTATATATGGCTGGGTTGCTTTGCTGTACAATAGAAATTTATTAAACTATACGTTAATAAAAAATATTTTCTTTTCTTTTGGGGGGGCCACACCCACGGTCTATGGAGAGTCCCAGGCTAGGGGTCAAATCAGAGCTGTAGCTGCTGGCCTACACCACAGGTCACTGCAACCCGGGATCCTCTGAGCAAGGTCAGGGATCGAACCTGCATTCTCATGGATGCTAGTCAGATTCATCAGCTGCTGAGCCATGATGGGAACTCCAAAAAAAATTTTTTTAAAAGGAGAAAAAACAAACAAACAAAAAAACAACTTAGCAGTTATTAGATGAGAGAATCCCAACCCTAGGAGGGAAGCCACCCTCTCTCATCCAGAGGCCGTCAGAGGTGTCCCAGTCCAGCCACCTCCCACAGGACTCCTTGTGACTGTCTCCTCGGCAAAGTCCAGCCCTCCCTTTCCTCCTGGGCCCTCATTTCAGGTGAAAGCACAAGACAACTCCACCTGGAGCCTGGGGGCAGGCGGGGCCGAGGCGCTGTGGATTCTCAGCACCGCTCTGAAGGTCCAGCTTGTCTCAGGACCTGGAGCCTGAACTTCAGGGTTCTGCGCCCTCTTGGCCACTTGGCCTCAAACCTTCATGAGGAGGGGGGAAAGAGAAGAAGGCCAGAACTCACCTCTGGCAAAGCCCTTGAATTCTTAGACCTGGAAGACAAAATTCTTCCCCTAAAGAAAAAAACGCATGATTCTCACCCCGAGCACACAGAACCAATTTGCACAGGGACGCAGCATCTTTCAGGTCCAGTTAAAAATGCCTGTGTGGGAGTCTGAAGAGCAAGGCCAAGATCAGCTCTCCAAGGCAAGCCCCAGCTCTCTCCCCCAGGGCCAGGCAGGGTAGTCACGAGTGGAAAATCATAGTAAATAAATAACCCGCGCGGCCTCACGTCCAGCCCCGCCCCCCCCCCCGGAGTGGGGGCTGGAGGGCCCCATGTCCACCTCCCAGCAGGATGCACACTACTTTGTGCTTTCGCATCTCCTTCCGCAAAGTCCCGCAGTTCAACCCTCCCCACGACTGACGAGAGAGTGTATTAAAAGGAGAAAAGAAAGGCAGCCCAGCTAGAACCGGAACGCAGAGTTCTTCAGCAGTTCCCACCAGGGAGCTGTGTCCAAAATAAAAATAAATAGACGCCTAGGTACATTCTCTTCTCCAGGAACATCCACTCCCTTTCCCCCCTGGATCTCGGCCTCCTCTGCCCGCCCCTCTCATCTCCTGGGGCGCTGCCTCGCTGCCCCACAGCCCCCCTCCCGCCTCGCCCATCCATCACCACCGTGCTGCCCAGGGCAACCTAGCCTGGTGCTTCCTGCCCCCTGCGCCCTCTGAGACCCTGCTGAGGCCACAGGGCAACTCTAGGGTGATGGTGAGCTTTGAAGGTGACCAGCACGCTGTGGTGAGGGCCCCAGGTGAGACCACAAGACCCAAAAAGGGCTTCAACCAGCCCAGCACATGCACACTTTTCAGGCAACCTTTGCCCTCCCTCTCACCAAAGCCACGCTTTCCCATAGCCTGCCCTCTCCTCAGACACACACCTGCCCTCACTGTAGGGGAGAAAGGAAAAGTGAAAAGCCTGCGGGCGGTGACTCTCTGGCCGTCCCCTAGTCTCTGACCTGTTTGCTTCTGGACCCGCGGAGGAAGACCCTGCTCCTCGGCCAGAATGCACGTCCCCAGGTGCTGGCCGCACCGTGCTGCCTTCTCAGAAACGTCTCACTTTCCCCAGAAACGTTATTTTCCCCACTCTACCAGATACCTTCCAGCAGCAAGAAAACAAGCTCTGATCTATCCGCCTTGAAATTTTGGCTCCACAGGTTCCTCCATCAATAACTCCATTTCCCCGTTTCTTATCACAAAGCCCCAAATGCAGTTTGTAGATGCCATTCGCACTTCCTTTGCCTGCTGGTTTCTGATGCTGCCCCCGCCCCGTCCTTATGTGTCCCCCTCCACTTACAGAATCGCTGGTTAAGTTCACTGAGAACCTCCCGTGCCTTTCCTTTTTTTTTTGTCTTTTGTCCTTTTAGGGCCGCACCCTGCCATATGGAGGTTCCCAGGCTAGGGATCCAATCATTGGAGCTATAGCTGCCGGCCTACGCCAGAGTCACAGCAGAGTCAGATCGGAGCCGCATCTGGGGCCTACACCACAGCTCACGGCAACGTTGGATCCTTAACCCACTGAGCGAAGCCAGGTATCGAACCCGCAACCTCATGGTTCCTAGTCAGATTCGTTTGCTCTGCACCACGACGGGGACTCCTCCCATGACTTTCTTTTTTCTTTTTTTTTTTTTTGGTCTTTTTTTGCCATGTCCTTGGGCCCCTCCCGCGGCACATGGAGGTTCCCAGGCTAGGGGTCTAATCGGAGCTGTAGCTGCCAGCCTACGCCAGAGCCACAGCAACGCGGGATCCAAGCCCTGTCTGCAACCTACACTACAGCTCACGGCAACGCCGGATCGTTAACCCACTGAGTGAGGGCAGGGCAGGGACCGAACCCGCAACCTCACGGTTCCTAGTCGGATTTGTTAACCACTGCGCCACGACGGGAACTCCCTCCCATGACTTTCAAGTCGACAAAGACAGAGGCTGGTCTCTGAGTTGCCTCCTCCTTCAGCAGCATGAGAGCCAGTCTTGACCCCAGGAGAACACGCTCTCGGGTCCCCCTGTGTCAGTCTCATTCATTCCTCCCCCTCCTCCTCTCTGCCCGTCCTTCCAGGCCCCATGTGGCTCCCCTGGGGTACTGTTCACATCCTTGTCCTAAATATGGTCTAAAGGCCAACAACTCCAAACACCAGCCATCCTATCGAACAATGAGTATACTCAACTGCCTTCTTGATATCCTTGAGAATGCAACCAGGATCTCATATTTCGTGTGGCCAAAAAAGAGTCTGAATTTCCTCCGAGCCTCTAAAAACTCCTTCCTAATCATTCCTGTCCTGGCCAGTGGCTCAAGCACTTGTCCTCAACCCAGTTCCCTCCCTCTCCCTCCACACAGGCCAAACCTCACACTGTCCTGGTGGCTCTCACTTTTTCTTTCAAAATGCACCTTGTATCCACCCTCCACCCTGCCCAGGCCTCCGTCATCTCCTGCTGGGCCTCTGCAGCAGTTACTGCTCCTCCTCTTCCATCCCCAGCCCTATGTGCCTGTAGCACACGTAGCCAAGGGGACCCTGCAGGGCTTCCTGGGCTGCTGAGGTCCATACAGCTGCCACTGGCTATCCCAGATGCTTGAGCAGCTGGAGCCACGTGTGGGGCCTCATGACGATGTTCTGGTCCCACCCAGCCAGCTTCTGAGGCATCGCAGCCCAGAGGTCATTTGTAGCGCTCATTTTGAGGGGGTTCCTTACACAGCAATAATTGGAATACTGTGTCACATGCATAGAAACAGGAAGGTATCAAAAGGGGTATATTCAGATAATAAAATAGGAAATTACAAAATACACAAAAATGGGAAAGTCAAGAAAAGGTGAAAGAAATAGAATAGAGTGAAAGGTTTCGAAAGAAAATGTGGATAAACCCTCCTGGAAAGCAGACTGAAAGAGCAGATGTGGGAAACAACAGAGAAAGGACGAGGCAGTGAGCAGGTCAGACCCAACATCCAAATGACAGGAAGTCCAGAAAGAAAGAGCTGAGAAAACAAGGGGATGAAACTGTCAATGAACCGATTCAAGAAAATGAGTCCCTGGGCTGACAGTGCCCACTCAACTCTCTGCACATGACTTGGGAGACACTTGAAGCCAGAACAGGTCACGGGAAGATGGCCACATATGGAAAGATCCTAATTGCTATGGGGGGAATTTTCATACCACAATGGAAGCTCAGCGACCAAGGAGCAATGCTTTCAAGACTCTAAGGGAAAATTATTTTCAACCCAGGATGTTACATGTGGCCAAACTACCATTTCAAATGAAGACATTTTCAAATACAGTGTTTTCCTTCAAAGAGTCTTTTCTCAAGAGCCTATTGAAACAGGAGCACCACAGAAAAGAGAAGAAAAAAAAAAAACACAAGAGGACAACATGGCATCTAGGAAAGTGAGGCTTCAGCACAGAAGAGAAGCAAACACAACCACTAAACCAATAGCAAAATAAGACCCCAGGATGATAAAGGGCATCAGGTCTGGACACCAACCAGGCAGAGGGAGCCAGAGGAAGAAGGGGGCTTCCAAGAAGCAGATGGGATGCTTTGAACGTAGTGAAAAAGAATGATAGGTCTAGTGGAAAATTCAAAAATGGATGGGCAATAGGCACATAGAAATGAAGTACTTTCAAAAATAGAATGAGGCCATTATTTATTGCTGGGAAATTCAAAAGTTATACAAGGAAGGGGATGTAGTTATAATGCACTATATGACTCAACTGGGAACAATAAATTACATAATTAATGATCACATCAAAATGCTGAAGGTTGATGTTGTCGGATTTATTTCATCAATATGTTAAGAGCTAAATCCTCACTTTTCCAAAGTAATCAGCCCATAGACAACATCTAAAACCCAAAAGTCAAGAAATACTGGTATCAAGAGTTCCCTGGTACCTTAGCAGGTTAAGGATCCAGTGATGTCACTTCTATGGCGTGGGTTCAATCCCTAGCCCAGGAACTTTTGCATGCTGTAGGCATGGCTAAAAAAGAAGAAAGAAATCATAATATCAGAAATATGGAGAAATATAAAGGCAAATACAAACTGAGGAAGTAAAAAGAACTGAAGAGGGTTAACTACTAGGAGTGAGGCTCATAGAGGGGGAATTGGGACAGGAAACTGCTTTTGAACCTGGTGAAACTTTAAACACAATTAACAGTTAAAAAATGAGTCAGGGTAGTATAGCAGGAAAACCCTCTTTATGGAACTTTGAAGGAGAAGAGCAAAATGAATTGGTAGGGTGTAGGAAAAGTGTGTGTGGATGGTTTGTATTTGCTATTTATTTGTTATATTCCAAGAGCTTTCCTTTTCATCAATTCATAAAAAGCAGTTCATTCTCAGACAGTGAGAGGAGATACGCAGGGAAGTCCAGGGCTCTCCGAAGGAATCTGAGAGGCTGGTTAGCCTAGAAGATGCCAAGTAGCTCTAGTGGTCACAGTAGGAAGTGATGGGTTATATTCCCCCAAATTGGTCATGCCAGCCATTTTCAAATGCCCACCCCCACCCTAGGAGCTGTCAAGAATCCTGGTACCCGCCTCACTCACATCTCTGCTCATTAATCCTGCACCTAGTCATTTATATCCAGTTATTTAGCTATTCGTAATTAATTTTTAAAACACGGTGATTCTATATCATTCTAATATGCAGTAACGAATTGCTTCTACTAACAGTCCAAGATAACATGAACTGGAGTTCCTATCGTGGCTCAGTGGTTAACGAACCCGACTAACATGCATGAGGATGCAGGTTCGATCCCTGGCCTCACTCAGTGGGTTAAGGATCCACTATGGTGTAGGTTGCGGATGCAGCTCAAATATGGCATTGCTATGGCTGTGGTGTAGGCTGGTGGCTACAGCTCCCTTTTGACCCCTAGGCTTGGGAACCTCCATATGCCACAGGTGTAACCCTAAAAAAAAAAAAAAAAAGACTAGATGCATGAACTAAAAAACTTAGGAACTTAACACTAATTCTTTCTCCTAAATTAGTAGACCACAGTATAACCTGCAATAATGTTGCTCCAGATAGACTTTGCCCTCATCTTCCATGGACAAAGAATGATTTTATATTTAGAGAAGAGTTGCAAAGATGGTACAGAGAGTTCCCGTGCGTCCCTCACCCAACACCCTCTATTGGGAAAATTTCACATAACCATAATGCACTTCTCAAAACTCAGGGAAACATAATGATTAACTAAACTCCAAACTTCATTCTGAGTTCACCAATTTTTTTTCCACTAATGTTCCTGGAACTTAATTTCTAGACCCCAGAGCCACACTGAGATTCCTGATGTAGGCATTCTTAAAATCCCTCTTATTTCCGGTTAAATTTCATTTCCAAACCAGAGGGCACCCTTTGGATTTTGAAACATTTAGGAGGAGTATAAGTGGGAATTTGCAGAATAGGTAGGAAAGATGTAGAGCCAGCATTCTCCAACACCTTTATGTAAGGGTACTACCCCCAAAGAAGATTTAAAGTCCTCCCCCATCCCTGGTACAAATGCCCTTGGAAATAGGCAGATGTAGATTGTCAGGTGTATTGCAAACATGCTGCAGAGGCTTCAAGGTCATGCATGACTTCCAGGAGGATCCACTAGGTTGGAGAAGATCACTGCATTCAGACCACCATGCATCGCTGGCCCAGGTGAAGTCTGGGAAGACCTTTCCCCACCAAGGACTGACAGCACTGTCAGAGCCTGATCATTCTGGGATCATGTCAGTAGCTACTCATTAAATACCCTTCCTAGAGATGCACAGTGCTGGGCAGTTTTGAGACAAGGTGGCTGCCCTACAAATGAAACTCTATGATACTGTGATGGCATATACCTAACATTAGGCACAGATTCGATCAACATAAGGTGAACCCTGATGTAGACTGTGGACTTGAATTAACCATGATGTATCAACTTTGGCTTATTAATGGTAACAAATGGAACACACTAAAGCAAGATGCTAATAATGGGGAAACTGAGCATGTGAAATCCTATGTGCTATGCGATCAATTATTCTGTAAATCTAAAACTGCTTAACAACCAAACTCTCAGAGTAGTTAGTTCCCTCTGTGGTGCAGTGGTTCAGGATGCAGCATTGTCTCTGGAATGGTGTGGGTTCCATCTCTGTCCCAGGAACTTCCATGTGCTGCGGGTGCAGCCAAAATAAATAAATAAAAATAAACTGCTTCATAATCTGATGATGGTAAAAAAAAAAAAAGAGCATTTACACAGACTATTTTCAGAAAGTTTCTGGGTGGCTGGGGACAGAGCTGAGAAAGAGACTTAATTATCTACCTTTTCATTCCTTTTGAACTGTGTACCAAGTGCACACATTAGCTCTTCAGTAAGAAATATGTTTTAAAATGGTTTCAAAGGAAGAAAGGAGATAAAAATAAAACTGTCCTATAACTTAAGCAGAAGCAAAGTGCTGGGAAAATAGAGAAGCAGAAGCAGACAGAACTAGCTAAAGAAACAGATAAACCATGGAGCCAAGATTTAGACATATCTGGTTGGTTTTTGTTTTCATTTTTGCCCAAATATTGGTAGGTTCCAGATGAAAGTGCAGCTTTCCAACCTCTGAGCAGCAATGCAGTGGCCACGGAGTAACAACTTGGTCATACGGGATAAGTGGGTGGGGCCGTGGAGTGGCTGCCCCTGCAGGTATAGCAATGGGGTTAGTTTTGCCACCTGTCTCCTCATTGCTTGTACTCAGTCTCTTCTCTCACTCACAAAACTTTCTGAGCCTCCATAAGCATGTATGCTTCCAATCCCTGGAGGCAACTGGATCTGTTGGTCAACCTGCCCTTCCCTTGTCATGGAACCTGCCCGGGAAGACCTCCCACCATGATGGATGGTGACTCAGCATGAGAGATGTCGATGGAGGCAAAGGTGCTATGCTGCTCCCATGGCTTGGCCCAACCCATGGGTTTCTAAACACACCTAAAAGACAAAAAGCCAAAAGGCAAAGCAAAGCTATTAGGCAGGAATGCGCACCAGCCAGAATGGCCATCATCAAAAAGTCTACAAATAATAAATGTTGCAGAGGGTGTGGAGGAAAAAGAACCTTCCTACACTGTTGGTGGGAATGTAAATTGGTACAGCCACTATGGAGAACAGTATGGAGGTTCCTTCAAAAACTGAAAATAGAGTTACCATATGATCCTGCCATTCTACTACTGGGCATATATCCAGAAAAACTCTAATTTAAAAAGATTCCAGAGTTCCTGTCATGGCGTAGTGGAAACGAATCTGACTAGGAACCATGAGGTTGCGGGTTTGATCCCTGGCCTCGCTCAGTGGCTTAAGGATCCAGTGTTGCTGTGGCTCTTGTGTAGGCCGGCAGCAACAGCTCCAATTAGACCCCTAGCCTGGGAACCTCCATATGCCGCAGGTTCGGCCCTAAAAAAGGACAAAAGACAAAAAAGAAAAAAATAAATAAAATAAAAAGATACCTGCACCTCCATATTCATAGTAGCTCTATTTATAATAGCCAAGACATGGAAGCAAGTTAAATGTCCATCAACAAATAAATAGATAGGAGTTCCCATCGTGGCTGAGTGGTTAACGAATCCAACTACGAACCATGAGGTTGTGGGTTCAATCCCTGGCCTTGCTCAGTGGGTTAAGGACCTGGCGTTGCTGTGAGCTGTGGTGTAGGTCGCAGACGCGGCTCGGATCCCGAATTGCTGTGGCTCTGGCGTAGGCCAGCGGCTACAGCTCCCATTCGTCCCCTAGCCTGGGAACCTCCATATGCCACAGGAGCAGCCCAAGAAATGGCAAAAAGACCAAAAAAAAATAATAATAATAATAAAAAAGTAAAAAAAAATGGATAAAGAATTTACAATATATTTATGCAATGCAATACAACTCAGCCATAAAAAAGAATGAAATAGTGCCATTTGTGGCAACGTGGGTGGATGTCTATCGTACTAAGAGATTATCTTGCTAAGTGGAGTAAGATAGTCACAGAAAGACAAATAACAAATGATATCATCTATATGTGGAATCTAAAAAAATATGATACAAATGAACTTGTTTACAAAACAGAAATAGACTCACAGACATAAAAAAACAAACTTATGGTTACGAGAAGGGGGAGGGGGTGGGGAGGGATAAATTAGGAATTTGGGATTAATATATACACAGTACTATATATAAAATAGATCACCTACAAGCACCTGTATATAACACAGGGAATTATACTAATATCTTATCATAATCTACAAGGGAAAAGAATCTGAAAAAGGTCAGATAGAGATATATGTGTATAACTGAATTACTCTGCTGTACACCTGAAACTAACACAACATTATAAATCAACCATAATTCAATTTAAAAAATAAAAAACAAACAAAACCAAGGAACGCAGGTTAACAGCCCAGGGTTTGGGGTAGTGGGGGCCAGGGGATTGAGGGACTGATTATTGTGCTGTTGTTATTGTTTTGTTTTTATAAGGAAAAACATCCTAAAAATCTGTGCATGGAGCATTTTATTGTGTGGCAACAAAAGACTTGCAGTTTTGCCCCTTGACAGTTTCTTCGAATGTGATAAAACCCATCACTTTGCGGATTCATTAGCTATTTCTTTTCCTCAACAGATTGAAAGGCAGTAAAGACTCTGGCAATATTCTAAATTCCTGGCAAAGAGCCTCAGGACCATCACAAACAGCTAAACGTCCTCTGCTCAAAGCCTCCTTGAAATGTCAAGTGCTCTTATGACTTTATGGAAGGGGCACAAAAGTAACGTTTCAGGCTTTGAGGATATATTTCACTCCTGCTGAGAGAGATGCGGCCAGGCAAACTCTCTCTCCCGGTGTGTTGCTCCCAGCTCTATCTCGAGTTCTTTCTGAGTGTTATTGCATACCTCTTTCTTTCTTTCTCTTTCTCTCTCTTTTTTTTTATATCTTTTTGCCTTTTCTAGGGCCACTCCCATGGCATATGATGGATCCCAAGCTAGGGGTCTAATCAAAGCTGTAGTTGCTGGCCCAGGCCACAGCCACAGCAAAGCTGTGGTGTTTGCAACCTACACCACAGCTCACAGCAATGCCAGATCCTTAACCCACTGATCAAAGCCAGGGATCAAACCCACAACCTCATGGTTCCTAGTTGGATTCCTTAACCCCTGAGCCACGACAGGAACTCCGCATATCTCTTTCTTAGGGTACCTCTCTGTCTCTCTCCATTTAGTACAAGGAGTATATTCACTTAGCTTCCAATTTCATTAGTGGAACTGCATTTACTGCGGCCAGAACCAGAGATGCTAAAGATAGTCATACGTTGCAGAGGGAAGTTTCTGTGGTCCCACTGGAGTTGGGATGCAGGGTAAGAAGACAGACTGGGGGGCTGGGTGGGTGTACACACACCTCACACAGCAGGCTAAAGCCCTGGTGTGCATGAGAATCACCTGAGATGTTTAGGCTGTAGCAGGTGCTCTCCTAGATTTGCTGCATCAGATGACTGGGGGCTGGGAACCACAATTCCAGGAAAGCTGGCCACCAACCACAGTTAGAGAAACACAAGTCTGGCAGAGAACAGGAATTATCCCTTCCTGCAGCCTGTACCAAAGGACAGGTGGGCCATCTGGGTTGAGAGCTGGAAATCAAGGGCTCATGTATTTTTGTTCCACCAAAGGCTCTGGAACCTATATGATCATCCATGGCAGTCTGACAAGGAAAGCATCAAAAAGGTCAGACTATGGGACCTTATGCAATAAGCTGCATCTGGAATAATTACTTAGACTGGAAATGGGAAAGGATTTCAAGAGGCAGCAAGTCCTCCACCCTCCCGGACAAGTGAGCATGTGGAGATCAAGCACCAGGATGCGGAATGTTTGAGAGGATCAGAGAAGCTGGATCACTCATGCATCGCTAGTGGGAGTGAATGGAAAAATGGCATGCCACTCTAGAGAATAGTTTGGCCATTACTTCAAAAATGAAACACACAATTAACGTGCAATTAACCAGCATTTGCCTTTATTCAAGAGAAAGGAAACATGTCCACAGAAAAACCTACACATGAACATTCACAGCAGGTTTATTTGCAACAGTCAAAATCTGGAAAGGACCCAACGTCCATCAAGGGTGAATAGTTGAACTGTGGTCCATCCATACCACAGTAAGCTACTCAGCAGTGAAAAAGAAGTTATTGATCCCCACAAGAACTTGGATGAATGTCCAGGAAGTTATGCTAAGTGAAAAAAGCCAATCCCGAAAGGTTACATACTGTATGATTCCATGTAGATGACATTCTCGGAAGGACAAAATCATAGAAATGGAGGGCAGGCTCGTGGATGCCAGAAGCTAGCAAGTGGTGGGTGGGGAGGAAGGGAAGATGGTGCAGCTATTTAAGGGAAGCATGAGGGATCCAGATAGCGTTGGAGCTGCCCTGCAGCGTTACTGCATCAGCATCAACATCCTAGCTATGATGCTGTGCTGCAGGTTTGCCAGATGTTACCACTGGGGAAATTGGGTGCATTGTTTCTCACCACTGCATGTGAATTGACAATCATCTCAAGTGAAAACATTTACTTTTCAAAAGCAGAACAAAACACACAGCTAATGACATGAATGGAAAGAATTCCCACATCCCATTCAAACGTAAAGGCAAATTTTTACTGCATGTTAATAGACAGTAAGAAACAGGAGAAAAAAATTAATGACTTTTAGAAGCTGGGGATTCAGTGAATAATGGCTACTTAATAGTTGCAAACATTGTTTTTAAGTATTAGAACGTTTTAATATTCATCCTTAAAATGTAAAGAAATACCATCTTCAAAGCCTGAAATTGTTTCTACTATTGAATTCTGCATGGATCTCTTCCCACTGCATGAGGAACTGAGCCAAAACCATCTCAAGCAACAAATCATCTCAGGATGCCAAGAACATTACGAATTCACATTGTTTAAACCATTTCACCAATAGCTCTTGTTTTATAGCATCCCATAAAGTTTTGACCCGTTTACACACTTGAGAATTTGCAAACCTCTTCTTTCTCCTTTCAATAGACCCTCAAAGCCTGCATCTGCTTGTCCCCTGCTTCCTTGTGAGTTCCTTAAGCAGTTTCTCCAGAGTGTAACTAAAGGTTGTGACTGACTGGAGAAGTCTCCTAGGTAAGTCACGGCTGGCTGATAATCAACCAAAGCTCATCCCAGGCTAACCAGGCCAGTTACTTTAGTAACCCACCAGGACATGCTGGATCACAATTTAAAATTCTTCCTTGTTTATCCAACCTGAGAATGAATCAGGGATTTCTTTAAAAAATTAGAGTGCCAAATGTCATGCCACTAACAAAGCATGCTAATACAACCATAAGATATAATTTCTCATGTTTGCAAGTTTTAATAGTGGACAATTTCACAAATTTTGCATCGTTGGAGTTGGGTTTGATGACACATTGAGCCTCAAAGGGACATAGACTCCAGTGATATTCTTAAATCCCTATATTAGTTGCTTTCTAACAAATCACCCCATAACTTAGCCACTGAAAGCAACAATAAACATTTATTATCTCACAGTTTTTGTGGATCAGAAATTCAGGAGTGTCTTACCTAGGAGATTCTGTTTCAGGGTCCCTGATGTGAACCAGAGCCAATTTTTTTTTTTTTTCCTTTTTAGGGCTGCACCTCTGGCATATGAAAGTTCCCGGGCTAGGGGTCCAGTTAGAGCTGCAGCTGCAGGCCTATACCACAGCCACAGCAATGACAGATCTGGGCCACACTTGAAACCTATGCCACATCTTGCAGCAACACTGGATCCTTAAGTGAGGCCAGGTATTGAACCCGTATCCTCATGGACGCTGAGCTGGGTTCTTAACCTTCTGAGGCACAATGGGAACTCCCAAAAGCCAATGTTTAAGGACGCACGGGCAGGATGAATTCCCTCTTATCCAGGGGAGCTCAGTGCTTTTGTGCTCTTCAGGCCTTCAAGTGATTAGCACACACTCGTGTGACCACTCCTGCTCCAGTACACACAGGTGAAAACACACAATCAGATGAGTGGAAAACTTCATCCTCGTCTTGCTCCTGCGATCAGAGTGGACAGACACAGCAGAGGGCTTAGGCAGGCACAGCAGGGTGGGGAGGCAGCATGCAGGGCATGACATTTGCTAGCCCATCTGAAGCTCTGCTGAACCACCAGCAAGTTAACAACGTGGCACCTGGAACCCATGGGCACTAAGAGGCTGTGGCCACTTAAGAGGCCCACAGGGGCATTCCAGAGGCTGAGCCTGAGGTGCATGTTCTTAGAACCCCCGGGGAGCTGCAGAAGGCAGGCTTGTACCCCTGGTTTAGACTGCCCCCGCTGTGAGCTGGGGTCCGTGCCTCACCTGCTGCTCAATTATGTGATATTGTCAAAGCTCCTGAGGCAGGTATTTAAGACAGTTTGGTTGGAAAGACCTCCCTCCAAAAAATAATAGCTTCTCCAACACCCACATTGGCCCAGCAGCTCCAAGCACTTTTCTGAGCCTTGGCTTGCTTATGACATGTGGTGACAGACCATCTCACCCGTGCCCTTCTGGTGCTCAAGTCAGCAATGTCCACCAGGGGCTGATGCATTCCGGGGAGCTCTCATGGGCATGGGACACTGACCTCAGGACTCACCAGTGTGTCTACCTGTGGGGGGTGTGGCATGGGCAGGGCCCATAGGCAAGCAGGTGGCAGGGCGGTTTTTTCATGGACCTCTTCTCTTCTTCAAATGGGAAACATCTGCGTGGTCAGAGGCCCCGCTAAGCTCCCATTTTTGTGTCTGAATGAATGGGAAGGCAGGGGAAGGAAGCGACAGAGCTTGCCTCACCTGGGGCCCTAAGGGGATTTGGAGGAACATGGGCTTGTCCAGCAGGCCCTTCTTCACCAACTTTGCTCTGGCTCTGGGAGAGGAGCTCAGATGGAGTCGGTTCTGGGTCTTAGGCAGCAAAGTGTTTGCCTGTAGGACGGATGTGCCAGGACAGCTGGGAACAGTTCAGAACCTGGGGAGCCGGGAGCCCACCAGCCCTCGGCCCTCCTCGCCTGCCTCCTCACCCAGCTCGAGCCCGAGACATCGTCCCGTGAGAATCATCACTGCAGGACTTGGGTTTCTGCCCTGGTCGTCCCTCTCTCCCTGTGATCCTTAACTTGGGATGGGGGCTCCTTCACACCGTCCGCTCCATCTGGAATGAGCCAAAGACTGGAAGTCTAGCCTCTGTGAACCATCACCCCATGGCCCCCTAGAGCCCAGGATTCACCACCCTGCCCCAGGTCCCACTGGACCCACAGAGAATCTGATTCAGTGTCAAGTCAGAACTGGGAGCGCCTCTGTTCCTGCTGGACCCACTTGCCAAGTTCCTGCTCATCTGGGACATTCGGCAAAGGCCTGAGTCCTGCTACCCCAAACTCAAGCTTCCTTCCACTTCCTGGTGCCATCTCTGTCCTCCTGGCCCGGATCACCCGGGCTGCCACGTCCGTGGCTCTTCCAGCAAGTCCTGTCTTCCAGCACATCCCCAGACCCCAGTTTAGGGCTGCAGCAGGGAGGGGTGACTTTCATGTGTGAACGAGGGTTACAGCTGTAGGAACTTGGTGAAAGAGTGAATCCATGAACGAGAACTTTGGGAATCGCAGTATTTATTTATTTGAGGGGAAGTGGACCATTACCTCCTTTTACAAGATGCTGTACATTGTCCAGGAGCATGCACGGTATGGAAAATACACCTTACCCCTGCGTCAGGGACCCCTCAGAGACAACTCCAGAGACCCCAGCTGACCTTGAGGGGATGAGAAGGCGGTGTATCGGTCAGTGCAGGCTACTGTGACAAAGACAGCAGGCATGTTTTTTTTTGTCCTCACAGTTCTGGAGGCTGAAGCCTGAGATCCAAAGTGTTGGCAGGGCTGATTTCCTTCAAGGCCTCTCTCCTTGGCTTGCAGACAGCTGACTTCTCCCTGTATCCTTCCATTCTTCCTTCTGTGTGTGTCTGTATCCTAATCTCTTTTTAGAAGGCTACCAGGTAGATTGGAGTGGGACCGACTCTAATGACCCCATTTCAGCTTAATTCCCATTTTAAAGCTTTATTTCCAAATAAAGTCAAGCTCTGAGACTCTAGGGGTTGGGCGTTTAACCTGCGAATTTGGGAGAACACAACTCAGCACATGAGGGGTGGTTGTCACCCTCAACTCTCAATTCCCTTGGTTTCTGGAAAGATGTTCCAAATCCTTCTTCCTTTTATGTCTTACTCCATGCCCTTGATTGTTTTCCATTTCATGGACCCTTAGTCTCTGGCCTACGGATGTTCTATGGTCCTGTATACTTTGCTAGACACCAAAGAGTCACATCTGCAGCCTGGAGAGCGGTAGGCCCTTCCTTGGGCCACTCTGTGTCTCCACTATTTCAGAGACTGATTAATCTGGTCCTTCCCATGGGATTACCAGGCTGTGGACCCTCTGGGCAGACCACCCACTCTAAGTGTCATTGCATCCCCCACACACCCCATGGGGAACGTCACGAGGAAATCACCATGTCAAGCCAGATATGAACAGCAGTATAGTCAACATCTGTACGGGCTGTAATAGGGATGGAGTGAGACGGTGACACAGGTAGTTGCGGAAGTCCCAGGAAAGGACCACAGGTAGAGAGGGAACCCTAGGGAACGTTGGGAGGTCCCTGTAAGGTAAGGACGGCTCAAGACAGCCAGCAGAACGTCTGTGAAGCAGCCTTGCCTGAATATAAAACCCTAAGGAAAAGAATAAGAGAGGACTCGGGTCATTAAGTGAGAGATGAAATGAGGCCTCCGTTCAAGGTCAGCGAGATAACAATCCTTAGGACCAAGGACAGGAGTTTCAGGGCAAGAGGACATCCCCACGTAGGAGACCCTCGTTATACAGAAACCTGAGATGACTCGACATGTTTTAGCACCTGTTACCCCCCTTCTGCTGATGTGAACAAGCGCCATGACAGGCCCAGTTTGACCTCATAGGGTCAAATACTCTCTTACCGGGTAGGAAGGAGGAGCTGGTGCTGTAGCCTACCATCTACTCAAAGAATGAGGAAGAAGGAGGTGTTTTCCCCTCCCCACTCCCCTTGGATTATAAAACAGTAGCCTACCTAATCCTTGGGCAGACCCTCCTTGCCTGCCCACTTGCCTCTCTCACTGTGTCTTTTTTTTTTTTGGCCATTTCTTGGGCTGCTCCCACGGCATATGGAGGTGCCCAGGCTAGGGATCGAATCAGAGCTGTAGCCGCTGGCCTAGACCAGAGCCACAGCAACGCGGGATCCGAGCTGCGTCTGCAACCTACACCACAGCTCACGGCAACGCCGGATCCTTAACCTGCTAAGCAAGGCCTGGGACTGAAGCCACAACCTCATGGTTCCTAGTCGGATTTGTTAACCACTGAGCCACACCGGGAACTCCTTGCCTCTCTCACTTAAATCTATTTCTTGCCTTTCACTTTGTCTCTTGCTGTAAATCCAAACACCAAGTGAGTGATTCTAATTAAAAAAAAAAACAGAACCCAATCTGGGTTCTGGCTGGATTCAGGTCAGAGGTGTGTCGGTTTCAGCTGTGTCCAGACATGAGGCCCTCAGGCAGACTTGTGGACAGAACCACTTTTAGGCTGAAAGCTCCTACTTCGGATCAGCCTTGGGATCGGACGGCACCACCCCTGGGGCCGCTTCATCAGGAACCCATTCCAAAGGTGCCCTCGTGACAGACAACAGCCACCACTGACCAGCGTTTCCACACACAGCTGGACCCGCTGGCCACTCTTCCTGGGGTTGACAGACCACTTTTGAAGGAAATAAAGAGCATTTGCTGGAGAATTTTTAATTCATTTGAGGCAGAATAGGCCAGTATCCCAAACACAGAATCTGGACTTTGCCTAGGTTTGAATGCTGACTCTTCCAGGGACTGGCCGTGTGACCCAAGGCCTCAGTTTGACCTCTCTGGGCCTCAGTTTACTCTTTCGTGAGGTGGGAACAGTAGTAAGAGTTACCCTCTAAGGTAATCGGGGGTGGGGATTAAATGTAGCTCTCCTGGAAAACTTTTAAAGAGGGCCTGGGATACAGTAAGTGTTTCCTGGAGTTAATTTTTTTTAATGATTTTTATTTTTTCCCATTTTTTCCAACCTATGGCATACCTGCAGCAATACCGTATCTTTTAATCCACTGTGCTGGGCCAGGGGATCAAACCTGCACCTCTCCAGTAACCCAAGCTGCTGCAGTCAGGTTCTTAACCCACAGTGCCACAGTGGGAACTCCACCAGCATTCTTGGGTTTTTTTCATTTATAGTGATTTTTATTTCTTCCATTCTAGCTGGTTTACAATGTTCTGTCAATTTTCTACTGCACAGCAAGGTGACCCACTTACACACACATGTATACGTTCTTTTTTTCTCACATTGTCATGCTCCATCGTAAGTGACTAGATACTGTTCCCAGTGCTGTACAGCAGGGTCTCATTGCTTATCCATTCCAAAGGCAATAGTTTGCATCTATGAACCCCAAATTTCCAGTCCATCCCACTCCCTCCCCCTCCCCCTTGGCAACCACACGTCTGTTTTCCAAGTCCATGAGTTTCTTTGGAATTATTATTTTGAATGATTTTCCCACTATTAAATGCACACCTTGTGGAGTCAGTCATCTGCTTCTAAGCTCTGTCCAGTCTTACGTTGCCTGGTGACCAATGGGGGCAGAGCATGTCAGCCACTGCTGCCATTTCAGCTGAACCCCGCCCCGTGGAGGCCCTGACACTCAGTGAGTCTCATCTCTGACCCTGAAGTGCCCTCACACACACACACACACATGCACACCCGCAGCTGTCCCCACCGTATGCTTTGCCCATGAGAGTCCCATCCCTGTGGCAGGCCCTGTGCAAATGCAGACATGGCGGCAAGCCTGGGCCTCCCCACTTCTCCGGAGGGAGGTGAGGTACCCGGACAAGTCACTGAGGCTCAGGGACAGTCACTGAGAGGCAAGGGTATGAAAGAACATGTTTTGCTCCTATCGAGCCACAGTGTCCTGCAGTCTCTTAACATGTCCCAAGCTACCTGGAACCTGGTTTGCACAGTCAGTGTGTATATTTAAGCAGATATTCTAGGCTCTTCATTACAGCAGCTAATTATCTCTCTCTCTCTCTTTTTTTTTTTAACTGAAGTCTAGTTGATTTACAGTGTTGTGTTCGTTTCCGGAGTACAGCAAAATGATTCAGGTGTGTGTGTGTGTGTGTGTGTGTGATTTTTCAGATTCTTCTTCCTTAAACAAACTATTGAGCAGAGTTCCCCGTGCTCCAGGGTGTTGGTTGTCTATTTGATATACAGGAGTGTGTATCTGTTCATCTTAAATCCCTAGTTGATCCCTCCCTCCTCCTCTCGTTATCTCTTTTTAAAGGAAACTTTTCTCTGAGGATCCCAGACATCCTGTATCCATTAAACACTCCTCCTGTATCACACCCCAGTATGGTATTTGTGTGTGCCTCTTTCAGCGTTCACCCTTGATCCCGGCAGACAGAAAAAGCAGGGAATTAAAATGCACATACGGGAGTTCCCATCGTGGCTCAGCAGTTAACCCATCTGACTAGCATCCATGAGGACTCGGGTTCGATCCCTGCCCTTGCTCAGTGGGTTAAGGATCCAGCATTGCCATGAGCTGTGGTGTAGGTCGCAGATGCGGCTTGGATCTGCCATAGGCCGGCGGTGACAGCCATTATTTGACCCCTAGCCTGGGAACCTCCATATACTGTGGGTACAGCCCTGAAAAGACAAAAAGACCAAAGAATAAAAATAAAATGCACATACATCCCTGAGATGAGGAGTCTTGATTTCCTGCTCCACCAGACTGTCATCTGGCAGCCAAGTCAGATATTAGCTTCATTGTCCCCCTCCCCTGTGGAGGAGGTGATAAGCAAGCAGTGGTTAAATCCCAGAAGGAGAAGTTAATAGAAAATAGAGATGCCCCACTGGCCCCAGCCTGGGTGAGGAGGCAGCCCCAGGCAGGTAACCCCGGGTCAGGCCACCCTGGGGAGACTGTTGCATCCCCTCCAAAATCCTCCCGTCTTTCAACTTCACCTGCAGCATTCAGAAAGTGGAGCTCAGGCCACATGACTCTGTTTTCTAGCAAGAGATTACACCAACCAGAGCAGGTAAAGAGGAGAGCCGAGGCACCTGCTCCTACCTGAGAATGACATGTGTGACCCAGATGCCCCGAGGACCCAGGCAGACAGAAAGAAAGCTCTCAATTCAGATGAAAAACCTGACAATAGAAAAGATGAAAAGGGATTATATGGGAGAGGAGGAGAGTGATCAAAAATGCTCTCTGCCCCCTTGGAGCGCCTCAGCTGCTCTTTCCATAAGCAGAAGGAAAAGCTCTTTGAAAAGGCAATGATTTGCTTAGAAAACATTCATTTAAAATGTCTTGCAATTATTGACACTCTCATTAGATCTTGGCAGGAGCAGAATCTCTTTGCCTCCCGCGTGTGCCTGCCTCGGGAAGAATCTCGTTGGTTAAGAGGCAAAATAAAATGAAAGTCCAAGGACATGGAGTTTGAAAGGCTGGTGATGGGAAGTGGATTGGCGTGGGATTAAGGAAGCCGGTATCTGTACTGTTATCCACCTCAGCAGCCTCTATCACTTCTCTCTCTCTCCCATACACACATACTTGAACTCAGCTGGGCAGCCATCCAAATGATTCATATTAAATTCTAGCTATATTCAGCACAAAAGTCATCTAACATCAGAGGATCAAAGTTACATCAACTAACAAGCACTGGGGAATTGATAAGCAGCTAAAATTAGGTCATTGCATAGCAGTGGCTTTTGATGGATGAAGTGAAATTTAGCCGCAGGTTTGCTATTTAAAGAGCTGTTACAGCATCCTTTCCTGTAGCCACAATGAACACACAACAAAGTATCAGGCCTCTGATGAAATGTTTAATCATCACCGTTCGCCCTGCTGTCTGTGGCAGAGATTTACAGGTTCTTTAAGAGTGCAGTTGGCTCTCAGGCCAGGCTGCATAAATAAATGCACTTTAATTCCTCCATCCAGAGCGTACCAGAGGCTATTTCTTCCTCCTCAGGGTAAATTCTGTGCGGTGATTTTAATCACTGTTTTTCAAAAAAAAGGGGGGGGGGGCGGTGGGGGAGAAAGAAACAACAGGCCCCAAATGGAGTCACTTGTGCTAAGCCTCACATCAGCAAACTGATACTCAAAACCAAACCTAAGGCAGGTTTACCTTCTCCCAGGAATGAAACACTTAACTGGTCAATCCGGGATTACCTGGCCGGGATTACCTTGTGTCCCCCATAGGAAGGTGACCTTGCCTAAAAAAACCTACTCTTGCATGAAGCTTCCTCTTCCCACTCCTGTCAGCCTATAAAAGCCTTCTTTTGTATAGCTCCTCAGAGCTCCTTTCTAGATAGCACTAGATAGAATGCTGCCTGATTCATGAATCATTGAATAAAGTCTCAGAGATCTTTAAATTTTCTCAGTTGAATTTTTTTTTTTTTACACAAGTGTTTAATTCTTTCATGTGTAAAGTCCAGTCACACCCTTAACCTTTTCTGAAAGTTTGGCACTAAAAATCAGAAGGAAATAAGGCATAACACAACGCCCAATTACCTTAAATACTTTTAAAATATAAACTAAAGCAAGATGTGGAAAAACATTTCAATGTCTGACAGATTAAAGATTTAACAGCACAGAAATAAATGCTCTATCGTACCCCTGAGGGAATTCTATGCAATGAAATGTAGGAAAAGTAAATAAAATATCTTGAAACATTAATTCGTTAAGTGTACTTGACAAACTACAGCATAAAATTTTTTCTATCAAACTCTTACTTTGGGCTAAAAAAAGGAAAAGGGTATTCTAGGTTTTTTATTAATAAGATAAAATTCAAAGTTTGCTTTTGGAGTTCCTGTCGTGGCGCAGCGGTTAACAAATCTGACTAGGAACCATGAGGTTGCAGGTTCGATCCCTGGCCTCGCTTAGTGGGTTAAGGATCCGGCGTTGCCTCGAGCTGTGGTGTAGGCCGCAGACATGGCTCGGATCCCGCGTTGCTGTGGCTCTGGCGTAGGCTGGTGGCCACGGCTCCGGTTAGACCCCTAGCCTGGGAACCTCCGTATGCCGCTGGAGTGGCCCTAGAAAAGGCAAAAGAGAAAAACAAAAACAAAAAACTCAAAGTTTGCTTTTAAACTAAACAGTAACAAGTATGTTTATATTAAAAAGAAATATATGAACTTGTTTTTTAAGTCTAACTCTATAGGTATTAAATAAAGAACAACCAAGTTCTGCATAAAAAGACACACATTCATAGATATTCTTTTTTTCCTTCTTACTCAAAAGGGAGCTCATACAAAACTGGAGGGTTTTAGGGAGTTCCTGTCGTGGCGCAGCGGTTAACAAATCTGACTAGGAACCATGAGGTTGCAGGTTTGATCCCTGGCCTTGCTCAGCCTCAGTTGAATCCTGACCCAGCTCAGTGTTTCAAAACTCTTCATCAACTTAAAACAAATACAATTCTTGATTGCCAAGTGGATTTTTCAACTTGTCCCAGTTTCCTCATTACTTTGTTTTGTGTTTTCCTTCCATTTGAGAAATATACGCCCTTCCAAAATGGCTCGTTTCCCTCTGGTCTTTGGCTTGTCTCTGTTTCAACATTCTGCGATGTTGGGGGTGCTGTTTAGTCAGGTCTCAGCTGTAGTGAAGGCCCCAACCTGTGGGGCAGTCACAGGTTTCTGGTTCTATAACTGCAAGGCCACACCTGCAGCAAGAAGTGCCTCTGGTCAGCACATTTATACACCTATACAGGCAGCACCAGATCAGGAGACTGAGTGTCCATCCAAACCCCATGACCCCCAGGTCCAAAGGGGCTGTGACAGCACCAGGCACACTCAGAGCCACCAAAGCACCAAGGGACTGCTGAGCCTCCTCAAGTACTGGAGTCATAAACACATTTTAAAAAGGAAGAGTTCCCATTGTGGCTCAGCAGGTTAAGACACCAACTAGTATCCATGAGGGTGCAAGTTTGATCCCAGGCCTCGCTCAGTAGGTTACAGCTGCGATGTTGCCTCTAGCTGCAGTATAGGTCACAGATGGGGCTCGGATCTAGTGCTGCTGTGGCTGTGGTGTAGGCTGGCAGCTGCAGCTCCAACTGGACCCCTAGCCCAGAAATTTGCATATAGAAGAAAAACAAATAAATAAAAATAAAATTAAAAAGGGGAAGTGGATTCTGTGGACAAAGCCAAGTGCAGGAGGGCGGACTGGCCCATTTGGAAAGCAGCTATAAACACTACTATACCACCAACGCCACTCAGACTGGCCCCCTTGGAAAGGTCTGGAGGATAGGCCATCCTGGCTGTGGGAGTCGGGCTCCAGCCAGCCATGGCAGGGATCTGGTGGTGGCCCAGGGCCCCGGGGAGAACAAGGGTGTGGGGAAGGCTTGGGAAGAGACTGCCCTTGGTGATGGCTTTGCCACGTGGAGTCAGCGCAGCCTGAATTCCTCGGTGCTCCCAGGGAGGGGGCTGCCCCTGTGAGCCCTGGGCTGGAGGACAGTCCCCAGGGAGCCAGTGGGGCTGGGACCCACAGAGAGCAGCAGCCAAGCAGGGGCCCTCCTGGACCACCCCAGCCCCCCCCCTCTAGCTCTTCCCAAGAGGGACACCCAGGCCTTCTCCTCCTGGCCAGATGACCCCACCCCAGGCCAGTGATTATCTTGTCATCACAGAATGTCACCATGCCCAGCAATGGCAATGGCTTTTCATAAGCAAATTCCATACCCCGTGCTTCCCATTCTAGCCAAACAGTTGTGCTGGCTTAGTGAGGGGGATAAACTCGAATTACCAGAGGCCTGTTCCCATTGTATTAACCCGGGACTCTAAATGGAGTGGCTTCTGTAATCCCGCAGGCATTCATTAGAGAGCCCACTGGAGTCGGGTGTACTATTGCCCCGGTTGGTGGTTTTCTGTGGGTGGTGGGGGTGGGATGGAGCTGCAGGGCCCAGACAGGGAGAGTGTGACACCCAGGCTGACACAGGGTAGGGCTGTGGTGGAGGAAGGAATTCCTCAGGTTCAGACAAAAGAGGCAATATTAAATGACTCAATTTCAACCTCAACGTGGTTATTCTTGTCTGGGTTTCTGCACTCTTCACACAACTGCCCAGTGTTATCTGTCTTGGTTTGGGTTCATGGACATGCCAGACAACATTCCAGTGCAGGCAGAAAATTTTGGGGGGGGGGGTTCCCAGAGCACTGTGGGGGGTGAGGAAGACAGGAAGAAGATGGGTGGGAAATGGCTGCAAGAAATCTTTTGGTCACCATGGTAACTGAGCCCAGTACCCCTCAGGACCCGGGGTGCCAGTGCAGAACTCAGAGTGTGTGTAAGTCGCTTCCACAGGCCACTGGGTGCGGCTGCTGGGTGCGGGTGGGCCATTAAACCGCAGGGGTCCTGGCCTGCAGAACAGTCAGGCAGAGGCCCAAAGGCCAGCAAGACCCCACCAGGGAGATGCGAGGATGGAAGATGGGAGTCAACCAGCATGCACATCCCTGTGGGAGAGGGGAAGTGGGGCAGGCTGCAGCCCTGCTCACAGCATCCGAGACTTCATTTTCAGAAATGCTTCTTAAAGGCTTAGATTTCAGCCCGATGTCAGGAGAGATGGGAGCAAAAACCCGATGAGTGTCAGGAGGTGTTTTCAAGGGTTAATGAAAAGGGACACTTGTATTCACGCTCACAGTTCTGGCCATCTCTGCCTTATGCAGTAGGTGCTAAGATCTCCCTGTGGGCGATGACGTGCCCCTGGCAAGTGCAGGCCCTTCAACCAGAGGGCCTGTTCTCCAGGACCAGTAGGTTACACCCTATCAGTTATACCAGAGGTCACTGTAAATCACCTTCCCCTATGTAACTTAGACTGATCAAGAGGGCCCTAAAAGTCATGTTGGCTGATTGTATTTTCCAAAGGTGGCTATGCCAGTAGATAATTGTCCCTCTAGCTCTTCTTACAGCATGACACTGACCCCCTCTCAAGAGGTGTGGTCCATATTCCCTCCTGTTATGGGCTGAACTGTGTCCCCCCAAAATTCACGTTAAGTTCCTAACCCCTAGGACCCCAGAATGTAACTTTATTTGGAAGTAGGACTTTTAAAGGGGGGACTAAGGGAATTAAGCTATTAAGGTGGCCCTAAACCAGCGTGACTAGTGTCCTAATAAGAGATTAGGACAGAGACACACAGAAGGAAGACCCTATGAGGACACAGGGAGAAGACGGCCCTTTGCCAGCCAAGGAGAGAGGCCTCAGGAGAAACCAACCCTGCTCACACCTTGAACTTGGACTTCCAGCCTCCAGAACTGTGAGACAGTAAAGAGTCACCCCGTCGGTGATATTTGTTATGCCAGCCTGAGAAAACTACTACGTGTCCACCTGAACCTGGGCAGACTTTGTAACTGTCACATCAACAGAATGCAATGGAAGTGACACAGTGTGAGGCTAGATACGAAAAAATCAATAGGGTGTCCGCGGGACTTTGTCTGTCCTGGACACTTGCTCTCAAAACTCAGCCACCTTGCCACGAGGGGCCCAGCTAGCCAACATGAGGAGATCACATGGGAAAAGGACCGAGGCCTCCGCCAGCATCTGGCATCACCCACCAGACACATGTGTGAGTAGGCTTCGGGCTTCAGGCTCCCGGTTCCCAGGCTCAGGGTCTTCCAATGGAGAGTCTAGCCATGGCAGGGCCGAAACAAACTACCCCTCTGAGCTTTGTCTGAATTCCCACCACACCCAATCCATGAGCATAATAAAAATGGTTTCATGACACTTTATTATGGGCTCACTCCTTCCACACTCAAATAACAGAAGCTAGCATGCACACAAGACAGGGTGCAGTTTTCAATTTGCCAATAAGAAAACTGAGATGAAGAGAAACTCAAGATCACACAGCTAGAAGATGGCAACGCAACTTGGGTGAGTAATTTTGCTGTAATGAATAGTCATGGAGTGTGCATTGCAGGAAAGGAAACATGCTAAGCCTTTGGGGCACAGAGATGGCCTTGGGGAGATTCCTCCACTTATGTATCTAGGATTGCCACATGCCATGAGACTGTGTACGTAGATTCGTGAGATGAATTCCAAAAAGTGGCATATTTACCTAAAACTTTGTTAGATAGTGCCACCCTCCCCCCCCCATGCCAAGTAGATGGCAAAAATCAACACTCCACTATCAGAGTCTGACTTTTGTGCCAGTACGTCTTGGCCACATTAGGGGATTTCTGATCATTAGGGAAGCTTTTCATCCTTTTATAATTATCTTTAAAACATTATATAATGTACTTAAACGAGTATGTGTAGAATTACAGCTTTGAAGCCTTATCTATTGTCTTCACATTGTGAAAGGCTAGGGAAGCAGCATAATTTCCCTCTCTCCATCTCCAAATTCTTGCTAATTATATAATTATCTCTAAATTGTCATGCTAGGCATTTGCATTCTGCTCCCTATCTGGAATTTCTACAAACACACACACACACACACATACACACACACACACACACAGCCTGCATGACCTCCCCACTCATGACTAGCTCTTTGCTGCCAGCCTCGGAATTGGGTGGCTTACTCGGGGTCCACTTCAAGCTGCCTGTCAGCATGGCCCCTGGTGAGACATTCCCTGAGTCCTTATTTGCTTGTTCTTTTCTAACTTCTGTCTACTTGACACTCTTCATATCGTCACATCTTGCCTTTGGCTGTTTTTGTCTGAGAGCTTGTTTCACAGCAGCCATGTATTTTCTCCTCTTTGAATGTCATAGAGAAACATGAGTTGGATACTTGCTCTGGCTTTCCGCACAATTTTGTACATGTGTTATTTTCTTGTCTTTTGTGTCTCAGCTGCTTCCCTTTCCACCCTAGTCCTTTGCTAGTTTTTTTTTTTTTTTACTGATTTTTATTTTTTTCCATTATAGTTGGTTTCCAGTGTTCTGTCAATTTTGTGCTATACAGCAAAGTGACCCAGTCACACATACATGTATATGCTCTTTTTCTCACATTATCCTCCATCATGCTCCATCACAAGGGACTATACAGCAGGATCTCAGATGAATGGATTAAGAAGATGTGGTATATATACACAGTGGAATACTACTCAGCCTTTGCTAGTTCTTGTTTGAATGTTAAGAGGTCTTACTTGGCATGGCATTCATGGTAGACCAGTTGTAGCTGAGAAATGGTGTTGGGGAGGGGACCAGCAGCGTGAAGCCAGGATGTGGGTTTTTGTGCCCAACACCAAGCCCTGGGGCTGCCTTTACTCAGGAAGAGCTGGGGTTGCCAGTTCAAAGGGTGCAAACCCCTGAACCTCTGGCCTGCCCACAGCAGATTCTGCCCCTTTCTCTGGCTGGGCCATCTACCGTGCAGACAGCATTTGCCTCTCCTTCTTTCCATCCTTCTGCAGTCTGAAAACAAAGGAATCCTGGAGGTGACCAGTCGACTCAAAGAGTTGACCGAGAAGCAAGCAGAAATCCTTCTTCCAGTGGGGCTGAGTAGACTGCAAACACTAGCACATTTCTATCTTTCACACGTGCCACAGACGCTTTCCATGTTTTGTGCCGTACTTTCGCGTGTAGCCAGAATGGCTTTGCAGAATGCTCCCGTGGGGAAAATTACTTAATTGTTTCAATTTTGCCAATTATGTACTTAAGGGTCACTGTTGGCTTCCTATGATACAGCAGTTTAACTAATTAAAAAGATTAACCTTGGGTGGAAATATAGTCTGAATTTATGCAAATTATATGAAACAGCGACTTGCTTGGAGGGATAAAGGACAACCAAAGGGACTTCCGGCCTGTGAAAAGCTGGCAGCCCCATTAGCCAGCTGAGGTCCAAGGTCCAGAGCAATTTTCAGACTCTGGATGCACGTCACTACCCCCTGGGGCGTCCGGAACCCCAAACACATCACAGCACGACCTCGTCGGGTGGGATCTCTGCTGGCAATTTCCACAGCTCCCCAAGGGATTCCAGCAAGTGAATGAGGTCAAGAACTGGACCTGAATATGTGGCCTTGGATTATCGATTAGAGTCTGTTTACTTCCCGAAGTGAATTTAGAAGACACCTCAGGAGTTCCCATTGTGGTTTGGCAGGTTAAGAACTCCATATATTCTCCGTAAGATTGCAGGTTCAATCCTTGGCCTTACTCAGTGGGTTAAAGATCTGGCACAGCAAGGCTGCCGATGTGGCTTGGATCTGGTGCTGCTGTGGTGGTGGGCCTGCAGCTGCAGCTCTAATTCAACCCCTAAGACAGCCTGGGAACTTCCACATGCTACACATGCAGCCATTAAAAAAAAAGAAAAGAAAAAAGACACACTTGTGCCCTTCCAATCATAGGTGCTAACAACTAGTAACAAATCAGAGGAGAAAGGAAACTTATTTGGGAAGAGTCTCCAAAGCTTTCTTTTTCTCTGTTACCTCAGGGGCCCTAGGCTACTTCCGGACATTCACTGGGACATGAAGAAATTTACATGTCCTGGACCTTCCCCCTGAGGTCCTGGTGTAAAGAGTTTAGATGTGATCTGGACCTTCCTCAGTGACTCCTCTGCCCCATCCGCTGACTTCCTGTTGACCCAGGTGTGCAGGGCACCTCCAAGTTCCAATTTGCTTCTTTTATTTTTTTTAATTTTAATTTTATTTATTTATTTATTGTCTTTTTGCCTTTTCTAGGGCCGCTCCTGCAGCATATGGAGGTTCCCAGGCTAGGGGTCTAATCGGAGCTATAGCCACCAGCCTACGCCAGAACCAGAGCAACGTGGGATCCGAGCCGCCTCTGCGACCCACACCACAGCTCATGGCAATGCCGGATCCTTGGCCCACTGAGCGAGGCCAGGGATCGAACCCACAACCTCATGGTTCCTAGTCGGATTCCTTAACCACTGAGCCACGACGGGAACTCCCCAAGTTGGTTCTAATAGCTCTTTAGGATGATCAGGACAAAACATGCACAAACTTTGAACGCTTTAGGACTGTTCAAAATTCAAAGGCATCCATTCATTCAAATAGGAACCAGGATTCCTTGGAGAAACAATTGATTCTCCTCTTCTGATCTGCTGCTAGAGCTTGTGCTCTCATGTGGGGCGATGTCAGGAGGGGCCCTGCTCTCAACCGCTGCCGCTGCCGTGGTAGCTGCTGTTCTCAGTTGGCTGGCCAGTCTCTCCAGGGAACACTCGTTAGACTATGTGGGATTCTCCTGTTGCAGATCTTCAGATTCTTCCCCACTTTTTCTTCCTTATTCTGCCCACACAGCTGGCAATGCCATAGACTCTGGCTGGTGGTGGTTGGTCACCACTCATGTGTTTTGGGGTCTGTGGGGTCACCTTATCAGCTGGTTCTGTTGCCCATGGTATCCGTGGAATTTGGGGGTTGCAATCTGGCTGCTCTTTTCTTTTCTTTCTTTCTCTTTCTTTCTTTCTTTCTTTCTTTCTTTCCTTCCTTCCTTCCTTCCTTCTCTCTCTTCTTCTCTTCTTTCTTTCTTCTTTCTTTCTTTCTTTCTTTCTTTTCCTTCCTTCCTTCCTTCCTTCCTTCTTTCCTTCTTTCTTTCTTTCTTTCTTTCTTTCTTTTTCTTTCTTCTGTTCTTTCTTCCTTTCTCTTTCTTTCTTTCTTTCTTTCTCTCTCTCTCTCTCTCTCTCTCTCTCTCTCTCTCTCTTTCTTTCTTTCTTTCTTTCTTTCTTATTTTTTTCTTTTTTGGCCGTCCAGGGGCTTATGGAGTTCCGCAGACAGGCATCAGATCTGAGCCAAAATTGCACTTCAAGCCACAGCTGCAGCACCACTGGATCCTTTACCCACTGTGCAGGGCTAGGGAGCAAAACCATGTGCCAGTGCTCCCAAGATGCACTGATCCTGTTGCATCACAGTGGGAACTCCTGGTTGCTGTTTTTTGAGCGTGGGTGGGTGGGGGCCAGAGACGCGCAGAGTAAGCCTCTGAGAATCATCTGATGATTCACCTTTCTGAGTTTCCCACCACCCCTGAGCCACAGGGTTTGGATTTCACCTGACGCCTCACTTGGGAGATGATTTAAGTCACTACGAAAAGGTCAAGTTGTTTTCAGAAAACGCTTTTAACAAGAGAAGGCGGGTATAAGATGGCTTATAAATATTTGTTCCTCACTTGCTCAATTTTGAAGTGCGATTTCGTGCTACCAGGAACTTGAATATATATGCAGCTCTTCAGTCTCCAGTGACCTGAATAAATGTTTGTATAGAAGTATGTATGTGTCTGTAGCTTTGGGTAGCTCCAATGCAGGGTGGGAGGGTTGCTTTCTTTTGTTGTTTTAATGTTGTTTATCAAATATTAAATTCTGTTGTGAGTTCTTTCTTCCCATGCCTGTGCTAGCAGACCGACCACATGCCATGTTTGTAAAGAAGTGTTTGTGTTTGAACCGGAGGCTGCACATGCTTGGTCCTAAGTCACAGGCTGACACAGGGAAGGAACAGACCAGGGCCCTAGGCAGGGCTCAGGTCAGGAGCAAGCAGGTCCCATCCTCTGGTGATGAGAACATGAGCTCTTCTGGAAAATTCTAGAAGAAATGCTCATCTGTGTTCAGTGTTTTGTTTGGTTAAGATTTCCTTGCTTTTCTTTCCTACCCACCCTTGGGCAGTCCTTCCACAAACCATTCTGGTAATGAGCCCTGTTAGCGCAATTGCATGATGCCACATTCCCACAGGTTTTCTGAGTCCCAATGGATTGGCTCCAAGTATTGGATTGTTAAGCCTCACGTCACCCTCAAATTGTCTCCTCCTGTGTTTCTGAAACATCACCAAGCAAAGAGCTCTGGAATTCCAGAAAGATCGGGCAGCTAGCACAGTCCTTTGCAAATGTGGCAGCTCTAAAATCACATCATGAGCTGGTCAAGGGGTCTGCCCTCCATGCCCAAGCTCACGCTAAACCAAGGACAGCCACACCTCAGATAAGCTCCGCATAGAAACCCAGGAGTAAGAACAACGTGTGTGCCTGCAGAGCCTTGGTCGAGAGGGGCTGACACTAGAACCTTCCAGATGTTTCATGGATTGTGCTCTCCGCCGTTGCTGCTGCTGTCACCATTTTGACTTTATCTTGAGGAGTACCTGCAGGTGGGACAGAACTCCAAGGAAGGCAGAGGGTGTTCTTCCCCGGGCTGCGCCCCATCGATCCTGTTGTGTTGGCCAGCTTGGCATCTGCGGCCACCTGTGTCTGTACTTGAAGGGCTTAAAGTACAGGTGATTTATTGATGATGCCAATGTGACCGTTTTCTTATTCTCTCTCACTGCCTGGAGTTTAGCTCCACTCAGCTTAGCAGTGGTTGCTGTCACTTGGTGGCTGAGGCTGGCCTCATACCCAAGGCTTCCTCAGGCACCTGTCTGCAGACTCTCAGCTGGTCCTCCCCTGGGGCCATTGCCCAGGCACTGCTCCTGGCCTCCCTGTGTGGCCTGGGCTCCCTCAGTGCATGGTGGCTGGACTCCAAGAGTGAGCGTCTCAGGAGACAGTAGGAGGCTCTGAGTCACCTTTCATGCCCTCACCTCGGCAGCCAACATAAGTCATTTCCAGGGTCTATTTGTTGGCCAGTCCTTAAGGCCGAGATACAAGAAGATAAACAGAGCCCACCCCTCCAGAAAAGGAGCATCCACATGTCATAAACAGAGCCCTGGGATAGGATGTGTGACAGCCATTCTTGGAAAACACAACCTCTCCCCCAGGGAGGGAGACAAAACAAGTGTTCCCCGAAAGTGACTCTGGTCAGCATAAGGATAAGTGGGTGTCTCCATGGAGACCAACTTGGCTTGGACAACCGGATAGCAGGTGTGTTGAGGAAGCCGACGAAGGCCAGAGGTCTGGGGCGGGAGGGGGCACGTGTAGCCATGAAGACTTTGCAAACACAGGCAGTCAAGGCTCACTGCACTGGAGCACATGCCTCATCTGTGTGTCTGTCTCCCTGGGGACATGGGGACATGGATGACTAGCAGTAATGCCCATCACTGGATCCCAAGGCCCCAGCCCAGCCCATACATACCCACCAGCCACATGGGCTCAGAGCCTGAAGCTTTGAAAAGTGGCCGCTCAAACCTGAGATGTGCATCTCAGAGTAGGAAGATTGAGTACAAAAAGCAATGTAAAATATCTCATCTTTTATATCATAAATGAGATGAAACAATAATAGTTTGTATATATTGGGTTAAATATATTACTAAAATTAATGTCACTTGTTTCTTTTTTTTTTTTTTTTTTTAATCTGGCTACTAAAAAACAGTAAAGTGTATCCATGGCTCACAGTATGCTTCTATTGGGCAGAAATGCTCAGCCATCCCAACACCAAGCCGTCACCTCCCTGTGTGTTTGCTCACACCGTTTCCCCTGCCTGAGCATTCCCCTGCTGGTTCCCAGTCACTGCAAATCCTGTTGCCTTGCAGAAGTCCTGCCAGGCTTCTCCCGAGAGCTCAAAGCCACCGAGCTTTGTCTTCTGACCAACTTGCTCCTGTCTAGAACCTGATGTATCTCCCGAGATGTGATCCCTGCCTCCTACTGATAATGAGAACATTGTTGAATGGGCTAAAATGCAGTTAATAAGAACTCTGGCCTCTTTCTTGGGAGAACCCAGAATCCATAGCAATGATTAACAATGTAACAGGGAGTTCCTGTTCTGGATCAGCCTTTAACGAATCTGACTAGCATCCATGAGGACACAGGTTCGATCCATGGCCTTGCTCAGTGGGTTAAGGATCCGGCATTGCTGTGAGCTGAGGTGTAGGTCACAGATGCAGCTTGGATCTGGCATTGCTGTGGCTGTGGTGTAGGCTGACAGCTACAGCTCCGATTCGACCTCTGGCCTGGGAACTTCCATATGCTGCAGGTGCAGCCCTAAAAAGAAAAAAAAAAAAAAGTAACAGATAAGTACCAGCTTGGACAGAGCCTCCTGTTCAAAACACTGGTAATCCATGCCCTGGGCAATGGAAAAGCAACTTTACACAGTGCATTTCTTATTCTGAAGCCTCTAAAAAATGAGGGAAAAAAAGTTCAGAGGCAAAGTACCAGCAGCCCCTCAGCAGAGAGACCACAACTTGCCTGATTACCAGAAAGAAAATAAATCTTTGTCTCTTGTATCTGTGACCTCCAATTCCAACATCAAGTGTGTAAAGACCTGCCGCATGATTTCTTTTCAAACAACACCCATAGGAGTTCCCGTTGCAGTGCAGAGGAAATGAATCCAACTAGTAACCACAAGATTGTGGGTTCAATCCCTGGCCTCACTCAGTGGGTTAAGGATCAGGCATTGCTGTGAGCTGTGGTGTAGGTCAAAGACGCAGCTCAGATCCTGCATTGCTGTGGCTGTGGCATAGGCCAGCAGCTGCCGCTCCAGCTCCAATTCAACCCCTAGACTGGGAACCTCCATATGCCGCAAGTGCAGCCCTAAAAAGGAAAAAAAAAAAAAAAATCCGTAATCTCAAGCCATCTTTCTTTTCCTGGACTGGTTTTTAACTGGGGGATGCACACTTCTAGCACTGGTAGAAAGGGATAGTTTTCTGATCCTTTTTGTGGTCCGCAGTGTTACTTTCTCCCTAACTAATGCTTATACAGACATTGCTCCTGCTAGCTCTCATTTCAGCCTAGAATTGATTCATTTTTGGAAAGCTCAAAATGATATTCATTCAGGCTTTTTTCTTCCCCCTAGTAAGGAATGAAATTGAGGAAAAAAAAAAGGCAGTTGGATGCCCTTGGATCACTCAACAGCTTTAAGAATTGAAACCATTGCTACCTGGCCTGGAAAATGTTCACTGATGAGGTGCATGATAAGCCAGAAAAGATCTAAATATACAAAACATATCCACAGAGAGGCCACAAGAGCCACATGACATATATATGAGATACTCAAAATAGACTTAAGCAAAAATAGGTACTGTGTCCAAACACAACTAGCCAATAAATATATGTGCAATCAAGCCATCACTACTTGAAACTCGAAATGAGACTGCATCCAACCAGCAGTTCAGAGGGAGCTACGAGAGCCAGGGAAGTCCCCTGGCAGTGACTTCAAAGCTGCTGGGGTTGCTTAAGAAGAATCCTCCAGGCCCGTGCCAAGGGACTTGCGCTCTCATTCAGTCCCCACCATTCAGTCCTGGGAAGCGGGCATTATGACAATTAGATTAGCATCGTGGCAGGGCTGGGATCCAGACCTGTGTCATCGAGCATTGAACACATGCTCTGATATTGAGCCTATCTCCTCAAGAGGAAAAAAACAAAACAAACAAACCAACAAACAAAAAAACACAGAGCAAATCATCTGTTCATTCATCCATTTGTTAGTTTTCTTTACAAATCCTGATGGACCACATGCTGGGAAAAAAGTTCCTATTGATCCCTGGCTACTATTTTTTAATAGTAACCGTGGAGCCATTTGTGGCTTCCTTGGAAGACAAGGTACTTGGAGGCTCCTGACATGCAGTCAACACTCCGCTTTCCTGCAGACCCTCAGAAGCCTCCAGCCTCCTGCCCATCTCTCTAGAGTTGAGGAGCTGCCTGGGTCCAGAGGAGGATTTTCCCATGTGGAGAGCAGCAGGGCCTGGTGGTCACCGAGAACAGGTTTCCGCAAAGGTCAAAGCCAACTTCTCCTGCAGAGAATGACACCAGAGCTCCAAATCGTTGAGCATGAAAGCATCAGTGGTAAAAACAGTGAGAAGGAATGACATTGGCTGAAGCTTCACTTTCTCCAGCGGTGGGCTGAGCATGGTTCATTGTCTGAATTCTACCCCCTGCATTATGCTGACAAAATTAAACAAAAAAACAAAGTCTTTCCAATCGGAGTCCACGCTCAACGTCTGCACCTGCACAGTACTCATTCCAGTTTTTTTTTTTGTCTTTTGTCTTTTGTTGTTGTTGTTGTTGTTGTTGTTGTTGTTGTTGTTGTTCCCAGGCCAGGGGTCGAATCGGAGCTGTAGCCGCTGGCCTAGACCAGAGCCACAGCAACGCAGGATCCGAGCCTCGTCTGCAACCTACACCACAGCTCACGGCAACGCCGGATCGTTAACCCACTGAGCAAGGGCAGGGACCGAACCCGCAACCTCATGGTTCCTAGTCGGATCCGTGAACCACTGCGCCACGACGGGAACTCCTCATTCCAGTTTTAACCAGAGCTGTGGGGAGGAGGTCAGAGAGGCGGACACCCTGGACAACTTGAATCTTGGAACAGCCCCATCAATTCTAACTCACAGGCACTGACCCACTTAGTTCAATGCATAGTCAATGCCTGAAATTTCACAATCCAAAAAATAAGTGCCAACTCTTTAGCACATTAAGATTTATCTTAACAACATGAATCCTAGGGTACTACCACCAAAACTCATTTCTGTTGTTTGCATAGTTAAGTACAATGTGTTTTCTCCTGCCCACAGCCTCTGCTTTCCCAAAGAGTCCTGGCACAGGGCTCTGCTGGGGGGTTGGCCCCTCAACACCCACTCCCCTTTCCAGGAAACTGAGGGGTCACTTCCCTCTGGTCCTGATTTTGAAAGAGGAGGATGGGGGAGGGGACTCAGGCTGCTTTAAGTCCTCAAGTGGCACAGAAGACACCATTTCTTTTTGGTTTGTTTGTTTCTGTTTTTTTTGTGGTTTTTTGGCGGGTTTTTTTGGTTTTTGTCTTTTTAGGGTCAGACCTGCAGCATATGGAGGTATCCAGGCTAGGGGTCAAATCAGAGCTGTAGCTGCTGGCCTACACCACAGCCACAGCAACGGCACATCCAAGCCGCATCTTTGACCTACACCACAGCTCCTGGCAATGCTGGATCTTTAATCCACTGATTAAGGCCAGGGATCGAGCCTGTGTCCTCATGGATGCTAGTCAGATTCGTTTCCACTGAGCCACGCCGGGAACTCCAGGAGAGACCATTTCAAAACGGGTGAGGTCCGTTTTGAAATGGTCTAATGGAGGTGGGACATCTTATCACTGGGCATTATCTACATGTATGAATCAAGAGGAACTTCTGCTCCTGTGATAAGACAAGGTCTATAAAGCTTTGAGGACAGAGGCGGGTGAGAAAGAAATGTGCAGTGGATATGAGCTGTGGCTACTGTCATGTTTTTAGTGCCTCATCTGGGCAGGAGGTGAGCATTTACTGACTTGCCCAGGGGGCCAAGCCTTGGGACTACCAGTGGATCTTCTGGGCACACATCAATTCCTGGAGATCCTGCTCCCCTGGGAACTTTCCCCAAGGATTTACCCTGTGGCCAGTGTCCTAGCCTGAAAGGGACCCACGCATCTCCTCCACTCAGTCCTGGGCAGCCCAGCCCTTAACCTCTTGTGCCCTTGGGGACCCCTTAGGACACCTGTGGAAGGCGTCTTTGAGGGAACCAGGGGTGGAAGGACAGCACAGGGCCCAGGATGGCCTTCTTTACTGGCAGGAGATGTGTGATTCCAGCTGAAACCCCAGAACAGAACTGAAGTCTGAATATTCTAGTAAGTTGATCTCATATGCATCCCGATTTACTCTGTCCTTTGCATCAATTGAGGATTTCTTCTCCAAAAACAGGAGGTGAGGGAGAGGGCTGCCACTTTTGCTGTGAGCTGCCCGGCCCTTCCCACGGGGTGTAAAGAAAGCAAAGCCATTGTTTGCCACGAGAACTGAAGATGAAGCGAGGGAAGCGTAACATCCTGAAGAGGCTTTTCCTAAGAGCCTGGTGGAGCTTTGAGCCCGTTGCAGCGCACAGGCACCAACCCCCACCCCACCCCACCCCGCCCCCAGTGAGAGGTGATGTCCGCCACCTCCCTGGGGGCTGGGGACCTGGGGCTGGGACATGGGTGCAGGCGATGCCAACTCCAGGGTACAAAGCATCTCTCCTGGGATTCACGTGTGCAGAGAAAGGCCAAGCTCTCAGTACGTATGACAAAGGCAAGGATGGAGACGTGTCACCTTCTAGAGGATGGAGGACACTCCATCTTTCCAAAGACAGCCCTTGCTGGGTCTCCACTCTGTCACTTGCCTCCGACACTGCATGGAAACAGAGGTGTCCATTCCCTTCCAGGGAGAAAAACGACTGTGGTGCTGCCCACCCAAAGCCTTCTTAAGGGCTCAGGTCACAGCAAAACACCCCAGACCCAAGACAAGTAGAAAAAACTTGTGAGTTCCAATCATGGCTCAGCGGAAAGGAATCTGACTAGCATCCAAGAGGACGTAGGTTCCATCCCTGGCCTCGCTCTGTAGGTTAAGGATCTGGGGTTTCCATGAGCCGTGGTGTAGGTTGCAGACATGGCTCAGATCCCACGTTGCTGTGGTGTAGACTGGCAGCTACCACTCGGATTTGACCCCTGGCCTGGGAACATCCACACGCCTTGGGTGTGGCCCTAAAAAGACAAAAGACAAAAAGAAAACAAACCACAAACTTTGGAGCAATCTCATGTCCCCCACCCGCCCCCGCCTTCCTCCTTTTACTGAAGGTAGCTTAGCCACTGAACTAACAACCTCTGAAGGACCCAAGGGTCCTTCTCCCTCCTCCAAAGGCAAAAGGATGCTCGCACCCACCTCAGCTTCCCTTCAAGAGGAAGGGAGGCTCCCACACTGCAAAACCCTGCAGGGAAACCTGGGCTCCCTGTCCCCGGTGAGGGAGGGGGATGCAAGACCCTCTCTACCCCAACTTGGCAGCCCTGCAAAGGCTGTTGCTTCTGATTTAAATTCTCGTTTCTTATTCTATTTTGAGATCCTCTCTGGGATTTTAGGAATGGCTGAGACGTGCCAGTGGTAAAGCTCTGAGTGCAGAACGGTCATGCTGGCTGGAGGCAAGCGTGTGCAAATGGAAACAAATCACTTGTCAGGACCAGCCTTCAGGCTCAGAGGGTCCAGTTGAGACCCGCCAGTCGAAGAAGATGACTAGATGCAGAGGCTGTTGAGATAAGGAGGTTTGAGGCTCCGTTGTAACTCTATAAGGCGGAGGAAAGGAAGCCTTTAAATGAGGTTAAGTTCCCAGAGAGTGATGGTAAACAGAACAGGCAGCCCCTTTAAGAGGAAATAAAGTAGGCTTGGTGTGGCCACAAAGCTGCAAAACACAGCTTAGCTCAGAGAAGTGGATTCCATTTGGGAGAGAGCAAATTAGAATGCAGGCTTCAGGGCAGCTGAAGAGGGCTTCTTTAACTAGGAAAGAGGGGGAGCAGAAGAGGAAGGGAGGGGAGAGCGTGATGGGGAGCCTGAGTGATGGAGTATGACCGGGCTGTGGAAGCTGCCAGTCATCCTGAGATTTTACGGCATCCAACCAAATGCCTCCAGCCCACCTCCCAAGCCTTGCCCGCAGCGTGACCTCTTGCAGTTCAGACCTCAATAGGAAAACACTCTAAATTTAGGGTGCTTTTACTTTGTAGGATTTTTCACACATTTAAAGATGCTTTGCATATTTCTTCCAACTCCCCCCCCCCCCCCCCCGCCTCCCGCCTCCAGGCTCTGTATAAGTTTCTGCGTTCTTTGGAACCACTTCGCTTGTGCTAAGAGCATTTCGAACCCTAGGGACCCCGTCAGGCTTTTCTTAGTTTGATCTGCGGGCAGGGGGCGGGGGAGGTGGCAAGAATCGTCAAATGAAAACTGGGTCAAGCAACACAGAAAATGCCATTTTATGTTTTCTCGGTTTAAAGACAAACAATACAGCCTGATCTGTTCTGTTGACAATGTTCCAAGTTTCCTTGGTCAAAAACCAAACCAAAGAGAGGCGTGAACCGAGGTCATTTGATCTCCTACTGCGGCCGAGAGGACGTGCGTTATCAGCCTGGTCTCTCCCTCTCTGTCTCCTCTTGCTTCTTGCGCTATAGCTCTTGACAGCCTGGAGATGAGGGCGAAACTTCCACATCCACTCGGCCCTCCTGAACGCCCTTGGGCAAGTCGAGAGCCAGTTTCTCTTGGAAAGCTTTGCACGTTGATGAGACAATGAGTCAGGAAGTAAGTGATTGGATTTAACTTGCTTGGAGATAAGGCTGCCCAGAGTTTCAAATTGGAGTCTGGCACCCTTAATGTAGAAAAAAGGCGCTGATCTGTGTCTGTTCAGAGCTATGAATTTCCCTGTTGCTAGTCCTTCTTTTTTTCTTGAGAGATAATGTGTGATATAAAGGCTAAAATGGCCAGGAAATTCAGAAACGTCATTGAAAAATAATTTCAAAAAAAAAAAACCCACCAAAACACCAAAATAATTCCACTTCCTTGCAAAATTACAAGTGGAGAAAATCAAGAGATACAACCCAAGTTGTTAAAATGAGGATTCGTGCTGGATCAAGCCATTGTTTGCTTGTTTCAAGTTCATTTTATCAACTCTTGATAAGCCCAAATGGAGGGGACTCATATTATTCCCTTCACCAGAGTTTAGGTGATGAAACCAGGTCCTGGAGGTGAGATGGCTTTCCCAGAATTCCTCTCCCAACAGGGAGAAGGGGAAGGGGGGGAGGGTCTGGGCCTCTGGGTCTCTTCCCCCATTGGAATGTAAACTGACTTTCTGGGAATGTCAATTGATAATTTCACACTTTGATTGTGGGAGAAGTATTCAGGAAATGTGCCTCAGGCACATTTAGTTTGTTGAAAAACTAAGAATGTCACATATAAGGTTTGGCCCCCTACTTGGCACCGGGCACATAGTATGGCATTGTTATTTTTCTACGGAGCCAGAATGCTAAATTTGATAGCTGAGTAGTTCTTGGATATGATTCAGAAAGAAGCATCTACATTCAACTCCCAATAGCTCTCCAAAGGAACAACAAAAGCAGAATACCTCTCATTTTCTAGAAGGTGTAGTATTTTGGCTAGGGTACTTTTAAAAAACAGCTATTAATAGATCCTCATGGGAGTTCCCCTCATGGCACAGTGGAAACGAATCCGACTAGGAACCATGGAGGTTGCGAGTTCGATCCCTGGCCTCGCTCATTGGGTTAAGGATCTGGTGTTGCTGGGACTGTGGGGTAGGCTGGCTGCGATAGCTCTGACTAGATGCCTAGCCTGGGAACCTCCATATGCTGTGGGTGAAGCCCTAAAAAGCAAAAATAAAAATAAAAAATAGATCTTCATGTCCAGGATTCAAAAACATGCTAGTGTCCTGAACAAATTTAAAAGCCGCTGCCCCTGGACCCGGTGGACAGCTGATTGCGTTGGGCTGCCGGGCTGGCGTAAGCAGATATATTGGCTTTGTCCATAATGTTCCTCTTCATGCTTTCTTCACGTCACCGTATGTCTTGGTGTTCACCGCATGTATACACGTAACTTTTTCCTTAAGTGTATGAAACACAATTCATCTCCCAATTTCTCCTGTTGATCAATATTTGCACTATTTCCAATGGCAAAAACAAGAACAAAAACCCACACATTCTCATTGGAATTTGCAATTCCCTGAGACTAGGCACTTTTACACATGTTTCTCGGTCACCTGCATTTTATTGTCTGTGAATCACCTATTTATTTTGCCCATTGTTCGGTTTCATTGTTTGCATGATTATCTTATGGTTTCATAAGCACTCTTTATATATTCTGGACATTATTTCTTGGCTTACTAAATATTTTCTTCCTATCTGTCACTTGTCTTCTCCAAATGTTTCGGTACAGCTCTTTTTTTGCACTTTCTTTTAAAACGTTAAGTTTGAGATTCAGCTTGTCAGCTTCAACTAAAAAAATATATATATATTACTGGGATTTTGATTGAAATGAAGGTATATTATTAGGGAAGAACTAAAATCTTTATAATATTAAGACGTTCTTTCAGAAGAATGGTATGCCTCACCATTTATTCAAAAATTTGTTTCTGATAGGTGACCTCAAAGGGTTAAGGAAATATTTCCTATTAAGTTAATGAGGACTGTTTACTTAACTAGGAAAGAACGTTAAATATTTTAATACATTTTTTATATCCATTGAGAGAATATGTGGTTTTCCTCCTTGTCAACTAAGGGGATAAATTACGTCAATAGATTTTCTGATATTGAAGCATCCTTATACTCCAGGTATACAACCTAATTTTTCATGATATTTAACTTATTTTTTGTTTTTCTTTTTTCTTTTTTTCTTTTTTTGGTTTGCTTGGCCTTACCTGCAGCATGTGGAAGTTTCCAGGCCAGGGACAGAACCCACAGCTCAACAGAAACCTGATCTGCTGCAGTGATAACACCAGGTCCTTAACCCACTGAGCTGCAAGGGAACTCCTCATGATATTTAACTTCTTTAACACACGCTTAGAATCAGTGAACAAATATTTTACTTAGGATCTCCACATCTAGATTCATAAGTGAAGTGTGCCTTGAGTTTTCTATTGTCTCTGTAGGTTTGGATACAGATCACACTAGCTCCCTACAATGAATTGGGATGCATGGCTCCTTCTGTATTTACTGGGAAAATATACACAAGATGGACATTATTTTTTCTTTTGAAGTTTGGTAAAACCCACATGGACCATCTCAATCTGAGTTTTTTTTCTTTTTTGGAAGGAGGGTGTCCTGGTCTATTAAGGCTACTATAACAAAATACCAGAAACCGAGTGGCTTATAAACAACAGGGGGCTCTTTCTCACAGCTCGAAGGCTGGAAGTCTGCAATCAGGGCCAGCATGTTCAGGTGAGGGTTCTCTTCTGGTTACAGACTTCTTATTTTATTTAACTACTTAGTTATTTTTTAAATTTTTTAAATTTTTTACTTCTTTTTTAGGGCCACTCCCGTGACCTATGGAAGTTCCCAGGCTAGGGGGTCACATCAGAGCTATGCTGCCAGACTACGCCATAGCAACGTGGGATCTGAGCCCCATCTGTGACCTACACCACAGCTCACAGCAAACTGGATCCCACTGAACAAGACCAGGGATCGAATCGCATCCTCGTCAGATTCACTTCTGCTAAGCCACAACAGGAACTCCCCAGACTGCTCATTTTATCCTCACATCACAGAAGAGTGAGGGGGCTCTGGGGGCCTCTTTTATAACAGCACAAATCCCACTTAGGAGGTTCCACCCTCACGACCTAATAATCATATCCCAAAGGCCTGCCTACTAAAGCCACCACTTTTGACATTATGATTACAACCTGAATTTTGGGGGCCACAAACCGTCAGACATTAGCAAGGAGTGCTTTTGAAAGGAGGTTCCCGGAGTTTCCACTGTGGCTCAGCAGCTAAGAACATGACATAGTGTCTGTGAGGATTCAGGTTCGATCCCTGGCCTTGTTCAGTGGGTTAAGGATCCGGTGTTGCTGCAAGCTGCAGTGTAGGTCACAGATGTTGCTTAGATCTGGTGTTACTGTGGCTGTATCATAGACCAAACTGCAGCTCTGATTCAACTCTTAGCCTGGGAACTTCCATATCCTGCAGGTACAGCCATAAAAAAAAAAAAAAAAGAAAGAAAGAAAGAACATTCTCATAATAAGACAGGTACTCTAGCAGACCACTTTCTTTTATACTTTCTCCCGCTTCCATGATTTAAAATGAATACTTACTAAACGTCACTTGCATTTGTTCCCAAATCTGCTAAGTGTACCTGCTGTAATAATTTTATTTAATTTAGTACAATATGAACCAATGGGAAAAGTGCAAAAAAAAAAAAAGTTTTTATCTTGAGAATTCCCATTGTGGCGCAGCAGAAATGAATCCAATTAGTATCCATGAGGATGCAGGTTTGATCCCTGGCCTCTCTCAGTGGGTCAGAGATCCAGCTTTACCTTGAGCTGTGGTGTAGGTCACAGATGTGGCTCAGATCCCACGTTGCTGTGGCTGGGGTGTAAGCAGGCAGCTGCAACTCAGATTCAACCTCTAGCCTAGGAACTTCCACATGCCATGGTGCGGCCCTTAAAAAAAAAAAAAAAAAAAGTTTTCATCTCTGTGAGGAATAAATTGCAGCTTTAGGAGAACTAGAGAGAGTTGAGTCACTTAGATAAATGGTTTAGATTTAAATGTGCTAATAAACTAGAAATGATGGGTGGGGGCAGGAATCACAAACATCTATATCCCTGCTGCTCAAAGTGTGGTCCATGAACCAGTAGCACCAGCATCACCTGGAAGCCCATTAAACATGCTGAACCTCAGGCCCATTACAGACGTACTGTGCCACTTGGCATTGTCATGAAATCCTAAAGAGATGCACAGACACATTAAAGTCTGGGAAGCTCTGCTGTCGAAGGATTCTAGAGTCAGATTACACTTACCATCTTAATGTTCTCCCTCCGTATTTTAAAAATTGAAACTGGAAATTGTTGAGGTGAATTATAGGTCCATTTTATGTGAAAAAGATGGTGTCTGTTTCCACTCAGCAGAACTTTCAAAGAAAAGGCTGTGACCCTGTATTAAAAAACAGATGAGTGAATATATGTTTCTATTTTCAGTTGAAGTAAAAGTCTATAATGGCTTTCCTTTTTTTTTTTTTTTTGCTTTTTAGGGTCATACCCGAAGCATGTGGAAGTTCCCAGGCAAGGGGAGGGGACTAATCAACTACAGCTGCCGACCTATACCACAGCCACATTAAGGCAGGATCTGAGCTGAGTCTGCGACCTATAGCTCAAGGCAATGCCGGATCCTTAACCCACTGATCGAGGCCAGGGACAGAACCCACATCCTCAATGGATCCTACTTGGATTCGTTAACTGCTGAACCACGAAGGAAACTCCTATGATGACATTTTTTAATGATCCCTCCCTTTAGCACACTTTTTTACTTAACCAAGTGGCTATAGACCTAGGCCATGTTGGATAAGTGGGATTCTACTATAATTTGCTTTCCTAGATTATCATGATTTTTACCTAGAGTCTCAAAAATGTTGGTATAGAGTTTTATTCAATTATAATCTTTTTCATAAGTGCAGTTATGGGCACTTTTCCATTTCTATTCATGTGGGTCTTATTTTTGTTGCTTTGGGGTTTTTTTTGCATTTGTTTTTTGTTTGTTTGTTTTTACTTGTTTAGAGTGCCCAGAGATATATTTAAATTATCTTTATTTTTCAAAGCACTATTTTTCAATGTCTTTTGTTTGGCTTTACTATTCTTTTTGTCTCTCCTATTTTCTAATGCCAGGATTGAAAGCTATGAATTTTCCTCTGGCTATTGCTTTGTCTGTGTCCTTCATGCTGTGATACTCTCATGGATGTTCCCTTCTAAAAACATAACCTATAGATTCAGTTTTTATTTTCTTTTTATTTTCAGGGTGTTTTTAAATCTTAAGAGAGAACCATTTTTTCAGTCTTTTGATATTAATGCCTACTTTAAAAAAAATTTTTTTTGGCAGCTTGTTCAGAGAATGTGTCCTATATAATTTCTACATTCTGTAATTTATTGAGATGTTCTTTGTGTTCTACTTTAGGAACACTTTTTGTGCATGTTCCATTTGTGGGTTTTGTTTGTTTGTTTGTTGTCTGTTTTTGCTGTTTCTTTGGGCCGCTCCCGAGGCATATGGAGGTTCCCAGGCTAGGGGTTGAATCGGAGCTGTAGCCACCGGCCTACGCCAGAGCCACAGCAACACGGGATCCGAGCCGCGTCTGTGACCTACACCACAGCTCACGGCAATGCTGGATCGTTAACCCACTGAGCAAGGGCAGGGACGGAACCCGCAACCTCATGGTTCCTAGTCGGATTCGTTAACCACTGCGCCACGACAGGAACTCCCCATTTGTGTTTTAAAAGAAGGGATGATCTCTGTTGGCATGAAAGAAATATGTCTGGGTACATAGGTGTATATACACAGCTAATCAAGCTTGTTAATTATGCTATCTAGTCTTCAATTTTTGTGTACCATGGCAAACACAGTTAACTGCTCACCCAGCCATTCCACTCCACTTGTTTGCCCACACACCCTAACTTTTTTGGGGGTAATAACAGGCCAGGCTAGGAGATGAGTCATGATTAAGTCTAAGCTAGCTTTTCTCAACAGAGACTTGGCTGACATCTTTTCTCCTGCTTTGAATACTAGTATAAGAATATAAGCTTTAGAGCCAAGGCAGGCATTTTGTGACCATTAGGCATCTTATTCATTACACAAGTTCTTTTGCTCATCACTCTTTGTGTAGTCTTCATGTTTCTCTTTTATTTCTTTCTATTATTCTTTGTTTCTTTTTTAAATAATCCCTCATAGATAGTTTATGTGTGGTCCATTGCTTGAGTCCTTTGTCCCTAACAATGTCTATTGTTTGCTCTCTGTTTCACATTATAGTGACCTTGGGCATGAGCTCCCTAGGCCCTCCTGCCCTCACATCTTCTGTATTTGTTTTACTCCAATTTGTTTTTCCTTAGAATCTGATACTGTCTGGCTGTATCTATCTTTCAGTACTATTCAAAAGCTTTTCTGCACTCAAGGCGCTCTTGTTTTCCTGCATTATTAAGAATCTCTTTTTTTTATTTTTATTTTTTTTGTCATTTTTGTGGGAACTGATGCTGAAATGAATGGAGATGTGTGAGCTCAGTCAGCCATGATAATTTGATATCAAAATTTTGTCACAGAAAAATCAATAATTCATTCTTTAGAATTTATAGTGAGATAATTGGTCTTCAAATGATACCATTTGGGCTCAGTAACATACTGATGGGCATTATATGTTTTTTCTCCCTGTGGCTATGTTTCACATCCCCTATTCTGTGGACTCCCTTCTGGTACCATTGAACATATATGCTTTCTTCTAAGCAGATCCTCATCCTAAACAAAGGAGTAAGATGCAAATACACATCACACCTGAGAATGGGCCAGGCCTGGTGCCCAGAAACTCTTCAATTTAGATTTGCACTGCAGTCCATTGGACAATCTGTCCCAATTCTGAGGCAATATTTTCTTCAAGGGAAAATTTGGCCTTACAGGTACATTTCAGGCAATGCTTTTTGAAAAGGGAGGATGTTTCAAAAGTAAGTGATAGAGCCACTGAGTAGCTTGCAAAGCTGATACCTGTTACCTGGCTTTCAGCAGAAAGCCCCAGACTTGGATCTCCCATTGTGGCTCAGTGGGTTAAGAACCCAACATAGTGGAGTTCCTGTCATGGCTCAGTGGAAATGAATCTAATATCCATGAGAACACAGGTTCGATCCCTGGCCTCGCTCAGTGGGTTAAGTATCCACCATTGCCATGAGCTGTGCTGTAGGTCACAGACTCAGCTTGGATCCCATATTGCTATGGCTGAAATCCAGCAGCTTCAGCTCTGATTTGGCTTTTTCTTGAGAACTTCTGTATGCTCTGAGTGCAGCCTTAAAAAGAGAAAAAAACAAACAAACAAAAAAAACAACTTAGTGTCCATGACGATGCAGGTTCAGTCCCTGCCCTTGCTCAGTGGCTTAAGGATCCAGCATTGCCACAAGCTGTGACCTAGGTCACAGATGTGGCTCAGATCTGGCATTGCTGTGGCTGTGGTGTAGGCCTGCAGCTGCAACTCCAATTCAACCTCTAGCATGGGAACTTCCATATGCCATAGCATATGGGAAAAAGAAAGAAAGGAAGGAAGGAAGAAAGAGAGAAACAAAGAGAAAGAAAAGAAAAGCTCCAGACTTGAAAGGTCAGGAACCCAAAAGCAGCCTCACTAAGTGGGCTCAGGGCTCAGAGCACACATTTCCCCCTCTTGGTGTGACCCAGGGCACACCGTGGAGCCTCTCCAGAACCCGTGGCTGTAACAGGGAGACGATGCAATAGCAAAGCCTACTCCATGGAGCCACTTCAATTTTTAAGTCTTAGAATGCAGCTGTCTACAGGCATACAAACTATAGGCATGCTCTCCTCAACTTACACCATGGGATGTGTGTGTCCATGTTTTACATGTACAAATGGTTATATATGTGCATTTGTGCATGTTCATGAATTTGCATGTACATGTGTATGTTTGTGCCATTCTGTGTATATGTGCTTACGTGTTTTGTGTGTGACCATGAGTGTACATGTATAAATGTTCACATCTCACTGTATGTGTGTTTACGTGTGTGTGTGTGTATGTCTGCATAGATTTATATTTATGTGTGTGTGTCAATGTATGTAAGGGCATGTGTCTGTACACGTAATCATATATGTGTGTTTATGTACGTTTGGAGGGATAGTCCATGGCATAGCGCACCTCATTTTTACAGTCCAACCTACGTCTCATCAAATTTTCTTGCTTTACAAAAATCTCTAAAACTTTGGCAAGCACAGCTTTGCTGATGCTCATCCACACAGTGTCCAAAGGGATGTTCCAGCTGTCTTGACAGGGTTTGCATTAGCATAAATATTACATTAGTGGGACTGTTTAGAATGTGCTTATCTCTCGAGAGACGCTGCAACATGGTCTTGAAACACTTAAGTCTGACATATGTGTATCACATTTAAATAAAATACCGAGACAATTCCGTTGTGTGACTGACAGCCGGGGAATGGGAGGCACAGATTATCATTTCTTCTAAAAGAAAAAAAAAATTTATTCCTAAAATATTTATGGATCAGTTTCCTAAATGGCTTCATAATTCATGGAGGAAATTGTCCTTTAAACGTCTCCCACAATATTAATGTCCTTCTAAAGCCATAATCAATTTTCTTTCCATCTATTTCATCAATTTTCCAAGTTGACGTGAGTTATAGACTCTCCCCGAAGCTCTCCTCTTTCCTCAAATTATTATAAAATTCAATCATGATCTAATATTCAGTACTTTGCGTAACTGGAGAAACTGTCCATAGAAAGTCAGACAGAAATGTGAGTATTAGGTTTAACATCTATTTAGTGACACTGGCTTTCTCAGCAAAGCAGGCATATTTGCATTGTAAGTGCAACCCAGATCATCACACGAAGCAGGCAGGCTTATGTGAGATGCCACAGTCTTGTCAGTATTTTAATGAAGGCATGTACCTGCTTTGCAGATATGCAACTTCATTCTAGTAGAAGGTACTGTCCTAGTCCATTTGAGCTACTGTAACAAAGCCCTACAGACTGGGTGCTTATAAACAAAAGAAATTTATTTCTCACAGCTCTGAAGGCTGGAAGTCTGAGATTAGGGAGATCAGGTGCAGAAGCACGTTCTCTCGTGGTTCTTGTAAGGACAAGAATCCCATTGGGGAGTGACCCCAGCTAATTCTAATTACCTCCCAAAAGTCCAATGTCCCAATATCATTACAGTACTGGTAGGGTTGCAATATATGAGTTGGGGGGACACAAACATTCAGCCCATAACAGGTTCCAAGTGCATCTGTGGTATCTGTGTTGCAAAGAGCAGAATTCACTCAAACCACCTCAAGGAGGCTTGGCTGTATGACAGGGTTGGTGGGATAGCTTCCAGAAGCAAAAGCTACCTCACCTAGCCTGGCAAGGGAGCTACTGGCCCCTCTGCAGTAAGAGTCAGAGCATGCCCTCCTATCTGAAAGCCCCGACTAAGGCCTCCAGCTCCCAGACATGCTGCGCTTGCCATTATCTACAGCAACAAGATGCACTGCCCTGTACCCATGACCCCAGGCGCCAACGCCAGACAAGATGACCTTCACCAAGACTGCCACACAAAACCAAACTCTTCCCCGATGGCCAGGAAGATGACAGCCCACTTCACTTCTGCCTGCCATGCTGTGAGAAGGCCTCTGGAACCCCAGGTGCCCCAACACCCAGGCAACGTGGGTGTTGCCCATCCAGCCTCTGCACTCCAGGGGAACACGAAGTGGGTGGAGTTCTTAGCTGAATTCTCAAAGCCACACTGAGGTGCTGCCCACCAGGAGCCCACACACTCCAATGTAGATGCCATTGTAAGTTCCAGGATGCAAGTGCTCAGTCAAGCGACTCTAGCATCACAGCATCTCCGTGGTAGCCGCTGGCTGCATGTGCTACATGCACCCGATAGGGGATGGGCTCCAGGAATACAGTACATGCTGGGCCTCAAAGACTTGGTGCAAACAAAGAATGCAAAACATGTCATCAATAACATTTACATTTCGTGTTGAAATGATCACATGTGGAGTACACGGGGTTAAATAAAATATATTATTAAAATCAATTTCACATCTACAGATGAATGATTGAATATTCTTCAAAATATAGTCCAGCCATTCAACAGAATTGTATTCAGATATAAAAAGGGAGGAGACTCTGACACCTGCTACAACGTGGATGAGCCTTGAAGACATCCTGCTAAATGAAATAAGCCAGTCAGAAAAGGAGCAATACTGTATAATCCCACTTATACGAAGCACCTAGCGGAGCCAGATTTATAGAGACAGAACAGAGGTTAATAGTTAAAAAGAGGAGGATGAACGAGGGGCAGAGTTTCAGTCTGGGAAGATGAAAAAAGTTTTACAGATATATGGTGGGCTTGGTTGTGCAACTGCATGAATGTAGTGTATGCCAAAGAGTTACACACTTAAAAACGACTAAAATGGTAAATTTTATGTTATGTTTATTTAATCCATTTTATCTGTTTCTTTTTTTTACCTGTACATTTTTTCTTCTAGAGCATTTACCTATTTAAATTTAAGTTTACATACTTACACACATATTAAAATTTTATAGATTTTTTCTACTAGAACATTTAAAATTATCTACATAGCTTGCTTATTTCTATTGGACAGCTTGGGCCAGTGAGAACCAATTCTTCGATCAACAGACATTTAGTGACCAGTTCTGAGCAAGGTCTGGTGATAAATCTCAGAAAATAAGTGTAAGGCATAATCCCACATGGCTCCAAGGGGCATAAGTTCAGATAGGAGAGGCACAGGTGCATGCATGGGTGTGTGCTTCTCTGTGTGTGTGTGTGTGTGTGAGATGAAATGTACATGGACAAACTAGAGTTAACTATACAAAGTGCCAGATGGCAGGCAGGGTGACTGAGGCCCCTTTGAGAGAAGAGACATCTCTCCTGCCCTTACATCCCTCTGCTGGCCCGGCATGGTACCCAGCACCTGTGTATGGAAAGGAAGGGGGAGCAGCACAGGGGAAGGCGCCAAGTTAACGCTGGGGGTGGGATGCGGGGGGAGATGGAATGATGCGGGCACCATCCCGAAAATGGAATTAATAGCTGCCCCTCGCCAGGTGCTTGTTACATACTAAGCGTTTTCACAGTTGTCTCACAGGTAACTAGGTTCATCCGCACTCCAAACTCCCACCACACGAGTATGGCTCTACCCCCACTTTCCAGACAGGGGCTCGCCTGACCCCAGCTCTGCAGCTCCTGGCAGTTTAGAGGGAACAAGGTTACTCTTCATAGTTTTCTATTTTTCCTGGTGCCTTTATGCTCAAGAAGAAAAGAATCCATTTGTCACTTTTGGGACTTTCTTAAGCCCTCCAGGGTCAAGCTCAGCCAAATGTTTATGTGCCTGAGACCACAAGTCAATATCTCTTAGGTTGATGGGTTAGTATGGAGTATGTGACAGCATCCCACTTTATGAGAAGGAATTTTCATAATTAAGTAGCTGTTCTTCTTTTAAAGTTCTGTTTTTTCACCATGAGGTGAATTAATATAAACCTGTAACATACCATTTATATATTTGCTCTCTCTCTCTCTCTCTCACACACACACACACACACACACAAGGGGTTGAGGAATCCCTTGCTTAAACTGATCATAAAATACCTGCATTGAATAGAATGAAATAAATATATAGGAGTCCATACCAATATAAATAAGAGAATGAATGAATGAGTGAATACATGGGAGAGAAGGAATGAGTCACCGTGACAGGAGCATAGCACAGGCAGAGTAGGACTTTCCTGGTGACCTAGTGGTTAAGGATCCAGCATTGTCACCGTTGGGGCATGCGTTCGATCCCTGGCTGGGAAGAAAGACAAGATACCACCTTTCTACCAAATCATACAGAAATGTCAGATAAATCCAAGCTGAGGGACATCCAACAAAATAACAGGTCAGTGCCTTTCAAAAGTGTCAGGGCACGAAAGATAAGGAAACGCTGAGAGACTGGGGCAGATGCGAGGGAATGAAGGAGAAAGGGCTAAATGCAGTGTGGGGAAACGGTGAGATCTGAATAGAGCCTGTCCTTGTTCACAGGGTGGTGTTGGAGTTCTTTCTAAATCTTGCTGCATATCACAGTTATGTAAGAAGTTGACATTCGGAGAAAGTAGGTGAAGAATATACAATTACCCCAACTATTTTGGCTACATTTCTGTAAGTCTAAAGTTATATCAAAATAAAAACATTAATACCAATAAAGAATATGCAATTACCCTGATCTCTTTTGACTACATTTCCTTAAGTCTAAAATTATATCAAAATAAAAACGTGAATACCAATAAAGACACCAGGGTTAGATGCACTCGGACACTCCTTTCTCATCAAAAGCTGCGTCCTCATTCTCTCCATCCCTTGCTCCCTCCCCAGGCTCCCCAGGCTCCTAGCCAATGCAGTGAACTGAGACTTTTTGTTTGTTTGAGGGGCGTGTGGAGAGGTTGTTCCCAGATTATATTCAGTGATAAAAGTGGTGTGTGCTCATTGTAACAAGTCAAAAAAAGCACATGAAAAGGGAAATAGCAACAATGATTCTTTCCCCCAACAATTCATTCCTACCTGAGAAGCAATGGGGTAGCAACTAGCTGTCAGCCTCTCCACCCATCTCTGCAGATCATCAAACACAGTCATGCACGTTTCTGTGGTTTTCTATGCTACCTTTACAAAAGAAATCACCTCATAAATGATACTCTGAAATTCTCTTTTTTCACTTAACAATTCATCCTGGGTACTTCATAGACATAGGGATATAGAAGTGGACTTTTGTTTAAAGAGCCATATAGTATTTCAGTAGGCTATACCATGATTTTACAGCCATCTTCCGATTGGTAGATTCATATCATTTCTAGTTTTGCTGTTGTTGTTGGCCATGGAAACAGTAGCTATAGCCTTATCTCTTGATACTTTTGTTTCTGAAAAATAGTCCCTAAGAGGAGGGGATGGATAAGACAAAGGACGTAAACTTTTTTCTTTCTTTTTAAATGTATTTTTTCTTGAGGGAACGTTGGTTTATAAAATACGTTTCATGTGTACCATGTTATATTCCTACTTCTGTAAACACCATACCATGCGCATCATGAAAAATTTATTTTTCATCCATCACCATACAGTTGATCTTCCCTTACGCATTTCACTCAGCACCCCACCCCTTCCCCTCCTGTAAACCAGGTTCGTTTTGATCTGGTTTGGTTTGTCATTTACTTGGTTTGCTGGTTTTTCATATTCTACATGAGTGACATCGTACAGTATTTGTCTTTCTGTCTGACTTACTTCACTTAGCATAACACTCTCAAGATCTATTGATGTTGTTGCAAAGGCCAAGATTTCAACTTTTTATGGGTGAATAATATTGCACTATATTTATATAGTGTCTATCACTTATCATCTACTTACCTATCTATCTAGTTCACATCGTCTTTATCCATTCATCCATTAATGGGCACTGAGGTTGTTTCCACATTTTGGCTGCTGTGAAAAATGCCGCAATGGGAGTTCCCGTCGTGGCTCAGCAGAAATCAATCTGACTAGCATCCATGAGGACACAGGTTTGATCCCTGGCCTTGCTCAGTGGGTTAATGACCCGGTATTGCTGTGAGCTATGGTGTAGGTCAGACGTGGCTTGGATCCCATGTGGCTGTGGCTATGGTATAGGCCAGCAGCTACAGTTCCCATTCGGCCCCTAGCCTAGGAACCTCCATATGCCCCAGGTGTGGCCCTAAAAAGACAAATAATAATAATAATAATAATGCCACAATGAAAATGGGGTGCATGTGCCTTTTCAGATTAGTGTTTTCATATTTTTAATAAATATCCAGAAGTGGGATGGGGAAACCGTAGGTAGTTCTAGTCTTAATTTTTGGAGGAAACTTCATACTGCCTTCCACAGTGGCTGCACCAATTCACATTCCCACCAACAGTGCATGAGGGTTCCCTTCACTCCACATCCTTGACAACACTTGTTATTTCTGGCTTTTTTGATACTAGCTGTTCTAATGTAGCTTTGATTTTCATTTTCCTAACAATTAATGATGTTTAATATCTTTTCATGGGCCTGTTGTTCAGCTGTATGTCTTCTCTGGAAAAATGCCTATTCAGCTCCTCTGCCCATTTTCTATTTTTTTGTCTTTTTTGTCTTTAAGGGCCACACCAGCGGCATATGGAGGTTCCCAGGCTAAGGGTCGCATAGGAGCTGGAGCCACCGGCCTACACCACAGCCATAGCAACTCGGTATCTGAGCCATGTCTGCAGCCTACACCACAGCTCACAGCAATGCCCTCTGCTCATTTTCTAATCAGGTTGTTTATTTGTGGTTGTTGCGTGAGCTTGTGTACACCCTAAACCTAGGCAAAGGACCTTCCCACCATATTTTATAGCTACAAGGAAGGCATAACTGCAGGACAAAAGAGATCCATCTGCCTTTCTGGCTTGTGTGTTTGTTTTTAAAAGGCTCAGTGTGAATGTATAAGAAAGTTTGGGGGAAATTGAAGAGCAGCATAGAATTTAAATGCTAGCTTGATCATTGGCATCTCTCTCTCTCTCTCTCTCTCTCACACACACACACACACACACACACACACACACAGGCACACACCCTACATGGAAATTACAGTCAGCAACTTGGGAACCACTTCTGAAGCTCTTCTGCCAGGCACAAAATTGCTCACCAAGCAAGAAATGAATCATTAAGCATCAGAAATGATCATTTATAGAGTTCCCATTGTGGCTCAGCTGAAACAAACCCGACTAGTATCCATGAGGACATGGGTTCAATCCCTGGCCTTCCTCAGTGGGTTAAGGATCCAGCGTTGCCGCGAGCTGGGATATAGGTCGCAGATGCAGCTCAGATCCCGAATTGCTGTGGCTGTGGCGTAAGTCGGAAATTACAGCTCTGATCCAGCCCCTGGCCTAGGAACTTCCATATGCCACAGATGTGGCCTTCAAAAGCAAAACAAAACAAAATAAATAAAAGAAAACAAAAAAAGAAAGAAAAGAAAGAAAAAGGAAATAAAATTTTCAGTTTCATTTTCTTGCATCCTGTGAAGATAAATGTGTTCTAATAAGTTCATGGGACACCCAGGATATGTTTCAGTAAAATATCTAGGATCCGCTTTTCCTTTTTTTTCCCCTTCTCTTTTTTTCTTTCTCTCCTTTGTGCTTGAGTTCTTTCAGGAAGGAGCATTTGATCCAACTAGGAGAACCAGGGCAGACTTCCCGGAGGAAAGGGCATTTAGATGGAATTTGGAGGATCATCTTCCATTGGGGGAAAGTGACTTGGGCTTGGAGTAAACACAGGAAGGCAGGAGGGTTCAGAGCTCCTTGCGGGGATACCGAGGAGTCCAGAGCAGCATCAGTATGCTCTGGGAGGATGGGCACGCTTCTATCAACAAGCTAGCCCGGGGCTGAGAACACAAGGCGAGTCCATCTGGACCCCAGGAAAATACCGTGTCAGGGCGGCTTGTTGCTGCAGCCTGTCACCTAGGGTTTCTATTGCCCGTATCCAAGTTCAAAAGGAATCAGCTAGAGGAAGGGGCAGAAAGGACAGCATCCTCACTATGAAACCAGTAGATCGAAGGTTCTTTTACTGTCTCAGGGGTGTAGCGCTTCACCGACAGTCTTCAAGCCATGGAGTTTTCATTCTAGTGACTCACAGTGACACACACCCCAGGCCTCAAAAACCTTCATTGGAAAGTTAAATTCTCTTTCTTTGTTTAACTACGAGAATTGCACCTACCATTGTCTCCTTAAAATCTGTCCCTAAGGGGCAGCCTTGCATCTCCCTGACCCTGTGAGAGTGTGCCTGCAGGGATGCCCTAGGCCCTGCCCCTGCCCTCTGCAGTCCCCCTACATTGTGGTGGAGGCAGTGCCAGAGCCTTAAGCCTAAGACAGCCCATCAGTATCTGCTTCAGTGTTCTTGGGAGCCTGCATGATGGTATGATAGAACAGGCAGCAAACTCCACCTCCCACGAAACCTGCCCTACACCTGTTCTTGTAAATAAAGTTTTATTGTAACACAGTAAATGCCCATTCCTTTATGCTTTGTTTATGGCCACTTCTTTAGTACAGGGATAGAGTTGAGTACTTGTGACAGAGAAGTTTGTCAAACCCTGATTTAAGAAGTACACCCAGCTGTGGCACAGCGGGTGGAGTCTGACTGCTGGAGCTCCCATCATGGCTTGAGTGGGTTAAGAACCCGACTAGTATCCATGAGGATGCAGGTTTGAGCCCTGGCCTCACTCAGTGGGTTAAGGATCCAGTGTTGCCGTGAGCTGTGGTTTAGGTCGTAGACATGGCTAGGATCCTGTATTGTCAGACGGCTGTGGTATAGCCCAGCAACTGCAGCTCTAATTTGACCCCTAGCCTGGGAACTTCCATATTCTGCAAGCGTGGTCCTAAAAAAAAAAAAAAAAAAGAAAAAAGAAAAAACAGGAGAGAGAGAGAATCGACGGCAGCAGCTCAGATCTCAGCAGCAGAGGTGTGGGTTCAAGCCCTGGCCTAGAGCAGTGGGTTAAAGGAACCAGCATTGCTGCAGCTGTGGCTCAGATTCAATCCCTGGCCCAGAACATTCCATATGCCACATTTGTGGCCATACAAAGGGAAAAAAAGAGTCACCTCCCCACTGGAGAGACTACATAGAGGGGCTCTAAGGCCACAAGGGGAAATAGAGGCCAGTTGTCACCTGTCCCAGTCACAGCACTAGGTAATTGGCCGTGAACTGCCAGCCCAGGGGTCCCAGGGGAGGCAGCAGGAGGACCACCCGGCTGGCCCCAGGCAACCCTCAGAGCTGGTTTAAGAGAATGGTGCCTTTAAGTCACCATCTTTTGGGTGATTCGTTACATAGCTGGGACCTGCTCCCCTTCTCCCTTCAAAAATTGGGCTGTGACCGTGAGGAAGGAATAAAAAGGCAGAGCACGACCAAGATCAGACACAAAACCACGGTTGAATTAGTTCCTGAAGCTGCCCAATAGCAAAACACAACTGATGGCAGAGCTTTTCTGGAGAAGTACTGTTAACTCATCGTGAAACCAGCTACCAAACCACGAACTTCTGTTTCCTTCACCTTGGACGTCACCTCTACTCTCAGCAACAGTTTGACCACATTTGAGTTTGTGGGTTTTTGCCTTTTAAATGAATCTTATCATTACAAAGGCAACGCAGACCAGTTGGTCTCCCAGGATTGGAACTTCTCATTCCTCCAAGGCACGTTGTCCACGCGTGCCTTCTTAGATGCAGTGGTGCCTCATGCTGGGTTCTAGTGGCTTTTTATAGAAGCAAGCTTGTCGTCTCAAAACAGCTTGAGCTTTCAAGAGCGAGGCACTCTGAATCCAGCCATGGTTTTCATGATTTGCTCATCGTAAATCCATCCATTACATTCGTTCTTTAGGGAAAGTGAAAATCAAAACACATACTGTTTGTCACATTTCCTCAACTACATCTTAAGAGATGGCTCAGCGCTATCTTCCCCCTTCCAGTAGAAGCTGCTACTTACAAAAGACAAATGGCAGAGTTGTCATGGATGTTGCAGGAAACTCCCCTGTAGAGTCCAGAGTCAGGGGCTGCCTCCCAGACAAGCTGCTTCCTTCCACTGAGGAAGTTGGGGGCAGGGGGCAGACTTCCCCGGAAAAGTACCTGCAAAAGCGTTGCATTGCATATCAAAAAGGACTCTGTAGAGGTGATTATGGTTTTAGAATTTAGAAGAGATTAGATCAGATAAGAAATTATCCTGGTCTAGTCAGGCTGACCCTATCTAATGGCATGTCCCCTTAAAAGCAGAGAAATCTCTCTGGTTGGAGGCAGGAAGAGATGTGGCTTAAGATAGCTTCAGAGAGAAGGTAAGCATGGAAGGACTTGGTTTGGAGATTTAGGAGCAACATAAAGAAGTAGACCATGGGCCTTGAAACCGTGAGAGAGGCTCCAGCCTGCAGTGGACAAGGAAGAACTGGCTGGGCCGGGTCAGGCTGGGGGCTCCCAAGAGCACTGTCCCCCAGGCAAGTCTCTGTCAACTCTTGTTCAGGGAAATGAAGTCTCACCACCCCTTCACCAAGCTGAAGAAAAGCTGCACTATTTACAATAATCTTCTCTCCTTCCAAGGAACTCCAACCTTATCACTGTGACTGCAAAAACACCATTTCTTCTGGTTCTCATGAACCTGCCTGCCTGGTTCTTAAAAAAAAAAAAAAAAAAGAGTGCCAGCCCTTCCCTTGTTGCTGTATATCCACCCACTGGAGCTTTTGCTGCTCATGTTCACCTGCTCACCAAGGTGTTCTCTATTCTAGAAGTTTCCATCCTAGTTGAGTACAAAATTTCAGCCTTGACTCAACAAGTTGTGACTGCACCATCACTTGAGGGTATCAGCCTCTTTCCACAGCCTGGGGGTGCTGTTGCCAGGGCAACCAAGAGGGACTCCAGAATGACTCGGGTCCCACCTGTGCTTCTCCAAACACATGGAGGGCCTCGAGCTCCCTCCATGACGCTTAATATGTTAGCTTTGTCTCTTCCACACCCTTGGCTGCCTTTGAACCCAGCTGCCCCTCCCTGCCCCTTCCAGCCCTGCCCTGGGGCCTCCATCCTCTCAATGCCTCTCTCTCCCTCCTCCCACCACAGTTCCAAGAGCCAATCAGAGCAGTCAGGTGTTGGAGAGAGGGTGGTGTGGGGCTCAGGGAGGCAGGCTAGGTAAGTACTCCACCTATCATGGGGGAATCTCTTCAGATGCTAGCACTCTGTCCCCCTAACCTTCAGATACAAAGAGCTTCCCTCGCAGCTCTTCCCTAGTCTTGTGTCTGCATCTAGGCCAGCCTCTGAGTGGTATGTGCATTATTTCTAATCCTACATTGGCCTGGCAAGGGGCTTCTCAGTCCCCTGGAGGACACTAGAGAGATGGAGGGGACCACTTAAGTTTTCTGCTGGAGCCAAAGAGCTGATGGATGCAGGGCTTTTGCTGTGGTGTATGTAAAAAAAAAAAAAAAAAAAGCTATTATTTTACTTAAAAGTACATGCTCATAAAAAAAAATCAATTGGTGCAATAAAGTACTGATGAGAAAGACAATTAGTCACCTAAAAAAAACCGTAGAATCTTGAAAATGCATCCAGTTAAAGAAAGTGTGTTTCACAGATGCCCCATAGAACTGTGTGCCAAGCAGTGAACCTTGGCTCTGTACCACCCCCAACATCAGGTCACCCGGTAGACCCAGCTCTTCCCACTGCAAGAGAGGCAGGCAAGGGCCACTTGAGAATACAGTAACCCCAGGAAACTGGAGGGAAGTGGCGTTCAGCAGGAACCCGGGGAGGAGGAAAGCCTGAACACCGGAAGGGCTTCCGACCCCTCTGGGTGGCAAAGTGTTGTCTGTACGAGAGCTGAGGAAGAACTGAGCCCGGGGTCCAACTTGACTTGGGGACCTCAGCCAGACAGGTGTTGAACAAGGCCAGTTATGTGAGGGCACCACTGTCCAAGCTGCATTATCATCCCATCCTGACCAGCAAGGCCCAACATCGAGTTGGGGCCATCAGGTCTGCGAGGGTACAAGTGGCCCCGCACCAGGGGCTTGCCCACCAGGGTCCCCCAGGCACAAGCCCTCACCATCTGCATCAGAGGAAAGAGAGGAGGCAGTCACCACCGACCCTGACACCTGAAGCCCAGGACGTCCCCTTCCTTCTAGCAGTGGGTGCATCAACCACATTCCTCATCACACCTTCCAGAAGCTTCACCAGAAGTGCAGAGAACCCACAGAGGAACGGACCTCCCATCCCTGGCAGGAGGAGAACCCTGTTAGTGGAGTAAGGGAGCCAACGGTGGGCTTTCAGCAGTGTGAGTCTTGAGCCCGGATTAAATCCCTTGATGACTCCACCCAGGCCATGTAGCATGAGTTCTCGGCTGTGAAATTCAGAGCAAAAAGGGTCAGTGAGGAATGACATCCTCATCCTCCGCTGCACACTCACACTGCCCAGGGACCCTAAAATTCTCCATGCGCAGACCTCGCCCCAGACCATGACGTCATGGGCTTTGGAGCAGGGAGCTGGCTTCAGCATTTTAAAATCTCCCCATGTGATTTCAAGACTCGTTGAAGCTGAAGAGCAACTTAAGAATGATGAGTTTGGAGTTCCCTTTGTGGCTCAGTGATTAATGAACCCGACTAGGATCCATGAGGATCCTGGTTTGATCCCTGGCCTCGCTCAGTGGGTTAAGGATCCAGCATTGCCGTGAGCTGTGGTGTAGGTCAAAGATGTGGCTCAGATCTGGTGTTGCTGCGGTTGTGGTGTAGGCCGGCAGCTGCAGCTTTGATTTGACCCCTACCCACGGCCCCCAAAGAGCAAAAAAAAAAAAATGATGTTTCAAATACCACATGCCTACGTCTCCCTCAGGATCTTCTTAAACAGATTCTGAAACAGAATCTGGGGGCCACTGAGCTTCTTCATTTCTTTTTATTTTTATGGCTGCATCCTTGCCATCTGAAAGTTCCTGGGCCAGGGATCACATCTGAGCTGCAACTGTGACCTTTGCCACACCTATGGCAATGTCAGATCCTTAACTCCCTAAGCCACAGTGGGAAACCTGGAGCTTCTGCATTTCTAACCAGCTCCCAGGCACAGCTGCTGCTGCTGGTCTATGAACCACAATTTAAGAAGCAGGAAAATAGATCCACTTTTCTCAGTATTCTCTTTCGCTTTTTTTTTTTCTTTTTTTAACTCTATGCCTCCCACTGATTAACATAAAAATCTCTTGTCTTCCTTTAATAAGATTGAAAAATGGCACAGGAAATAAGAATCACACCTAAACCAATTCTCAGTTTGTGGGGATAAAGCCTTGTTGGGTTTTCTCATCACACCTCAGAGGCCTGCCCCGGGGAGTCCACTCATACCCAGGATCCGGGGAAACAGCCTGGTGCACAAACAGCACCCAGGTGCCAACATCTGGGTGGCCCACAGCCCACATCCCCTCATGGACCTTGCTTCTCCCCCTACCCAACAAGGGAGCAGCCAGGTGACCTTGGAAGTTCTTTCCAATGTGACCGGGACTTTTAATCTTAAATCATCTTTTAATCTTTTCTATCATGTGGCCAAAGGAATTTTGGCCTCCTCTGTGACTTTCAGAAAAGAGTCAGGCCTCCAGCAGTGCTTTGCTCCTGGGGCACCCATGTGTCAGGGACTGTTCTAAGAGGAGCACAGACAGATACTTGGGGATTGGAGACCCATGCCATAGATTCTGGAAGCATCAGTGGCCCAGACCAGAGTTCAGAAACTCTGCTGTAAAGGGTCAGATGGTAAGTGTTCCAGGCTTCATGGGCCTTAAGAACTTTGGGGGGTTTTTTTGTTCGTTTGTTTGCTTTTTAAGGTCTCACCCGCAGCATATGGAAGTTCCCAGGCTAGGGGTTGAATCAGAGCTACAGCTGCCAGCCTACGCCACAGTCACAGCAACAACACAGGATGCAAACCTCATCTGAGACCCACACCACAGCTCATGGCAGTGCCAGATCCTTAACCCACTGAGCAAGGCCAGGAGTCGAACCCGCATCCCTTGCATAATAGTTGGGTTCGTTACCGCTGAGCCACAAAGGGAACTCCAAGCTCTTTGTGAATGGGGCATGGGACAGCCATAGACAATGTGTAACAAATCGGTATGCCTGTATCCCAATAAAGCTTATTCACAGAATTCACATGTGGCTCAGTGGGCTAAGAACCCGACATAATATCCACAAAGATGCAGGTTTGATCCCCGGCCTCGCTCAGTGGGTTAAGGATCTGGCAGTGCCACAAGCCGCAGCAGAGATTACAGATAGGTCTTGAATCCCCCATTGCTAAGGTTGTGGCATAGGCTGGCAGCTGCAGTTCCAATTTGACCCCTAGCCCAGGAACTTCCATATGCCACAGGTGTGGCTGCAAAAAGAAAAAAGAGAAAACAAAAAACTTTATTTGCAAAAACCAGCAGCAGGTTTTTGGCCCACAAAAACAGGCAGGATTTGGCCCACAAGCTGTAGTTTGCCAACCCCTGGCCTAGAGCAGTGCTTCTCAAACGTTCATGGCTGCAGATCACCCAGGGAGCTTTTGCTAAAATGAAGATCCTGCGCCAGTGGCTGCGAGTACAGTGCAAATACATCCAGCAGAAATATGATATGAGTGAAGTGTGTAACTTAAAATTTCCTGGTGAGAAAATTTTCTTTTAGTTAAGAGACATAAGTGAAATTTATACTACTAGGATTATTTCATTTATCCTAAAATGTCCCCCAAAGATGACCCTTTCCCTGTGTGGCAGAAGCCACACTTCAAGTGCCTACCAGCCAAGTGTGGCCGGTGGCTAGGGTAACAGATGGCAGAGTTCAGGGCAAGGCCTGAGATTATGCATTTATGACAATCTCCCAGGTGAAGCTGAGGCTGGTGCCCAAAGAGTACCATCTTCTACCTGGGCAGCTTTGACATAATTTTCTGCAGAAGATTCGGCAAATTGTGTACCTGTCCTAAAATGCTTGACGTCGTCTTTTAAGGACTATCGAGCTCCAAGTTCCTTGATGCTGTCATTGAGGGTTACTATCAAGTAATATTTCTCAAATGCTCTCATCTATTGGTTTTATGCAAGGCCTGGTAAACAGAGGGCCTGCCTCCTCCAAGTCACACAAAGGAGAAGATGTGTGTTGATAGAAACGCAGTACACAAAGTTTAGGATCATCAGTGTGGCTGACCCTACACCAGGCCCTTTACATAGTGTATTTGTCAGGATTCTCCTGAGAAACAGAACCTGTAGGAGACTGTAGATAGATAGGTAGGTAGCTAGGTAGGTAGGTAGGTAGGTAGATAGATAGATAGATAGATAGATAGATAGATAGATAGATAGATAGATAGATAATAGATGATAAATCAATAGATAATAGGGAAGATAGATGCTCAATAGATGATAGGTGAGTGATAGATAATAGGTAGTGATAGATAATAGATAAAATATAGGTGATAGATATAGAATAGATAATAGATGAAGGATGCATACATAATAGATAGTAGATAATAGATAGATAGATAGATAGATAGATAGATAGATAGATAGATAGGGAGATAGATAGATAGATAGATAGATAGATAGATAGATAGATAGATAGATAATAGATGATAAATCAATAGATAATAGGGAAGATAGATGCTCAATAGATGATAGGTGAGTGATAGATAATAGGTAGTGATAGATAATAGATAAAATATAGGTGATAGATATAGAATAGATAATAGATGAAGGATGCATACATAATAGATAGTAGATAATAGATAGATAGATAGATAGATAGATAGATAGATAGATAGATAGATAGATAGATAAAAGATAGGTAATGGGAGCACCCGTTGTGGCTCAGCAGAAATGAATCCGATTAGGAACCATGAGATTACGGCTCAATCCCTGGCCTCACCCAGTGGGTTAAGGATCTGGTGTTGCCGTGAGCTTTGGTGGAGGTCGCAGACGTGGCTCAGATTCTGCGTTGCTGGGGCTGTGGCGTAGGCTGGCAGCTGTAGCTCCAATCTGACCCCTAGTCTGGGAACCTCCAAATGCTGCAGGTGTGACCCTAAAAAAAAAAAGGATAGATAATAGATAGATATGATAGATAGATAAGATAGGTAATAGGTAATATACAGATGATGGATGATAGATAGCTCTATGGATAGATGATAGATAAAAGGTAGGTGATAGACAATAAATGAATGGACAGAGGATAGACAGAAGATAGATGTTGATTTGTCATGAGGGACTGACTCACGTGATTCGGGAGGCTGCGAAGTCCCACATTCTGCTGCCTACCTGCTGGAGACCCAGGAAAGCTGGAGATGTGCTTCCAAGACCTGGAGGGCCAATGGTGTACATTCCAGTGTGAAGACTGGAGATGTCACAGCTCAGACAGGCGGCCAGAGAGGGTAAATTCCCCCTTCCTCCACCTTCGGTTCTACTCAGGCCCTCAGCGCAGAGGGGCATCTGCTTCACTCAGTCCACCAATCCAGATGCTGGTCTCATTCAGAAACCACCCCATAAATATACCCAGAATCATTCTTGCCAAATATCTGGGGACCTGGTGAAGCTGATTACCTAAAATTAGCTGTCACTCCTTCACTATCTTAATGAAGTTCACAGCTCTGTGAAGGAGTGCTGGCTCCTCTTTTACAGAGAAGAAAACCAATGTTCAAGTTTAAGAAGCTACAGCTTGGAGTCCCCTGGTAGTCTTAGTGGTTAAGGATCCGGCATTGTCCCTGCTCTGGGTGGGGGTGGGGGAGGTTCCATCCTTGGCTGAGGAACTTCCACGGACAGGAGGTAAAGCTGTGCCTGGGATCCGTTTCCGTTCTGGGGTCATACCCAAAGAGTGGGGTACACGAGCTACTTTTGAGGATGAGCACACAGACACTGTTATTTTAAGAACTTTTCTAGTGTATCTCCAGTTTGGCTATCACCATCGTCTCAAACTTCAGATAGCATTGCATGGAAAAAGCCGAGATTTATTTCAAGAGTTTAAGTTACTTTTCAAGAGACTGTTGAGTGATGTAACCCTGTGGCAAAATGTGTAAAAATGATACTCAGAAGAAAGAAAGCTCCACTAGAGGCTGGTGTCCCCAGACAGCCAATGGATGAGCCTCCGTCATTTCAGCCTTTGAGAGCCTTGCTCTGAAGACCGTGGTCAGAAACCCTCCTGGTTCACGCGCCTCTGTTCACAGACAGCCCTCCCTGATTCTCACCCTGGCGTCTCAAATTTGCCCACCACAAGTAAAAGCTCTAGGAGCCTCTCTTCTCCTGGTTTCTATCTTTTCTTTTTTTCTTTCTTTTTGGACTTTTTAGGGCCACACCCATGGCATATGGAGGTTCCCAGGCTAGGGGTCAAACTGAAGCCGTAGCCACCGGCCACAGCCACAGCAACGCCAGATCTGAGCCGAGCCTGCGAACTACTCCACAGCTCACAGCAATGCCGGATCCTTAACCCACTGAGCGAGGCCAGGTATCGAACCTGCGTCCTCATGGATATTACTTGGATTTGTAACTACTGAGCCACAACGGGAACTCCTGTTCTCCTGGTTTCAAGAGACAGTCTCCTACCCACCCAGTTTCTCAAACCAGAGGCCAGTGCCATCCTGGACCTCGGTGTCCTCCAGGCACCCCACCTCTATGTCTGTTCTTGCCATCTCCTCCAGGAAGCCCCTTCTGCTTGCCTGCCCCACCCTGGCCCCCTCAGCCACTCCTGTCCTTCATCTGTGTCCTCAGAGACTTCCTTACCATGGGACCTACATCACATAATGCCTGTCCACTGCACCCAGGACAAGCGTGTGTCCTGTGTCCTGCCTCCCTCACTGATGTCACCTAGCCACGCCCCTACCCTTACTCCCTGGAGCCTCTCTCCCACACTGTTACCTGTCTGTTCACCAGCGAACCCCACTCAGCCTATTGTCCAACTTCCCTTCCTCAGGAAGCCTCCCCGCCCCCAGCTGAACTCTGCACCCCCTGTATCCCCATCACTGCTTTGCTCCTGTCCCCTAACCCTCTCACAATCTGTGCTACCTACGTATCAATGCGTGTGCTTCCTTTGTATCTCCCACTAGAATATCAGTGTCAGAGAATGCCAGTGACGCTGTGGTCCCAGGGATCAGCCCAGTCTGAAGTGTGGTGACTCCTCAATGAATGTCTAGGGACAAATCTAAGCATCAGGTAGGAGTGAGCAAAGACCCAAAGCTGAAAGCAACAGTGAAGAGTGAATCCCTCCCATTCCAACCAGCACATAAGGGCAGTGATCCTGCTTTGAGAAGCTAGCAAAACATTTGGCAAGCTCTTCTTCATGGGGATTCTGACATAAAGAAAAATACCTGGAGTTCCCGCTGTGGCTCAGTGGGTTATCCAAGGCAGTGCCCGTGAGGATGTGGGTTTGATCCCTGGCCTCACTCAGTGGGTTAAGGGTCTGTCCTTGCCGAGAGCTGTGGGTAGGTCGCAGATGCGGCTCCAATCTGGCGTTGCCTTGGCTGTGGTGTAGGCTGGTAGCTGCAGCTCTGGTTCAACCCCTAGCCTGAGAACCTCCATATGCTCCAGGTGCGGCTGTAAAAAGAAGAAGAAATAAAAAACAAAGAAGACGCTCCAAGTCCCAGGTGGCTGGCATACTGGTTTCAGGGGAGAAGGCAATGGTGGGCACATGGGGCCAGGTTCCCACCCAGAGAGAGGAGGCGCACAGTGGGCTCCCTGCAGCCTAGGAAGCCTGAAGGGGGATGTGGGCTGCGGGCACCGTAACTCCTGAGGATTGACTGAGAAAATGAACATGTTTGTACCTGAGAAAAGTGGAGGCAAGCTGATGAATGGATGGCTCCCTCCAAAAGTGACTTGGTGATCTGGAAGCCTTCACCCATCCCCCACCCACCCAGGACTTTGGGGACATCTGGAGAACGTCACCAAGCCCTGGGCTGGTCATTGCGGGCTGCAGCATTTGCTGGGACAGGCTCCTCAAGCTCCTCAGATGGCTGCCTGAGATCAGGGCCTGTGTCACACACCTTCTTCCCCTTTGGCAGGAATTGGGAAGACACCCCACTGAAAACTTTACCAGGTGGGGTTTAGGACATCCTTAACTGGATTGATAAACAGCTCTCGGAGAAAGGAAAGGAGAAAAATGCTGTGATCCCTGACATATGCTGAGTTCCTGGGGATAAACACTGACACCTTGGGTGATCTTGAGCTCACCACTGGGAAGATTTCCAAATATTCATTTGACCCTGGGCTCTCGGGAGCACAAGATGACAGTTTCGCGCGTTAGGAAAGCTCTGTGTCATGGCCGTTACTGACTCATCCACCTCTTACTCAGGACAACTGGCATTTCATGACATTTACTGGATGCTCGAGAATTCTTTGTGGTTGATTTCCTCAAATACAGGAAGCTGACTTTTCTCAGCAGTGAACCTCGCTTACCAACCTGCCCGAGGAAATCTTCTTGGCGAAGGAGACGTTAATGTCACCCCTCACCCTGCATGGCCAGCCACTCTGTCACCACTCCTAGGCAAAGAAAGGTTTCCCTTTACCCTCTCTGCCAGTTATTCATTCATCCTCCATAAGCAGTCATTCGGCATCCTAGCCATGGAGAATGCAGATCAAAGACGGCTCCGTGTCTTGGAAACCGTGTGGTTCCAGAAAGGACACTGGTGTGGGGTTTATGGACCCCCGGCCAAGAGCAGAGGTGGCCCTGGGTTTCTCCCCTCTCTGGCCCATCCAATGGACAGCACGAGGGTCGGCTCCACCTGTTCGAGTCTGTGTGCCGCTTGCGCAGACTAACCTGTTAGAGAAAAAGCTAACCCGTTAGCCATGAGGTGCCACACAGTGTACTGATGGATTTTTTTTTTCCACTGTCAAGTGGAACTAGAGGGAGATTCAGAGCTGTTTGTGAATGCTGTTGGTTACAAAAATCAAAGAATAAAAAGTTACCAACTGCTCCCGATGGAGCGCTTATTCTATGTCAGACACCACGCTTTGGGCTTTATATACAGTCTAACACAGTTAACCCTCATAACACCCCTGCAAAAGAGGTGTTAGAATCCTATTGACCGATGCCACCACAGAGGTGCTGTGAGGTGACATCTCTGGGCTAAGGTGGCTCAGGCCAGAGCGGGCTGCAGACTCCCTGCTTAGTTTTTTGCCCCAGGAGGACCCCGCATCCCTCATTGACAGAGGAGAGGGGCTGGGAGAGTGTTCTTCTCATTTGAGTCCAATATTTCATCTGCTGTAATATCTCCTGACTCTGTCCCCCTAAAAAAAAAAAAAAATCCCCTTTCCTTCAGGATTTTTGGAGGTTAGTCCCGGGGCTGCCCACACTCCCTGGTGGACCTGGCGGCCGTCTCTTGCTTCTTCAGCCCTTCCTTCCCAAACTGCATGAGGAGAAATCAACATGAGATTTGATCGTCTCCCCTTCACACTTTTGCCCATCTTGCTTCTCTGTCTCTCTCTACAGGGTGATGACAGGAGCCTCACCAACCACTTCCTGGAGCTCAGGCGCACAGCCTAGGGCAGCCTATGGCCTCGGGCCTCTGCCTCTGGAAGCTGTTGGTGGTGCCAGGGCAGGATTTTCCCTTCTGACTGAATCCCCTCCAAGTCCCTCCTGCTGTCACAGAGACCTGGCAAGTGTGAGGCTATCTTAGGTGACCCCGTAAACCATCTCAGCCTCTAAGAGAGGGAGAGACTCGGCAAACAGGCCGTGACTGGCAAGCAGTGGGCACCAGCCTGGCTGCAAGCCCTCCTCCCTGCAGCCCAGACCCTATGAGAGACCAGTCAGACGAAAGCCTGTCTCCTGCGGTCCCCGGGGCATGAGACGCCCATGCTAAGGGACAGTCCGGGCTGACATCCCACTGGCTTCGCATAATGCGTGCTGACCACAGAAGAGAGAACCGGCCACGGTCTGCCAGCGTTCAGAAGGGAGGGCAGAACCCATTCTCTCAAACCACAGCTCTGTGCTAGGAGCAGGGCGGTATATTTAGCAAAGCAGGATGTTTGTGGGTAAATCAACATTTTGCTGTAAATAAAATTCTGCAAACTAGGGAGTTTAAGCTGAGGATGGCAGAAATTTATTTTACCACATTTTCCTAAAACAAGCTCCTTCTGACCCTTGTTTCAAAGACACCCTCATGCTAAGGGCTTGAGTGACTCTGGAGTAAGGAGTACTGTCAAGGGCTTGAACTAGAAGAACTATGAAGAGCTTGGAGAAGCATCTCCCTGGGTAGACCAGCAAGCTGACCCTGTTCCTCCTCATGCCCCTATGAGGCACTCCCCACTGACCCACCTGGACCCCAGCACTCTGGCTGAAGACTGTGACAGCCTGCCCTGCCAAACAGTTCCATTCATGGGGCTCACACGTTCTTAAAATCAAGAGTCCCTGTAGACAGTCGACCCCACACTTTGGGGCTGACCAGTGAATGACACTGCATTTAGTTCAAGCCTTGTTACATACACAATAAATACATATTACATGTAAGGTGCTTCTGTGTGTCTCCAAGCATGTCTTGCCCCGCTTTGCTAAATTGTATTTTGACTCATTGCATCAGTCATAAGTAAGTGTGAGCAGGTGCCAGGCACTGTGTTTGGAGAAAGCTCTGAAAGAGATGGCCCACGAGCCAGAGGGGAGTCTCGGTGGAGACATGGCCGTGATGGGCAGGACGTATGGTCATGTGTGTGAGAGGAAATGTGACCACACATTTTCTTTTTGCTCCTACCACTGAGAGGTGGAGTCCAAGGTGGAGTCCCTTCCCCCGAAACCTTGAATCTAGGCAGTCTTGCATGATTTGTTTGACCATTAGAAATGAGATATATGTGACGGATGGCATTTCTAAACTAGGTTATGTAAAGCTTTGAGGCTTCTGCCTGTGTCTCTTAAAACACTTGTTCTCAAGACACCCCCTCTTGGAATCCAGGCACCAAGTGTAAAGAAGCCCCAGCCATGGAGAGAGGCCAGCTGTGGGTTCTCCAACCAAAGCCTGGTCTGAGCTTCAAGCCACTGGCCAGCAACATGAGGGCGCCATCCCGCATGGCCAGCTGGTAGCCCCAAATGACATCTGCTGCATCTCCATGGGACACGCCGAGTGAAAGCCCAGCTCTTCCCGCAGTCCTGACCCAAGGAATTGGGAGAAAAATGAAATGGTTGTTTAAAGCCACCTAGTTAGGAGTGGCTTTGTGCTGCCACAGATGACCAAAGTACCATGGAAACAAATCTATCGAGGCACCTCACTGGGATGCCAGGAAGGGAAATTCCAGGAAGGCTTCCTGGAAGAAGTAGTATCTCAGGTGGTGAGAAGGGAGAGGTTTTTCCAAAAGAAGTAGTATCTCAGGTGGTGAGAAGGGAGAGGTTTTTCCGAAAGAGAAAACAGCAGGGGTGAGAGGAGGTTCTACTTCCCTAGGGATGCGTAGTCTATGGAGGAGAGAAGAAAGATGGTGAAGGTATTTGCAGAGTTGGACTTATATCAGAGATTCCCAGGATCCCCCACTGGGCTGCCCGCGGCACACCGGTGAAAGAGCTGCCTGTGCCACCCTCATGCCTCTGTGAGGACACAGTCACAGTAGGACTGCTTGTCTCTGGCTGGCAGAGATGATGGGTCCCTGAAGCAGCAGGTGATGACAAGTCCCATGTGCTCCTCTGAGATGCTCCGCAGATACCCATAACTGGGAGTGGGGGCATACTGAATCCCCTGAGAAGGAAGGAAGGTGGCAGCTGGAACACACAAGTCCCACTCCCGCAGACAGATGTCATGCTTGAGACTTAGATCCTAGAGAAGGTTTGGAAGCCAAGAGGAACACTGACTAGCATGAAAGGTCTCTTGTATAAGAGCTCAGAGATTCAAAACCTGCAGCCAGAGCAGCACCACCACAGGGGAGAAGGTCTAGATTTCAGACTTGGCCAACAAAGGTGATACTTTGGGGTTTCGAGTCCGTAAGAGCCACACTAAGCAACATTAGGGCAACCGCTTCTCAGACCTAGATGAGTACCCGCTCTTCTGGGGATCGAACGGAAGAGTAGATTATGCATCCGGAAGCCTGAGATGCCGCCCTGGATTCTGAGTTCCTAACACGTTCCCAGGTGATATCCATGCTGTAGCTGGTCCAGGAGCCACTCTCTGAGCAGCAAAAATTTAGAGGCACCCTCTGAAGAAGACAGGCCATCGTCTGCCTGCATGCTAGCAAAGAACAGCTTGGAAAATGCAGGTCTGGTCCACAACCAAATAAAAAAAAAAAAAAGAAACAATAGAATCACATTCATCATTCCACAAAATAGCAATAAAACTAGGAAGCAGTTTATCTGTTAAATGGTTTATTACTGTGATTGGGTTATCACTGCTACGTTTCAGGGTGCTATTACTGCATGACAACTAACCATGAACTTACCAGCTTCAGACAACACCCTCTGATTATTTCTCGGCTCTGCAACTCAGAAGTCCAGGAGGGCTGGTGCGTATCTCTGCTTAAGGCCTCATTAGAACAAGAGCACGGTCAAGGCTCTTACCTCGGGGCACTGAAAGGAACCACTACCTGGCTCATCGATTCCTTGCAGCTGTGTGATTTATCACCCTGCTTCTTGCTGGATATCAGCGCAATTGCTCTCAGCAACTAGAAGCCACGCTCAGGTCCTTGTCCCCTCTTGGGCCATCTCAACGTCCACAGCGGGGAACCCCCCGACCCTTCGTGTCAAATGTCTTTGACCTCCCCTCCTGTGACCAGCCAGAGAAAACTCTCTGCGCTCAAAGGATCTGAGATCACTTTAGTCCCATCCCAATCACCTCTCTATTTTCAGGTCAACTGATGAGTAACCTTAACTACATCTGCCAATTCCCTTTTTGCTGTGCAAAGTAACATAGCCCCTGGAGTGACACCAGGAGGCTCAGGGTCTGGGACCACACTAGAATTCTACCCCACAAACTGGCAATGGTGCCTCTGGCAGAAACCGCCCATTGGCAATTTTGTTTGCCAAAGCAAACAAAAATGGGCAATTGTTCATCACCATGGCGATCAGAAAAGAGAAGCCTACAAAAGATAGGGTCTCTTAACTGTCCCACTCAACAAAAAGCTTACAAAAGACAGGGTCTCTTAACTTTTGCAATGCAAACTAGCATTATCCCAAGAACCTATGTTAAAAAAAAAAAGTCTGGGAACATTTTCTGCCTGCAAACCCTTTATGGTAGCAGCAACATCAAAAAATTATTAGGTCACTTACACCTCCAAAGCAAAATCTAGTAACAGGTGACACCAGCCTCCTGAGGACAAAATTGACCCTGCAAAGCTAGAAGTAGCTTCATGCCATCAATGGGACATCAATGGAACATTTTTAACTTGTACCATTCTGAGCAAAGGCAATGGAAGAAACCTAATTCAAAAGAAAATAAGTTTTCGAAGTTCCGATCGTAGCTCACTGGAAACCACCCTACGAGTATCCATGGGGATGCGGGTTCAATCCCTGGCCTCGCTCAGTGGGTTAAGGATCTGGCGTTGCCATGAGCTGTGTGTAGGTCGCAGATGTGACATGGATCCCGCATTGCTGTGGCTGTGGCGTAAGCCGGCAGTTGTAGCTCCGATTCTACCCATAGCCTGGGAACTTCCAGTGGCCCTTAAAAAAAAAAAAGAAGAAGAAGTTGTCTTTACAGGAAAAAATAAACCTCTGTCATAAACTTGTTGGAATTATCCTTGGCCTAAAACTCTACTCAGTGTAGTTCATTTCTGACAGGTAACAAGGACTTTTTCTCTCTTTAAATCCAAGGATAAAATTTACATATTAAAGTGAGGGAAAAGCACTGGTCTCAAGTCACACCTCAATGAATCGTGCATATAGATTCCCATGCCCCCAGCTTTTCCAGGATTCTTGCTCTCTGTTCCAGTCCTCAGACACTCCCCCCCCCCCCCGCCCCCCGAGGAGGGGCAGCTTTTCCAAAACTTTATTGAAGACAACGATTTCTAGCCAATAAACTGCCTCTGTTCAAAGCTCACACACCGAGCAGTGTTGATACACACCCTCTCGGAATCACGGCCCTGGTCGGGAGGGAGGACCATCCCCAGAAAAAGCTTTGGGCTCCTCTGAAGACCCTCCCTTCATGACTGGCCTCCAGCCACCGCTGATCTGAGTTTTGTCACTACAGATTAGTTTGCATTTGAACATTTTTTTTTTACCAAAGGCATCATAAAGTAGGTAGGTACTAGCTGCCTTTTCCCACTCAGCATAATGAGTTCAAGATTCATTCATGCCGCATCAATAGTTCCTTCCTTTCCTTTGCTGAGTAGTTTCCCACTAGATGTGAATATACATACACCCCATTTTATGACTCTTCGCAGACATTGCTTTTCTTAGACATCGAGGGTTTGGGCAACCCTGCCTCCAGCAAGTCTCTTGGCACCAATTTTCTGAGCATTTGCTCACTTCATGTGTCTCTGTGTCACATCTTGGTAATCCTTGTACTATTTCAAACTATTTCCCTATTTGTTGCGGTAGCTATGATCAGTGGGTTTTGATGTGACTATTTAAATTTTCTCTGTTTTAAATTATTAAATTGTTTTTTTTTTTAGACAGGCTGCTATTGCACGCATAATAGACCAGAGTACAGTGTAAACAAAACTTTTATGTGCCCTGGGAAACCAAAACATTTGTGTGACCCACTTTATTGTGGTATTTGCTTTATCAATCTGGAACCAAACCCACAGTATCTCCAAGGTTGGCCAGGACAGCAAAGCAATAACCCGCTCAGCCGTGGATAGGCTATTGTGAATGAAGATGCTAGAAGATTCATGGCCAGGTTTGGGGTTTTTTTTGTTTTGTTTTGGCCGCACCCACAGCCTGTGGAAGTTCCCAGGCCAGGGATTGAACCCACACCACTGCAGTGACAACACCAGATCCTTAAACGGCTATGCTACAAGAGAAGTCCATGATGATTTGTGCGTTTTGTGTTCTATGTAAAAATGTTTGCCTACTCCAGTTGCAAAGGTTCTCCCCCTAGGAGTTTTATGTCTAAGATCAAGTTCATGGGTGCATGAACAACATAAGGGTTGATGGGAATTTTGTCCCCACACAGATATCCAAACCGTTTAAAAAGAACGGTCTTTTCTCTATTGAATTGAGTGGGCATCTTTGTTAGAAATCAACCGACCACCTATGTGTGCATCTCTGTTATGTCCGGTTGATGATTCTATCCACCCTGGCTGTAGCACCACACCACGTGATCCCTGCAGCTTCGCAGTAAGTCCGGAACTCAAGTGCTATCTTCCAACTTTTAAAAATTGCTTTGGCTATTCTAGGTCCTCTGTATTTTCAAGCAAATTTTGGAATTATCTGCTCAATTGATACCGAAACCCTACTGCAATGTTGATGGGATTGCGTTCAAACTATAGATCAAGTGGAGGAGAACTGAGGTCTTGGTATAATTGAGGCTTCCAATCCAGGAACTCCACAGATTCAGGTCTTCTTAAATGTCCTTCTCAGCAATGTTCTGTAGTTTTCTGTGACTAGGACTTGTGGATTTTGTGTTAAATGAAGTTGAAGTATTCTATTTGGTATCATACACAGAATTTTAATTTTTTTTCTTTTTTCTCTTTTTTGCTTCTTAGGGCCACACTCTTGGCATGTGGAGGTTCCCAGGCTTGGGGTCAAATCAGAGCTACAGCTGCTGACCTACGACACAGCCACAGCAACGCAGGATCCCAGCCGCGTCTTCAACCTACACCACAGCTCATGGCAACGCTGGATGCTTAACCCTCTGAGCAAGGTCAGGGATCAAATCCAAAACCTCATGGTTACTAGTCAGATTCATTTTCACTGCACCACAACAGGAACTCCTAAAATTTTTTTTTTATTATAGTTGATTTACAATGCTCTGTCAACCTCTGCTGTACAGAAAACAATCCAGTTTTACGTATATATACATACATTCTTTTTTTTTTCACGTTATCCTCCAACATGTTTCACCACAAGTGATCAGATATAGTTCCTTGGGCTATACAGCAGAATTTCATTGCTTCTTCATTCCAAATGCAATGGTTTGCAGAATTTTTAAATAAACATAATTTCCAATTGCTTGCTTCTCAGTATGTACATATGCGATTAATTAGGAGATTAACCTGCATCCTGAGATTTTCTATGTAAACATTCATGCCATGTTCAAATAGAGATGGTTTTCCTCCTTCCCCACCAAATGTATGCCTTTCACATGTTTTCCTTGTTTTATTGACATAGGTTCTCAGTGCGGTGTTGGCCACAAATGATGAGAGAGAGCTTACCTCCTTATCTTGTTCCTGATCTTAGAGAGAAAGTACTCGGTATTTCTACAGTAAATACAGTATTGTGTTAACTCTAGGTTTTTCACAGATGCCCTTTATCAGATGAAAGTAGTCCCTTTGTTTGCTTAGTTTGCTGGAAAAAGAAACAAGTGCACAATCATATTAAGAGATTTTATCACTCCTTTCTCAGTAACTAATTGATCCACTAGAAAAGATATCAGTAGATACATAGAGGAGCTGAAAACCATCATGTACCTTAACTTAATTGCTATTTAGACAGCAATTTTTTTAGACAGAAAATTACACATCAGGCAATCTCAAAAAATTGAAAAAAATCTGAAAGTATATGAAGCAGATTCTCTGACTATAGATGCCTTAAATTAGAAATCAATAGCAATAAGCTAGCCAAGGAAACCTCCAATATTTGGAAATTAAGCTACACACTTCTAAGTCATGCGTGTTTTTTTAAAAAAAACAAATGAGATAATTGAAAAAGTATTTCTAACTGAGTGATAGTGAAAATACAACCTACCAAAATGTGGGGCGTACAGCTCAAGCAGTGGTTAGAGGGAAATTTACAGTTTTAAATGCTTACGTTAGAAAAGAGGAAATGTCCATCTCAAGAGGCTAAAAAAAAGAAAAGCCAAGTAAACTCAAAGTAAGAGAAAGGAAAGAAGTAATAAAAAGCAGAAATCAACACGATAGAAAACAAACATGGCCAAGAGACTGTAAAGCTAAATCCTAGTATTTTAAAAACAGCAAAAGAGATAAACTCTTAACTAGACAAATTAAAAAATCATAACAGGACCCACATCATCAATATCAAGAAGGAAAGACTGGTTATCACTTCAGACATTATAGATATTCAAAGGGTAAGTAACAAGCCAGTTTCGTGGAGTTTATGCTAATCACCTTGGTGACTGAATGAAACGGGCAAATGCCTTGAAAAACACAACTTGCCAAAATGTACCCAAGAAGAAGGAGAACATGGGAATAGCCCTATATTTACTAAACAAATTGAGTTCGTCCTCATAAACTTTCTCCCCAAGCAAACTCCAGACTCACATGGTTTCCTAAGGGAACCCATCAAATAGTCAAGACGTCACAACACCAACCGTGCACAAACTCTTTCAGAAGATAGAGGGGTAGGGGACACATCCAACGTGTTTTCTGAGACAAGCATAACCTCAGCACCAAACATAACAAAACACTACGCCCCAAAAGGACCATTTTTACAAAGCACTAAAGTTGACACTCTCATGCGTCTCAAAGTCAACGTCAGCTCCACTGTAATAGATATGACTAATTTAAGCCAATGAGAACCAACGCCCAAATTACAATATTAAACTTCATTCCACTGTGTCTTTCAAGAAATTGCCATATTTGGAAATTAATGATTTTTTTTTTTAAAAAAAGAAAAAAATGAACTCCGGGCAAAGAAACACATAGAACCCAATTATTGGTTTAGCAGAAATCCAAATATCGTACTTAGAACCTTAGAAAAACTACGTGTGTTGGGAACAGATTTGTAGAAGAATAATATAAAACAATGCAAGAGGAGAGGGGGCCCATGCTCCCTGTAACTAGAACATGGTGCACAACTTTACAGTGTGTAAAGGTGAAGTCTTTGAAGAAAGCATTGCAGTTTCTATTTTGATAGATGTCTTTATTGTGGTTTCCACTGTGTAGCCAAGTGACCTTCCTGCTCAGAAGATCTGTGATGAGAAATTAGAACTTCTCTAACTAGTTTTTAAGAACCAGCCTGTTATCTAGAAGATAAAACTCAGTGCAGCAAATGACTCTGACTAAGTGAACATCCTTAGGGACCATGAGCATGAGATGCCCAGGAGTCAGTTAACATGGTCAAGCATCCCTCCCCAGAATAACTTCATCAGGCGTCTGCAGAGAAGGAGACAAACTGTTGGCTGCAGAAAACCAATGGGGACCACGTTTCTAGACTGAAAACCCGGGATGCATGGTCTGACAAGAGTCTCTGCGACTGGCAGCTTGACGGTCCTGGGGGTTTCTGAGAACTGTCAAAACCTCATTCAGTTGGAAATAGGTACACAGAGTATCTGGGGTCTGCGGCCCGAAGCCCATGAGCAAACTGCTCATCCTGCCTCAGGACAAGAACATGGAAAGCAGAGAGTGAGGGTTTAGAACGTTTACAGCTGTTTGACACGTGGCAACATCATGTCATCTTTGTGCCTAGTTTTCTATTTTTAGTAATTCACACTGATTGGTGTGTCATTCCAAAAGCACTAGTCCAAGACCCAGTACAAAGATGGCTTGTGATGGATGCCCTGTTCTAGAACAGCAGCTGGAAAGTGCAATTTTATGGCTGTTGGTTCTGGAGGGAGTTGCAGGTAATTAGCTACTGAGGCGAGTCGTGCTGATGACAGGCGTGGTGTCAGATGTCCCAGCTGATGTTTAAAACAGACATGAATAAATGCAAGAGTGTCCTTCTGCTTACCTGGTCTCACCCCCTGACGTTCCCCTGTGCTTCCTGAGAGCAAAGGGAGGCTGGCATTTCAGTCTGCGTGCCCAGAAACCCCAGGTCTGGGACGTGCCTGGCAGCATGACGGCGTGTGAGATCACTCCTGGAGTAATGACAAAGTGGGAGAAGGATGCTGGGCCAAAGACGAGGAGAAGAGGCGTTCCCGCAACACCCAGGCTGGGGGATGGTTTGTCGTGGAGCTGGAAGCCCCTCCCCAGAGCTGCTCCCGGGCATTTGCTGGGCTGGCAGAGGTGTCCTCACTGGGATGCTGAGAGCACAGAGGCTCCGCTGGCCTCAGATCTTACAAGAGCACACAAAACCCCTTCATTTTTCTGAATCAGCCCCAAGCTTCACTTATATGTGGTTACTTCTAGAGGCAAACTGGAAATGACGTGGCCCTTTCTTCTTTTGCAGCCTCTAACGTGACTTCGTGCGAGCCTAGGGACCTGGGATCCCATCCCCACTAGTGATCCATTTAATTTTCCATGAGCCAGAGGTTTTATTTTACAAAGCTAACAGTCTGCAACTTGCTGATGCTGCTCTGAAACAGGCCGACCCCACTCCCCCACGCATCTTCAAGGACAGTCAAAAAAAAAAAAAAAAAAAACCAGTGAACTTCAATGTAATATTTGATTTCATGATAAAGCTGTCTTGTGGCTCATCGAGTCTGGCTGCAGAAGGTGTGTATGCCAGGAAACAAGCCCCATATGGTTTCTGTGGTTTGGCAGGGGAAATTTCTGAGCTGGATAGATTTGGGGAAACAGGAAAGAGAGCCCAGGCCATGCGAGGCTCCAGCTGAATGTGGAAGGGCACTGAACAGGGGTCCGGGGCTCAGAGAGGCAATGCCAGCAAAGGGTAAGTAGGCTGGGGCCTGGCTGGAGACTCTGGACACCCCACACACATGGCTAGGCCCCGGCTGCATGACCCTGCCCCATTCCTGTCAGCCCTGGGCTCGATGCCCCCCAGAGGAGGGGAGAGCTGAGCTCGTCAGGGCTGGAGAGGGCAGAGCAGTGGAGAAGGCCAGCTAACATTGGCCCCACCTGACACTTGGGATTTGTCGCTGCCCCTGTCTCACCCCAGTGGGCCTCTCGGACCTGTCAGAGTTCTCAGGACCACGCCTTGGGGATGTTTCAGGAGAAGCAGACAAGTTTCTGTCTCGCTGCCCTTGGCGGAGGGCCAGACGTCACGTTAGTCCATGGGGGACCTTGTTTGCGGCAAACGGGGGGTTCCTGGGCACAGCCCAAGGCTTACCGTTGTCCAGGGGCAATTAGGGATTATACCAGAGTGGCTTAAAATCGGCATTACGGATGTCAAGTTACGCAGACAAAGCGAGACGCCAAGTGGAGGACGGCCTGTCACTCGTGGTCTCTGAGGGGTCTCAGACCTCCCTGTGCCATCTGAGGACAACTGCACCGTGCATTCCCCCACACAGGGATGACTCTGCCCCTCCCCATGAGCCCCAGCAGCTGACTGGTTCACCAGGGACCTGGTGGAACAAGACTTTGGCGGTGGCGGTACAGGATTGGAGGACCGTGGGGGTGACAGAGACGTGTGTTTGTTTAGAAGCTGTCTTCAAGGAGCTCAGAAGGGGGGGGGGGGCAGTACGAAGGGCCAGACTAGAGGGCAGACCACACAGCTGGGCCCCCACGTGGTGGAGGATCCACGTGGGCCAGGTTCCCACGGTGAGTTTTATCCTCCCGATGTCAGTCCCCTTTGATCCATCTTTTCCATCACACCGCCACCCCCAAGGTCACTGTCCCTCTTTAGGTGTCCCTCTCCCATCTCCCCGACCCTGGACCACACAGCGCTCGGTGATGCTCGCCCGCCCTGCACACTCTGCACGCTTAGGTGGGGACAGTCAAGGTGGACAGGTCCCACGCTCTGTGTCCCTTATTTCAGCCACCCCGACTGTATGACGTTCCCCACGAGGACCCACACTGTCTGGAGAACGGCCCACCCTCTGGATCAAACCAGACCCAGTCGGCAGTGGGTCAGCTCGAGTGGCCAGCACAGAGCAGGCCGAGGGCGGTGTGTGCTGCCCCTCTCTGCCCAGAAGCCCCTCTCCCCTCCCCTGCCCAGAGAATCACTCTGTGTCCCTCCGAGGGATTCCCACCTGCGCTCAGCTGAACAAGCCCCCAAAGATGTCCATGCCCTAAGATCTGGGAATGTCACCTCATACGACAAAAGGGACTTTGCCAATAGGATTAAGGATTGGGGCTGGGGTGGTGGGGGGGGGGGGCAAATATCACAGGGCTCCTTACCAGGGAGGAGACAGAGACCAGAAAAGAAGATGATATGATGATGGCAACAGAGGCTAGAGTGAGGCTCTTCAAAGGAGGAGGAAGGAGCCAAGAACCCAGGAACACAGCCGGCTTCCAGACACCGAAAAAAGACCAAGGAAGTGCATTCTTCCCCCGAGCTTCCAGAAGGAAGCAGCCCGGCAGACACCTTGGCTTCAGCCCAGTGAAACTAATTTCACACTTCTGGCCTGAACAGTAAGCGGATAAATCTCTGTGGTGTTAAGCCACCAAATGAGTGGCAGCTAGTTACAGCAGCCTGGGACTCTAACATGCTGCCTGTCGCCCCCCTCGGAAGGCCTGCCGGGTCCCGCAAGCTGAGCATCACCCCCAGGACCTCCTGGCACCTGGACAGGACCCCCTTCCAGCACAGGCTCCGTGAGAGAAGGATGGGACCTCCTGTCACCCACATGTGTCAGTGGCCACAAGAGCCACTGCAGTGCTGGGCTTTGCAGACGCCTGTGTCCCTGTTCAAGGAGAGGCCCTGAGGATGGGGGGACTTGATTCCCCTCCCCAGCCACACTGTTCAGCAACATCTGCCCTCCTGTCAGCATGGCCCCACCCGTGACCCACAGGCTGGCCTGGTGACAAGTTCCAGCTGCTTGGCCAGGGCTGCTCCAATGAGGTAAGCAACAAGGACAAGCCACTAAAGTCCTTTCCTAGGGTATTTCAACTAGGAGCTGAGAGCAGAGCCCGCCCTCGCTAACTCGGGTCCGAGGCCAGCCAGCAGCCCTGGCTCAGGCCCAGGGCTGGTCCCTGGCCGTCTCCAGGTGGCCCTCCAGCCTCACCAAGGCAAAAGATACCAGCTATGTGTGCACAGATTCAAGGAAGCAGTGACGGGTAGGTGCAGCCACACTTCATGGTTATTCCCTGGAGCTCTCCCAAGAGGCCGGCAGGAAGGGCAGCCGCACCCAAGGGCAGGGCTTCATTTTCTCACCTGCATAGAGAACAACAGCTCAGGTGCCCACAGGCGCCCTTGGCCCATCATGCCCTGTGGCCTCCAGGGCCTCCGGAGTGGACACCCGTCTGTTCCCAAATGTTCCCTGCCACTTCCTGGGGATGAGGGTGGGGACATGAAGCAAGTCACGGGTCCCAACCCAAGGTGGCATGGGCTCCAGCTTGGAGCGCCCACCTCCTGCCTTGTGGCTCTTTTCTCAGCTGGCCCTGGATTTAGGATAGCCCTTAAATTCCACACTGCAAGGTTTTGTTTTGTTTTTTTTTCCAATTTGTTTACTGATGTAACCTAAAAGCCTAAAAACATTATGATCCCCACACAGAGAGGGCTCAGTCACCAGTTTTTTGTTTGGTTTTGTTTTGTTTTTTTGTCTTTTTAAGGCCACACCCGTGGCATATGGAGGTTCCCAGGCTAGGAGTTGAATGGGAGCTGCAGCTGACAGCCTGCACCACAGCCACAGCAACGCCAGACCCGAGCCACATCTGTGACCTACACCACAGCTCACGGCAGGGCCAGATCCTTAACCCACTGGGTGAGGCCAGGGATCGAACCCACGTCCTCATGGATGCTAGTCAGACTCCTTTCTGCTGAGCCACGATGGGAACACCAGTCACCAGTTTTTGAATGAATGACTTAACGCTTCATGAGCTGGAGGATGAGCACTTCAAAAAATATTATAATTGGAAACAATGCTAAGGTTTCAAATTAGGAATACTTTGCTTAAATGTGCTAATTTGGCAAATTACAGGTTTGAGACCCTTGTGGATGGTCTGGACATGTTTTTTGTTTGTTTGTTTGTAGAAAAAGGGATCAGCTAAAGTAAACTACAAAGGCCAACGAATATATCGACATTGTTCATAAAGGTGCTTGCACGTTGCAGAAGACAAATGAGAGGCCATCACACAAACAATAATTACACAAAGGCAAACTGAAACAAGAACAATGCGTTTCTCAACCCTTCTAAGGCTGGCTGAGCGCAGGGCTGGGTCCACTCCCCACAGGGAGGTGGAGAGAGAGGCTCCCCCACTGTCAGGGAGAATGCAAACTGGCAAGCAATTAAAATTATGTATCTCCAACCCAGGCCAAGCACAGGTGTGTGCAGCAAAACCTCAGAACAAAGGCACGTCCACCAGGAGAGGAGCGGCCGATTGAAAAGACAGCCCCAGAAGAAGCCAGATATTGCCAACTGGGAAAAATGCTCAAGATTCATATGGTGAGGTGACAAAAACAGCAAGCTGCAGGCCCTCACAGAGAATATGATGCTGCTGTTTGTGGGGAAAAGTGTGTGTCCACAGGTATGAGTGTGTGTGTGTGTGTGTTTGTGTGTCCGTACATGTATGTTTGAGAGTGCATCTGCGTGTGAGTATACGTGTTTATCGCAAGTGTGTGCACATCTGTTTTTTGAAAAAAAAATTATTTTGTTTTTTGAAAAAAAAATTATTTTATTTTTTGCCATGCCCATAGCATGTGGAAGCTCCCCGGTCAGGGATGGACCCCACACCATGGCAGCGACAACGCAGGATCCTTCACCCACTGAGCCACCAGGGAACTCCCAAAGGTCTGCCTTTTTTTTTTTTTTTTTTTTTTTCTTTTTACAACCACACCTGTGGCATAGGGAAGTTCCCAGTCTAGGGGTTGAATCAGAGTTATAGCTGCGGGCTTACAACCACAGCCACAGCAACATGGGTTCTGAGCCGCATTTTTGACCTATGCAACAGCTTGTAGCAATGCAGGATCCTTAACCCACTGGCGAGGCCAGAGATTGAACCTGTGCCCTTGTGGATAACATGTTGAGCTCTTAACCCACTGAGCCACAAGGGAACTCCCACAAGTCTGCTTTTTGAAGCAGAGGGAGCAGTCAAGTATAATCCCGATGGTGATCGTAGTTAGTTAAGCCAAGTTCCACGCTGGGCCAGGCACTGTTCTAAGCACTTTACACATACGCACATATTTAATCCTCATAATTTTCCTATAGGAGGGTTGCTACTGTTACCTTCACTTCGCTGATCAGAAAACTGAGGCAGGGAGCAGCCACAGGACCTGCCTGAGTTTCCCAGCCTGTAGGCAGCAAATCTGAACCCAAGTGACCGGTTCCAAAAGCCAGACCAGAGCCACAACTTTGCTCTGCTGCTGAGCCCAAAATAGGAAAGGTGGAGCAGATTATTGAACATTTTGAAGGGTAGGACTATGGATTTTTTTGGGGGGGCGGGGGAGTATTTTAAAAGTATTTTTGGATTTAAAGTTATTCCTTTAAAAAAGGAAAAGAGTGACGCATTTTTTCCTTAAGGGTGAAACAGTGCTGTGGGACTTCTCCTCCTCCTCCTGAGATGATGTAAGTGGGCTCAATGGAGAAACACAGGGAAATCTCATGCAATTATGCAATCGGGTGTATATTTCACATGAATTACAATGCACCTGGAGACACTGATGAAATCCTAGATGCCTAGAGCTGTCAAATGTGGTTGGAAAAAAAAAAAAAAAGAATCCACCGGCCCACACCCTGTCTTCACCACCTATAATTAATTAGGGAAAGAAAAAGAGCTCTGTCTGGTTCCATGACTTCAACTTTCCACCTGGGATATAAAGTTCTAAGAATATCAGTTGGCTCCGCTCCCCACTGCCTTTTCTTCTCGCTCTAACTTTCAGGCTCTTTGATTTCTATTTTCAGTGGCACTACCAAAATAAGAATGCAAATATCCTCTGCATAATTCATAAGGCGTACTACGAATGTTCAAGTGCTACTACTTGTGTCACAGCCACAAACATAAGCACAAGAGCATCCAGACAGCTGCTCTGTCTCTCGCTCCCAAGCCAGCCAACAGCTCCTGTAGTTAAACCCAGAAAGTCTTCTTGTCCGCAATTCCGGTCTCAAATTCTGCATTTACCTAATTAGCTAGAGGGAAGCTAAGCTGTTCGTCTTATGTGCCGAATAAACCACTTTTCTAGGGAGCCTCGCTCCTTTGCTGGTGGAAAACACAGGAATGCTCGTGCTGCACCTGTACCCCTGTACCCTGTACCCCTTTCTGTTCCCAGGCATCTACCACCTTTCTTGTCTGCAGTTAGGTTTTTTTTTTTTTTAAATACTCATTTATTGAAATTTTAGCACGTGTCGGTTCAGTAAATCAATGCCTCTTATTTGTGGCTATAGCACAATCATTTGCGTCCCATCCCCAGAGACCCTGGGCTAAACCGCCTGGTGAGCTCAGACATGTCAAATTTTAAAAAGTTTCCAGGAGGAGTTCCCCTTGTGGCTCCTCAGGTTAAGAATCCAACTAGTCTCCATGAGGACACAGGTTCAATCCCTGGCCTCGCTCAGTGGGTTAAGTATCGGGCGTTGCCCCGTGAATTGTGATATAGGTATCAGACATGGCTCGGATCTGGTGTTGCTATGGCTGTGCACAGCATAGGCCGGAGGCTGCAGCTCCAGTTTGACCACTAACCTAGGAATTTCCATATGCTGCAGGTGCAACCAAAAGCAAACAAACAAAACCAAAAAAGCCTCCCAGGAAAGCTTCCACATGAGAAGCTCCATGAACAAACCCCATCCCCAGAAGCTGGCTCTGCACGGACTTTTCCTCTACCCTGAGCCCCGCCCTCCTTCTGAGCATCGCCCAGCCTCTCTGGACCCAGTAGGAGAGGTAAGACGCCTTCCCCTAGTGGTTGGTCCAGGGCAACCGCTTCTTGTATTCCCAGCAGCCACCAGAAACCCTCGGGGAGGAACTGCCTCTATTCAGGGAAGCCCCTAGATGCTCCCAGAAAGACAGGGCAGTGCTGGGGAAGGAGGGATGGGTGACACATCTTCAGGCAATAAACAAAACGGACTACTGTGTCCAGTAGTCTGGGAGAAGGGGGAGCAAAGAGAATGGAGGCTCGGTCCCATGTGGAGAGCCCTGGTGGCTGCATGGCCCCAGAACCTTTAAGGACCACGAGGGCCACAGGACATCAATCGCCACTCCAGCTGCTCTGGGGCCGCGTGTTCTCTGGGCGGCACCCCCTAGTCCAGGCAGATGCAAACGAGGTGTGGGTGGTACCCACTGCAGCTGTGCAGCCAGGTAGCCCTTCTGCCGCCTCAAGGCGCACAGCTGAGCAAGTTCACAGTGCACACCAGGGGGAGCTGCAGGGGGTGTGTGTGTACACTCTGAACCACTTCAGGTGATCGAGGCCCAGGATGATGTCAGGGATTTGCCTAACCTGGGAGCTGGAGCTGGTCTTCTTCAGATTGTGGGATGGGGGCTGCAGGCCATTGTTTCTAGATTTCATATGAATGAGAGATGCCACAGGTGTCTGGCCATGCCCACCTAGCACATGCTGTCCCCACCCCACGTGCAAACTCCCTAGGACAGGGTGGTCACAAGGGGGCCACCACGAATATCAGCTGAGGACCAAAGGAGGCCACAGCGTTGAAGCGGCCACTGTGTGGCAAATACGGAACAATGCTGGCATCTGCTGCTCTTTGCCCACACGTGATCTTGTTGAATCCCTGATCGGGCCCATGAAACTGAACAGGCCTGGCTATTGCTTTGTACTCAGACTGCAGGAGAAGTTAGCTTCTCAGACTTTCACCCCCTACTCCTTAAGAGGGTTTCAGCACCTACCTTCCCCCAAGTAAATCCCGGCTACTGTGCTTCCAGGAGGTCCAGGCTGGACACGTGATTGGCCAGAGGCCCCCAAGAGAGGTTCTGGAGACGGGACCCATCCTGGATATTGCAGCCAGTGGAGCTCCCAGCTGAATGCAGCCACAGGAGCGACCCCAGCTGATGCCAGGCAGAGCAGAGCCACCCTGCTGAGCCCTGTCCAAATTCTGTCCACAGAATTGCAAGTTGAAAGGATATGTTGCTATGAACACCTAACTGGGGGGATGGCTTATAACTTGGCAAGAAGTAAACCACACTCAGCTTCCTCTGTACTACAGGGGCTCTGCTGGCCCAGAGTGCCTAGGACACAGACAAGCACATCCTTGAGGAGGCTTGCAAGGTGGGGGTGTCTTGGGTGACATTCCCGAGGGCCCTGCAGGTGGGTGGAGATGACAGCACAGAGCTGACCCTCAGAGGGACTGGCTGTCTTGCCTTCAAGATTAAATGATAGAGGAGTTCCTGCCCTAGTGCAATGGGTTAAGAATTTGACTGCAGCAGCTTGCGCTCAGGTCGAGACAAAGGTGCAGGTTTGATCCCCTGGCCCAGCACAGTGGGTTAAGGATCCAGCATTGCCCCAGACATGGCATAGGTCACAGCTGTGGTTTGGGTTCAGTCCCTTGCCAGGGAACGTCCATATGCTGCAAGTGCAGCCATAGAAAAAATAAAAAATTTAGAAAAAAAAAAGACAAAATGATGTGAAACAAACTTTGACTCTTAATAGGACTGGTTGAATTTTTTTAAAGTAAATAAATAAATAAAAACATTGCTAAACTCAAACTCTGGGGTGGGAAGAGAAAAACTCAAGGGTTTTATTTTAGGTATACCATTTTGGAGTTCCCATTGTGGTTCAGCAAGTTAAGAACCCAACATAGTGTCCAAGAGGATGAGGGTTCGATCCCTGCCCTCACTCAGTGGGTTAAGGATCGGGTGTTGCCGCAAGTTACAGCATAGGTCACAGATGCGGCTCAGATCCCGCATTGCTGAGGCTGTGGTATAGGCCTGCATCTCCGATTGGACCCCTAGCCCAGGAACTTCCATATGCCACAGGTGCGGCCCTCAAAGAAAAATAGTAAAATACAATTTTAAAAAATAGATAAGCCATTTAAAAAATCCTGCTACAAAAGGCAAGCCCCCCCCCCCCACCAAGTGATTCATAAAACCATTTAAAATATGGAATTATCTGCTCTCTTAAATGTTTATGGTGGCCTGGTTTCTATAAAGGCAGCCTAGGCCACAACAAAGGGCCTCATCCCGTGATCTCAGGATGGTTCACTGCTCACCAGGGCCCAGAGCTCACTTTTTATCTTCCAGGTAATCTGGACACTCTCAAAGCCGCTTTCTCATCACAGTCCCCCGAGGAGCTGAAAAGTTAGGCACTGATGCCGTCAGTGGCCTTCAGACAGGAGGCCACCTCGGGCCACATTGCAGGTGGGCTTCTCCACTGACAAAAGGAAATGGCCATGAACTCAGCAAAGCCAGGCTTCAATCCTCCGCCTGGCCCAGCAGCTTCGTATGTGTTCATTTCACATCGCAAAGCACGAGTGTCTCCAAAGAAAAGTCATTTCTTCCCTTCAGAGACAGGGCTTTCTGTCCATAAGAGTTTGAACTTACAATCCCTGTCCACAGAAAAAAAAATCAAACTTTAAGGACGAGAGTTCCATCAGTGAAGCGGGAAAAGAGAAACCCCTGCTTCTCTGGGTGAGAAGATGACCTGGGGTCCATGGTCAGTGTTCCATCTTGGAAGGGCTAGGTCCACCCAGATGCTGGGATTTTAGTCACTGAATGATCTTTTTAGGTCCGTACCTGCAGCATATGGAAATTCCCAGGCTGGGGGTCGAATCAGAGCTGCAGCTGCAGGCCTACACCTCAGGAACAGCAACACGGAATCCGAGCCACGTCTGTGACCTACAGCACAGCTCATAGCAACACTGGATCCCTGACCCACTGAGCAAGGCCAGGGATCGAACCTATGTCCTCATGGATACCAGTCAGGTTCTTTACTGCTGAGCCACAACGGGAACTCCACTGAATGATCTTTGGATGAAATGTCATTTGGATGAATGACCAGGCGCAGACAGGGACGCACTAGGGGAAGAAGCTGTCACCCATGCTGGATGTGCAGCTGTTCTCTGATTACCTGGGCCCAAGACTCGTTTTCTGTCCAGGACTGATCCCGTGGGACTCCCTTGCCCTCTGCCCCCAGGCAGGGTGGGTCAGTCAGTGAGTGGCACTAGCAGGAGCTTGGATGATGTAGCCTCGGGCATGCATGACTTGCTCTGGTGCCACCATCAGGAAAGGCTGGGGCATCTGGGATGCGGTGGTGCCGCTTCCTTCTTCTGGTCCATGCCATGGGATGCCGCCCAGATCCCCTTTGGGACAGCAGGCTTTATTCCCCTGTGTGGGGAGGTCCCTGTCCCTAAACCATGTCCCACCTGGCAGCTGACAGGAAATGACTGGTCAGCGTGTGGTGAGAAGACTTGAGCCTCAGCGCAAACTCAAGGGCCTTCTGAAGGACCATCTGGCTGCAGGGCACCCTGGGGGGTCTGCCAAGGTCACTGGTGTGACTGCATTGCTGCTCAGTCCTCCCTTCGTCTTATGCTGCTCCCCTCCCCCACCGCCTCCAGACCCCATCCCCTCCTCCCCTCCCCTCCCCTCCCTATCCCCTCCTCCCCTCCCCTCCCCCTCCTCCCCTCCCCTCTCCCTCCTCCCCTCCCCTCTCCCTACCCATCCCCTCCTCCCCTCCCCTCCCCTCCCCATCCCCTCCCAGGTGCTGGCCGGATCCACCTTGGGTGCAAGGCAGTTCCCGAATGTTACAAGGCGTTATCCCCACAGCATGAAGTTGCAGTATGATCACAGCCCCTCTTAAAAGGAAAGGAGGCAGGAGAAGGAGAGGGAAGGACACAAGGAAGGAGGAAAGAAACTTGAGAATCAGAGAGACAAGAAACTGATGAGCCATCCATGAGAATATGTGGCGGTTTTAATTCCCATCCAGCTGGTTCCGAAGTCCAGGTTTACCATGGCATTTATTTGTAAAAAGAATGGCTTTTCTTCGCCTGTCAACTAGGGAACAGAGTTGTATCTCTCCGATCCGAACTTCACTTCTAAAAGCAGAGGAAGAGGAAAACACTTTTTAAATCTTCCTTTCAATTTTTGAGAAATATGGCTTCTCTCACGTGAGTGGAAACAAGGGGACAGAGGTCTGTGCTGGAGGGTGGCGTTCGGGAGAAAGTCACCGAGAGAGAAGTGAAACCCTGGGAGAAGTGTGTCACCCGGGTCCTGACATCACCTCTCCGGGATCAGAGCCACCTCCAGCCTTGGACACCAGCCAGCCCTGCTTAGTAAACGAGCCCCCCAGGGAAGATGGATGTCAGCAAAACCTCCTCCCCCCAGATACCCGAGTCAACTTCTTCAGAAGAACAACCACCGAAAATCAGATACCAGCCACACTGAAAGGAAGAAAGGAGCCGCCGCACAGGGTTAATGTGGAGACAGGAGATCCAGGAGTCAGTGCATGGCTCCTTCCCCTGCACACACAGCACACATAATGCATACAACACACACACAAGACACAAAACAGAGAAATAACTCACACGACATACACACCACACCACACACACAACACACGCAGCATACAACACACACGGCACACAATGCACATGGCACAAAACACACACAAAACATGAAACAGAAATAACACACGACATACACAACACACACAGCACACATGGCACAAAACACACACAATGCATACAATACACACACAAAATATAAAACAGAGAACTAACACACAGCATACACAACACACATAGCACACATCACACACCCCACAACACACACAACACATATAGTACATACAACGCCCACATAACAAGACAAAACAGAGAAACAACACGCACGACACACACAGCACGCAACACAACACACCCCACAGCACAGACAGCACAACACACACAACACACAGTGCATACAACATATGCATAACACAAAAAAGAGAACCAACTCACACCATACATAACACACAACATTCACAACACACACATAGCACACAACATAGTGCATACAACACACACATAACAACACAAAACAGAGAAACAACACACACAACATACACAAGACATATCCTATAATACACACACTCCACCATACATAATACACATAATACAACACACACAGCACACAACACACATAGCCCACATAAACAACATAAAACAGAAACAGAACGCACAAACAAACAACACAACGCAGAAAACACATACAACACACAATACACGCACTTGGGAGCACTCCAGTGAGAAGAAGTGAGGCAGAGGTGCCCTGACCGCCAGGGACAGGGAGATGCTGGTGGAGTGAAGGCACTTCCCAAGGCGCAGACACAGCGGCCAGGATTCACGCTGGGTGGTCTTTGGTGGCAGGTGACAGCCCCCAGCTCCTTCCATCCCATCTGGCCACGCGGGGGATGATGATGAAAGAAAACATGGCCAGAGCCCCAGATGGCCCAGGAACTAGGCTGAGCCAGACACCTCGTTCTCAGGGGCCCTTTGACCACGTAGGAGTCATGGCTGTGCTGAACCGCCAGGGTCCTCTACCCTTCCCTCCTTGGGCTGGGAAGGGAGTGGGAGTGGTGGGTGCAGCCCAGAACCTGCCGCCTCCCCCCTACCCCGGGGGTGGGGGGGACGGGGAGCTGCTCTGGCCCTGAAATGGGTGCACACGTTGAATTCCTAACCCCAGCTGGGGATCTGGCTGGGTGGAGACAGAGGGGGTCTCTCACTATTGACTCTATTCTAGCGCAATGTTCTTTTAGGAGCTAATGGTGTCATCTCTACACAACGCTTGCGGCGAGTGGCAGTGGGGGTCTTAGATGTCTTATCAGCAGTGTTTACTGCCACTAATGGGAGAAAGTCTCCTAGAGGGGCCAAGAGGGAAACAGGTGTGCCCAAGAATCGTAGACCCAGTTAAGTCATCTCTGTAGTCCACGGCAGTAGACACATATTTCAGCCTTGCCAGGGTTCAAGAAATATGGAACCACTTAGGAAAACAAAAATAAAATAAAACTGCTGACCCATTGAGACTATAGAAACAAAAAAAACCATGATATGAAATGAGTGAGGATGAGGTGGAATTAGTGTCCATTTAGAACTAAAGCTGAGGACCATAGGATTTATGGTTACGGAAAAGACAGTGTATCTTTAAAGCTGGAAGGAAAATGAGTACGAAGTACCCAGAGCCTTCTGCTTTTCCAGGCTCTTCTTGGCTCGTTACAATAAAGTACACATATTCCCTTGTGCTAAGCAGAACACTGGCCCCCTCAAAGATGTCTGTGTTCTAGTCTCCGGAATTCATAAATATGTAAGGTTACATGACAGAGGGGGACTAAGATAGCAGGTGCAATGAAGGAAATGAAGATGAAGGATGCTAATCAGCTGACCTCGAGATTATCCTGGATGGCCTGAGTGCATCCAGCGTGGTCACGGGTCCCAGCTGTGGGTGAGAACCAGAGGAGACAGAAAAGAACTTGACCTGCTGCTGCTACTCTGAGAGTGGACTGAGGACATGGGCCCAGGGACTGCCAGCAGCTGGAAAGGCCATGAGCGGATCCTGTCCTGCATCCGACGGGAACTCCTGACACCTTGATCTTGGCCCCAGGAGACCACAGAACTGTTACTCTAACAAACGTGTTGTCCGAAGCCACCAAGTCGGTGATGGTTTGTTACAGCCACAATAGAAAGCAAATACCGGAGTTCCCGTCGTGGCGCAGTAGTGAACGAATCCAACTAGAAACCATGAGGTTGCGGGTTCGATCCCTGCCCTTGCTCAGTGGGTTAACGATCTGGCGTTGCCGTGAGCTATGGTGTAGGTTGCAGACGCAGCTCGGATCCCGCGTTGCTGTGGCTCTGGTGTAGGCTGGTGGCTACAGCTCCGATTCGATCCCTAGCCTGGGAACCTCCATATGCTGCGGGAGCGGCCCAAGAAATAGCAAAAAGACAAAAAGAAAAAAAAAAAAGAAAAGAAAGCGAATACAATTTTAGACAGAGTAGAAAAGGTATGTATGTTATGTGTATATCACGTGAAAATTGGATTATCAGGGGCTGCCTGAATGGTAACTTGTTTTTGTAGCACAACAGCACACAGTAAGCATGTTTCTGTGACAGTCATACACACACATCTGCGACACAGTGTTCGGTTCGTGGAGTTCACGGTCTAGAACTTATTGGTCCCATCTTCCTATGGCAGCAGGTTGTTTGTTTCAGAGGTTACACTGTGTGTGCATTTCCTCGATTGGCTTCTCAGGACAAACCCTCAGCATTTCCATTGCTTTGGCCATGAACAGGAACTTCTTTTTATTTATTTTATTTTATTTTATTTTTTGGTCCCTTTGAACCGTCATTTCCATTAAAGACAATGCATTGGGGACCTGGACTTTCATTGGCACCTTTCAAATTATTTTGAAATATTCAAAACCCTTTGATTCCTCGATGTGCTTCTGACCAGCAGAAAGGGCTGTAAGAACTGTCACACAGGGTCAGAAAAACACATGGAAGTTCACCAGGGTCTTTTTTTTTTTTTTTTTTTTGCCTGTGGAAGTTTCCAGGCCAGGGGTCAACGAAGCTGCAGCTGGAACCTGTGCCACAGTCACAGCAACATCGGGTCTGAGCCATATCTGTGATCTACGCTGCATCTTACAGCAATGCAGAATCCTTAACCCACTGAGCAAGGCCAAGGATTGAACCCTCATCCTCACAGAGACAACATCAGGTTCTTAACCCACTGAGCCACAATGGGAACTCCCACCATGGTCTTTTTTCAGTGTCTCCCGCTAGAAGCCAGGAGTGCACAGAGCACCTTTGACTTTCCTCCAGAACCCAGAGCCTTAGGTTGGCAAATGGACGGATGCCCCCTTTGAAAAACTGCCCGCACAGTGAAGAGGTGGGGCAGGCGTGCTGGCTTCCATCCTGGCTCAGCCTTTGCGAAGAAAAAGGCTAGTGGTGAGCCCCACCTCCCTGCTCAGCACACATAGGCTCAATTAATTCATGGGTTAATGAGATCATTTCATCAATAAGTCTCATCCAACAGAAACCAGCAGGAAAGTTTCCCAGCACCTCCAACACTGCCCAGGCTTGACCATCACCTGGGCCTCTCGGATGGCCTGATGGAGCCAGGCTGGAGGTTCTTAAAGCCCAAGCACCCCTCTGTCACTGACCTGGCCCAGCCTGGCCATCTCCATGCCCTCCTACCCCCAGGCATTTCCCAAGTCTTCTTTTTATCTTCTGATAGCTCACATACTTATCCCTGGAGAAGTCACTCTTCTTGGTACAGTGTGTGTGTGTTATGTGTAAAAGAGAGAGTGATTTGTGTGTGTGTGTCCCATGTACGGGGAGGTGTGTTGGATGTGTGTTACTTGTGTGTGTAGCGTGTATATTGTGTTGTGCATGTGTGTGTGTGGTATTGTGCGTCCATGTACATGCCTGCATGTCAGACGTGTGTGCGGCAGGAACTGGGAATTGTTTCCTCATTTTGAAAAAGCATGTGCAGGTTAAAATACAGTGAAGACTGAGTAGAGAAAGTTTCCAAGCAGCAGAATCCCAAACCCTATGGGGGAACAGTCTGGATTTGGGGGCAAATAGTTTAAAAAGCTGCTTGGCCTTGAGAAAGTGTGTGCTGAGCGAGCAGAGGCCGGGAGGGCTTCCTGGAGGCAGGGCTACGGGACTTGCAGGTGTCCCTCCCCTTCCTGCATGGCAGGGCCTACTCCCGAGCTGGGTGCCACACCCTGGGGACCACAGTGAGTGCTCAGCAGAGATGCACAGCCCTGGGGAGCCTAGACAGTCATGGTTACATTTGGAATCTTCAAGGGTTCCAGGGAGCCAAGTCTGGGGACTGCCAGCACAGGTCTCCACCAGGAGAAGTACGCTCTCTGGTTTTGTTTTATTTCTCTGATTCAAGCCAGTCCCTCCCAGGAGGAGCAGGGGCTCCTGCTGTCCCTGATTTCTCTAGGTCTTACATCACCCTGATAGCCTGGGAGTCATTTCACAGATAACGGTGCAGCATCTGGGCATGGAGAGCCTCTCCATGCCTGGCACACATCACCCACCGGGCAGGCCAGCACCAGGTACCTTGTGAGGGTGGCTGAACGTCGGACCCACCTCCTCAAAGCCAGCACTCTGGCCAATGCGACCCAAGTCATGACAAGTGTCAGTCCGTGCCAGTGTGGCCACATCACCACCCCATCTCCAATTCTTGAGTCTTCAACTAAGGCGGGGACCGCTCCCAGCATCAGCTTCAAGGGGTCTGGCTTGACCCTGAGATTCTGCAAGCAGCCCCTTCAGGGGCGCGGCACTGGTCCCCCTCCTTGAGCCCCGTTTTCCAGGGAGGGGAATACCTGCCCCCGGGGCTTCAAGTGGGAGCGGGACTCAGCTTGAGCGTCTACAGAACAACAGATGGTAATTTGTTGACACTGAGAGATTTAAGGGGACTCAATTACAGTCCTACTGAAAAAGCTTACTCTAAAATAAGAAAGCACACAGATTCCTCAACTCACAGAAATTGCTGACAGCTTTGTTTTCCACCCAGTAGGAGTAAAAAGAAGCTGACAACTTATTTTTGCAGGTTATGCGCATTCAAGTCTATTTTTAGATCTTTTTCCTAAGTAAGTGCACCAGAATAGCGCTCAGTTTGAAAAATCACCATCTGTTCCCAGCAATAAGCCCTGTCTCTCGGGGTCTGGGGTGGGCATGCCTGGCTGATCACGGCCGTCCCTGTGGACCAGAACAAAGGGCATTTTGTGTCCCTGTAGTGCTGCGGGGAGAGCACCCCAGCAAGAGTCACTTGCAGTCGGCTTGTAAATGTCCATCAAACAACCCCCGATCTATTTTATTCATAAATCAAGCACCACAGAAAAAGTCCTCGGCTTTTAAAAAAGAAGTTCAAATAATCCCTTGTGTTTAAATAGATTTCTTATAAAAAGACCTTCCAACCTTATCTCGGTTGTTGAGATAAAAATTAACCTATGGGAAAAAAGCTAGCGCAGAAGGCTATAAAAGGTCCCTTCCCCGCCTAGTCTTCCGGCTGATGGGAGCCGCTCCCTCTCTCTCAAGCCCGGTTCTTTCTCGAAGTTCACAGGGAGAGGCCCCGCTCCAGAGTGACTCATGCTCTTCTATGGAAATGCAGTTGGTGCATGAAATAACACCATGACAGTGAGAATCTGACATATGAGTAACGGGCTGAGCACACCTCCTGGAGCCGGTATTGGCCTGTGGCGCCCGGGGAGGGCCAGGCAGATGGCAGGGGGTCCCCAAGGCCCACGGGACTGATGAGGCAGGCTGGGCTTCAGCTATTTTTAGCCTCTTAGCTCACTCTACCCTCTGGAATAACCTAGATCGGAAGACCATATTTCTCCTACAAGTCCAAAGAACTCTGCAAGGAAGACTGTCCCTTCAGGCATGGAAGGTGTTACAATGATGGTAAACCCACCCCAGGGAGCCCAGGGAAGGATTCAGTAGGATTCAGGGAACCTGTGGCCATCACGCGGTGGCTCTTGCTTCTTCTCATTAGGACTGCCTATGTGCCCAGCCCTGGCGTCTATGCACACAGAGACCCCCACATGCTCCCAAACCACAGCCAGGAAGCCCCCCTGCTGGCCATTATTTTTGGCCTCTCTGAACGTTTTCCAAAATGACTACAGAAATGAAATCAGGCTTGCTTTACACACACTCCCTCTCTCGCTCTCTCCCAATACAGAGTGTCCCTCTTGGGGAAACAAATACGCCAAAATCCTAGAGCAGTTATGACATAGGATTTTGTAACCTGCAGCAGAGTTCAACTGAAACTCAAGCACAGGCCTCTTATCGGCGCCCCGTTCCAGGAAGCAGCCCTGTACTTGTCACCGCCCTCTTCAGAGCCGCCCCGCACGTAGGCAGCATCAGGCAGCCGGGGACCTGCTTCCTGCACCTTTGCACCAGCTTGGGGATGACTCCTAAGTCAATGTTTACCCATCCTCTTGGCTTTTGGTGAAGCCAAAGTATGGGGCCGTCTCTGGACAGGAACGTCTCCCAAGCGCTACTGGTGGGCAAACACTTGGTCTTAGCAATGCAACGTGCCAGGCTCTCTGGCTGAAGTGGAAAGAAAGGAGCATCGGAGTAGGGCTGTAGTCTGAATTTCACACAGCGCAAGTCCCAGCTCCATTAAGACTCCTGCCTGCCGCCGCCGACCCATGAAGCCAAGAGACCAAGGTTACTGTTCTTCGCAGAGGATGGAACCAGGGTTTTGGAGGAGAGTGTAGAGGGAGTGGGAAGGTTGCTAGATTCCTGCGTCACCTCCTCTATTCTCATTTTTCTCATGAGAACATGTGCCGGCACTGTAGGCTAACTAATAATAACATCACTTCCAAGTGGCTCATCAAACATGCAGGCATTGTGTAAATTTTAAAGAAAACCAAACATCCTCTTCTTTAGAAGTTGTATTTAGGGAACAGTACGTGTTACTCGGAATAAACCCACTGGTTGCGCCTAGTCATTCTTACAGCGAAAAGTTGGAGAATGGCTCTAGGTGCAATAGGAAACTGGGGCTCTCGTGTTTCTGCATGCGAACATCAATATATTTTGAGGACCCCCATGTGAAGGTGACTGGACATTTATCTTCCTCTTGGAAAACAAGTAATATGACAAATAACAAACATGGATTACATGGTGGCTTAAGAGGGAACCAGAGCTTTATTCCGCACAACTCTTTTTTTTTTTTTTTTTTTTTCATTTTTGGCCACCCCATAGCATATGGAGCTCCTGGGCCAGCGATCAGATCTGAGCCGCAGTCGTGCCCTAAGCTGCAGCTACACTGGATCCCTAACCCACTCTGTCGTGCCAGGGATCAAACACATGTCCCAGGGGTCCCAAGACGTTGCCTATCCCAATTGCACCACAGTGGGAGCTCCAAAACAACAACTCTTAAAACACTGGGAAAGCACTGGCATATCTGTGCTAAGCATATTTACGCAGTTGGTGGCCATGTGGATTTGAAGACCCTGGCAATGACAAGTGGTCTCCCGGGTGTTCTACCATACCCCAAGTGCAAAGTGAACAAGAAAATGCATTCGCCCCTGGAGACACGGGCACCGGGATCTGCCCAGTGGTACTCCAGGAGGCTGTCTGCTGCCATTACAAACCACATGCGGGATGGGGTCTCCTGCACTGTCTCCCAGACTCCAAGCTTGGGGTCCTAATGAGGGCCGCCAATGACAGCAGCTCACCCCTGCCCCAGGGCCCAAGTCCTTCCCCACATGTCTTCCAGAAATACGGAGGTAAGATCACCCTCCACTTTGGTAGAAACCCTGGGAAGATGCAAGCTGGGCATTGCGAGGGGCATGTTTCTCCCTCGTGGAGGACCAGTTGGCAGGGGAGCGGGAGAGACTGGAGAAGATGGGGACCACAGGTTTATTTGTCCCCGAAGCTGGCTGGTCAGGGAATTCTCTTTTCCTGTCTCGTTTAGTTCAGGTTGGGTTCGTGTGACTGGCTGCCACAAGAATCCCAACGCAGGTCTTATCCCAATCATGTCCCCCTGTCCCTTGACCCTCTTCCTTGACAGTGGGTTGTGTTCCTTAGCTATCTAGCTCATTTAGGTCCTTGCTGGTAGGGCCACGTGCTGGAGTGCATCGGCAGCCTCAGCACCCTCTCCCAAGCCCTCGATGTGCTATTATCTAAAGCAGACGATGTTGAACTGTGGGCTAGAGAGAGCAGAATCCCTAAGCACACTGCTGAGGAGGCAAAGCCCTTAAATTTCAGCCAATCCAGGTTCAAAACGAGCCATTTGATCAGTTACTAGCGAATGGCCTGCACCCCTCCGCACTGCGCCTTCAATCTGCGAGAGCCAGGGGTCTGTGCTCAGCCCGTGACTATCTCGAGGACCCTCCACGAGGGCACTACCGAAAGTGAACCAAGGAAGGGTAAAGCCCCCCACGAAGATGTTTTCTCCAGGGAGCCTTCAGGGGAAAAGCCTATCAGCAGCAACCTGAAGGGCAGATGGGCCAAGGGGCTTAACCTGCAGTCAGGGAAGGGGGCCAAAAAAAATGAGTGTCTAAGAACGGCTGGTCCTGCCGGGTCCCTTCAATTGTTACTGACCTGGGTTCTTATCCTCCTTAATCAGTAGAAATTGATATGCGGCCAGAAGGAAACCCAGGCAAGGCTTTACTGGGGCTCCTGCTGTAGCAGGAAGTTAGTGGGGGCGTGAAAACGGGTAACTCCTTTGTTCAGTCCCTGAAGCAGGGGGCAGGGGGCGGGGGACGGGGAGTACAAGCTAGTTCCTTTATAAGGGTTGAGGGTAGGGGTGGGTCCTGGGGTCCGTCTGGAGGGGTGGCTTAGGTGGTCTGCCCACCCCCTTGGTGCAGGCTCTGTGCAGGGTGCAGGCACAGTCTCCTGTGTTTGCCCCCAGCTCCTCCGAAGTGACAGTGGAATTTCTGGGCTTTTGGTACTCACTTGTTCACAGTTTTCCCCCGGCTGCGACTGCGCACGCATGCAGTTGTTTTTAGTCCCTTACACTTTGTATTTTGTTGCCAGAAGGGGTGTTTGTCCAGTACTAACACGGAAGCGAAGGGTCCCAGGTCCCAAATCCTGGCCTGTGGCCCTATGACACGGAAAGTGTGTGGATAAAGAGCATCTGTGCTTTGTCCCTATTTGTAAACAGATTTCCTCCCTCCCTGGGTACAGTGTCCTGAGGTGGCTGAATAGCATGGAAGTCACAGGCTACCTGTTGCTTTGGAGCCAAACCTGGGCTCGAGAGCAATGGAAGTGACCTGGAGGTAGGGGTGAGAGCTGGGTGCACTTGCTGGGCAGGACCTGGGGTAGCTCTCAGCAAGACATCTGTTTGCAGATGGACCAGGAGGAAATGCTTGAAGGTGATTTGGGGGCTTCTTGGGGAGAGGATGACTGGTTGAGCTGAGGTTGGCCCTCCGTAGCCACTGTGATTTTTTTGGGCTAGAACAGCAGGCCTTCTGTCTATTGGAGAGGTGCCCCTCCTCCACTCATAATGCCCACTTCTGAGGCCACAAGGAGGACATGTGATCCAGCAAGGCTGAGCAGAGACCTCTCCTGGGAGGTTTTTTGGTTTTGTTTTGTTTTTGCTTTTTAGGGCCTCATCTGCGGCATATGGAGGTTCCCAGGCAAGGGGTTGAATCAGAGCTGTAGCTGCCGGCCTACACCACAGCCACAGCAACGCCAGATCCAAGCCCCATCTCAGCTCATGGCACAGCTGGATCCTTAACCCACTGAGCAAGGCCAGGGATTGAACCCCCAACCTCATGGTTCCTAGTTGGATTGTTTCCACTGCGCCATGATGGGAACTCATTTCTTTTTCTTTCTTTCTATCTTTCTTTCTTCCTTTCTTTCTTCCTTTCTTTCTTTCTTTCTTTCTTTCTTTCTTTCTTTCTTTCTTTCTTTCTTTCTTTCTTTCTTTCTTTCTTCTTTCTTTCTTCTTTCTTCCTTCCTTCCTTCCTTCCTTCCTTTCTTTCTTTCGACTTAGAACTGAGTGAAGTTTCCTATCCTTCCTGGTGTGCTGAGGCAGGCAGCTGGGATCTGCCATCAAATGAAGCCAGGCCCTAGGATCAGGCTCAGAAGATGAAGCCACATGCCAGAGAACATGTTATGAGAAATGGAGTGTTGTCCCTACAGCCCTGGGCCCCTGGCTCCTGGGGGCCTTGTGAATGCTGCTCCCCTGTCCTGTCAGAGTTCCACACTGAGAGTCACGAAGCTCCCTTGTGCCCAAACCACTTCGGTTGATTTCCTGCCACCCACCCCGAAGAGCCCTAACACACCAAGCATCTCAGACCATCCTCAACTAAGATTTGAAAATCTTGAATAAAATGCAAACCTTTTCAGTTGCAGGCAATCAATAACAACCATCATGGGAACTCTCTAACATGCTTGGGGATGTGAGAGGCAGAGCTCTTTGACCCAAAAATGTTTAATAAAAGTAACATATGTTCAATCTTTAGCTCACAAGATGGGTCATCGCAAAATAGATCTGAGATGTTTCACATCAAATTAGAATATGCAAAGGTAGGAGTTCCCGTCGTGGCGCAGTGGTTAACGAATCCGACTAGGAACCATGAGGTTGCGGGTTCGGTCCCTGCCCTTGCTCAGTGGGTTAACGATCCGGCGTTGCCGTGAGCTGTGGTGTAGGTTGCAGACGCGGCTCGGATCCTGCGTTGCTGTGGCTCTGGCATAGGCTGGCAGCTACAGCTCCGATTCGACCCCTAGGCTGGGAACTTCCATATGCCGCGGGAGCGGCCCAAGAAATAGCAACAACAACAACAACAACAACAAAAAGACAAAAGACAAAAAAAAAAAAAGAATATGCAAAGGTAAAATTAAAATGCAATAGCAGAGTGTTCATGCATGAGCCCATCTCATGAAATTCCCGCTCTGAACAAAAATCCCAAGTAGGTTTCTCTATTTTACCCAGTGGCAATAAAAAAGCTGTTAATCATGTACCCATTAAGAAGCTAAAATGCATTTGGTTATTTCTGAAGCACATTATCTTGAAGCTCTGTTTCAATCTTCCATAGTTGTGTGATGAGAGTTATGTCACAAAGTTAATCATTCCCAGGATGCTTGCATTTGGGGAAATGAAAAACCTCTTACGCAAGCAGCCATTAATCAGTCCTATTGCATAATGTGTTTTGAAGCACGTGTCAGGGGATCAGAGCCCACGGGCTGCATGGTGCAGGGCAGGGTTCTTGCCTCCTATTGCCCTTTTCTGAAGCAGAACTGGAACCACGTGATGTGTACTTCCTGCCAACAGTCCCTTTTTGCCAACAATTAAGTTGGACGATATGGAGAAACAGAAATTTCAGTTCCTTTGGAGTTCTACAAAGAAGACTCTTTGAAGTCCCTGGTTTCTGGCACAGCGTTGTGGCTGGCTGGGACGTGTTACGCTTGATCATCGTCAAAACTACCCATTAAAAGTGAAATCAAAAAGTTTGCTCACGTGGTTCCTGGCCTTTGTGTTAGAAACAATAGGCAGAGCCCCACCATCGGATTATTTGATACATAAAAAAAGGAAAAGGTCAAAGACGCCCGAAGCCAAAGACAGACGCATCACACACGAAAACTCAATGCATCATGTTTGATGTTCTTGAGCAATAATGTTAGCAAGAAACTATTACTTAAGCTTGCCAGTGTTATCCAACAAGAACAGTTGCGAAATACCCAAGACAAATAGGCTGTAATTGTTACATGAATAAAGAGTCTGTGTAGCATAAACTGTTTTTGGTAATATCAACACAGACTCCAGTGGAGCGTATCGGTGATTAGCCATGTTCGCAACAATGGCCACTGTGTTTGGGCTCTGAGCGTTGCCATTGCCAGTGGAGGGGGGAGGACTCTGGAATATCTGCCCATTGTTCTCAACAACACCCTCCCTGAAAACTTCCTCGGAAATGTAACAGGGCCAATGAGACGTTCTGGTAACCAACTAGAATCTATCTGGTCCCTTAAACCATATTGGAAATAATCAATCATCAAACTTCATTCTGATTATTTTCATTTTACTTTTTTCTCTTTTTTCATCTTCCATCACGAGCTGACTCTTACTATATTTGAAATCCTGCCCAAGATCTGACAAGTTCAATTTAATAAACTGTTTTGTCATCATAGTCTTCATGTCCAACAATGGGACATGAATTTAACACCAGGGAAGAAAACTTCGTACTTCTTCTGCAACATAAAAACATTTATAAAGGCTAGGATTTTGATAATTAACTTTTGACTTTTACTTTGGGAACTCAGCATTTATGGATTGATTTGCTTTGAACTATATGGCTATGGCGCTCAGTTTAACCCCTGAAATTCTCCACAGACCAAGCCAATCTCATGACCACGCAGGTGCAGCCTCAGCTGGAGCAGGAAATTTCTGTTCCCGGGGTTCCTCTTCAGGGCAATATTTGAAAGATAACACAGCAGTAAACCCTATCTTTTTGACTGCAAATACATTTTACATTTTGATTGCAATTATTTTGTCCTATAATAATAATAATATATTAATAATATTAATATCAATACTTAATGATTAATATATTATACTGTTCTCTTACTGTGATTCAGTTAACATCAGTTTATTTAATAGACATCAGTTCTGACGTACCCAAAGTCAGAAATCTACTCTGAATACCTTATTTATCAATAACGTAAGTGATAGGCATAGCTGCATTAAAATCAGCTAGGTGAGTGAAACCAGTGGGAATGATGAGGTGAAAAAGCTCCAAAAATCTGCTCCTTTGTATAAGCAATAATGGTCAAAATCAGGATATACACAACCCTGGAATGCAGCCAAAAGCTTGCAATACTCCAAGGAGCACTTATTCAAGAACAATGACTGAATCTCAATAAGAACATCAAGCTCCGTGGCTTTTTTAATGGCCATATAGTCAGCCTCCTTTCCAAACTCCTGTACAGCTTGAAAGCCAACAACCTCAAAGCCAAGGTAGTCATGACCCGACTACCACCATGTCTGTGGCCTCCCTGTGGCCCTATTCCTAGAAATTTGTCATTATCAGACCTGTCTGGTAGTTCCTTAGAGAATCAATTAGCGGGAAAAACCCCATTCACAGGGCTTGCCTTTATCTGACCTGACTTAGAACGCCGTCATCATGAGCATATTTTTCCACAGGGTATTTGCAGGAAAAAAAAAAAACAGTTGACAATTGCCTAGCATCCAAATTTCCTGAGGCAATGATTCCAGTTGGTGTAAACAAGAAGCTGACCAAAACACTGAAAAGGAGAAAATTGGGAATGAGATGTCCACAGGGGATTGTGAGAAGCTCTGACATCCTCTAGGAATTTAGAAGGCAATGTGCATTCGCAGGGTTATGTGCACACTCAGGAAAGACCTGAGAAAGACCCAATTATCACCACTTGTTGACCTTGAGTCTCTGCACAAACAGGAAGTACAGACTAAAGAAAGGTTGCCAATTGCCTGACAAAGCATTGATGATATGTCCCAACATGCACGCAGAGCCATTTGGCAAGAGCTAGGGACTTATTGGTACAAAGAATTTAAATACCAGTACAACTATTAGATGACCACTTAACTAACCAAGTAGAGGTTTCAGTGCCACATGTGACAGCAAATACAGAGGAGTTCCCACTGTGGCTCAGTGGGTTAAGGAACCGATATAGTCTCAGCGAGGATGCAGGTTCGAGCCCTGGCCTGGCTCAGGGGGGTAAGGATCTGGGGTTGCTGCAAACTGTGGTGTAGGTTGCAGATGCAGCTCCGATTCAACCCCTAGCCTGGGAACTTCCATATGCCATGGGTGCAGCTGTAAAAAAAAAGAAGACAGGGAAAAATACATAATTATTTCAGGCAAGTCAATAAATAAAGAACAACTATCCTGGGGAGGGGATGCAGGGATATGATTTTCAAAGTTGTATATTTATTATTTTAAAGGTCTAGTATTCAACAAAATATTATAACATGCAAAGAAACAAGAAAGTGTGACCAATAAAAGGAAAAGAAACAACCAGCAGGAACTGTCTCTGAAAAAGCAAGACTTGGAACTTATTAGAAAAGATTTTAGGTGAGCTATTTTCAAATATGCACAAAGAATGAAAGAAAAATATGAGAAAATGTCTCATCAAAGAAAATTAATAAAGAGAAATCATAAAAAAAGAACTAAAGTATCATTCTAAAGTCAATAAAATAATAACAAACAAAAAAATTCATGATAGGATCTCAAGAGCATGTTTGGCATGGCAGAAGAATCAGTAAGCTTGAAAACATGTCAACAGAAATCATCAGATTTGAAAAGCAAAGAGAAAAAAGATCAAAGGAAAATAAACAGAGCCTCAAAGACCTGTGGTATATCATCAAATGTATGAATATACGCATAGTGGGAGTTCCAGAGAGGAGAGAAAGGGGTAGAAAGAATATTTAAAGAGATAACGACCAAAAACTTCCCAGATTTGACAAAAGACTTGAATCTACACATCCAAAAATCTCAATGAAATCCAATCCGAATCACATCAAAGAGAACCACACCAAGACATAATAATCAGATTGCCAAAAGCCAAAGCCAGGTAACCTTGAAAGTAGCAAGAGAGAAACAACTTGTCATTTACAAGGAGTTAATAACATTTATAACCAATTTCTCATCAGAGACCATATAGGCCAGAGGGCAGTGGGATGACATACTCAAAGTGCTGGGGAAAAAAAAAAAAGCAAGCGCGCGCACGAGAGACCACAGCCAAGAACCCTACGTCTGACAAAATTATACCTCAAAAATAAGGGAAAAATTAAGATAGTCCAAGAAAAACACTGAGAATTCGTCAATAGCAGAAATTTCTTGTAATAAATATTATAAAGGAAGTCCTTCAGGTTGAAATGAAAGTATACCAGAGAGTAATTCAAATCCACATGAAAAAAATTAGGTGTACTGGTAAAGGTAATACGTAAGACAGTGGAAATGTATTTTGCATTGGTAACTTTTCCCCTCCAACTGGGATTAAAAGACAACTGCATAAATCATTCTAAAGCGATTCTCATGGACTTATACTGCACACAGGCTTAATTTATATGATAATAATAGCACGGAGGAAGGGAGCGGTACAAGGCTACATTAGAGCAAATTATACCAATTCTCTACAATCTTTTCCAGAAAATACAAGTAGAAGGGATACTTCCTCATTCCATGAGGATGCACATGTACACACATGGTCACTGACACACACGTGCTCACAGCAGCATTAGTTATAACAGACAAAAAGTGGGAACAACCCAAATGCTCATCCCTTGATGAATGGATAAACAAAATACAGTGGAATATTTTCAGCCACCAGAAGAAAGTACTGACACATGCTAACACCATGGATACACCTTGAAAACATTCTGCGTGAAAAAAAAGCCAGGCATGAAAGGTTATATAATGTAAACTTCTATTTATATGAAATGTTTAAAGTAGGCAAATCTGGGGAATTCCCTTCGTAGCTCAGCGGTGAACGAACCCAACTAGGATCCATGAGGATGAGGGTTCAATCCCTGGCGTTGCTCAGTGGGTTAAGAATCCGTTGTTGCCGTGAGCTGTGGTGTAGGTCGCAGACTCGGCTCAGATTCCGAGTTGCTGTGGCTGTGGTGTAGGCCGGCAGCTGTAGCTCCGATTCGACCCCTAGCCTGGGAACCTCCATGTGCTGCAGGTGCAGCCTAAAAACGAATTAAAAAAAAAAAAAGTAGACAAATCTGGAGACAGAAAGTAATTAAAGATTAGTGGTTGCCAAGGGCTGGGGCAGGGGCCAGGCAGGAGTGACTGGTAATGGGCACAGGGCATTTTTTTGAGGTGATGAAATTATCTAGAATTAGACAGTGGTCATGGTTGCACAGCTCTGTGAATAAACTAAAACCACTGACTCATAAGCTTTGAAGGGTGACTTTACGGGATGCGAATTTTAGCTCAAAATTTTTTTTCACAGAGTGGCTTTTATCTCAATATCGATTTTAGGACTCCAAACACAGAATCCATTCAGAAGTTATGGAACAGAGCCCAAATGTGCATCCTGAAGATATTTTCCAGGTGCCAGTGGCTTTGGGAATCCCTGTCCTCAGGTTTAATGAATGGACAAGACGAGATCTTTTTTTTTTTTCTTTTTTAACTTAGAAATGTGGCCTCCATTCTGCATCTGCTAAAGGTCATGGAGCAGGAGAGGCAGGCCTGGCCCAGGCCAGCACTGGGCTGGCTCCTTTTCCCGGTTCTCTTACAGCACTCCTCCTCGTGTTCACTTTCTAAGACTAGTTTATCCCCAGGGGAAATTTAAAATGTCAGGTCTGTCTGTTTTTTTAGGAAATTCAACATACATTTTCAGATCTGTACATGCAAATATTCTTTAATTTGCACATACAGCAAATGAGATATCACACATGCTACCTGAATTCAGGAGCACGGGTGCCGTGGATAGGCCCAGATATACACCTTGTTAGTCTTTTTAGAAGAGTGGCTTGCCAATCACAGGTCACATAGAAATTCCCACAAAGACCAGAGCAAGAGAAAGTACCTTTAGGGAGTTCCCGTTGTGGCTCAGCAGTGACAAACCCCACCAGGATCCATGAGGTTGCGGGTTTGATCCCTGGCCTTGCTCACTGAATTAAGGATCCAGGTTTGCTGTGGTTGTGGTGTAGGCCGGCAGCTACAGCTCCAATTCTACCCCTAGCCTGGAAACTTCCATGTGCCACCGGTGTGGCCATAAAAAGACCAAAAAAAAAAAAAAGGAAAGTAACTTTAAGGTTATGTGGAGACCATCTAATAGGCTTTAATAGATAGGTAATAAGAATAAATAAATCAATAAGAATAAATAAATCAATAAATCACACCACTGCTATAATTAGAATTTCTTTCCATGAAGTTAGGCGTGGGCTGTCATTTCCTGTCTTTTATGGCATGTCACATATTTCTTGTACTTTTTTCTTTTTTTTGGCCACACCTGCCGCATGTGGAAATTGTGGGGCCAAGGATCAAACCTACATTACAGCAGCAACATAAGCCACAACAGTGACAACACTGGATCCTCAACCCACTTCATCACCAGGAAACGCCTTTTCTTTTTTTTTTTTTTTTTTTTCACTTCTTGTATTTTTAAAGCACTCAAATTACGGCCACTCATGAACAAGTTCTAGACTTCATGAAACGTGCGTTTCAGAACCGTGTTAATAGACAATGCGAAAGAAGTGTTACTCAATGTAGGAGAGGCGATGAGGTGTTTGAACTTTTCTCGGCTGCCAAACCACTTTTCACTTTCTGTAAACTGCACAAAGGATTCATTCAGCACAGTCCCGAGGCTGAAAGTGAAAGTGACTCAGACTATTTTCGAAAAGGTCAGGAAGGGCCTTTGCCCATCTTCGAATTCCTCTGAAACCTTTGCCTGAGACTAAAGACGTCACGACTAAAGGAATACAGCTCCAGAGCTGCTGCGCGGAGCCACAGTGGTTTATTTTACCATAGTGAATTCGGGTCTTGCTCTGTGAAATGGATTCATGAGAGGTTGCGTCTGGAGAATATTTGGGTGGGCAGTCTTTGGAAAAGGGTTAGGACTGAACCGTGGAGGTGAGATGTGGGGAACGGCTGATCCAGGCAGTCCGCCTTGCTCCCAGCCTAGTCCCAGCCTGCCCCCCTGCAGGGGCTACGTCCTCCAGCATCTCTTCTGTACCATGGAGGCCACCAGGCAGCCACGTGAGAACCAACAGGCTTAGGAGAAAATGGGCAATTCTCCCTCCCCAGCCCTAGCACTTAGGCCTCCAGATAATTTTCTTTCTTTTCTCTTTTCAAATTTTTCAAATTTATTTATTTATTTGGCCCAGTACGCAGCAGGTAGAAGTTCCCAGGCCAGGGACTGAACTCTTTGCACCACAGCAGCAACCAGAGCCACAGCAGTGACAATGCCAGCTCCTTAACCCACTGAGCCACCAGGGAACTCTGGATAATTTTTCTTCAAGTTTTAAAAAAACTACTGCTTCAACACATGGATTATCCCAAGAAACAGAGTAGTGATGAAGTCCCGGCCCAGGTTAGACTGACTTCTGCTTTCTGTGCCTCTTCAGGACCTGACCAGTGAGCTGCCTTTGCAGCCACGCACTTCCCAACTATTCAGCCTGTGCTGGAGCTACAGGGGTGCCATCTGGATGACCTCAAGGACAGAGCTGAGTCAGAGGAACTGTCCTCTGCCTGCACCCCACTCCCACCCCCACCCCCGAGCTTGCCCACACTCTGCTTCAACCTCGGCAGCAGGGAGCAGCTTATGGGCCCGGGAGAGTGGACGCAGCTTCCCCTAGGGACCCGGTCCTTGCCTCTGTGTGGACAAATGCAGAGCGGAACAGAAGAGTGTTGTGGGGATGGGGGCCTGTGTGGCTTCCTCCAGCCCCTGGCAGCCATGAGGGTTCCAGTTTGGCACCATGGTTCTAAAAGACAGCCACCTGTCCCCCCTGAGCCCTCTTTCCCCAGGTGAACCCCCAGGTTCCTGAACGTGCCCCGAACTGGACCAGTTGTGAGCCCCACCTTCCTTATGCAACAGGTCTCTTCTAAAACATGAAGCAAAGAAGGCATCGCCTGTCATCTGAAGGAGGCGACTTTACTGATCCCCAAGCCCCATTGCACAGAAACATTCATTCCCTCTGCAGTGATCACAGAAAAACGACTGGATTCTTTTATGGATAAAGAAACAGGTTCAAGGGTTCAGGCTTTACCCGCCCTCATCATTGATTTCAGGAGTTGAAACTTAGCCAACAGACTCCTGTGTGCTTTCCAGAAAAGCACAGAGTGAACCTCTAACCACCTGAAACTGTGATGTTGAGAAGTGAATACAAGACCCTAGGTGAACCTGAGCCGTGCAGCACAGAGTGAGACGCCCAGTACACTTCCGCTGAAGCAGCACGGGGTGCCCTTGCCCCACACGCACTGCCTTTTTGACCCTACCATGCAGGAGTCCTCAGACTCACTGCTCACAGCTGCCCAGATTGGGTCTCTACCCTCCAGGTGTGGTGACCAACGTCACTGGGTTTCCAGGTTCGGAATGCCTGCCCCGAATGCAGCCCTGGCCTCTGGTTCTTAAACCATAAAATGACAAACCCATCGCCTAAGGGGTCTGAGTACTGGACCTGGACACGCAGGTGAAGTGCTTGGCTTAGAGGAGGTGCTGAGCCAGTATCGCCTGACACCAGGGCCTTCGACATGCACACTTAGTCTCTCTCCAAGTCATGAGAAACCTGGAACCAATCAGAGCAAAGGGTGACACATGTATGTATCAGCAGCCCTTGGCTACGTTGTTCAGCTGGTTGTAAGCCCAACAGTCATGACAAGTCAACAGCCCCAGGTTCAATTCCCGACTCCATCACCCACTTGTAACCATGCTATGCTCCCAGCCTTCTGTTTTGGAATAACCAGTGCCTCTCCTTTCCTGGCTGATAGGAAGAGTACATACAAAAGTGGATGGAAACCCTGGGAGGTAGAGAGCTTCGTAAATGGTAATCATTATCCTCGTAACTGTACCCAGCCCAAATCCCCTCCTCACACTCACACTAGTATCTTCAGTGATATTGTCAGAATGCTCCCTTGAATCAAAACCTATCATTTTTCTTTCTCCTTTTTTGTCTTTCCTTCCTTCCTTCCTTCCTTCCTCCCTTTCTTCTTTCTTTGCTTTTTAGGGCTGCACCTGTGGCTTATGGAAGTTCCCAGGCTAGGGGTCGAATTAGAGCTGGAGCCACAGCAAAGTGGGATCCGAACTGCACCTGTGACCTACACCACAGCTCATGACAACGCAGGATCCCCAACCCACAGGGCAAGGCCAGGTATCAAATCCGTGTCCTTATGGATACTGACTAATAGAGTTCGTTACCACTGAGCCTCGATGGGAACTCCCCCATACTGTGTTTTCTGTATGTTAAAATGGGGTTGACAAGCTGGTGGTAATGAGCTTGCTTTGCTGATCCCAGGGGACCACGGGCTCACTGAGGAAGGGCCCTCCTCCACCCTGCCCCCTTTAAGTTGGTGCTGTGTGGACGAGGGCCAGCCCTGATGTGCCTGTCTCAGCTGGTCCTTAGAGTCCTTCACCCTCCTCATCAGGTGCCCAGCTCCCTCACGCTGCCCTGCGGATAGGTCTGAAAAACCAATACCATGAGCCAAACAGAGGAGAAGCTGTCCTTCTGAGGGGGAGCTGAATTTTGGGACTTTCCCAAAGAGAAGACGTTTGAAACTGGGTTTTTAGAGCTTGAGACCCACAAATATTTTGAGCAGAGTGTTTGATCCCCCTACCTGCCCAAATACCCCCAAACCACAATCTGTAGCCTATTTCATCTATGCAGAAGAGTGGCTCTCATGTTACCAAAATATTAGCAAGTAACTGTATTTTTTGCTTTTAAGGGCCATACCCTCAGCATATGGAAGTTCCCAGGCTAGGGGTCAAATTGGAACTGCCACTGCCGGCCTACACCACAGCCACAGCAATGAGGGATCTGTGACCTACACCACAGCTCACGGAAACACCAGATCCTTAACCCATGGATCGAGGCCAGGAATCAAACCCACAACCTCATGGATACTAGTCGGATTTGTTTCTGCTTTGCCACAATGGGAACTCCACCAAGTAACTTTCAAAGGCTGTCTTTTATCTTTGGTGACACAGGTACACGTTCTTTTTAAGTGTAAGAAAATAACTTCCATTGTCTTCTGATAAAGCCCAATACATGCTAACATACACATTGGTTAATCTTTAAAGAGGTGAATAAATAGATAATAATAATAGCATGATCAGAAAGTATTTAGAATGTCCACCCCTGCCTGCTAAGGTTTTGGATCCCGAATCAGAGCCAATGTAGGCCTCCCCTAACCAAAAGAGGGAGTTAAGATCAAACGAGAAAAAGGGTCAATGGCCAGTCAGCTGAGTCCATAGGAAAAATACGCATTTTCTGTAAGTAAGCACTGTCAGAAAAGTAACACTTGGTGAGGAGCCAATTTTCTGACAGGCAAAAGAGCAAAAAGAACAGGAAAATTGAGTCTTTTTTTTATTATTATTAAAAACACCACAAACTTGAAATGACCCTTGAATCACAGAAAGTGAGTCACAGGAAATCTGAGTCTTGTTTCGGCCATGACTCCAACTCCTCTCTTGACTCCAACCCTCTGTAACTTAAGAGACCTCTCGTTCAGAGATAAGTTATAAATTAACCAGCACTACATCACTTCAAGACCAGCAGGTCTCCTGGCTCTGAAGATAACGGGAGATGTTTTCCCCCTGAATTATAAGCAGGCCCGGTTAATCATCCTCCCTCCTGGTCCTCTTTCATTCAAACTGAACATATGGATACATCCACCGTGGCTCCGGTTTGCGTCAGCTTGACGTGGTTTCAGTGTAAAGACCCAGAAACACTCCAAGCTCTGGGGGAAAATAAAAGCAGCAGCTGGTCCATGTGCCAGTGCAGGGGCTGGCAGGGGGTGTGTGTGGGGGGGGTTCTTTCTCCAGGAATAACAGAGCCCCCCAGCATCCAGCTGGGACCCAGGGGGAGGGGGAGGACACCCCCCCGCCCCGCCCCAGAACGATGGCTCTGCTGAAGAGCAAGCCAAACTACAGACAGCTGGGCGGATGTGTTGAAGTTGACGACAGGATGACGTCCTGGCTTTCAGATACACGCTGGTGACTTAATCAGAGCTTGTTAGGAAACTAAATGGTGTTCCATCAGCAGCTGGCTGCGAATCCAAGTTAAGAGCGACAAGTCACTCAGCACCCTCCGTGTTTTTCCCCATTAACATAATTATTTCCTACTCAGTTAAAATGGAAGTGGCATCCCTACCTGTCACAGAGCAACATAGTCCTGGAACCTTTAAAGGACCCCGGAAACCAGGGCTAGCACTTTATTTGCAAATTATCCTGCCTGAAATGAACGGTGCAGGTCTTATCAACACAGGATACACACCACCAGATACAGTCACCGCAGAGCCGAATGTGGATTTCAAAAAGCCCCTTTCCTATGAGGCTGAGCAGCTGAGCAAACGTCCTAAGTCTGCACATGCCAGCCGTGCAGGTGACAAGGAGCACAGAACTCACCTGAGCCTGAGGACACACGTGGTGAAGTGGCTTGTCCCCCAGCAGGGTGACCATCAGCTAAGGGTTGGCCCATGCTTGCCTCTTCCAAGGTTTTTAGAATTGAGATGGAGAGTTCAAGTTCCCAAATTAAAGAGTAAAAGTCCCGGTGATGTAAAAAAAACTCCACGACTCTATGATTTCCAAGAGCAGGGAGACAGCGGTGCTGGGCGGGGGAACACACGCAATAGGCAACCACCCATGTGCGGCACTTGACTCCACTGCACTGAAGCACAGCTGCAGCGTTTGGGGACAGTGGCACACCCCTGGAGTCAGACAGCAATAGGTGCGGGTCCCAGAAAAGGGGGGCTTCTCCAGTGCTGCCCGTCTCAGTCCAGGACAAAGCCTCAGAAAGCAGATGTTTTGATCAAATGAATACATGATAAAGGAGCTCAACTTGATTCAGGGAGCAAGTACTGTTCCCCTCTCTTCTGCACACCGAAAAGGTGGTTTCTTCTAAGATCCAACATGCGGTGATGTATTCAATGCACAAAATCCTGCAGTTTACTCTTGCCTACACACTTCCTAGCTGGCCCCCACCCTGCCAGGCAAGGCTATATAAACTCACAGGCCCTCCCTGGGGCACCTGTTTCTAGTTGCTTACCTGGCCAGGGGCAGGAAGGGATGATGTTTCTTAGAAGGGAGAGAAAGGGTAGCTGTGTTCATCTCCTAATTAGGAGTAAAGAGCTGGGGGCGGGGAGGAGGAGGAAGCAGAGAGCAGGTGCCACTTCGCTCTTAATCCAGGACGAAGCCACTTCGACAGGCCAACCCTGGCTGCACCATTTTATTTCTAGGTTAGGCCAGGGGGCCAGACCACACCCACTAGGAGAGCTTAGTGGTACAACAGTTCTAGGCCTCCAGCCACCTCACGAGGTCTTTGGCCCCAGTCTCTGGCTCAATTAATTCTCTAGTCCACACTGTCTTCTAAAACATGACTATGTAACAAGGTCACATGACAGACTCAGCAATGGAAAGGGGGTTTCTTCTAAAATCCAACCTGCAATGATTTATATAATAAAACAGTATTATTACTATATAATACAAAAAGAACGGGGTAAGAGAGAAATTTCCAAGTTTTTCACTAATTTTATTTATATTTGGTCATTTTCACTCAGAATTCGATCAACTCCTTCTTCAGTATGAGATGTATGTGTGAGGGTACATGTGTGAATAATCCCTTAGAAATTTTATTTGGTATAACGTCACATTTTTGGTATATATAAATAATTTTATTTTCATACTGCAGCACAGGAGACATACAATCAGTATTATTTCCTAGAGTGTGCAATATATAAATTATTCACATTAAAAAGATTAGGAACAGAAAGCCTCCTATGCAGGAGGTATTTAAAAACGTACACCTAATTTTGAGTTGGTGTTTCTGACAGGATACACTACTAGCTTTATAAACCTGAATGAATATGACGATACACACTGGAACAAAGTACACATACAGGCCCACTCCAGGTACTTAATTCGGTATACAGACAACTTGCTCTTTACTTTGGTCGCTGGGGTTCCAGGCGCTGAGGCATTCATGGATCTGGAAGACACTTCCAGAAGTACATTTATTACACTGGCATTTTAAAGATTTCTGCTGCTTCTATTCTCCTTTATAGCGAGGGGTCCTTTTCTCTTTAAAAGCAAGAAGACCTTCAAGTCTGTCTTTCGTTGGAACAGTCTAAGAGAAACAAAACGTGATGTTATCAATGCCAAAAAAACCCCCAGCTGCAATAGTTTCACGAGCTTTATCTAAGGGAACCAATTAAAAGACAATCTAAAATTTTGACATCCTTTAGTCCCTTGAACAATTTTATTTATGTGACTGAATTTATCATTCTAACTCCAAATTCCCCATTTCAAGTACACTTTAATACAATTAAGACCTTATTTTTTAGACAATTTTAGGTCTACAAAAAAGCTGAGCACAAAGTTCAGAGTTCCCATATACTCCCTGAAGCCCCCACTGTTTCCACTATTATTAATATCCTGCATTAATGTGGTAATTTGTTACAACCAATGAACCAATACTGACACATTATTACTAATGTACTACTAAAGTCCAGTTTACACCAGGCTCAATGTGCTGTGTGTTTCATGGATTTTGACAAATGCATGATGTTACGCATCCACCATTTCCACATCAGAGAGAACAGTACCCCCGTCCTAAACATCCCTAATAGTTCACCTAGTCAACCCCCCACCATCGTCATCTTTCCCAGAATGTCATACAGCTGGAATCATACAGGGCAGCCTTTTAAGAGTGAAGTCCTTCACTTGGCAATATGCACTTAAGGTTCCTGCATGTCTTTCCATGGCAGGAGAGCTCATTTCCTTTTATTGCTGAATAATACTCCCTTGTATGGATATACCGCAATTAGTCAATTCACCTCCTGAAGGAATCCCTGGTTGCTTCCCAGTTTGGCAATAATAAATAAAGCTGCTATAAACACCAGTGTCACCAGTGTGCAGGTTTTTGTGTGTGGACATAAGTTTCAACTCATTTGGGTAAATATGTAATGGCATGATCGCTAGATCATGTGGTAAGATGATGTTTAGCTTTGTAAGAAATGGCCAAATCGTGATACACTGTTTTTATTTGCATTTCTTAGTGACATGTGCTGTAGAGCATGCTTTTCTATGTATTTGCCAACTGTACACCTACACCGGTGAGGTTTCTGTTCAGACCTTATACCCACTTTTTAATGGGTGTTGAGTTTGAAAAGTTGAAGTCCTTTTTAAGATATGTATTTTTGCAAAGATTTTTTCCCCCAGTCTGTGGCTTGTCTTTTCATTCTTTTCATAGTGTCTTTTGCAGAGTAGAATTTATTACTTTTAATAAAGTCAAGCATCAATTTTTTCTTTCATGAATTATGCTTTTGTTGTTATATCTAAAAAGCCATTGCCAAACTCAAAGTCACCAAGAATTTCTATGTTATCTTCATTTTACATTAGGTCTATGACCCATTTTGAGTTAATTTTTGTGAAGGGTATAAGGTCAGTGCCTACATGTCATTTTTTTTTTCTCTGTAGTTGAATGTCCAGATGCTTCAGTACTATTTGTTTTCAAAACTATCTTTCCTCCTTTGAATTCCCTTTGCTCTTCTGTCAAAGATCAGTTGATTATATTTGTATGAACTTATTTCTGGCCTCTGTATCCTGTTCCACTGACCTATTTGCCTTTTCTCTTGCCAGTACTACACTTTTTTGATTACTGTAGCTTTGCAGTAAGTCTTAAAGTCAAGCAGTGTCATTCCTTCAACTTTGTTCTTCTTCAATGTTGCATTGATTAATCTGGGTCTTTGGACTTTCCATATAAATTTTAGAACTGGTTTGCCAATATTAAAAAGTAACTTGCTGGAATTTTTATTGGGATTGGACTGAAACTGTGATCAGGTTGGGGAGAGGTGACATCTTAGTACTCCTGAGTCTTACTATTCATGAATATGGCACATTTATTTAAATTGTGACCTTTTTTTTCACCAGAGTTCGGCAATTTTCCTCCTATAGATCTTGTACATATTTTGTTTGATTGATACTTAAGCATTTTTTTGTGTGCTCATGTAAATTATGTTGTGCTTTTAATTTCAAATTCCAATTCTTCATTGGAAGAATTAGGGATAATTCTAATAGGGAAACAACTGACTTTTGTATATTAATTTTGCATCATGTAATCTTGCTCCAATTGCTTATTAGCTACAGTGAGTTTTTTTGTTGTTGTTGATACTTTGGGATATTCTACATTGATAATCATGTCATTTACAGTTTCATTTATTCTTCCCCAATCAATATGACTTTTATTCCTTTTTCTTATTTTATTGCATTAGCCAGGACTTCTAGTAGATGTTGAAAAGGAGTGGTGAGGGGCAACAATCTTGCCATCTTGTTCCTGATCATTAAGTATAACAGCTATAGGTTTTCTGAGGAAATTCTTACCAAGCTGAGGAAGTTCCTGTCTAATTATAGTTTGTTGAGTTTTTAAAATGAATGGGTATTGAATTTTGTCAAATGCTTTTTCTGCTTCTGTTGATACAATCATATGATGTTTCCTGTTTAGCCTACTGAGGTGACGAATTACATTAATTAATTTTTGAGTACTGAACCAGCCTTGGATATCTGGGAAAAAATCTCACTTGGTTGTGACATATGACTCCTTTCATACACTGTTGGATTTGTTTGGCTAACATTTTTTTTTTTTTTTGTATTTCTGCCATTTCTTGGGCCGCTTCTGCTGCATATGGAGGTTCCCAGGCTAGGGGTCGAATCGGAGCTGTAGCCGCCGGCCTACACCACAGCCACAGCAACGCGGGATCCGAGCCAAGTCTGCGACCTACACCACAGCTCACAGCAAACCGGATCTTTAACCTGCTGAGCAAGGGCAGGGATCGAACCCGCAACCTCCTGGTTCTTAGTCGGATTTGTTAACCACTGAGCCACGATGGGAACTCCTGTTTGGCTAACATTTTATTGAAGATTTCTACTTCTATTTTCATGAGAGGTAACGGCCCACAGTTTTTCCTTCTTCTAACGTCTTTAGTTTTGTTATCTCGGTAATACTGTCCTCAGGGAATGAGTTAGGAAGTACTCCTTCTGGTTATATTTTCTGGAAAAGACTGTGGAGAACTGGTATAATTTTTTCCTTAAATGATTACTGTAATTCACTAGTGAAACTATCTGGGCCTGGTGCTTCCTATTTTAGAAGTTTATCAATAATTGATTTAATTTCTGTAACAAACATAGGACTATTCAGATTATTTATTTCTCCTGGGGTGAATTCTGGTATATCCTATCTTTCAAGGAATTGGTCCATTTCATCTAGGTGATCAAATCTGTGGACATACAGCTGCTCATAGTATTCTTTTATTTCTTCAATGTCCATGGGATCAGTAGTAATAACCATTGTTGCATTTCTGATTCAATTTTTATCTTTTATTTTTTTTTCCCTTGGTTAGCCTGACTAGAGGGCTGTCAATTTTATAGGTCGTTATAAAGAATCAACTTTGGTTTTGTTTTTTATACTGTTTTCAATTTTATTGAATTGGTTTTGCCTTTTACACTATTTTCAATTTTATTAATTTCTTTTTTTTTTTTCCTTCGATTTTTAGGGCCGAAGCCACAGCATATGGAGGTTCCCAGGCTAGGGGACTAATTGGAGCTACAGCTGCTGGCCGATGCCACAGCCACAGCCACACCAGATCTGAGCCATGTCTGCAGTCTACACCACAGCTCACGGCAATGTTGGATCCCCAACCCACTGAGTGAAGCCAGGGATCAAACCCAAATCTTCACACTAGTTGGATTCATTTCTGCTGCACTACAACAGAAACTCCCAATTTTATTGATTTCTGCTCTAAAGTATTACTAATACTCTTCTGGTAACCTTGGATTTAAGTTGCTCTTCTCTTTCCACTTTTGTAAGGTGGAAAGTTATTACTGATTTTAGATCATTCTGCTTTTCTAATACACACATTCAGTGCTATAAAATTTTCTTGAATCATTGTTTTGATGCATTCTCACAAATTTTAATGTTATATTTTCACGCTGATTTAGTTCAAAATATATCTTAATTCCTCTTGAGACCTTCTCTTTGAAACATGCTATTTCGAAGTAAGCTGTTTAACCTTATTAAAAAGATTACATCTCATCATCAACAGGTGGGATTTTCCACCTATTTCTCCTATTGACTTCTGGTTTAATTCCACTGTGGTCTGAAAGAATACTTAATTTGATTCCTGGTCTTTTATATTTGATAAGGCGTGGCCAAATATGCTTTTAAAATTTTTCTTCAGATCTGTAAGAGGTCTGTAATTTAGTCCATTCATGGCATGTGCTCATCAATGACAGGTGGTAATTTATATAAACAGACCAGGCACAGAGGAACACTGCAGCTATTGCTCCTAATTCATGATCCTGCCATGCTTAAATATAAGCTGACACAATTTCTAATTCTCAGGAAAGGGAGAACAAAATTCCTTTGCTACTTTAGATGCCCTAAGACAACATTATTTCTTTCATTAAAAATAGGACAGGAAGAACAGAGGTAGGAAGAAAGATCTGTTCCTCTATAAAAAACCCTGTCATGTTGTGTACAAAAAAAGAAACCTATACATGGAATTGAATTAGTGAACTTTCAGTAGGTAGAAAGAAAAGCTCAGAATGTCCGGAAAAGCCAGTGAGTCTCAAACACTGGTGTTTCCTGGAGGCACACGCTCAGTGCTGCCTTCTTCCCACCTCTCTACACTGGACTGAGGGTTTCAGACCATACCCACAAAATACAACATGAGCTAGAGAGACAGCTAAAGCACAAATGGTACTAACTTAACTATTCTCGGAGTTTTCTAAATTACATAGAGAAGAGTCATTAGATTGGGGAACAGAATCAGTTGTATGAGCGGGTAACGGTCAAATAGCAGAAACAAATAATTTCATTTGTCTGATTCCGTAACTGGCATGAGTCTCATCTGCTCAGTGACATAGAAATTACTTCACTTGTACAGAAGGTAAGGGGTATCCTCAATGAATCCATGATTGTATTACATACCTGAGCATAACAAGCTTCTTCTATGGCTAATCCTGTTACTAAATCAACCTGAGGATAAAAATATAATTCTTTTTAGCAAGAACATGGTATAGGTAATATACCTATAAAATATGGTATAGGTAATAGAAATATAAACCGAAATTTAATAACCTTATTCCAAAAGAACAGAATGCTTTGATGTAATACGGCAAGTCAGACGTATGACCAGCTTGAGAAGCTCTAGAACCAGGCTGCCTGGGTTCAAATTCTGATGCTACCACGTGGGAGCTGTGTAACCTGGTTACCCAGGTTATTTAACCTCTCTTGCCTCAGAGAGGTATACCCAAACAAGGGGCTCATTATAGTAGCTACCAAATTGGGTTACTAGGAGGCTCAAATGACTTAATGTAGGTGAAGTCTTTACAAAGTACATAAGATATATAGATATAGATATACACACACACATAAGATATATATATATATATACACCCTCATGTAAGGTTTTTGCTATTAGCAAGGTATTTACTGCTAACAAATTCAATCACTTTCAACTGCTCTCAAGACAAGGAAGATATAGTGGCCTCTGGGTCTGCAAGGAAGAGGTAGTTTTCTTCAAAATTCCCATAATGTATCCAACAAACAACTGCTGTAATGAAAAGCCCAATGTAAACAGCTACCTGCACTGCTCCCTGGCCCTGCCTACTTCTCCCCTGGCCTGGGGCCTCCACTTTCTTTGGAGCCACCTCTCCAGGGTGACCCCACAGCCCCTTGCAGGGTTTATGTGTGTCTATTTTTCTTATAATCAGATACTGGTGCTGAGAATACACAGAATGCCCTTTTCTTTTGGTTTTCTATGAACTACTAGCCAGTAAATCTGTCTATTAACTCAATGGCAAAAACAACAAGCATACACTGCAGGGCATCAGTGAAACTACTGAATTCTGTGATTATGATACCGAATCAACAAAAGCTAGAAGCAGAATGAAATCACTGTTGTAGCTAAAAAGAACCTCAGTAGCTTTCAGTAATAGTAGCTGTGAAAGAGCTATCATTTAGAACATTAAAAAATAATGGTTCATTTAAGTTAAAACTATACTACCTACTCCAAAAAAGAACTCAAGCTTAAGGTACTCACCTCCATCCCTTGATTAATTGCTAATTTTGCCACTCTTATTGCAACAGGTCCCTAAAATTCAAATTAAAGAAACATATTTTAGTTATTATTTATGCAAACCATGTTGCATATCTCAGTAAAATTCAGAAACTCCCTTTGCTGGATTCATGGCATAGAAGTGACAATGGTTTTAAGACAGTGGATGGAAAACATAGTTTAGGGCTCTTACAAGGTCTTAAGTAAACAGCAACTCTAACAACCTATTGCATCAGCAGCAGGCTATGCAAATTCCATAGCACAGTGTATTATATACTTGGGGCGCAGCAGGGGGTGTGTGTCCAGCAGAGGGCTTTGTGTTGTTCAGCAAACCTCCCTGCAAGTTACGTAGGAAAAACAAAAGGAGCTAGAGTGTTTGACACAAGAACACACCCACCAGTGGTGTGATGGAAACTTGGGCTGGAAATGAGGCTGACACTGTCGATTAACATGGGGTTCAGGACAGACAACAGGTCCTACTGCACAGCACGGGGAACTATATATCCACTTTCCTGGGATAAACCATAATGGAAAGGAATTATTTAAAAAAGAGTGTATGTATATATGTGTAGAACTAAGTCATTTTGCTGTATGGCAGAAATTAGTATAACACTGTAAATCAACTATACTTTAATAAAAAAAAAAAAAAAACCCACAAAACGACACAACACAACACACACGAAAACCAACAAAATAAACAGAAAAACCCCAGGGAGGACAGATATCTGTTCCAGGCGGTGGATCTGTATCTTTCTTCCATGAGCGCTGCTAACTAACCACGATAATGATATATTAGTAAAGAAGTGTCCTCCAGGCAGTGCTTCCGTATCACACACAAGCTAGAAGTCCGCATACCTCCTTCAGGATATGTGAGGGCACAGAGGAAAGGACTGGGAGCCCTCCGTGAGAAAGAAAACATTACAGAAAACCACAATCCCTCAGATGGAATGTGGTTACTTGATCACATCTTAAATTCCTAAATATTGTTTATGAGTGTGAATTACAATTGAATGGCATATTTTAAAGCATCTTTTGGGAGTTCCCTGGTGGTTCAGTGGGTTAAGGATCTGGTATTGTCACTGCCATGGCTCTGGTTACTGCTCTGGAGTGGGTTTGATCCCTGGCCTGGGGGATTTCCACGTGCCGAGAGCTCGGCCAAAAAAAAAAAAAAAAAAAGGCGCATTTTTAAAAAATTAAAATACAAGAGGCTCTAAATAAAAGGCAAAACAAAGGACTCTAATAAGTGAATGCAAAGTGCACTTGGACATGAAAAATGCCATTTTCCCCTATCTAGGGGTTTTCAGTTACCTGAGATATTTAGGCAAGTATCTCAACTAGAATTCTTCCAAATGAGATCTGTATATATGGTACACATACTAGTCTTTTATTTTTAAGATTATTAATTTTTTTTTTGTTTTTGTTTTTTTAACAGAGTGCTCCTCTCAATAAGAATCTTAGCCATTCATTTTTATCAGACAAGGAAGGTGCTGGTCAAACTTTCCTATGCACACACAAATCCCCAAACCCGTTGTTAAAATGGAGATGCAGGTTCAGGGATCTGGAATGGCCTGGGGACTCCGCACGTCTAACCTGCTCTCAGGGGCTGCCTGAACTGCTAGTCCACAGATTACACTTTGGGCGACAAGGCTTAGAACACTGAAGAAACAGGAAAATACAAATACTACTATGCATAATGCTTAGTTAATTAGCTTCCCTTTCAAAATATAAAGCCAGTGCCTTTTCCATACATACAAACCTTTTTTTCTCAGACGGAAAAATGGAAGTAACGAATAATTCAGAAGTCACCTAGAAACAGTGATTTTATAGAAGCTTCCTAAGTATTTGGAAGAGTCATCATTCAGTCACAAAGTCTGGAAAAACAGACCATCCCACCGTCACCAATTCTGTTTTGTAATTTTTGCATGTACTTTCACAGTTACACATTTTCCGAAGTCATCTGACATCTCCAGTCACCTGGGGAAAAATTATTTTTAGCAATTACTGTTCTCAGAGGCGTGTCCTTCAGACGACAGGGACGACGACGTCAGCCTGCTTTGCACCGTGGCAGGGTGCAGCTGGATGTCCGATGGGAGGGGAGGAGGGAGCTCTCAGGCGGGGTGAGCTGTGGGCAGGGCTGGCACTGATGGCACCGTGCTCACAGGGGAAAGAACCAGTTTGCAGGACTGAGATAAGGAATCTGAACCACAAAGATGACAGCGGGCAAATGAGCCTCCAGGGTGGGGCTCTGGGACAGGGAGCTGAACACTCTTGTTCAAAGAACACAAAAGGTGGAGAATCTCAGAACTGGAATGGTGCCGCAATCCTTCCAAAACACACCTCTTTATTTCAGTCGAGACATGCGTTGGTCATAAAGTTTTAAGCTGAAGGAAGTCACTAAACCTGCATGTAGTTAAACTAGTACCTCTCCTGACGTATATTTAATCTCTCTCGAGGTAGATATGTCCTTAATATTCTGAAAAAATAGTAACACCAAAGTTCCCATGAAAGCTTTTTTTTCTCTTCTTAAAAGTAGTAAAAGTCTTTTTTATTTGCGCTCTCTCTCCATCAATTCAGCATTAAGGCTCTGTGTCACCACATATGGGGGATAAATTACATAAGGACCCTTACAGCTCGTACTTTAACTGAGAAGAACTGAAGTAGCATCAACACCGGGAAGTGTGGTTTTAGAAACCAACTCCAATGTGAGGATCCATCTGACTGCTCTCAGGGGACAGGTATGTCACAGCAGAGCGGAGCCTCTGTCTGACAACAAAGAACTCCAAAGACACCTTCAGAAAACTAGATGCAAAGCTCTGAGCAAATGTGAAGGGTGTATGCGTTTTTCTAGAGAGAGATTTCACAGGATTCCCAAAAGGACCCATGGCCCCAAAACAGATCGTGAATACTGTATGAGTTAGAGAAGTAATTTTGACTCTAGAAATGGTTAGGGGATTATCAAACTTTACACTCCATTAGGAATAAAGACACATCACTAATTGTTTACACAGCAAAATCCTATAATCCATGAATTCAGAAGAAAGGAATATTTGAAAAATACTCCTGAAAGAGAGAAGCAGGAAACCCTTAAAATAAGACCCTCAATGCACTGTTATTAATATTACTCATGGGATTAAGATCTGTGAGTAAATGCGTATGTCCTATGTTTGAAAGTGTAACTGTCGTGGCTCAGTGGAAACGAATCTGACTAGCATCCATGAGGAAGCAGGTTCAATCCCTGGCCTTGTTCAGTGGGTTAAGGATCCGGCGCTGTCCTGAGTTGTGGTGTAGGTAACAGATGTGGCTCGGATCTGATGGTGCTGTGGCTGTGGAGTAGGCCAGCAGCTGTAGCTCTGATTTTTTTTTTTTTTTTTTGGTCTTTTTGCTATTTCTTTGGACCACTCCCACGGCATATGGAGGTTCCCAGGCTAGGGGTCGAATCGGAGCTGTAGCCACTGGCCTACGCCAGTGTAGCTCTGATTTGACCCTTAGCCTGGGAACCTCCATATACTGCCAGTGCAGCCCTAAAAAGCAAAGAAAAAAAAAAAAAAAGTGTGACTCTGAGGAAGTATACTGGGCACAAAGAAGTTAAAACAATGCCTACATCACATAAAACCCAACACAATCAGACAAACAACTGGAGCTGTTCAAGCAGGCTACCCCAGGTTAAGTATGATCTCAATGAAAGCTCATTTGGCATAAGTGATTGGGCTCCTTACTTATTTGTGTTTCAACGTGTGTCAGCTTGGGGCAGAGTCGGTGTAACGGCTCTTCCATCACTGTTTCGCTTCATTGTAGAGCTTGGATCAGAGGGGCTAGTTGACAAACAACTTAAGTTGCTAGGAAGTTCTGTCACATGTGCTAAAGGCGCACGTACTATATTATCCATGTGCAGCTACGGTGGATTATCTTTAAATCTTAATTTTAATTCTAAGGGCTCTTAAAATTAATCCAGTATATGATTTTTAGTCTTACAGCTACTATGTACTTCTCTACTTGGAAAGCAAACCAAGGATATCATATGTATGTGAGATGACTGTTGGTTGTGCCAATTTGCTATAAAGTTATTTAAAAAGAGAAAAAAAATGAAATGTAATTAAAATACCTGAGGTAGATGAATGGCTAAAGAAGACGTGGTACATATAAATACTAGAATATTACGTGCCATAAAAAAGAATGAAATAATGCCATTTGCAGCAACATGGATGGACCTAGAGATCATCATACTAAGTAAAGTCAGATAGAGAAAGACAAGTTATCGTGAACATATTTACGAAACAGAAACAGGAGTTCCTGTCATGGCTCAGAGGAAACAAATCCAACCAGGAACCATGGGCTTGTGGATTCGATCTCTGGCCTCACTGTGTGGATTGAGGATGTGGCGCTGCTGTGAGCTGTGTGTAGGTTGCGGTTGGGGCTCGGATCTGGCGTTGCTGTGGCTGTGGTGTAGGCTGGTGGCTACAGCTCCGATTGGCCCCCTAGCCTGGGAACCTCCATATGCTGCGGGTGCAGCTCCCCCCCCCCGCCAAAAAAAAATAAGTGACTTACCTTTGAAAAAAATTGTATTAAGGAAATAACAATAAAAAAAATTAAAAAAAAAAAAAAACAGAACAGAAACAGACACATAAAACAAACTTACGGTTACCAAAGAGGAAGGGGGGGAGGGGAGGGACAAATTAGGGGGTTGGGATTAACATATAAATACTCCTCTATATAAAGATAACCAAGACCTCCTGTATAGCATGGGGAACTATACTCAATATTTTATAATAACCTATAAGGGGAAAGAATCTTAAAAAGGTGTGCATGTGTGTGTGTATACACACATGCATATATTTATATATATAACTGAATCACCTGAAACTAATATGACATTACAAATCAAGTATACTTCAATTAAAAAATTTGTTTAAATGTGAAAAAAAATACCTGAGGTAAAAACTCTCTTGCTAGGTCCAAGGCCTTTCTGTAGGCAGCGTCCCCCTCCTGGTTCTGTTCTAGAACGTGGCTGATCAAGCCCACTGCTTTGGCTTCTTGGCCATCGAGCACACGTGCAGAGAAAATGAGCTCTTTGGCCAGGGACATCCCGATGGCACGTGGCAGTCGCTGCGTCCCCCCTGCAGAGTGGACAGGAGAGAAAAGGCAGGCCGTGACCTGATGCTCTTTTGTTTTAACATTTCAATGTTTCATTCTTCTTTTATAAAAAAAATAAAATAAACTAGGGCCAGAAGTTTATGGGTCAAAATCAGTTAACTGGAAAACTACTTCAAAACAGAAGCCGATGTCAGAGTTCCCGTCATGGCACAGCAGAAACAAATCTGACTAGGAACCCTGAGGTTGTGGGTTCGATCCCTGGCCTTGCTCAGTGGGTTAAGGATCCGGCATTGCCATGACCTGTGGTATACGTCGCAGACACAGCTTGGATCCTGCGTTGCTATGGCTGTGGCATAGGCCAGTGGCTATAGCTCCGATTCGAACCCTAGCCTGGGAACCTCCATATGCTGGGGGTATGGCCCTAAAAAGACAAAAAAAAAAAGCTGATTTCTTAATTAGTTTATGAAATTATCAATACCCCCAAAGCATTTAAGAACCTTAGATCATTGTGAAGTGATCCTGACCCTGACTGTTCCTTGCAACACAGCTGGTATGTTCCTGACTCCAATCCACAGGCGTTCCCATGTCAGGAGCCAAAAGATGCACAGCAACAGGTGCGCAAGCTCTCCCTCCCGCGGCCCATTCACCACAGGAATGACAGGTCCGTCAAGCTTGGTCTTTCTCTTTCGGTCTCAATAAAACATCAAATTCTGAGACATTCGACTCATGTGCTTTTAAAGACTCACTTATGGTAAATAAACTGTAAACTGATTTTAATTTAATGAATATAAAAACAGATAATTACTCATGAAAGAAGGCTCTGCCCCGGGGTTTTAATTCTTAGGGCAAGTACTACGTACTATTCCCCCCTGATGCACTGCTCCATTCGATCCATCTATCTTTTGGCTCCAGTATCTCTGAGTGATGAGACTGGAATCTCATTAAACAGAAAGCTGGACAAACCAGGTCATATTCTCATTGGTAGCTTCACCTTCTACCAATACAAATACGAAAACAGCTGCAAATCTTAAATTTTATCTTTAAAGTGACAACTAGGCCGCCCAGGAGGCCAAAGAAAGGCTGAATGCTAAGGTTCTGAGGAGAAAAAGCAAACTGGTGCCCTGACATTTAAATGAGCTCACTGTGTTCCTCTGACCCATAACATATAAACTTTGTTTTTCTGGAATTTCCCTTGTGGCTCAGCAGGTTAAGAACCTGACACAGTCTCTGTGAGGTTGCGGGTTCGATCCCTGGCCTCACTCAGTGGGTTAAGGATCCAGTATTGCCATGAGCTGTGATGTAGGTCGCAGATGAGGCTCAGAACCCACGTTGCTGTGGCTGTGGTGTAGGCCAGCAGCTGCAGCTCCGATTCCACCCCTAGCCTGGGAACTTCCATATGCTGCAGGTGTGGCCATAAAACTTTGTTTTTTTGCATTCGTTACCAACATTTAAAAACTGAGTGGGTGATTTCATGTAAAAATTGATTTTTAGAGAGTTCCCGTTGTGGCTCAGTGGTTAACAAATCTGATTAGGAACCATGAGGTTGCAGGTTTGATCCCTGGCCTTGCTCAGTGGGTTAAGGATCCGGTGTTGCCATGAGCTGTGGTGTAGGCTGAAGATACAGCTCAGATCCAGCATTGCTGTGGCTATGGTGTAGGCCGGCAGCTACAGCTCTGATTAGACCCCTAGCCTGGGAACCTCCATATGCCGTAAGTGTGGCCCTGGAAAAGACAGAAAGACAAAAAAAGACAAAAAAAATTGCTTTTTAGCTGGAAGTCAGCTGTAGCCACAGCTTTTAGATGCAACATACTCTACTTTGCCATGGCTTCACTACTCCCTATTACTCTAATACTTTAGATTTAGAAGTTCTGATCCCCTTTAAGCAGTTTTAAAAGGGAGGCAAAATCTTTATTCACATCTCAATCAAAAGTGGGTTGGAGCGGTAATGAACCCAACTAGCATCCACGAAGATATGGGTTCAATCCCCAGCCTTACTCAATGGGTTAAGGATCTGGTGTTGCCATGAGCTGTGCTGTAGGTTACAGATGCAGCTCAGATCCAGCATTGCTGTGGCTAAGGCTGGCAGCTGTAGCTCCGATTGGATCCCTAGTCTGGGAACTTCCACATGTCCCAGGTGTAGCCCTAAAAAGCAAAAAAAAAAAAAAAAAAAAAAAAGTCGTGGAAAAAAAGACAAGATTCTAGAAAGCATATTTCCCCTTAGTAATTAGTATACTCCTCCACATTTAGCAAAGCATGTCAAGATTGGAAGAACAGAGCTTATGATACTATTATTAAGCAACCACGTTGAGAACCATGACCATGTTTAGAAAATATAGGCGTTTAAAAAAAAAAAAAAAAAAGGAAAACAAACCTCAAAAGGTCTGACATTTTCAGCAAGGATTATTTTTTAACCTAAATGAGTACTGCTTCTGTAAACTGCAGTTACCTATTAAGTGTTTACACTGCCCAAGTAGTTAAAGATAAGTTTATAGGTTATTTTACATGACGTGGCAAAAAATGAATCACTGACAAAGTTAAATCCAACTGTAAACAATGACGCAGTTCAGTGTAGTAAAGATAGGTCTGAGAACTGATGGGACATGTTACATAGAAAAGACAAGTTATTTATGGTGTTTACAATGACAGCTGATTAGAATAGAGATATAAATAATACAACCCAGATAACTATATTTACTCATGGAGTGATGAGAATTTTAATGAGACTAAAGAATGTATGGATAAAGTAGTCATGATAAGGACAACATTAAAAAATGATTCTTTTTAGTGTTCTGAGAAAAGTTTAATGTAGATTGGTCAAAACTAACAAATGTGATCCTCAATGGTCATAGTAGTGTTATATCTTTTTTTTTTTTTTTTGTCTTTCTGTCTTTTTAGGGCCGCACCCGCAGCACATGGAGGTTCCCAGGCTAGGGGTTGAATCAGAGCTGCAGCTGCTGGCCTACCCCACAGCCACAGCAACACCAGATCCAAGTCCGAGTCTGTGACCTACACCACAGCTCATGGCAATGTGGGATCCTTAACCCACTGAGCGAGGGGGATCAAACCCACATCCCTATGGATGCTAGCTGGGTTCATTAGCCACTAAGCCACGATGGGAACTCGTGTCGCACTTTTTTATTCAACCAAAACTCAGTATTTTACAAATTCACATTAGCTTAAGCCCATTCATATATTTTGTTTATAGTATGATTCTCTAAAAATGGCGATTTTGTAAATTTAGCAAAGGAAATTAACACCATGAAACAGAGCCGGATGGCACAGCTGAATGGCACAGCTTTGCTAGATGAAGTAGATGCATAACTTAAATGCCTGCTGGAGGACAAGACGTGAGGGTGACCGTCATTCTGCTGAAGAGACCTTTCTGTTCTGCTGAAAACAGTGTATCATGGATCCAAGGAGAAACCCTCAACTTGGTTCACCAACCAACACTGCACCCACGACTGGGCTCTTCTGGCTGCCATCACAGGCTGTCTGCTCTAGGAATCCCGAGTAAGTACAGTTATACAGTATTTGTCTTCTTGTGGCTGGCTTCTTCTGCTTAGCATAATGTCTTCCATGTTCCTGCATATTGTACCATGTGCTAGAGTTTCACTCCCTTACAAAGCTGAATAATATTCCATTGTATGAACAGGCTGTTTTCATTCATCTGTTGATGGGCACTTGGGTTGCTTCCACTTTTTGGCTATGAATACACGTGTATAAATATCTCTTCAAGACCCTGCTTTCAATTCTTTTAAGCTGACACCCTGATGTGGCATTGCAGGAACATTTAGTGAATCTATGTTCCATTTGGGAGGGAATAGCCACACTGTTTTCCACAGCAGCTTCACCAGTTTGTATTCCCACCAACAGGGACGAGCATTCCAATTTCTCCCCATTCTTACCAATACGTGTTACTTTCTGGTTTTGTCTTTTGATGGCAGCCATTCTAATAGGTATGAAATGGTATCTCATTGTGGTTTTTGATTTCCATTTCCCTAACAATTGGTGATGCTGAACATCTTTTCATGTGTTTATTGTCCATTTGCATTGTCTTCTTGGAGAAAAGGGGTCCTCTACCCATTTTTAAATTGGGTTGTTTTTGTTGTTGAGGGGGTGTAGGAGTTTTGTTTTATGTATTCTGGATAGCAAAACCTTATCAGATACATGATTTGCAGTCATTTTCTCCAAGTCCATGGGTAGCTTTTGCACTGTGGATGGTATTCTTTGATGCATGCAAGTTTTAAATTTTGATGAAATACTATTTATTTCTTTTGCTGCTTTGACTTTTGCTGTCATGGCTAATAAATAATTGCCAAATCCAATGCATTAAGTTTCTCCACTGTTTTCTTCTAAGAGTTTTGTACTTTCAACTCTTAAAGTATTTACCCATTTTTGAGGTAATTTTTGTATATGGTGTAAGATAAAGGTCCAACTTCATTCTTTTCTGGGTGGAAATCTAGTTTTCTCAACTCTACTCATGAAAAGAAGCATTCTTAAATAGTCACACAAATACGTGATTTAATTTGATCACTGTTACCAAAACTTTATCTTCAGGGAACCTGTTTAGTAAGAAATTATCTGGTGCACTTTCAAATGCTGCAATCAGTTTGCAGAAATCAAAGACAGAGAGCCTGAACTGTATTTTTACTTTATAGAATTGAAGGGAACTGACCCTCTACTATCCCCAGGTGTATAAAATTTGTGATTTAAACCTGTATAAAAATGGTATGAATGACCCATGCAGTTTGCCTTTGTCATTTAATATTGATAGTGTGAGCAAAGAGCCATACAAAGGGAAGTTACTGAGCCACAGTGCAACACAACATAGAAAAACTAAATGTGATTGAGATGGAAGCTCAGATTTCCACAAATATCTCAGGAATAGTGACTCCAAATAGAAAATCTTTTTAGGCTAACATTCTAGTCCAATTTGGAAGTACTTCTATTTATGAAGAGCTATTTTCTATCCCAAAATAAAGCAAAACCTAACACTACCGCTCATCAGGGAAGCAGGGGTACAGTGTAGCATCGCACCCTGCAACCTTAGAGACAAGATGTGTCCCTGAGACCTGGTGTGGGGAAAAAAGGCCATCAGATACTTAAGTGCCAGATCAAAAAGGAGGACTAGAGAGAATTTGTTTCAATTCATCTTTTATTACTTCTGAACATTAAATTCCAGTATTATCTTGGAGTCAGGTAAAAGTGAAACCACTGTGTTGTGTTTCTGTCAATTGATTTTCTTATACCAGGCTCACTTCACTAGATCACACAACCTGCTCCATCTCCATAGGGATCTGAGCTCAGGATCACTCAGGTGCCATCTCTAAATACAACCTTAGGGGCTGGTGAAGTCAAACAAAAGAATTAAAACCAGGGTTGTCTCCAGCGGTATTAAAACGATTCCACTCTGACAGCAGCCCTAAAGTATGCAAAAATCACACAGGTCCAAGATTCTATTCAAACTTACACCACTGTCCATTCCAACTGCTTCCAACATGGAGCCCTGACTCCTGGTCAGGCCCTGCTCTGAGACTCACTGAGTTTTAGCAACTTGCCCAAAGTCACCAAGTTAGTTGTAGGAACAGGATCCACAGCTACCTCTGCCTGATTCTTATCTACTATGTGATAAGAAAATAAAAGAGCAACTCATGAAACAAATTCATGGCTTGCATTTATTTTATACAATAAAAGCTATGTGTGTGGTATGTATAAGTAGGTACATAACATAAGCAGGCATATCCATATGTCAAATGTATCCAGAAAGTTGTCTCTGTGGGGTCAGGTGATAGATAATAACCATTTTGTATTCATTTTGTCTCGCTGTATTTCAAAAATGTTCAGCAGTATCTAGATAATATGACACTGTAACAGGAATAAAGTGCCACATCCTTTTTGAAGAACACAGCGCATGCAGGGAGGTAAAGCTGGGCACTAGGTAGAAGGCTCCCAAGACACTTCCTGCTTGTATTTCCAGGAAGCTCTCCAGGCTTCAGGAAGCCGTAGCCCTCCTGGGCAGCAGTGTTAATACTAAGGGATCACGGAATCAGTAGTAATACACCCACGTGACCCTACTGCGGGTACACTGCCCCATCTCCCCCACCCCACTCCCCTGCCCCCCGGGGGTACACCAAATACAAGGAGAAATAGGAAAGCCAGCTGGAAACTTCCACAACAGCTCACAAGGCTCCTGTTAAAAGGCAAGTAATTTAACCCCTCCCAGGAGCAGTATATTCACAGCATGTTTTGCTTCCATGAAAAACTCCTCCTCCCGGTTCCTTCGTCACAAGGGCAGTCTGTGGTGTCCCATGGACCTGCATGAATCCGACATCAGCAGAACAGGCAAAAACTGTGGGCCAAAGCCAAGCTACTGTGTTTGGAAGAAGAGGAAGCATCTTGGACACTACTCCCTCCTTTCTAATGTGGGGATGCTCAGAAAATGCTGGCTGTTTGCTCCGGCTCTGTCAACAAGGAGATTCTGACTCAGAGGGATCTGTTGACCCACTGCTGTAAAACATGAGGTGGAAGATGATTCATTTTTAATAAAGCAACAGAATTTACATAACCAACGGGTACGCACCCCTTCAGAAGAGTCACCTCAAATGTGTACTTGTCATCCGGAACCATTTTAGAATCCCTCTTTGGGAACTAATTTCCAAGATGACACATTTGTTCATTCATTCAGTAAGTACTTCCTGCAGCTTCCTATTCTAGGCAGGTGAATGCGGCTGTGACCTAAACAAATCCCTGCTTCCAGCAGCTTACACTCCCGTGGGGAAGCCCACAATAAGCAAATAAATACACACTGTTAATTGGAAAGTAGAGTGTGTCGGGGTGTGGTGTGTATACAGTTTAGACAGGTGGCCAGGGAGGGGCTCTGAGGAGGTGACACTGGAGCCAAGAACAGAAGGAACCAAGTGCACAGTGCGCAGGTTGTGTGGGGACCGTGTCCGACTCACAGAGGAGCCCAGGGAGACCAGAATGGCTGGAGTGGAGCCCAGGAGAAGCAAGCCCAGATCTCATGGGTCCCCTGGACCTGGAAGGACCTACAGGTTATTCTGGGGGTGACAGAAAGCCAAGGAACATCTGAGAAATCTTCTAAAAATGGTGGTGTAGGGTCATCGATCACTGGTGAACACTTGGGCTTGAGGACAAGCTATGATCCTTATGAGCCAGGAAGATGGAGGAGGTGGGTGGAGGCTTACACTACATGTGGCAGGGCTCCAGCAGGCTCAGAGATAAATCCCAAAACAACTTCCCAAATGCTTTCAGAGTCTGTCATGGTTTGGTTGCCCAACATCCACTCTCCCCACTGAAATCCTGGTCCTGCTTTTGGAGAACCTCTTTAGTTTTATGCAGCCCAGGACAAGTAGAAAATCCTGCCAATGGAGGCCAAGGGAGCCAGATCCTCCTTCTCTCTGTCCTGGAACAGCAGGGCAAGTATCCGAGTAGTCAGGTCTGGTCTACTGGATGTTACTTCTCAGGACTAGGAGTCCTGAATGGGTGATCCTGCAACACGGAGACTTTCTGAGCTTAAAAGCAATGCAGGGGCAGTGAGGTGCTGACCTGATGATACTTGTATTATGACTCCGGCCGTGGTGTAGACTATGTGGTTCCAGGGCTCCTAGGGTTCAGTCCAGGTGGTGCTCTTTTTCTCTAGCCATCTACTGATTCTGAGAACATTACAATAAATTCTCTTCTCGTTTAAGGTAGCCCAACTTAATTTCTATGGTGGGTTTTCCAACATCATGAAAGATATGACGACATACTAGTAGTTTTGTTTTCCTTTTTCAAAAACAGTTACATGACGCTGGATGGGAGTTTATCTGTTGTACTTTTCCCAAATAAAATCCAGTTGTTCAATCTCTAATTTATTGGTCAAGGGACCTAATATGTGCCTGACGCTGTCCCAGGTGCTGAACAGACAGGAGTAAATGAAATAGGCCACCCCAGATCTCACAAAGCTTGTATCTTAGAGAAAGAAAGGGAAGAAAAGGGGCAATCAACAAGCACACGGATGAGAGAGAACTGAGGCTGTGATAAGTGCTACCGAGAAAATTTAAGGCAGGGGAAAAGGTTCTGAGATAACCAGCAGATGGTTAATTCAGATTGGGTGGCTGCTGGATAAAGATGAGGCCCATGTCTGAATGCCAACAGGGCAACGGCATGAACATCAAAGAGAACATCCAGTGATGAGATCAGCCACACAAAGGCCCTCAGGTGAAGCCAGGCTTAGTATGTGTGAGGAGTCCACGGCAGCTTGGGTGAGAAGGCCATGAGGGAAGTGGCAAGAGTGAAGTTGAAGAGGCAGGGTTCAAACCACACAGCTGTAAGAGTAGGTTTACATCTTACTCTATGTATGATGGAAAGACTGCTGGAGGGTTCTGAGTGGAAAGCGACATGATTTGTGTTTAAAACATCCTTTGTAAGCTTGGTAGAGAAAGATTATAGCGCAAGAGCAAAGTGGGGGCCCCACCCAGAGGCTCCTGCTCTCCTCCCAGTGAGATATGATTTGGTTTTGCTTGTTTGCTTTAGCGGGCCGCACCTGCGGGATATGGAAGTTCCCAGGCTAGGGGTCAAACTGGAGCTGTAGCCGCTGGCCTACGCCACAGCCACAGCAATGCCAGCTCTGAGCCTTGTCTGAGACCTAAACTACAGCTCGAGGCAATGTTGGATCCTTAACCCACTGAGCGAGGCCAGGGATGGAACCCACATCCTCTCGGATACTAGTCAGGTTCATTTCCACTGATACACAACGGGAACTCCCAGTGAGATGTGATGACAGCTTGGACTGAACTAGGACAGCTTGGACTGAACTAGGACAGCGGAGGGGGAAGGATTTGGGGTGAATGTCCAAGACTGCTAGTAAAGTGGACGTACAGAGAAAGGGAAATCAATCCAATGCCTAGATTTCTGACCTGAGTGAGATTATACGCCAGTGCTGTTTACTGACCCTGGGCAAAAGAAGGCAGAGGGGTGCACTCTGCTATGTTCAAGTGGGAGATGTCTTTTACAGACATAAACGGAGCAGTCAAGCATATGACTGGATATTCAGTCTCATGTTTACTAATAATCACTATCATACAGATGGCATTCAAAGCCAGGGGCCTGTATGTGATCACTTAGGGAGACTGTTTAAATAGAAAGGGGCAGAGAAGGAGTGCGCAAGACTTGGAGAGGTGCCCCCTGGAGTGAGGGAGCAGAAGTGCAGGAGGAAGGCGGTACTCAGCTGGGCAACTACCCCCGCCACTCAACCCAGACTTCTTCCAGTAAAGTCAAATCTGCAGGGATCTCCTAGGAAAGCTTTTCCTCACTGAAATAAAGACATCCAGGAATAAGCAAGCCTTTTCTCAGGATGTTGGCATGTCTACATGTGACACCTGGAGTGACGACAGCCACTCTGTGACCATGAGAGAAACTAGTAAGAGCAGAATCTTCAAAGTAAAGATGGCACAGCAGAAACACTGGTTGTCTATTTTTTTCCCCCCAGCAACTCCTAGCCATTTGGGGGCAGGTACAGAGTAGGCAGATAAGCTGGTAATTCACTGGACAAGTGCAAGAAGTGCAATAACAATAGTTGACAAGTATTGGGCAGGTACTTTATAAACACGGCGAGCCTGTTTTTGTCTGAGAAGACAAGAAATGAAAACTTTCAACCTGGTGAACTCCGCCCCCCCACACCCATGTCCCAGCAATTAGTACTGCCGCCCTCCCAAACCAAAGTCCTCAACCGATTAAACCAAGTACAGATGCTACTTTTTTCTTCTTGCATGTATTTAAACAATTTAAATCAAGCTTTACTTGACATTTCACAACCAATTATAATATGTAAATAACTGAACGTAACTTACAGTTTTGAACTATAAATAGTTTCAGTAATATGTACAAGGAAGAAAATTCCAGGGTTTGCTTCCTTTTTGTATTTGGGGCTTCTTTGTAGCCTTTATCTTTCCCTCCTCTTAGGACCTCACAAAAAAAGAAGCCACGCTAACAAAGGGGGGACACTTATGACAAATACTTTAAGTTGAAAGTTATGCAGATACTTGCATTAAGGGCATTCTGTTGATATAATTAGAAGTGATCTCTGACCCTTAAGTGAATACCACTTTTGAATTAGTTCTTAATTCAAAAATTAATTTCTTAATTTCACAAATAGAAAGTTCCACTTAAGGTTATACTTTCCTTGAATTGTGGAGGAAACAGAATAAAATGTTAACTTTGCATTAAAATGTCTGTTGCACCTGATGACCGTGGGCTCTATCAGAGGGCTTTAGGCAAGAGCTTTTTTGACAGATCTGGGCTAGATGCTTACAAACCTGTCTTCCTCTCACTTTTACACTGAAAGAGAAGTGTGCTATGTGAACAAACATGGCTGTTTACTCATCTCATAATAGATCATGTCACAATCATACAAAAACCATAAAAATATCTATACTTCAATGTGTGGGTGATGCATAAAGTGTTGTAATACTTTGTATTTCCTGAAGCTTTTACTTTATAATAAGTTGTAAAGTAATGAGAGAAGGCACACACATATAGAGACACATAGAAACAAACAAGACAGTAGATTTAGAATGGATAAACAAGGCCCTGCTGTATATAGCACAGGAAACTATATCCAATCTCCTGGGACAAACTTGATGGAAAACAGTATTAACAAAAAGAGTGTGTGTGTGTGTGTGTGTGTGTGTGTGTGTGACTGAGTCACTTTGTTGTACAGCAGAAATTGGCACAACATTGCAAATCAACTATACTTTAAAAATATATTAAAAAACAAATAAATGACAGACAAAAATGAGAAGGAAAACCTAACTGGCTAAACCCCAGCAGATTCTACCTCAAACACATCAGTTTGAGCTCTGCTTGGCTTATACTAATGGAGCACCTAGAAAAACTTTAAAACTTTCTAAGAATTGGGGCACAGAAATAAAGTTGGACATCTGAAACTTTTTCCAGAGCAAATTAAGCTGACTGGCAACAAATTAAAACCTTTGGGATACAGCTTTCATTGTTTATTATAGAAAGTTCTCTTGACTATCATCCCATCCACTGTTAGAGAACCAGGTTATGAATAAAACTGTATTTTTAAATGTTTACATACATTTTTATAACATACATTTGAAAGGTTATCTTTTTTTAAACTTCTGAAAAATATCTTATTATATACTTTTTTTCTTATTATCTTACTTTTATAAATGATTTTAAAGACTGCTGTGCCCCATGCACATCTGTCCAGTTCAGGCCATCCAAGGTCTACCACTAGCACCGCATGCTTCGCTGTCACTCTCGGCAGCGGTGGAGGCTCCAAACTCAGCTCCAAGGGCTTGCTGGAGGCTTCCTTTGCAGGAACCTCTCTCCCACTCCAGCACAGCCAACAGGTAAGGGCAAATGACTTAAGTCAGACCAATCAAATGATCTCTGGCAAGCTGGATCACGAATGGAGCAATGGCAGAATGGAGGAAACGGTTGGGCTCATCAATTCAAACAATGGCTTCCAGGCAAGCCTGAAGTTGTGCTGCCAGATAGAACCTTCTGTGATGATGGGAACGGCCTGCGGCTGGGCTGTAAGATACGGCAGGCACTAGCCACGTGTGGCTACTGAGCACTTGAAATGCGACCGGCTTCAATTTTAAGTTTTAATTTTAGTTTGTTTTATTCAATTGAAATTTAAATAGCATGTGTGGTCAACAGCCACAGCACCAGAGAGCCCAAGTCTAGAGTTTCCTGCCCTTCAGCTTCCCGTGAGCTCATTTTTGGTTACAATATTTGTTTCTGTTGTGAAACCAAAGAAACTCTGATATGATCTACAGTTCCCTGCAACACGTACAGAGTCTTAGACAGTAAGACAGGTCTGCAGACTTTCCCACTGCCCATCTGTCTGGCAGGAGACAAGGGAGCACATGCCTAGTGAAAGACCTGTGTTCCACCATGTAGGTAACCTCTGTCATGCCCAAAGGAGCCAGAAACCAAACGGTTCATCCGTTCTTACGATGAAGCCCCACCACATGCAAGAAAAACGGGTGTCAGCCATGAGATCAAAATGGAGATCCTGCTCACAGCCTTCAACATAAACCTATCTCAGATGTGATTAAAGCTGTGGACAGTAACTGCTCAGAGAAAATAAAACTAAAAGGAAGAAGCAATCCAATGCCTGCTTTTGTATTCTTATTTCCACCTACAGTGTCCATTTATTGGACAAATTACTACTGCTTTAGGAACAGAAATTTCCTACCTATAGTAAAAATTTTGTGCCATAATATGGCCATTTATGTGCCACTTATGCATAACTGTTTTATATGTTATATATTTTCCATTTTTAGCCCTAGTTATTTATATCAATGTTTTGTATATTATATACTATAAATATATATTTTGTTTAGTCATAATAGTATCTGTAAGTATATCACACAGATTATGATTAGGCTGAATATCTCCTCCCTTTTGAGATTACTTATGAATATATATATATATGTATATATAATTGTGTCAAATGAATATAAATACATAAATGTATATACATGACAGCCTTAAAGAAAATCTTTTTTTTTTTTTTTTTTGCCTTTTAGGGCTGCACCCGCAGTACATGGAGGTTTGCAGGCTGGGGGTTGATTCAGAGCTAAAGCTGCCAGCCAAAGCCACAACCACAGCAACATCAGAACCGAGCCGTGTCTGCAACCTACACCACAGCTTGTGGCAATGACGATCCTTAACCCACTGAATGAGGCCAAGGATCGAACCACAACTTCATGGTTCCTAGTCAGATTCGTTTCCACTGCTCCATGATGAGAACTCCCAAGAAAATTCTTGATTCTATTTTCTTTAATACAGTGACATTTACTAACAATACAATGTCTCATGTTTACCTCAGTGAATAACGCATATTAGTTAAATCATATTTAACAGCTTGATATCTCTTAAACATTGAAAAAAAACCCCTACCCCAAAGAGATGGTAAAGCATAAACCAGGTAGTCTGTGCTTTAGGAAGAAAAAGTGTCATCATTTCTAATGACTGAATAAGCATGCTATTAGTAATATAATGTGCATTGCAAGTCACCTAAAAACTCAGTGGCTTAAAACAACCAACACTCCTTTTTGTGGGTCAGTTACCGCTCCGGGTCCCTGGGGAGGCCCCAGTCCTCTGCTTCCAGGCTCATTCACGTGGCGGCTGTTGGCAGATATTCCCGGACCCCTGTCCCCCATGAGCTAATCCACAGGGCAGGCGGCTCCCCTCAAAGTGAGTAAGTCAAGAGAAAGAACGCACAAGATGGAAGCCAGAGACATTTAACAACCCACCCAAGGGGTGATTTCCCCTCCTTTCTGCCATATTTTATCAGACAAAAGTGAATCGGTACGCCCATGCTTCACGAGAAGAAGAATCACACGTGGCGTGACCATTCAGAGGCTGCCTACCACAAAGTGTAACACTGATTAAGCCACATGCACTCTAAAGGTCATCTTTCCTTTACCAAAAAGCATTTTTTTCCCCAGAGCTGCTTCTATTTCCCAAAACGTTAGAAACGTCTTTCATTCTCTCAAAATCAAGGAGGAGGTGAACAGAACATGTTAACCTCTATCTTCAAAAATAATAGAGAGGGAAAATTGGGAGACTGTCAAACAGAACATGTGCTTTCTGGAAAGCTCAGCCCATGAGAAACGCAGGGCTCGCCAACTATAGTCAGCAGAGAAAGGGACCCCCACCTATCAAGGTAGTTCTAGCCTTTCTAAAATGTACTGACTTAACTGATCAGCAAAAAGTGGGTACATTAATTGTACACATAAAAACTGGACCCTGGCATTTTCATTAAATGGCGGGGGGGGGGGGGGGTGTCCTAATAAAAGGTTTCAGATACAAGTGGAAAATCCTCAAGAGCCAAATGTTTTCTCTCTGGATAACGCAAAACCTCTGGACAAGTGCAAAGACAGTACATACAGCCACAGCAACGTGAGATCCTTAACCCACTGAACGGGGCCAGGGATCGAACCTGCATCCTCATGGATACTAGTCAAGTCTGTTACCACTGAGCCACAACAGGAACTCCCTATTTCTTATAATTTTTGCAAGAATCTTATGAGGTCACTACTATTACTATCCTTATTTGACACATCAGAGGCTCAGAGAGGTAAAGCAACCAGCTAGCTCATGCCCACTAGTAAGCCAGGGAGTGTGGGTGAATTAGGTATATCTGCTTCTGTAGCCCACTTGCTTTTCCTGATGGCAAGCTACTTACTTCCTCCTAGAAGAGATCAGAGGCAGAGCTCCTCAGAGAGTTACCTCTGATGGGGCAAAGCCTTGGTGAGAGTGAGTTTGCATAACAACATAACGGGATAACTGGAACAAAAGGGACTATTACCCTCTGGGTCTGCCATCATAGGCAATGGATGAGGGCAGAAAGCTTCAAATCTCTGGCACTAGATCGTGGTCCATTCCCACTGGGAAAATACTACTGGAGAGAAACGAATTACAAGGGGGGGCCCACAAGATGGAAAGCCCGCTCCTGCCAACCTTCCGTTCTGGTGGCATACCGTCCTCCCCATCCCTCTGCTCCCTGACTGTGGCCCACCTCTACCTTACCCTCCGGTTTGCAGGGCTAGCGTTACAGGAAAAGACCCGAGGCATAAAAGATATGCAACTGATGGACTGGGAGCTTGGGGTTAATGGATGCAAACTATTGCTTTTGGAGTGGACTAGCAATGAGATCCTGCTGTTCAGCATTGAGAACTATGTCTAGTCACTTATGACGGAGCATGATAATGAGAGAAAAAACAATGTAAGCATGTATGTGTAACTGGGTCACTCTGCTATACAGTAGGGGAAAAAAATTCTATCGGGGAAATAACAATAATTAAATAAATAAAATTTGCAAAAACCTAGAAAAAGATAAAAGATACGCAACTGACCACAAAGCACAAACCTTGAGCCACTATGGCCATCCCAGCCCCTTCTGAGGTCTCCTGTGTGGAACAGTCCACTTTTTTTTTCCCCCTTTAAACTTTGAGCCGGGAAAAAAAAAAAAATAGCATATTGAGCAAAACAATTTTTTAAAACATGCTATTTCACAGTGGCTAAAACTATAAAGATGAACTAACTAGCATTACTACAGGGAGAATCATGAAACATTTTATGAAATAACAGTAAAAGAAGATTTTATTATTTAGAGAACTCGTCAACAACTGTTTCATATTAAGAAAGTATTCTTCAGAGCACATCCAGGCATGATGAAGCAACTCTAACTTACTGGAAACAAATTATTTTTATAAAATATATCCAACATCTAGCCAGTTTTTCATAACTCCTAAGTCACGAGGCAAGAAAAATAGAAAACGTATAAAAACCAAATAACCTTCTCTTCATAGCCAAAACAAAATAAAACAAACACATGCCATAAAACAACCAAAATCCTTTCCTAAACAGTGAGGAGAAACTACAGCATAGTATAGCATACATGTATTCACTCTTACCTATTATTTTTTTCATGTCCAGTTGCCTAATCTATAATAGTCATCTAATATATACTTTTATTTGGTCCGATATGTTCTTTTTAAATGTTCACTGTATAGTATCCATAGAATATCAATTAAAATAACCAGTCTGTCATAATAAAATACTGGGAAAACCCCCAAATACCGGCCACCTGTACATCTCTTGGTTACTCATTTTGCTCGTAGTCACTCTGTTGAAAAATGAACAGAAACTTCAGCTGAAGTTTTAATGACAATGTTTTTAGGAGTTCCGTTGTGGCTCAGAGGATTAAGGACCTGATATTGTCTCTTTGAGGATGCAGGTTCAATCCCTGGCCTTGCTCAGTCAGTTAAGGATCCGGCGTGCAAGCTGCATCGTAGGTTGCAGATGTGGCTTGGATCCAGTGTTGCCGTGGCTGTGGTGTAAGCCACAGCTATAGCTCCAGTTCAACCCCTGGCCCAGGAACTTCCATATGCCACAGATGCCGCTGTAAAAAGGAAGAAAAAAATGCTTTTTATATATTGGGAGTTTCATATTTCAAATTCTATTAAGGCATGCAGTTTGAAATATATGTGTAAAATTTATATGAAATTAACATGTCTCAAGGCCAATACCCTCTTGCTTTCCATGTCTCCCAACTAACTTCTCATGTGCACTGTTGCATATGTGGGCCAATGACCAGGATGAGACAGGCTGGCCACTCTCCTTTACTCCTTCTCACGCATCCTGACGACACGCCCACACATAGGAGGCTCCACAGAGACAACCCCTGCCCTCTCCCTGTTCCAGGAGAACATTTTTCAGACAAAACAGGTGTTGACTATTGCCATCCCAGCAAGAAAAATGAAAAGTTCTCTTACCACCACTCTATAATATGTGCTGAGTCAACAATGGATTGACAGAGGTGTTCCTCAGAAAATGTCAGTTTGGGATACAAATATTAAATCTAAGCCATACTGCCAGTATTTTAAATGACCAACTCTTTAAACATTGGCAACACAATATGCATTGATTACAAAATGTGCATGGCAGGTTTTTCTAGGGCAGACGTTTAGCTAGATCGCAGCTTATTCCTGGACTCTCTCTTTAAAATAAAGCAACAAAAATTCATTGAAAAACTAATATGGGGTGGGGGGTGGGGGAATGAGAGGTGAGGATGGAAAGAGCAACAAGAGAGAGGAAGTGGCCCAACCTTAAGGCATAAGCATTGAGAAGCAGAGGCCAGGGAATGCCCACGACAGATTTCAAGTATGGCCACGGCACGGCCATACTCTCAACACGTCTCAACCCCAAAGCCACACAGGGCAAAGATGGCAACAGACAAAACCTTGTGTCAATACTACCACAAACCCCCTGCCTATTTGAAGAAAAAGGGGTGCGAAGACAGCTCCATGAAAAATTTTCAAATCTAAGCACTTTCTGAGAGACAGGGTGCCCTCCGCCCCCCCCCCCCACCCCGCTTCTTATCAGGCTGTCCTACAGGATGGGGAGATCGCCATGTGGGGTTTTATCTGATAAGAGGAAAGCTGGAGAATGAAGGCTGAAATTATCATGCTCATCTAACCACTGATCATCTTCAACAATTATCAAGGGTTTAGTAAAAGGGAAAGTAAAAGTGAAAAGAAAGAAAATCAGAGAGACCAGGATAACTGAGTAGGAAAAGTGCCAAGGTGAGACATCTATGAGGTAACAATTTCAGGTTTACTTGCCATCCGGAAGCAGAGCGTGCCTTTCATAAGCTGAAACGGCTGCAGAGAGCAAAGAGGCAGTTAACTTAGGACATACTTTGCTAACGGATGCACAAAATCATTCCAGATAAAGCACAGATGCTCAGAGATACAGCTCAAAGCCATGGCAGCTTGATGCTGAGGTGCTGAGTGTGGTTCCTGGGGAAGGAGCCTGGTAGGGCCGCTGCCGCTGCTCTGCAATGGGCACTCTGTAATTTGCAGGGAAGCCTGGTGCAAGCTGCTGCAGAACAAGTCCTGAACGCTACTTTCATCCTTAGCCTTTTCTCATTAAAGTGAAAACCCCTTTTGGATTTCTTTGGGTTAACAAAAACAGGTACCAAAGCAGGTCTTTCACAAAAGTGAGGTGGCATAAATCAAAGTATCTAAAAGCGGGGGATACCTGTCCTTGGAGTTGACACCTGTGGAGAGAGGCGAACTCCGGTGTTGGGCGGCTTACAGGCACTGCCTCATTGAATCCTTCCAACCGTATGAAGTAGGACTATCATTATCCCCCACACAGAGAGAGTAACTACAGAGGCCCCACGTCAGGCTAGTAAGGCACAGAGACAGACTGCAAACCTGGGCAGCTGAGCTGCTCTACCTCCCACCCTCTCACTCCAGGTTATCTCAGGAGTCACCCTGGCTCTCCATCCCTGCTCCCAAATACACACACGCGCACATGCGTGGTTCTTACCCATCCTTTCTACCTCAAGCTGGCAACAGAGTGCCTACAGGGGCTGGAGGTGGGGCCTGGGGACAAAAGCAGAGCCCATACAGCAGGATCTGCTGTGTTAGGATTCCAGACCCGTCTCTAGTGAGGGACAAAGGGTGTAGCTCATGGGAAACTGTATGGCCCTGCCTCAGTGGAGGGAGCCCTGGGAAAGGATTTTTATAAAGCTGCGTAACAGACTGCCTCCAGCTGCCGGTGGGCGATTCCTGCCACCCCTCATCTCCCCTTCTCATCCTCAGGGATGATAGGGAAAAAAAACAAGCAATACTCAGCACTCAACCCAAAGTCCACGCACTGTGTAACAGTTCAACAATCCTGATAGAAGCTCATGATAAACAACAACAACAACAAACACGTGGGAGAGGAAAAAAGCCTGGCATTCTAACAATACAAAAGTTCACCAGCATCCTCACTGCTCAAGGCAAACCAAACAAGTCAACCTGCTGAAGAAAGCAAAAGCACACAGCCTGCTAAAGATGGGAGTCCTTTACGCAAGCCCAATGCACGAAAGTTTAGATAATTAGGAGAAGACATGAAATCAACATGGGAGACTCAGAGAGTGATGATAAATCAAGAGACTGAAATGAAAAGTGGGAACGCAGAGCTAAGAAAAATACTGAGGAACAAAATCAACATAATTAAAGAACTAATAAATGAATTAGCATTAGTATTATTTAAAGAAGGCTCAAGACATATTGCTAAAGGCAAAATACTTGCAAAAAAAGGTCGTTTATGCACATGAAGAGATAGAAGCTAAGCAAATAAACACAGGACAGACACGATGTAACAAAGAAAAATGCTGTTCTTTACAGAACTTAAGACAACTGCTGTGGACCAAAAGTAACATGATAAGAATGGCAAACAGAATGCCGGAAAAAGTCTGGGAACCTCAAAGTTATTCCTAAGCAGGCGAACCAAGCCAACAGCTGCCTTCCCCTGACTTCTTACATGGACACCCAAGCCCTCCTTTAACCAGGTTCTCTGTTACCTGAGTCCTCAGGTCCGGCCCTCCCCAATCCTTCAGCTCCTCACAGGTCTTCCCTTCTGTGCAGCCCCCTCTTTCCAGAACCCTCCAGCCACCTTCTTTCCGAGATCCTCAATCTTAAATCGCCTTCATCCTGCCATTCCCTTCATCTTTCACCCAACTGGCAGCTCTCAACTGTGCACGCAACTGCCCTTTAACCTTCGGATTCTGCACCTCGGCAGTTAACGCGGCAGCAGGAAATCACGAGATCTATAGGAGGGTACTTAGGGTTCAGGCCCACAACCCTGGGCAAAGGCAGCCCTGGAAGGCAGCTAACACTCTGGCTCCCACACAGATGGACCCACATGGCGTGGTTCTCGTATCCCATGTCAGCACAGGTGAGTGTCTCCCAGCCCTCTCTGGTCACACACACACACACACACGCACTCTGCAGGATGCTTCCCGATCCCCTCCCTCCCCCTTGGCCAGGTGGTCTCACCCTCACCCACGCACGCATGGAATCCCTCCTCTCCAGCCTCTCCTTCTCCTGCCCCTTTCCTCATCCACTGACACCACTGGTCTTTTCCTCCAGGTTAAAAGGAGTCCCTCTGTTTCCCCCGGGATTGGAAACCCGGGGTCACCATACTGTAATGATGCTCTCTGCATTATCAGCCCTGCTTGCTTGCTGTGTCTTCTTCCTCTGACGGTAAGCATGCTCCCTTCATCTCCACAGATAATTCACTAAAACACTATCCTCCAGTTACAGGAACCCTCGTGAACACTTGAAACATAACAGCACCAATCAGCATTTTAAAAATGATTTTTGCTTGTCTACCTGATGGCAATACCACACGTTTTCCTTTGAGTAAGCTGATTTACTAAAAACTAAATTCATGTGTTTTATTATTTTGAGTTTAATAAATGATTTGTCATGGTAACAAGACACACGAGATACTTCAGGCTGAAAAAAGCTTCTATTTCTGGGAAAGGAAAATGTTGGCTGTAAAAGAGCTGGTTGCTTTGGTTTTTTTAATCAAGATTTCTCAAATAATTCTGAAAAAGGTTTTCCCTCAAAACAAGTAAGTACGACAACAATCAATTTTGGATTAAAACCAAGAATGGTGCAACAGCAGTTTCTGAAACAGGGCGTTCAAGTAAAAGCAGTAACGTAAGAGAACTTCGGCTGCTGTCCTGAGGGTCCAAGTCCAAGAGCCATGCCTTCCCCCACCTCCATCCCCCACCCCCTGGGGCAGGGGCAGGGGCAGGGGCAGTCCTGTGACCAGACACTGGCCAGTGGTGCAGAAAGCAGGGGCTTCACCAGCACCTGCAGGTCCCCGCCTACACTCAGAACATGCTGGAACCAGCCAGCCTGCAGAGAAGATAGAAGGATGGAGGGGAAAGACTGAGTCACCCTAGTCATCTCAGGGGGTCCATCCTGGACCAAGTAAATGGGCCATCTACCAGGCAAGCCAAGAGTGCCCAGCAGGACCAGACCTGCCTGAAGCTCCCAGCCTCAATCACTCACACATAGAGAGGCACATGAGCTAAATAAATCGCTGTTGTTTAGAGCCACTTACTTTCGGAATGGACTGCTAGACAGCATTAATTGCGGCAACAGATAGCTGGAACACAGATGAAATCTCTTGGGGGAACAATCACTAGACATAAAGAGAAGCATGCGTGTATTTGATTTTTCTGAAACGTGTACTGAGAATACAGAGAGTAAATCTGCAAGTAAGCAAGGGAAGTTGTGATCCATCCTATCAGTAGCCCATAGATGAAGCAGACAAAACACTGATAAAGATACAGACAGAGGCCCAATCTTCGCTGCCACCTGCCTTGAACACTAAGTCTTACTGGGACCAGCCACCATTAGCGGATGGGACAGAGACCACATGGCCTGCAAGGCCTGACAAATTTACCATCTGGTCCTCTACAGAAAAAGTCCCCCCACCTCTGATATACATTGTTGGGGAAAAAAAATACAAATAACAAGTTTGATCTAAAGAACCCTGCGCCCCATCTATTACTTTCCAATATATAGGCAACATCTATGAAAGCGAACTGTATACTAGGTCACAGAGAAAATCTTAACAAAGACAAAGCAATTCATATAGACAGTCTGTCTACAAAGTAACAAAGATCAGACATCAAACCAAAAATAGTCTCCACAGCCACATATGTTTCAACATTAAAAACATACCGATACATTAAATGACAGGTAAACACACTAAAGTAAATTAAAAGCCAGAAAAAACCTCTGAGCAAAACTGACTTAACATATGAGAATGTATTAATACGGTAATACCTCAAACCCTCTGAAATTATCTATAAATTTAATGAACAACAAATTTAAGAAGTCTAACAAGTTGGCTATAGCTCCGAAATAGAAACTAGGTGATATGAATCAATTTCCCCAATGAAAACAAACACGAAAACGTCAGGTTTTAGGTTTAAAAAAAAAAAAAAGTTAGGAGTTCCCATTGTAACGCAGTGGTTAACAAATCCAACTAGGAACCATGAGGCTACGGGTTCCATCCCTGGCCTTGCTCAGTGGGTTAAGGATCCGGTGTTGCCGTGAGCTGGGGTGTGGGTCGCAGACGCGGCTCGGCTCCCGTGTTGATGTAGGCCGGCAGCTACAGCTCTGATTCGACCCCTAGCCTGGGAAGCTCCATATGCCAAGGGAGCGGCTCAAGAAAAGGAAAAAAGATCAAAAAAAAAAAAAAAGTTATCAAGTTAAAAGCAATGATGAACCAGAAGAACAGTAAGTAACTCCCAAGCCATTTTATGGATGAAAACCAGGAATCACAGAAGGGAGCAGAATGAGGGAGCCCCCTAGTCAGTTATGTCCTTGTTCCAAGGTTCCAGGGCCACAGGGATGTGGGACCAGAAAAGTCAGGGTGCAGAATCTGATCAGGGAGACAGAAAAGACCCACCCACTAAGCAGGTGGAACTTCAGAGGGCACTGTTCCAAGGGGAAGGTAAACCAGATCTCCATCCTCATAGCCACAAAGGACTGCATGCACTTCTACCCTGGTGCTGCACAGGGCAAGAGATGAGAGGAAAAAGAGAGGGAGAGAGAAATCCCCTGCCACTGTGTAGTTCTGCATACCAGTGTCACAGAACCTGGACACTCGTGGCCCCTGACAAACCGAATGTAAGGACCTAACTGGCACTGCCTTGGGGCAAAAGGTAGAACAGATGCAAACCTCTCTTGAGGAGGACACATTTAGCCCCCATTCAGGGAGCCTAGGAGTCATTTTTCATGGGGAACAGCCAGCAAACAGTCAAAAATATTCGCACACAAAAAGAAGAACAAGAAGCAACAGAAACAATAAAGGGAGTTAAAAAAAAAACAACAAAAAACCCGCACATGAGTATCTAGACATAGTTCTCAATGCTACTCAGCAGGATCTCCTTGTAAATCTATTCTAAATTGTGTCTGATAATCCCAAACTCCCAATCCCTCCCACTCGCTCCCTCTATGTCTAGATACTCATGTTGCAACAGAACAAAGGGTGGGGAAAAAAAATGCAATGTATACATGTAAGGATAACTTGATCCCCTTGTTGCACAGTGGGAAAATAAAAAAAAATAATTAAAAAAAAGTAACAACTTAAAAAAATAAGTATGACAGTATATATTAAAAAAAAAACCGCACACATTTCAGAAACTGAATAATCAGATACATATTTTAAAGCAACTAGATTTACCATATATAAATAAATGACAAGTCTGAATATACTCTCAGCAAACGGAAAACTAGAAAAAATGACATAGCAGATTTTAAAATGAAGCAAACACAATTTCTGGAAAGGGAAAACACAGTAACCCAAGTGAAAAACTTGACAGATATATTTGGCAGCCGACTGAGCACAGTAAAACAAAGCATTAAGTAAACTGGAAAATGGATCTGAAGAATTATCCAAAAGGCAGCAAAAAGGAAAAAAAACAACCAATGTCTAGGTCTAACATAAATCAGATCAGAGTATAAGAAAGGAAAGAAGGAATAAGCAGCGACACTATTTCAAGAGATGATAGCTAGATATTTCTAAAACACTGAAGGACACCAGTTCAGGTATTAAGAGTACCAGTGAATTAGAAGCAAGGTAAACAAAATGAAAATCCACACCTTAACAAATAAAATGGAACTCCAGGAAGCCAGACATGAGGGGAAAAACTGTTAAACAACTAAGGAAAAAAAAAAGGATTGTTTTCGAAGGAATAAAAGCTAGAGCAGAGCCAACTTCTCAGGCATGGCAGAAGGCAGAAGAGTGGGACAGCTTCACGGTGCTGAAAGAAAATAAATGCCAACCTAGAAGCCTACATCCCATGAAAATACTCTTTAAGAATGGATCATGGCTCAGCGGTTAACGAACCCGACTAGCATCCATGAGGATGCAGGTTCGATCTCTGGCCTCGCTCAGTGGGTTAAGGATCTGGCTTTGCTGTGAGCTGTGGCGTAGGTTGCAGATGCGGCTCGGATCCTGCATTGCTGTGGCTGTGGCAGAGGCCGACGGCTACTGCCTGGATTGGACCCCTACCCTGGGAACCTCCATATGTCACAGGTGTGGCCCTAAAAAGACAAAAAGACAGGAAAAAAAAAATGAAAGCAAAAACATGAGAGAAAAGATAAAACTGCATTTATTTCTCTGAACACATTATTGGGTTAAATTCCAAATAGACTGAGATCTAGAAGTAAAAAATGAAGTCACCTAAGGACTTAAAAAAAAAATACCATGCGTTATTAATAACCTGGGGCTGTATCTCAAAATCCATAGATTACAACAAAGATTAATGCATTAAAAAAATCATAAAGGAAAACAAGAAAAGAGAAAAATCCTAAGGAAATTTAGGAGACAAATGGTCAACAAGAAAAAAAAAAAATGGAATTGGAAAAAAAAACCCCACAGCTAAAGAACTGAGTCTTAATACATAACAAGCTACTAAAAATGGAGACATAGCTTAATAAGACAAAAAGGCAAAAGTTAGACAATTAAAAATTCAAATGGCCTGAAGGGGAGCAGAATATGCTATTCAAAAATATGTATCTTTGGCATAAGGATGATTTTGAACTGAAGGCAGATGAGGAAAAGCAGACATAGGAAAACACCTAAAAATAAAGCACACATTTTTCTTTTTTGTGAAGGAAAAGTACATTTATAAAGGAAATTTCCATTTGTGAAGGTGTTTCCCTCTCTGGTACCAGGAAGGAAAGAACAACTTTTAACAACTCTTATCGGTGGGGAAGGAACAGACCCAAATTTGTAACATGAACCTTAGTAAACAACCCTGGTTTACCATACATCTCCCACCAGAAACCCCAAACCCCTTTTCCTTTGTTAGCTTATGACAGCATATATGTCCCCAAATTCTCACCACCTCCCTGAGTTACTCATCACTGAGTCTCTCCCACACGTATGCGTGTTGCACATGATAATAAACTGGTTTCTTTTATTCATCTGTCTTGCGTCAGTTTAACTTCCAGGGCCCCAGCCAGAGAATGGAGAGGGTAGAAGAAAAGCGTTTTTCTTCCCCCACAGGCCCTTAAACATGTGAAAACTACCAACTTTGCTTATAAAGACAAATGCAAATTATACAGCCTCAAAATGCCCTTCCTCATCTGTCTGGCAAATTATCCCAAAGATCGACAGTTCTGTCAGGGAGGCTGGTGGCCTGCAAACTGCTACAAACCCTGCGGCAGGAAGGCTTGGCAATACCTATGAATAGCTACCCTTACCCCAGCTACCTCAATTCGAGGATTCTACTCAAAGAGAGCCTAGTAAAAACTGTCAAATGGCATGATATACGTGTAAGGTTTTTCACTGTGACATTATCTGTAACTATAAAAGAACAAAAACAAGCCAACTGTCTATCAATAAGGCACAGGCTGAATGGATTACAGCACATATACACAATGGAGTAAAGAAAAGGAAGACATCAATGCAGCTGTAAAAATAACTGTTATATATATATATATATATATATATATATATGTGTGTGTGTGTGTGTATATATATGCTTATATACAGAGAAACTGCTGTCATGTCTTACCATATGGGTTATATGGTAGGTGTATACTTAACTTTTTAAGAAAATTCCAAACTGTTTTCTAAACTGACTGTACCATTTTATATTCCTATGTGTGGTGTATGAGAATTCCAGAAGGTCCATATCCTTGCCAACACTTGGTAGAGTCGGTCTTTTTAATTTTAGCCAGTCTAATAGGTATTTAATGGTGTCTCACTGTGGTTTTAATTTGCATTTCTCTGAACATTTATAAACATCTTTTCATGTGCTTATTTGCCATTCATATATCTTTTTTTGGTGAAGTGTCTTCTCAAATCCTGACTACTTTTTAATTAGGGTGTTTTGTTTTCTCACTATTGAGTTTCAAGAGTTTTTGTAACATATTTTAGATACTGGTCCTTTATCAGATATATGATTTATACATATTTTCTCCCAGTCTGGGACTCGGCTATCTATTCTTTATTCTTAATTTTGATGAAGTTTAATATTTTCATTTTTCTCTCACAGGGATTGTGCTTTTTCTGTCCTACCTAAACAATCTTAGATTTCTAACCTAAGAGCAAAAGGCCTATTTTGTCTAAGTTTGTTGTTGAACTTTTACATTTTTAGGTCTCATATCTTGGTCTACAATCCATTTTGAGTTCATTTTTACATATGGCAAGAGATATGGATTGAAGTTAATTTTTTGCATATGGACAACCAAGAGTTGAAAAAGACCATTTCCCCCCCAGTGAACTGTCTTTACACCAAGCTTTATTTTTAAAGGTTTAAATTTGTATTATTTCTATTTTTTGTCTTTAAGGAGCCTATTCAGACTGTCTCAAAATAAAATACATACCTCCGTCCTAAAAATGTGTAAAAGTATAATAATATAAGAAAGAAAAACTAAAAACAGAAATTCTTATCAATATCGGATGTTTGACAAAGGACAACCTCAGCCAAAAGCTACAATACAAAGGATACCTGTAGAACTGGGAAGAGCTCCCAGAAGTAGTGGACACATAGCCCAAGACCCTGTCAGGACTATAAGTAATGCAGACAGGAGTTTCAAAGAGCTGCTAGGTTAAGTCTTTTGTTCTAACTACCTCTCACTTACACAATACTAGTTTCCGTCCTCACTGTTTCACATTAAAATGTAGTTATGAACTTGTACGCACTTGCTATAAATGGCAGGCTAGCATGGCATTTTTTTCTCATGGTCAATGGCATAAGAGAGTCCGTGTCTTCAGTGGATAGTTCCACGTAAATGACGAAGGACGGAAAAACAGAAATAAGTAAAAAATGCAATATCTCAGAATACGGGCCTGGAGTTCAGTGAGCGCTCTGGTGGCTCTGGGAGGACTAAAGCCACAGTGTCTCTGTGACACAACTGAGGAAACAGTATCTCACAAACCCCCTTTTTCCTGTTACCTCACCCCTGCGGCTGTTCTTTCAGCTGATTACACAAAAGTTGTTTGTTCAGTAGATTTTTTTTTTTCCTCTTAGCAGTAACAAAAAATCAGCAATGCAACAGATACATTAATATGTACTTAACGCTCAAATATCTTTTATCTTTGCTCATGATTACAAACATGGCATATAAAAGTATAAAGACCATGTTCAAACTATATTTAGAGTTAAAAACAGTAGTTAGTAAACAAGAAAGTTATTTACATTTTTTAAAAAAATCAGTGGTTCCTTCGAAATTGTAGTCGTCACTAACCGCTTCTTTCAGGAAGAAAAAATGGGGAAATAAAAATGTTTCCGTGCCGAGTGTGGAAGGGCAGAGCAGCTCTAACAGGACTGGCCTTGACCTGAGAAGGTAGGCGATACGTGGCCACCTTACCACATGGTGACGCAGGGCTCCCACTCACCTTCCCAGGACTCGCCCACCCATCTGGTCGTGGTGCGCAGGTTTTTCTCACTCCTCTGAAAAATCTTTTCAATACTACAATCACGTCCAGTCATGTCCTTTGTTCTACAAAGGGCCATAAAGGCTACTGCATCACTTAGCAAACATGTACTATGTTTTTTAAAGTTCTCATTCTCTGCCAGGTCTAGTGGAAGGACCAGGAATAACAGGAGAACTTTCTCCTGTTTCCACACATAGATCCAGTTCCATCTCCTGATCACTCTCCTCCCACCCCCCATCTCAGAGCTGCAAGAGGCCTGACCCATGCATAAAGTCACATGTTTTAGGAGTATATGATTCTAAATCACTAACTAAAAACTTTAAAAACTGTTAACAGCATATTCATTATGTAGTTTTTTTTTTCTCTGAAAAGCAGTATCCATAACTTTAATCTCATTAAATAGGAGAAAATTTCAAGTTTCCACTATCTACTGCATCACTGATTTTCTTCTTAATGCAGATTGGCAGTCACCCCGAGACAAGCCTATTTAGACTGCGGGCTAAGATGTGCTGATGCGCCACCCAAACAGAAAAGGATAAGATTTCAGTTCTAGAGGACTCCTAATACACATCAATATGCCCCTCTGGGTGAAAGCAAACAGTGCCTGAGAAGGAGAAGAAACCACTAGTAAACAAGCTGGTGATTTTCCTCAGTACACAGAGAAGCTGTGAGCCCATCAGTGTGTTGGCCATGGCCTAAGAGCAAGGGCACTGTCCTGGGGTCTGGGGACCGAGGGTTGCTGGGCCCCAGAAGGGATGACATTTCACTTTCCTGAATCTCAGGATCATCATCTCTTAGGGGAGGGAAGATGGATGACCTTGCTGATGGAAATACTCTGTAAGATCAACCACGTTGGCCCCTGGTCAGTCTCCCTAAGTGTTATCGGTGGTGTTCCAAGGCCCCAAAGCAACAGGAGGGGCTTCAAAAAGTTTGGGGGTGCACCAACACACATCTAAGTGCTGGGCTCTCGGCAAAAACAGGGAAATGAGCTCTTCTCTTCTAATTCCATCTCCAGTACAGGACTTTCTCCTCCTCTCATAGGTCCTTCTACAAAGCAGAGCCTGCCGAAGTGCTGTGTTTTTTGGAGTGTGAGGGTCTTTACTACTTACAAAGTAGCTGGGTTTCTGAGAGGAGTCACTGGAGAATGGGAAATAGAAGTCAGTCACTGGCTGATCGTATATTCATTATAAAAGCCAAAAGCTGTGGTTTCCACTGATATAAGCTCCCAATGACCCTGTAAAAGAAAAAGGAAAAGGGAGCCAAGTGTCGACTGCAGGCCAGGATAGTGTCAACTCTCCCTGTACTCCTGGCTCCTCCTCAACATTCTATTTCATCCCCTGTTAATCCTATGGACCACATACATTCCATTCAGCAAATCTTTTGATAAATTCTTATGCTGATCAAGCAAAGAAAAATTCACACTGCCCCGGTAAGGGCTGTGACTATGTAACTGCAACTGGTAAGGGGTTCTATAAATATTTTCATTATTCCACTTCCTTCAAAGTCCTCTCTGCCCTTAAATGGTTCTCCAAGTCTAGTGGGCCACAAAAGCTGTTAAGGAATCTGTCAATCCACTAATCAATTTTTTTTTGCTATTTCTTGGGCCGCTGCCGTGGCATATGGAGGTTCCCAGGCTAGGGGTCGAATCGGAGCTGTAGCCACCAGCCTACACCACAGCCACAGCAACGCAGGATCCGAGCCGCGTCTGCGACCTACACCACAGCTCACAGCAATGCTGGATCCTTAACCCACTGAGCGAGGTCAGGGATCGAACCTGCAACCTCATGGTTCCTAGTCGGATTCGTTTCTGCTGCACCACAATGGGAACGCCTTCTCTTCTTTATTTTTTTGGGTGGGGGAGGGAGTTATTTAAAAAAAAAAAAACCCTACGTATGATCAAGGAAAAGCTACAAGCTATATGGCAATAGTGCCTCGGAAAAAAGTATAAACCAGCACAGAGAAGCGGTTATCTAGTGCTTATTATGTGCCAGGTCCTGTACTAAGTACTTTACCAATTCATTTAACTCCCTCATCAACTCTCTTTGGGTGGTGCTATAAGCCCTGCTTCAGGCCCCAGAGGCAAGTGTTGGCAGAGCTGAGTGTTTAGACACCAGCTTGTGTCACTACTTCCCTATCTGTTTATTCTCTCTGAGGGCCACAAACACTGAGTGGCTGTCCTTGGGGAATCCCAGCTCTGCCTGGCTACAGGAGCACAAAGGATAGAGGATACTTGGGTTACCAAGGAGGTCACATACTGGAAATAAGCCAAAGAATACTTGAAGTCAACTCTATTAAGAGTAAGATACCACTAGATGTGGATACAAAACATGTTTTAACTAAATTGGGACAAAGGTATTATAAAACCCTAAAGGCAAAGAAATAAACACATTAAAATTGACCTTTTAATACAGAGGTAGGAAAACAACTTTTAATTTTCTCATTTTTACTATAGAACTATACCTTAATCAAATACGTATAGATGAATTAGTAATGAGAACAGTCAATCTTTTTGTTCCTATACCAGTTCTTACTACTAGTGGTTTTTTGTTTTTCATTTATCTTTTCCTTTAACTCTACTGTATGATTTATAATTTTTGAAAGTACACCAGGGTCTATTACTCTTTAGAAAATAATTTATCATACAATTCCCTAAACGAGGTCCTTTTCACTGCCTGAAATTATTAAGTTTACAAGGACTCTACAACAGACCTTTGGAAATACACAGTGAAAATCAAGCCTGTACTGAATAACTATTTCCACCTCAGGTGAATATATGTAAGTGATTTCTTCTCCAAGAGAAATTTGGAAAAAATGAGTTTGGTAGGTGTCATTCTCATGTTTCAAAGAATGCACAGGTGAGGGCTCCCCACATAGTATTACGTGAAGTGAGCAAACCACAACTCTCAGGATTAATCAGATATTCTGATTTCAGATATTCAAACGTATCAATAAATCATGGCTTTTCATATCTCCCAAAAACTAAGTCCATGAATAATATCTTCTTCTGTATGGTGTTAACTTTGTAAACACATTCCACAGAACGTCTGTCAGAGCAGAAAATAAATTACGGACTATGATCATAGAGGCAAGAAAATGGGAGATTATTAACAGGATGGAGGTAGCCCTGTGTGCCTCATTGCAGCGCCTCCTCTCCCAGAGCAGTCATCTCTCTGCTTCAACTGAATCAAAGTCTTGTCAAGTATGTGGAGGAGTTGGCTTTCATGGGGTTGTGGCTCTTCTGTGGTGCTGGAGAGCCAAGGAGGACAAAAGACAACAGGCTGCTCACTGAAGCTGTTCCTTAGCCCCATGTGGGTTGCATGTGAATTAACACTCAGAACCCCTTCTGACCAGGCCATCAGCGTTCTCTAAATAGATCACTATGCACTGGATAATCCTGGCATTCCTTAAAGTAACGCAAGTAATTCTCCTGCATATAAATCACATTTTAATGGTAATAAAGCAAGCATAATTCAAAGAAACCATAAATATGGTTTAAAAAAAAACCATAAAAAAGTTAGCATAAGAAAGTCAAGAAAAACAATTTAAAGAATTACATTTCAAACTAATTAAAATGGAAGTCAGGAGTTCCTGTTGTGGCTCAGGGGTAAAAAACCCAACTAGTATCCATGAGGTTGCGGGTTCAATCCCTGGACCTATTCAGTGGGTTAAGGATCTGGCATTGCCGTGAGCTGTGGTGTAGGTCGCAGATGTACCTTGGATGCTGCATTGCTGTGGCTGTGGTGTAGGCCACCAGCTGCAGCTCTGATTCAACCCCTGCCTGGGAACTTTCATATGCCATGGATGTGGCCCTAAAAATACTTTAAAAAAGAGAAAAAAGAATTCAAATTAATATCCTTTTTGGTATTCTTAAAGGTCCATATCCACAGAAATTAGTGGAAAGAATTTAACAAAAGAATTGTGGTCTGCCTTGAGTGCCCAGGCCTGTATCAGAAATCAGGAGTGAAAAAAGTACCAAAGTGTGAAAAAGGTAATCTCTGAATGGCGTCTACAAATTTATTCTGTTTACCTTGATCGCCTAGATTGTGATTTGGAGCTAAAACCCTTAGGCTCACTAAAGCATAAACCAATTGCTGTGTCAGGGAGCAGGGAAAATCTCCCTGGAGAAGGGGGCAAAGGGGCTGTGACGAGATGGGGAAAAAAGAGGGAGGTCATCCACCCACAGCTCAACTCAAGGCCCTCCCAGCAACCAGCAAAGTCGCAAGTGGCGGAGATGGGGCCCAGATATGGGATGGGAAGGGCGAAACTGGGGAGCAAAATTCAAGTCTCCAATGCCAGGGTGCGTTTATGCTTCCTTTGGTCAGTGATGGGAGGTACTAAAGGTTTTAGAGTAAAATTAATCTGCCAAACACAATAGGGACATACACGGGCCAAAGAGGAGACAGAACCCCAGAGACTAATGACAAAATGCTGGTGGCAGGTAATGGAAATCTGAATTAACAGACTGGCAGTGAAACAAAAATGAATTAAAAGACAGCTAGTTAAAACAGCAAAATGTTCAAGTTATCTCTTAGGTTAATACAGAAAGTAAGTAAAGAACTATGTATATTGGAGACCGTTTATGTGCTGTCAATGCAATATGTCAATGCACTTCTATTAACTAACAACAATCCTGAATGGCAAAGTGAGGTATCAATACATCTACCGAGATCAAATATCCTTAATTAGCTATGTGACCCTGGAGAAGGTTCTAAGGTTCAGTTTCCACATCTGTGATATAGGAGTAACATACCTCTTAGGCAATAATGAAATAGGAGATAGTGGGGTAACTTCTATCCCATCTGTGGATGCAACAAATGGACCTGGAATCTAGCACAAACTCTAAGGTCAACTAAACCTGATGTTTATAGCCCACAGCTGAAATGTTTCAAACTTGTCACACAAAAGTTGCAGTGAGATTTTAAGTTCAGGCTTATAAAGAGTTTATATATTCCAGAAGTTCCCATTAGACTTCTGTTAGTCTTATAAATTGTATACACTAATATGTATACATTTCTCAGAATCAGAGCAGATTAATTAAATGTTGGCGTGCTATCAACCCTCAGAATAGTAAATATAGTCATAGTTAAACCCAGCATAAGAAGTTTCATAGTTGAAAACACCTAGGAGTGATAATAATAAAAAAAAAAAATCCTGAGTATATCTTTTGTATGATTTTTTTTAAAATTTTCAATACTTTCAATTTAAACTGTCCTGAAAGAGTAGTTTTTCCACAAAGGTATGAATTATAGTTACATCATGTGTTTCATTTAGTTCTACAGTTTACTTGCTTTTAATTTGCTGCTCAAATGTGTAATATGTGAGTGATGGCAGCACTACAAAAGAATGTGGTTTTTAAAAGAAAAAGCTTTGCACAGCTGCTTGTAATAAAATAACCAAACCTCACAGCAAGGGCTGATTAGATAAAGATAAATATAGTAACACATGCGTAAGTCTGAAATAGATCTGAGAAAAACTGCTACAGAAGACATTTCCATGACTATCCTGACAAGCAATTTTTAATGATTAAATGTGCCTATGCATATATACGTACGTTTTGTACCTAAAAGCTACTTATAATGCTCCCTTACAGAATCATAAAGTTTATTTTTTCAAAAAAATTTTTAACTATCAAATGCTAACTTGGTACACAGCAAAGCTATCATTTAGAAATGATGTTCATTATTTAAAATAAAAGTATAATGAGGATTAACTTAGAAAACGTCTATTTTTAATTTCTAAAAACAAGATAATTGCTCATGAGTTGAGGCAATATAAATTATGCAGCTCTATTTAAAAAATAAATGAAGGACAAGTTCTAAGTTATGGCATTTTATCTCCTATTTTATAGGAATTAAACATAATTAAATTTAAATAATGTCATACAAGCATTTTATTTCACTTTCATCTTATTTTGGAAACAATAGGGATTGATCATTTGTAATATATGGAAGTATTTGAAATTGCTTTTGGTTAGTCTATTAAATAAGTTAGTGAAGCTTAAACTGTTAAAAAAAAATTACATCTACCCAATTGCAGCAATTAAGCTTACGGTTTATTTACTGGCTTAAAATAAACACTTCATAAAATCTATCCTAAAATAATATTTGCTAATAAAACTATGACCAAGATTATTCTGAAATTTTATACTTCTTACAAAGAGACAAGTGGGACTTCCACTGCCACCCCTCCCTACTTCTGTTCCCTAACTATGTATATATGTGATTCTATTTCAGGAATTTCTATTCTGTACGTCTGTTCTCACACCAGTATCATGCTGTCTTGATTTCTCTAAAGTAAGTCTTGAACTCAGGCAGTATAATTCAGCCAACTTTGTTCTTTGCATTTTCATAAAAATTTTACAATCAGCTTCCTACTGTATACAAATAAAAAGGCTAAGACTGCACTAAACCTATAAAGAAGTGACATTACAACAATATAGCATTTTCTGATACATGAAGATATAATGTCTCTCCATTTATTTCAGTCTTCTTCGATTTCTCCCCCCCCATGTTTGACAACAGATCTTACACATATTTTGTTAAACGTATTCCTAAATATTTCATGTTCTTTGATGCTACTGAAAATTGGAGTGATTTTTAAATTTCACTTTGCAATTGTTCATAGCTAGTATACAGAGGTACATACAACTGACCTTTATATATTGACCTTGTATTCAGAGACACTGCTTGATTTGATTACAAGTTCTAATAATGTTTTTGGTAAATTTAAGATTCTCTCTGAACATAAACATACGGCCCTTGTGAATAGAGAGTTCTTTCCAATCTTTATGCCTTTTATCTCCTCTTCTCGCCTTACTGTCCTGATTAGAACCTACAATATTGAATAGAATTGATGGGAATGGATATTCTTGCCTTGATTCTATTATTTGTGGGAAGGGGTTCAATTCTTCATCCCACCCCTGAATATGTTAGGTGTACATATCTGATAAAAGCCTTTGGTTAAATAGAGGAAGTAACCTGCTATTCTGATTTACTAAGAGTGTTTTTTTTTTTTTTTTTAAATCATGAATCAATAGTGAATTCCGTCAAATTCTTTTTCTACAAATACTGAGACGACCACTGAAGTCTTCTTTTACTGTAGTATGATGAATTACATTGGGGTTTTTTTTTGAAATGATTTTTATTTTTCCATCACAGCGAGTTTACAATGTTCTATCAATTTTCTTCTCTACAGCAAGGTGACCCACTCATCCATACATATATACATTCTTTTTTTATAAATCAGATTAAATCCCACTTAGTTACATTATCATTTGTAAATTTTTTTTTTTGAAAAATTAGTGACTATTTATCCACTACTGACTGAGGGACTGGATCCACGGTGCATGGAATGGCCTTTGTCACTTAATTCCATACAGCATTATGCAATTCAATCAGGGTGGGTAAATGATGGCGCTACAGTCCATACAAAGAGGAAGTGGCAAGGCAGGGCAGATAGGAGGTCTTCAAGCTCCTATAATATTCCATCAGAGTTGCTCACGTCACCCCCAGCCTCCTGGCATTTCAGACACAAGAAAGTTCAAGGGAAGAAATACAGCCACAGAGTCCTGACTCAGAGAAGCAAAAGTCAACTCTCTGAACGTTACAGTTCCTCTTCCCAGCATTCAGAGCAACATTCTTGAATGGAACCTCCATCAAGGGCTTGTGTAACAGTTTACCTCTCTCATCCAACTTCACGCCTTATATATTATTTAGCACATTGGGTTTAATGTGCTAAAACTTGGTTAAGAATTTTTGTGTCTGTTTTTATGAGGGATACTAGTCTGTTGATTCCTTTCCTTGTAATACCTTTGTTTGCTTTGGCAGGAAAGTAATGAGGGCCTCATAAAATGAGATCTTTTCTCTCCTTCTCCATTTTCTGAAATAACTTAGGTGGAATTGGTTAGTAGTTCCTCCATAAATGGTTGATAGGTTTCACCAATGAAGACACTATGCCCGGCATCTTCTTTCTGGAAAAAAACTTTAATTACAAATTCAATTTCGTGTAAAAGTATAGGTGTTCATATTTTCTATTTCTTCCAATGTCAGTTTTAGTGAATTTCCTGGTACAGTTGTTTTTTAATATTCTCTTGTAATCCTTTAATATCTGCAGAATTTGAGACATAACCATCTTTTAAATCCTGACATTAATAATGCGTTTGAGTTCCTTTTCTGGTTTATTTCTTGATTATCAGGTTAGCGAGCAGTGTTACCCCCACCACACCCCATTTTTGAAGAATTGGCTCTTGCTTTTATTTATTTTTCTCTATGGTTTGTACATTTTTTTCACTATTTTCCTCTTTATTAAAAGTAGTGGTTCGGTTCAGTGATTCTAGAGCTTTTTGTTTTCTAATATAAGCTTTTAAAACTATAACGTCTCTCTAAGCATTGCTTTTAGCTATGTCCCACAAAATTTAATGTTTTCATTTTCTTTAAGTTCAAAATATTTTCTAATTTCTTTTGTAATTTCTTCTTTGACCCTTAGATGCACTTAATATTCTTTTAATTTCCAAGTATCTAGAAGCTTTTGATATATTTTTTCAGTTACTGATTTCTAATTTAACTTTGTTGAGGCCAGAGAATATAGCCTATTATTTCATCCTTAAAATGTATCTTATGGCCCATTTTTCTATTTTGATGAATATTCCATGTATAACCTAAAAAAAAAAAAAAGTGAATTCTATAGCTGCTGGGTGGAGTACTCTGAAAAGAGCAGTTAGGCCAAGCTGTTTCATAGTGTAGTTCAAGATTTCTATATCTTCACTGATTTCTTTCCATTTGCTCAATGAATTATGAAATTTCCAGCAAGAGTAGTGGATTTTTTATGTTTCTTCTTTTCATCTTGAGAACTTTTGCTTCGAGTATTTTGAAGTTCTGTTATTATAACAGAATACACACTTGGAATTGTTATGTCTTCCTGGTGAATTCATTCTTCTGTTATAAAATGTCCCTCTTTAACACTAGCAAGATTCCTTATTTTTGAAACCTAGTTTTCTGTTATAGATATGCCAGCTTTCTTATTTATCGTTAGCAGGCATATCTTCTTCCATCCTTTTAGTTTTAATCTATCTGTATCTTTATAATTAAGAAGCACAGCTCTTAGAAACAGTATATAATTGAATCTTACTTTTTTAACCAATCTTTTATAAAAGGGTTTATAAATTATGTTGTATATAAAATTTTATGTTTAATATAATTATGATTGTGGTTTAAATTTACCATCTTGATGTCTGCTTTGTTTTTCTCATCTGATCATTATTACTTGTTCTTTTCATACCTTTGGGATTGAGCACTTTTAGTATACCATTCTATCTTCACTAACGGTTTACTAACATTTAATTTTTCTTAAATGGCTGGTAGACTTTCTCAAACAAGGTTTTGTGAGACAATAAAGCCAACAGGAAGTGATACGAATGAGTATTTTTACATGTCCCAATGACAGTACATTGTTCTTAGGTGCACAGAAGTTAATTCATTATGTACAGCAAATGTCCTGAAGCATTAGGGCTTAGTTTAGTTTTTACAAAGTTCAGAAAAGTTTTGGTCATTATTTCTTTCAAGTATTTCTTTTTCCACCTCCACTGTGAGCACTGAAACTCCAGGTACTGCCCCATAAGTCACTTGGGCTCTGTTCTTTTTTTGTTTTGTTTTTTTCAAGTTTACGTTTTCTTTGTACTTTGGTTTTGGCAGTTTCTACCTCTGGGTCTTCCAATAACTCTTCTCCTGCAATATCTCGTCTGCTATTAATTCCACCCATCAGTTTTTTCATTTCAGAAGTTCCAAATGATTCTGTTTTACATCTTCTATTTCTCTGCTCATTATGTACATTTTATTTTAAATCCTTGGGCACAAATACAAACAGCTGTTTTGAAGTCTTTGTCTGCAAATTCCATTACCTCTGTCGTATCTATTTCCATTCACTGGTTTTTCTCCTTTGTCACATGTTTCTGCTTCATCTTGTCTGCTAATTTAGGACTGGAGGCTGGACATGAACTATGGCATACACTGTATTCAGCTGTTTTCCTTTAAAGCACACCGGACTTTGTACCACAAGCAGTTAAGTTCTTTGTAGTGCAGGGGAATCCTTACAAGGCTTGTTTTTTTAAGCTCTGCTGGTGCATGTTTTGAGAACTCATTTTAAGGTGAGTTGGCCCTACTAGAGCATAATCCTTTTGGATATGTACTTAATTCACACTGTGTCCTACAAAGCCTCACTTCTCTGCTGTTCAAAATTTGATTTCTTTCCCCAGTCTCTCTTGTGCGAAGTCTGGGAATTTGGTCTGCTTATAGTTATCTGGTCATTCTTCACCTGGCCTTGTAGAGTTTTATTCTATGTAACCATATCTTAAAACCAGCAAGAAGTCAAGGTCACCCCTGTGCAAGTTTCTTGAACTACTGTACTGTATATATCCACATCCTCTCCTAGGCTGCAGCTCACGCATTTACTCCATTTCAGCCTTCCAAGACAGACCATCTCAGAATGCTTGGGTTCCTCTTTTATCACTTCGTCATCTAGAAAATGCCTCTAAGCAGAAAGCTGTAATTCAAGGATATTCCTTGTTTGGTTCTTCTCTCTCAGGGTCATAGGCCTATACTATCTGCATGCAGTTTCGGAAAAAAATTTGTTTCATATACACACCCAATTTTCTAGTTATTTAAGTTAGAAGGGCAAATCTGATTTCTGTTACTCCAACACAGCTAGAAACAGGTAAGGGTGCCCCTCTATAGATTAGAAATTAAGTTGAAGCTCTAAATTGGGCTAACTTGAGAGGGGGGTGGTTCTCATAAATACCCAAAAGTGATTAGGACGTTACTAGATCAATCAAGAATTCAATCCATGAATGAAAAAGGACATTTTAAAAAGCTCAGTTAAAGGCAGTAATAGGAGAAAGACAAAATCATTTCATGTTTATAGTTCACTTAGTTCATACCGTTCAACACAGTTTGTTCTGTAAACATATTTTTGCATAATGTCATCAAAATACATTACAGTTTTCGAAACATCTTTAAAGGGTGGTTTGTATATTTAGTACTTGACAACCTTACATTTATACAGTTACGTTTCTATAAATTTAGTGTAAACTTAAGACATTTTACCTTGAATCTATTTTCTAGTGGAAACATTTTTGTGTAGTGTTATATTCCTAATAATGGAGAGGTTACCTGAGGATAGTAGGATCATTTATAAGAAGTAGCAAAACCCTGGCTCAGCTGCCATGGACTTCCTGTCTCCTCGAGCACAGTGAACATAAACATGGCCTCCAATACTCTCTCCATGACTAGAAGGCTCATGAAAATAAATTTAACAGCCACTTGTACCCTATGTCAATAGCTGAACTTACAGAGCAACCGACTGGGCCAAGTGCTACTCTCAGAAACTTCACATACTTTACCTCACAAAACACTTTGGCTTCGGTACTTCCATAATCTTCACAATAAAAACAAGAAAACTAAGTCCCACAATTAGTGGGGAGGCTGAGATTCCTATCTAGGTAGCCTAGTTTCAGAATCTATGTTCCTAATTATTGCATCAGGGGTTGGCAAATTGGCCTGCGGGCCAGCTGCCTGTTTGTAAATAAGAAGTTGTTTCTGCCTGGCCAAGGGAGAATAGAACTTTTGGAAACAGTCACATAGAAAGGCCCCAGTGAGAAGGTTGCTTGAGGAGCGTAACAGGAACTGTCAATTCCAGTGAAAAGGAACAAAAGCAGTGACGAGTCATAGCAACAACATCTTTCTTGAGTGTTAGAGACCCAGGGTTGTGTTGAAGTTACTGCACAGTGTTTCTGTGTTCCAAGGTAAGCCACATGTTCTTCCTAGTTCACTCTGCCATAGATTTACCTTCAGAATATAAAATGCACAGCAGAGGATCGCATACAGAGTTTCACTTTTGAGTCAAGTTCAAAGGACCAATTAAATGTCTATTTGATGCGTGGAATGCAGTGTTAGAAAAAATTCTGCAGCCCATCCTCACTCCAATACCATGCCTTACCACAAGAAGATAATATTTGTGTCACTAATGTACTTAATCTACCAGATTCAGAGTTGAATTTCAAATCTACTGAAATGAAAGTGAGCTGGATTCACTTATAATCCATCTACACAAGCAACAGTAGAGAAACACATATGTTTTCATCAGGAAAAAAAGGACTGGGTTTAACAATGGAAAAAACAGTTGCTCAACCAATTCTGTTACCATTGTTGTCCAAAGGGATGACTCAGTTGAAAAAGCCAAGAGGAGAGCAAAAGTATTCATACTACTCTATTTCCTAAGGTCATTATCACAGTAAATCAGACTATTATTTATTTATTTATTTATTACTTTCAAATTTATTTTAGGGCCGCACAATTGGCACATAAAAGTTCCCAGGATAGGGGTCGAATCAGACTTGCAGCTGCTGGCAACAGAGGATTCAAGCTGTGTCTGAGAACTACACCACAGCTCACGGCACGGCTGGACACCTAACCCACTGAGCAAGAGCAGGGATCAAACCACATCCTCACGGATACCAGTCGGGTTCATTACCGTGGAGCTACAACGTGAACTTCCCCAGACCACTATTTCTATTGTTAATTCTCTTCACCAGTTCTTCATTATGGATCTGGATTAGTGAAACATTAGATTAGCAAGTAATTCTAAATGTTTTGTTTTCTCAAAATACGTACACACAGAACTATAATAATATAGAAGAATTTAGATGTTTCCATCCTTCCTGCATGCCCTGAGTCCTAGTTTCCAGGATGGAATTTCTGATTACTCTCGTTTTTCGCTCCTCTGATGGTTCTATACCTCTAAATAATAAACTTAATTTAGATTTTTAGATTTAATAACTTTATGTAACATCCATTGACTTTCCTAGATTCAAAAATTAGAATTTAGTTCATCTTCACCCATCTTCATCTTTATCTTTCTTTAACCCTTTTATTCATTATCATTTTAAGTATAGAGAATATAATTAAATTCCTTGTTCCACTAAGCTGACTCTGTATCTCAATTCCTCACTGATCCTGGAGCCAGAACATACTTTTTCTCTGTCCTTCCGCAACGCACCTCGGGTCAGAGACACTTTTAACATCAAGAATGTAATCACTTATATCTTGAATTAACAGCAGTCAAACCTTCTTTATCAGATTGATTCTAAAAGTTGAAAATTAACAACTAGCCATCTACATTATGATGTGTAAATATTATTTAACGCCAGGCCAAGAGGTGTGCTAAAATTACATTTCAAATTCTTTACAAATCCAATGTCAAGATCTCCTCAGCACTCCAAGCAATAAAAAAAAAGGGGTCTAGTTTTAAAATTAAATGGACCCGTTTTCCTTACTGATTGCTTAAAAGCAGAGCCTTTCTTCCCATATTTAGGCCACAACAGGAGTTTTTCCTCGGGTTTCTAAGTGCTTCCTTTCTGGGAGGGGGTGGGTGACAGATGTTATCCCCAAGCCGTCAATCCTTTTTCCCTCAGGTGTCTTACACTCCTGCTCCAATTTGGAATGGTTGTTGTCTGGACCTATTTTATTGCTGTTATTCCTGGATTGTTTTGATGTCCAATTAGGTTAATTCCTGTATTTCCTGAAAGCCAAGTTATTTCTTTCTCTTTTTTTTTTTTTCGGCCACACGCACCTGCAGCATATGGAAGGTCCTGGGCCAGGGACTGAATCCAAGCTGCAGCTGAGACCTACGCCACAGCTGTGGCAACAATGGATCCCTAAACCACTGTACCAGGTTGCAGATCAAACCCGTGCCTCAGCAGTGACCCGAACCACTGCAGAGACACTGCTAGATCCTTAACCCACTGAACCCACTGTACCACAGTGGGAAGTCCCAGGTTATTTCTTAACAAGGGTCCTTGAGAAGCTAATTTGTCTAGCCCTTGTATATCCGAAAGTGTCTTTATTTTGCTATTACAACTCAATAGTAGTTTGTCAGGTAGAAAATTCTCGGTAAAAATAATGTGTTTATTTTTAGATTTTGTTCGCAATACTTATAAGCATCCAGTGTTGAAACAGATAAAACACTGCTAAATGAGTTTGATACTTCTTCATACACAAACAATTTTTTTTCCTTCTCTGAAAATTTTTACAATCCTTTCTTTATCCTTGAAGCACTTACAAATACGTACATACCCACGGGTGACTTGTCTGCATTAATTGTGCGGGCTCTCAGTGGGTCCACTTAATACAAAGATGTGCCTTTTCTGCACCTGGGAATTATCTTCCCTTCCTCTTTTGATACGTTCCTCCTTCGTTTTCCCTTTCTCTCACTTCTACGAAGTCAAATGTCAAACTTCAGAGATTAATTTCCCATGAACCTCTTCTTGCACTTCTTTGGTCTTTGCTCTACATTTTGAACGATTACTTCAACTTTATTTTAAACTAAATAAATAAATCTAATGGCCCTTTCTTATAATATAATTGCTTCTGCATTAGCTGTTGCCTTCAGGTCTTTTTCCTTTCAAGCTGTCAATTCTCCTCATTTATGATAGCTAAGTGACCCCTTGGTTATCTGTTCATTTAGGATGGAAATACTGGAAAATGGAATTGCTCTCCCCTGCTCTGTTAGTTGGCCTATAGCAAGGCTTCTTCCTTAGTTGGAGCTTCTGAACTCCGTGTCTGACCAGGATAGGAAGGTTTTACCTGATGTGAACAGAAAAGAACCTAACTTTTGAGCAGGAAACCTCCCCCCAAAAGAAGGGCTTTACAGTGGTACCAAAACTCCTTATCAGAAGTCTTTACTTTTTGAGTTTGGTTTCATATCTAAAGCGGAATCAGTTTTCGCCTATTTTGTACATGCTAGCTGCCTCTGCTTTAAGTGTGTGTGCACGCTTGTGAGTGTGAGCACAGGGCACTGGGAGAGTGGGGTTGGGGGACTGAACTGTACTACGATTCAATAAATAGCCTTTAACTGTACCCTGTTTTTTGGAAAACTTGTATCTAAGTTGTAACCTCTGCCACAGCTGCTGGGGCTGAGTCCCTCTCCAGGATTCCCTTAGAAAGACTGCTTTCTACTTCTCTGAAGGGCCCTTGCAGTACACCTAGGTGAGATCTTTCCCGCCTGTCTCATCTCCAACATTCCCAAAAAGTTGTTGAGAAAGCTCTCTTGCAGCGCTGTGGCTTAAGGATCTGGTGTTGCTGGAGCTGCGGCACAGGCTGCATCCGCTGCACAGGTTCAATCCCTGGCCTTCCACGTTGTGGCCAAATAAAATAAAACAAAATTATTGAAATTTCTTGTTTGTTAATGACTCCTCTCTCTTTGCTTTGCTATTTACTGGTTAGTGACTAAACTTTTTTCCCCTCCTTTACAGTCTGTGCTTTTTTTTTTTTTCCTTTATAATGATTTTTATTTTTTCCATTATAGCTGGTTTACAGCGTTCTGTCAATTTTCTACTGTACAGCACGATGACCCACTTACACATACATTTATACATTCTTTTTTCTCACATTATCACGCTCCATCATAAGCGACTAGACATAGTTCCCAGTGCTATACAGCAGGACCTCATTGCTTATCCACTCCAAAGGCAATAGTTTGTATCTATTACCCCCAAATTCCCAATCCGTCCCACTCCCTCCCCCTCCCCACTGGCAACCACAAGTCTGTTCTCCAAGTCTATGCTTTTCTTTTCTGTGGAAAGGTTCATTTGTGCCATATATTAGATTTCAGATATAAGTGATATTATATGGTATTTGTCTTTTTTTTTTTTCTGACTTACTTCACTTGGTATGAGGGTCTACAACAGATACTAACAGACAGAAAAGGAGAAATTGATGGGAATACGACGACAGTAGGAGACTTTAACGCCCTACTCACACCAATGGACAGATCCTCTAAGAGAGAAAATCAATAAGGCAACAAAAGATCCTAAATGTGCTTTCATTTTGATGAGGTTTTAAAATGGGCAGTTGGCAAATGACAGTGCTGTGCCTAGTCCACCTTCTTGACTGGAAGGCTTAAAGATTTTTAAGCCTAGAGTGAAAAGTCATACTCACACCCCAAAGTAGAGAGAACAGCATAAAGAATGTCATGCACTGATGACTAGTTTTCAAAGATATTTTAAGCAAACAAAATTTGATCATTGGCAGACTCTGCATTAATAAGCCCTGCTGAGTGAAGTCCTCTGTGACTAGCCTTTGGGTAAGAATTACACAATACTGGAAAATCATTTTGTAAGAATCTGTCATATAGTTTGATTTTGTAATCAGGGCAAGAGTTCCTTACACCATCTATTGCATGGGATTTCACAGAATAACTGTCCAGAAGGAGACATAGGCCCCAGAGAGGCAATCTTCTTCTTTGAACAGGTAAGAGGAGCTCACGAGTTGGGTCGGTGTTCTGGGGGCACACGCAGTCACAGGCTGGGGCGATCCCATCTTGCCCATCAATTAATGGAACAGGCAGGACCCTCACCCTCTTTTAACATCTTCTTCATTGGGGACTTAAAAGGTTATATATAGTTTAATATAAATAGTGTGAAGGCTAGACTGTTAACTTTACATAAAATTGTAAAATAAAATGAGATTTTCAAGAAACCACGAGCATGTGACATGTGTTCCCTTTTACGTCTGCTTTGGTGGGAAGTTTTGGAAGCACAAAGGAGTAAAACCAGACCTTCGGCACATGGCGCAGGTCTCTTTATTGTCAGGCCAGATAGCAGCAAAGGAAGTGTCAGCTTAACCCACTGATACATCGCTAAGACTCAGAGTTAGCAATGCGCGTGCTAGAGAGAGACCCCAGCTTCCAAATGTAAAATTCCATGGACAACCAGCACTTGTAGGGGACCCTGCAGTATACAGCACAGTCTCTAAAAGGTAACAAATAGAATAAACCTGACCACAGCTTTGTAAGAGAGATTTGCTATTACTCATTTTACAAAGAAAAGCTCAGAGACCTCAGTAGCCACCACACAATTAGTAAATGACGTAAATTCAGTCACCTTTAACGCCAAATCTTCACAGCGTAGAGCATGCCTGTCTTTCCCTTTGACTGTTCACCTGTTCCCTTTTCGTGGTGTCTGGTTCTTCTTCAATGGCTGTAACAGCCAATAGAATAATCCAAGGTTTTCGGATGTATGTCTTCAGTTGCCTGCATTTTTTTCTGGCCCTCATCTACTTACCCCATGAAGCCCTCTACAAGTGGAAGCAGGTGTAAAGCTACTGCTAGGAGAACACACCCCATGAAGCCCTCGATAAGTGGAGGAAGCCTTCTACAAGTGGAAGCAGGCGTGAAGCTATTGTTAGAAGAACACACCATCTCCTTGGGTTGTGTCTTCAACTAAAACGATCAGCACATTCCACTCCCATGTCCCATTCTTGCTGGCAGTGGTTCAAGGACACTCAAGTCTCACACGGGTGACGTGTGGTTGCCTCTTCTCAGGTGCAATGGGTACCCCCAGGCAACAGGGAAGAAATCCTAGTCTCTTTTCCTTCCTCTGTGAATGCTGCCTTCCCTAAGGCTACAGCCACCTTTTTACACTAGTTCTTAGGAGGAGAATAAGAGTGAGGTTTGGCTGGTTCTGGCCCCTCTCCGCAAATATCACATTCCCACCCAGAACCCCTTCTCTTGGACTCACAGATCTGTCCCACTAACTCTTGGCTTTGGATACACACTGGTCATCAAACATCAACTCCAGATGACTCTCAGGATGCCCTCTAGGAAGGTAAATGTAGACTAAATGTAAAACTAAAAACCAAGCATATATTTAACAAACAAGAACATAAAACAAGACACAAGTCAACTTCCTGTCGATAACATTACCGTTAAAAGTTTACTCAAAAAACATTGTTTTCTTCTATACTTGAAAGCAGAAAGCACTTCATCCAAACTTTGGATTAAATTAGGCTTTAGCATTATCGCACAGCCCTCCTCATCCGATGGGACATTCCTATGGCAAGAACATCCTCTAGGTTAAGCTCATTCCAACATAACTCACTCCTGTGTCAGGAAGGAGACAATATTTAAAGTGTCTGCAAAACCCATGACTATGCAGAGAACACACATGCATACTTAGGCTGAGAAAAATACGATAGTCCATATACATATTTTTTTAAAACCCCAAATTTCTATTTATGCTATTATACCAGTTGCAACTACTTCATAGTCTTCCTTTGAAAGCTGGGGTACCTCTCTAGCATACACATTGTTCAATCTAGGTCTTCTGAGGTAAATCCATATGTACGCAATTGTGATGAGTCTATATTCACACCTGTTGTGCATAAGTCATCTAAACATAGAGAACAGAAGAGAAGCATATATTTAATAAATAAGAATATAAAACAAGACACCAGCCTGACCTTAAATATAAAGGTCATATACATATGCTTCAGAAGAGAAGCATACATTTAATAAGCAAGAACATAAAATAAGACACTAGTCCGATTTTTCACCAGGTTTATCCTACTAAGGGAATATCATTCAGATAATTAACCCCTTAAATGCTGAGAAACTTCCCTTGTAAGAAATGGATTAGCTACAGAAATGTTTAACCGTCTAGAAGGTGGAATGCAAAAAGATGTGACGGTCAGAAAGTGATCTAATATAAAAACCAAGTAGTGACAGATCTAAATATAAATGGTCAAATTTTCCATTTCACTAGTTCATAATGACTGAAAAAAAAATCCAATTTCTTCGCAACACGTAATTCTTCCAGCAATATTTTAATTGTTATGGAAAACAGATATCTTCAACGATAAAAGTATACTTTATTCTATATGGGTGAATTTTAAAATGGAATGCTTCTAGTTTAGTCATCTTCTAACCCTAGAATGGTTGCTTTAAAATTACAAGAGGGAAAATGAAGCACTTATTTTTTTTTTTTTCAAACCTACACATGATACGAAAATTCAGTTGAAGAAACGTTTTATTGTGGCTGCCCTTTTACGACACACACCATCTGGTAACTAACTGGCTTTAAACACGAGGGCACTGGGAAGCATTCTACAACTCGGCAAACAAAAGATGCTGCCAAATACCTCTATAGCCTGCTATCCAGACATCTGCAAATCATGTCTTCAAATACTAAACTCAAAAGAAACACAAAGTCATTGCCTGGCAGGGTCTACAAGGCAAGTGTAAAGCGACTGTCTCTAGCAATGGAGTCGGCAACTGCCACCGCCTGTGTATTAGACAGCAGATACTTTTACTAACATTAAAATATCCCTTTAGGTTTGAAAGGGATGTGCTTCTTTAGCCAATTAAAACTCTAGTGAAGGTGATAAGCAACTAAAATCGACTCTGACTCGTGTAAAGAAAAGGGGATTTCTGGAAGGCTCGTCAAGAATCAAGGGAGGCTCTGAAAAATGACAGGCAGACACCCATCCAGACAACCTGGCAATGCCACTGTCAAGGTCATGCTGTGGAAGCTCTACAGCCACCTAAGTGTCCCATGTGAGAGCACCCACACTGGAGGAGCTCAAGGTGCCATGCCCAAGGGCTCCCTCCCTTGTGGGAACAGGCCCAGAGTTCTCTTCATAGAAACTGGAGTGTGTTCAGAAAGGAGAATGGAACGAAGCAGGCAAAACACTTCGAATGTCTACTTACTAGAGATCACCAACAGCCTAGCAATGCTGAACTATTTCTCAGTGTAATTTCATGAATTTAAGCCATAGTCACATGGTCTGGCTCTCAAAGGACTCAAACCAGATGTTCCCTACAGGGCAATAAAGGCATAAACGCCTTCTGTTTGGGCTCTACACAGAATTTTTGTTCAATTCAGATTGTGATCATTATGAACAAAGAATCAATCTGTGACAGACTGTAGTGCAGCTTATCTGGTGCCATGTGTGGTACCTCTCAAATCAAACACTGCAGTTATTCACTCAAGAAAATATACTTGTACACAATCCAAATGAATTTGCAAATGAGTTCTCATCACTTTGATACAGAAAATACGTCTGCCTCAACACTTTTCAAAATACCTATGCTTTACCAAGATATTAGTATTTATAGCAAACTCAAAATAAACCAATGGGACCTAATCAAACTCACCAGCTTTTGCACAGCAAAGGAAACCATTAAAAAAAAACAAAAAGACAACCTATAGAATGGGAGAAAACAGTTTCAAATGATGCAACTGACAAGGGCTTAATCTCTAAAATATATAAAAAACTTATACAACTCAACAGCAAAAAAAACCAATAACCTAATTGAAAAATGAGCAAAAGACCTGAGTAGACAGTTCTCCAAAGAAGATAATACAGATGGCCAACAGGCACAAGAAAAAAATGCTCAACATCACTGATTATTAGAGAAATGCAAATCAAAACTACTATGAGGTACCACCTCACACCAGTCAGAATGGCCATCATTAACAACTCAACAAATGCTGAAGAGGGTGTGGAGAAAAGAGAACCCTCCTACACTGTTGTTGGGAAATGTAAATTGGTACAAGCACTATGGAAAACAGTATGGAGGTACCTCAGAAAACTAAATACAGAACTACCATATGACCCAGCAATCCCACTCTTGGGCATATGTCTGGACAAAACTTTCCTTGAAAAACATACATGCACCCATATGTTCATCGCTGTACTATTCACAACAGCCAAGACATGGAAACAATCTAAATGTCCATTACAGATGAATGGATTAAGAAGATGTGGTACATATACACAATGGAATACTACTCAGCCATAAAAAAGAACAAAATCATGCCATTTGCAGCAACATGGATGGAACTAGAGACTCTCGTACTAAGTGAAGTAAGTCAGAAAGAGAAAGAAAAATACCATATGATATTACTTATATTTGAAATCTAATACAAGGCACAAATGAACCTCTCCACAGAAAAGAAACTCATGGACATGGAGAACAGACTTGTGGTTGCCAAGGGGGAGGGAGTGGGATGGACTGGGTATTTGGGGTTAATAGATGCAAACTATTGCCTTTGGAGCAGATAAGCAATGAGATCCTGCTGTGTAGCAGAGGGAACCATATCTAGTCACTTATGATGGAACATGATGGAGGATAATGTGAGAAAAAGAATGTGTATATGTATGTGTGCCTGGGTCAACTTGCTGTACGGTAGAAACTGACAGAACAGTGTAAACCAGCAGTAACAGAAAAAATAAAAATCGTTAATTAAAAAAAAGAAAACTCAACTGAAGCTTGCTACCTTCCAACTAATAAGTATTGAAAAGAAAGCAAAACATTCTAATATGATCAAACTACCTTATTAGCAAAAAAAAATTACTAATGTATTAAGTTGGATTTCATGTATCTAGAAAAAATTAAACATTCATAGTTCAAACAGGATAGGTATGCAAATCTTTATTAGAACAATACTCTAAAACCTTTCTTTAAGACAGTATTTACAAGTTCCCCTTCTCAAATACTCAGCATTATGAAGTTTGGAAACACCACGTACATGGAGTCCTGAGGAGTTAACTGAAAGGACTTTGTTTGTTTGTTGGAAATGATGCCAAAAATAAATCGGAAGTTACAGCAGCATTCATCCAAACCCAATCATAAAATACTTTACAACAAATTAAACACAAAAAAGCATGCTTCCAAATGGTGGCTTTGGTATGTGCATTTGCTCACAGAGACAATTAATGCAGGCAGCTGGTGCTAACCTTCAGTAAGTTTCAATCAAAGCTTGACAGCTACCAGTTATATTTCACACAGGGTAATTATAGCAAATGGCATTTAGGCTTAATGTTCTGCCATTTCTTTTTCTTCTGGAATGTAATCAACAAGATATTAAGATTGCTTCTGGTTAGCTTTTCTTTAATCTTCACACTGACAAAAATAAATATTCAATCATAAGGCATTTAGCAAAAAGTCTAGGTGGAGAAAAAAAGACCTGACGTTCAGTAGAATTTTTCCTATGACAATAACTTCAACAATTGATATATTTATAGCTTTTTTGCATAAAATATATTAGTCCTTTCATAACGAATTACACAATCTTCACTATGCTTCTCATTTTCTACAATGCCTAGACTTTTCGACATATATTGTGCTAGCATATAAGCATCAGCTGAAATGTTTTTTTGGATGTTCAGTAAGGAAAAACTACAGCAGCTCCCCCAGAGGTTATGTTACTCTAAAACCCAGTGCTCCTACACATTCTTTGTGTATGGTAAGATAACTAATACAAACACTAGACGATGACCATACGGTCTAGATTTAACAGATAAGGTGCTTAAATTTTTATAGTAAAGTATTTAAAATGCTAACTCATACTGAATGTACTTTTTAAACTATATTCCACAAACGGCTGCACATATTTATACACACACACACACACACACACACACACTTAATCTCATTACACCTATACTTGCTGAAATGAATTCAGGCTGCTCTTTGAAAATTCTGCCTATCTATCTGTGTATCTGTGCCATCACCGTCCTGCACCAATCAGCACATCTCCAGAATCAAAGTGGTCCAGAAGCTCTGCGAGCACCTTGCTCCTTCCTGGACCTCCCAACTGTTCCTCCAGAGACGGAGCGAGGGTTCCAGCACTCTCCCTTCCTCTGCTGGTGAGACCATAGGGACTTCTCATTGTACCCTCCCACATCGCCCCTTACTCTCATTCTCATGGCCTTTTGGTTTTGCACTCCTTCTCTCGTCTCTTGCTTAATTTTGTCATCACCACGTTTATTACCACCTAACATGACTAGATATTTTATTTATCAGTCTGCCTCCTCAAATATAAACTCCATGAAGGCAAGGGTTTGGTCTCTTATTTAATGCTATATTTTTCCAGCCACTACAAGTATCAGGTACCTAATAAGAACGCAATAAAATACTAAAAAGATAAACAAATGAATATATCTCACAGACCTGTAAGATCTATAAGCCAGGCTGCCAGCCCCACCCTACAGCAGAGAGGCTTACTTCTAAGAAAGGACACTGCCTCCCAGGATTTGGACAAAGCCCCCACACCACTGCCAGAAGGAAGCTTGCACTGTCCTACCCTCTGAAAGTCAAGCTTCAAACTCGAAACCCTAGGCAGAAACCTCTGCTAGCACATACCCACCAAAAGCTATTCGGCAGCGACCCACAGATTTAGAAGGAGGGATTCAGATGCTGGGAAGGCAAAAAAAAAAAAAAAAGATCAAAAGGTGCCTTACAATAGTGATGCAAAACAAACTTCACTTGGTATAAATGCCAGGGAAAAGCTCTTCTGTGGAATGCATTGTTTCTCCTAATATCCGCATTACAAAGGATTCTGCTAACTGGACTAGGAAGAAAGTGTCAGTGAGGTTCATTACCACTGTATGTGAGAACAGTTTAAAATGAATATGCTAAATTTCACATATTTGAACAACTTAGATTTCTGCACTATCAACTGGCATTAGAAATGTTACACTTATTTCAAGTCACACAAAATAAAGGCACCAAACTAAGTATTTTAAATCCTCTACGTCTCTATAGCTCAACTGAAATGTTTTTCAAGGCATCAAAAATAACATGCGTGTGTGTACATTCATGAGGCAAATCAGCAAAAAATAATTGCACAGTGACCCAAATACCAGATTGGGAGGGGCTGACTGCTCTAGTTACAGAGCAACCACTGACTCATGAAAATTCAGTTCTTGCATTTTAAAAGGGTCTGAGCTCTTTAACACTTCTTTTTTTTTTCTGCAGCTTTAATTTTGTGCAGCCAACAAAATACAAAAAAAAAAAAAAACCCCTTGAATCTTAACCTACTTTCTTTTCTCTCTTCTCAGAGGTGTGAAAGGGCTGGCCAGGTATGCTTGAGTTTTAGAAACACAATCTGTTCCTTTCTTCTTCAGCCTTCTTAAGTTCAAATGATAGGCCTATGAAGCCCCTCTCAAGATCTGCCATTCAAAGCAGGGAAACAGTTTTTACATGTTTTTGGAATCTGAAGAATTTGTCCCCAAAGGGCACTGAAGCATGTCTAGTTAAAAACAAACTACAATAAGGAAAGCAACAGAAGCAGAAAACAAATGTACTAAATACACAGGTAACCAGTAGAAACTCATTAAAAAGTGTGTGTGTGTGTGTGTGTGTGTGTGTGTGTGTGTGTATAAAATTTCTGGGTATACCTCCTAAAAATCCTAGAAAATGAAACATTCAAAGAAAGCCAATTTATTTCATTCAAGGAATATTTATTAAGCAGCTATCACTTTATCACTTGACAAACACTGGGCTAGATGTTGCTGTCACAGGGATCAACAAAATTGCCCAGTTCCTTTCCTGCTAGCGCTCAGTTCTACCGAGGACGAATGGAGGACAAAATCAAACCAGCAAAGAGATAGAACTTGTTGAACTAGGTAAACAAGGAGGCCGTTAGGCTGGGTGGCTCTAAATACCTTGGTGGCCTGTGTAAGCAAACCAAAGTAAATGCCTCAAAGTTACAAAATCAAAACACTAAGAACAACCAATCACAAACAGCCAAACAGACTTTCAGTTATACAGCCAATCAATAATTTCCTTACTTTGCCTCTACTTTTTCTCTATAAAAGTCTTTCCCTAAAGCTCTTGCTGGCATAGTGCTAACCACTTTTAGCCTGTGACAACCCAGTTCAAATCGATTTTTTGCTCTGACAAAGTTCTTAAAATTTTACTATGCCTCAGTTTATCCTTTAACAACGAATTTCTTGAAAGAGGACAGGATATTATAAAGTTCTTATTTCAGTACCTAATGATGTGATCTTAACATGCGCTAAATAAAAACATCCAAATCTTCTCAGATCCTACAATATGGATTTTTCACGGAATTCTCAAAGTTGTCAAACTGATGAATAAACGCTAAAATTTTATAATTGCAAAGTCAGGTATATGAAAACAAAGGTAGAACAAAGTAAATATGAGACTGGCAGCTCAACATAATTTAAGTTTCGGAAAAATAAAGAACTTAGGAGTTTCCATTTGTGGCTCAGCAGTAACGAATCCAACTAGTATTCATGAGGACGCGGGTTCAATCCCTGGCTTTGCTCAGTGGGTTAAGGCTCCGTCAGCTGTGGCGTAGGTCAGGCGCAGCTCGGATCTGGCACTGCTATGGATGTGGTCGACAGCTGCAGTTCCTATTTGACCCCTAGCCTGGGAACTTCCATATGCCATAGGTGTGGGCCTAAGGAAAAAAAAAAAAGTGAAATAAATAAATAACTTAAATCCATACTAAATAAACCTATGTAAATTAACACTAATGATAAGATGAAAATGAACTTTATATAATGCAGAGAAGAAAAACATCTAGTAAACAGACAAATATATGAAACTGAAGCACCGAAAATACGCCCAAATCCACAAAACTGCCTTACCAAGCTTTACGCTTTAATTCTACAGTTTGGAAAAGCTGCTGTGCAATTAAGCTAGGCTATGTGGAAAACCCCATTGGAATACACTTCCTGAGCAAGGCAAATGACGCTATGCCCAAGACTTGCCCTTCTGGCAGAATTGAAGAGGAGCAGGTACCCCTAACCACACAGAATAGAGGGACAATCTACTAAGCAAGGAAGGGGCAAAAGGAGCGAGAGAAAAAAAGACCTTTCTTTATAAACACAAACAGCTTAGGCAGGATACTGACGACGAGAAACTAAACCACTACACATATTGAGTCCTCATTACCTACCAGAATACCTTTAAAGTGCATGTCCGTTTATTCCTTTCACCCCATAATACCATTATAAAATACTCATGACGACTATCACACTTTATGGATTAGGAGATGAAAGCACAGAGAGGCAAGTCACTTTCCCAAGGCCCCTGAGTGAGGATTCAGTCCATTCCGGGGTCCACATGCAATGAGGTTACCAGTTTTATGATAGTTCACATATTTTATCTATGTCTTTCTAAAACACTGAACTGATGCATAACTGATTTCAAAGTAGCTCATTTAAAATATCAGGTCTTTTAGGACCTACAGACAATTAGGTGCTACAGATAATTACAGAAGTCCTATGGTTACTCCCCATTTTTCAAGTATTTGCTTCTGGCTAATGAATGGAGCAGGGAACTTCCCCAATCAAGTTTAAAGTTGGCCACAGAAAAACAGAATTCAAAAATACATGTATTAGGTGAGTTTTCTCAACCACATGAGCCAGATGCCAGGCCAGGATGCAAATTGCACCATGGCGTCAGGTAAAAAGTCTGCTTAATAAAATATCCCCTTGCTTTTCATAAGATATCAACAACGTCAACAAGTCAAATCTTCAAGCTGAACAGAAACCTCATAATTTATCATCTAACAGGGTGACTATGACCATTTCCAGACGCTTCCTCTTCCTCTGAAAGGCTCATGACCAAGTGTAACCACTAACAGGTCAAGAAATAAATTAATTCCAGGGCACTGGAAATTATGTTCATGAAATGAAAAGTGGCCTTGCTGACATTGCATCACTATTTCTAGACAGTGCACTTGAACATCAAATAAATCTCACATCACGGAGACATGCCAAAAGCCAGCGACCTACTTTCATTAGGGTGGGAAAGGAATAGCAATCTGTCCTTTGAGACGAGGACCAAAATAGCTTCCCTAAAGCACTCCTTCATGCTTTTTAAAAGTTTTAAATAATCTTTTATGCAAAGGAAAAATAATAGCTAGAACCAGTATCAAATGTGAATTTTCTTTATGTATCCTAGTAAGTTAATTGTAGCTCTCATAATGCTATCAATATTTTCAAAGCTTGGAAAAAAATAAGAATCAGTAAAATTAAATAAGAAATTGTTTTCAATACCTAATAATTTCCTAATATAGGCAATCATACCACACCAGCAGACCAAGATTATTTCTGAGAAACTCCATAAAGATAACTGGCTGACTTCGCCAATGTCACATCCAAAAAAAAAAATTGCAAGTAATAAAACACAAAACTTTTTAAAAAGAAGCATCTTATAAATATACATAAAAATATAGGGAAATATTGAACCTACACACAGTACCATAGAAACAAAATCTGGCACAATATATAGTGGCAAAAAGCAAAAACAATTCACTTCAAGAAGAGCTGAGCAAGAAATAAGTCTAAAAGACACTGGGCCTATTAAACTTATTCATATGGGATTTCTTACTGAAATAAATAATGTGAAAAATAGAATAAAATTATCTCTTAGAAAAGTTCCTACAAACCATACATGTCTACAAGATACATAAACACGTATAACAAACCAACTCAAAGGCAGAAAATAAAAGGCTGGGTAAGACACACCAGGCAAACGATGTTCAAATGAATTAGGGTTCAACATATCACAATAAGGGCAAAGAGAATTCATGGCAAAAACATTTCATGGGAAAATAGGAGTATGTGCTATGTCACACTGATGAAATGGTATAAACCGTAATGAGACACGTGACATCTCCAGGCACCAAAAAAACATGGAATTGAAATGTATATACAGTTAACCCTTGAACAACAGAGGTTGAACTGTGTAAGCCCACTTACATGAGGATTTTCTTCAGTAAATGTGTACTACAGTATTACATGATCCTTGGTTGGCTGAATCTGCAGATATGGAACCGGCATATAACTATAAAGCTACACACACATTTCCCACTGCCTGGGGGGTTGGCACCACTAACCCCTGGTAGTTCAAGGGCCAGGTATACAAGAAAACTTGAGAGTAAAACAAGAAATTGACAGGAAATACAGTCTCAATGGGTACTTTAACCTACCTCTCTTCACTTTGACAGCTCAAATACACAAAAACTGGAAAAGAACATAATAAATAAAATGTATTTTGTACAACTGTATCTAAACCCTACAAACGAAATGGGTGCTTTCTTTTCAAAGGCTGTGGAATACATATAAAAACACCGGCCAATACAACTGTTATATAAAATGAAGCTGCAATCACTTCCCAAAAAAGTAGTGCTATAGAAAACATTATCTGAACATGTAGTAATGCAGCTAGAAATCACACTAAAAATAACTTGGAAACTTAAAAAACCAAGCAAACAGAAATACACCCTAAAACCCTACTCTTAGATTAAAATTAAATAAAAATAAAACGCAAAGCTAGAAAATATCTAAGTGTTACATTAAAATGAACGGTAGACAGCCAAAGTTAGCTTTAAAATACAAACGTTTTCATCATTAAGAATGAAGACAGGAGTTCCTGTCATGGCTCAGTGGTTAACAAATCTGACTACGAACCATGAGGTTGCAGGTTTGATCCCTGGCCCCGCTCAGTGGGTTAAGGATCCGGTGTTGCTGTGAGCTGTGGCTTAGGTTCACAGACCTGGCTTGGATCCCACGTTGCTGTGGCTCTGGCGTACGCTGGCGGCTACAGCTCCAATTAGACCCCTAGCCTGGGAACCTCCATATGCCACGGGTTTGGCCCTATAAAAGACAATAAGAAAAAAAAAAAAAAAAGAATGACAACAAACCAAGTAAATATCTGAATTTTTTAAAAAGAACAATGAAAACACTGAGACAAAGAAAAAGTAGAATTAATTATCACAAGAGCAATTAGGACAAAAATTTGAAAAGAGAAAAATAGTTAAGGGGGAAAAAACAAAACAAAACCACCATAAACCTAAGAGCTGGTTCTGTGGAAAAGCAAGTCGGGAGAAAGAGAAGAAAACAAAAATATGAATTAAGGTTTTAATAAAGAGAAACACCCAAGAATGAAAAGAAATCAAAAGAATTATAAGAAAACATGATATACAGGTCTATATCCATACATTTGAAAATCTAGGTAACTATAGTGCCCAAGAATTGTCAATTATTAAAAGCGAATTTTAAAATGTCAAAATGCATCAGGACACAAAAGTAAAATTAATACAAAATTTCAAGGGTGTTATTTAACCCCAGTATTATTTCAAGTATCCCAGACAGCAGATAATAAAGCTTCCAGGTCATTTTTAAGATGCTTCTATCTAACTGCTACCAAAATCTTACAAGACAACATATGAAGGAAAACTTCAAACTAATCTCTTCTATAAAATTGGATGCAAAATACCATTCCAATATAGATATATAGAATCCAGAAATATCACTAAGCATGAAAGGTTACTATATTATTACCAGAGTAGTTCATTCCAAGAAAGCTAGAATCTTTCAATAATAGAAAATCTAATTCAAGTATCAAAAAATTCAACACTATCAATATGTCAAAATACTTCTTTTATAGAATTCTGGATATAGGATAGGATTCAGAGGAAAGGCCAAGAAAACACTTTATGGTGAAATACCACAGGGTTTTTTTGTTTGTTTGTTTGTTTTTTACACTAAAGTTGTAAGACAAGAAGGAGAGATATCTAAAATGTACCATTAAATCAAAAAATTCCAAGTCTGAGAACAGAATGTATAATATAATCGTGTTTTTAGGAAAAAAAATATACATAAGTCTGTATTAATGTATTGGTAGACGCACTTTAAAATTTCTGAAATGACAGGCACCAAACCATTAACAACAGTTACTTATTTGGAATAATAATTTCCCTATTGTTTTAAGCAAAACTAAGGGACAGCAAAAGCAAATGCTTTGAAGAAATCTGTCAGGAGTTCCCATCATGGCTCAGTGGTTAACACATCTGACTAGGAACCATGAGGTTGCAGGTTCGATCCCTGCCCTTGCTCAGTGGGTTAAGGATCTGGTGTTGCTGTGAGCTGTGGTGTAGGTTGCAGACGCAGCTTGGATGCCGCATTGCTGTGGCTCTGGTGTAGACTGGCGGCTGCAGCTCCAAGTAGACCCCTAGCCTGGGAACCTCCATATGCCACAGGAGCGGCCCCAGAAAAGGCAAAAAAAGACAAAAAAAAATCTGTCAACAGCTGAAAGATTAATTCAATTCTGAACTGCTCCAAACTGCCTGCCATTATTATTTTTATCTCATTAAATTACATTAATAGTGATTATATGTTTTCCCTTTAACATTACATTAATGGTGAGGTATCAGGAAAGAGGCAGCAGAAGGTAGAAGACAAGGGAAAGAAAGTGTAAGAGCAAAACTGGCTGCTGGCAACCGGCCACACACAATAGCATCAACAACAGGGCTGACACTACAGACTATAATAACTAGTGATCGAAAAGGTCAAAAAGTGGACTTCCTGTTGTGGCTCAGCGGGTTATGAACCTGACTAGTATCCATGAGGATGGGGGTTCAATCCCTGGCCTCACTCAGTGGGTTAAGAAGCCAGCGTTGCCATGAGCTGTGGTGTAGGTCAGATCCCGTGCTGCTGTGGCTGTGGTGTAGGCCAGCAGCTGCAGCTCTGATTCAACCCCTAGCCTGAGAACTTGCATATGCCATAGATGAGGCCCTAAAAGGCAAAAAGGTCAAAAAGTATATTCACAAATTGCCACGATAAAATGACAATAATAAGAGAGGAAGGTGAGACATGTGACCATAAAAACACATCTTAGTTGAGCAGTGCAATCCTATAGGCAGCAAAAAGCTTATTTAATAACAGCCAATTTTACACACAAAGATGAGAACTCTGAATGTTAACAGGATGGTTTCCAGCTCCGCCACAACCAGAACAGATGGGGCACATCTCCAGGTAACAAACGGCTATAAACAGTGGTGAATCGGTTTCAAAGTTAAGGTGGTCCTTTCAAATTCCCAGGCCAAATGCCTTTTAAGATCGGTACTCTTAAGTTTGATCTCACTTTTGCGGGTAATCTAGATCCTGGAAGTAGTTTGGTGAGATTACAGTAAATGGAAAAATAGCAATAATGAGTCTAGGTGTATGGAAGTTTTCTGATGAAGCTTTCAGTCATTTGACAAAAATAATGCAAATGAGTTCTAGTTCAAGATGACGACACAGAAGGATTGTGAACTCACTTCTTTCCACAGACACATCAAATCTACTGCTAAATAAGGAACAGTTTCCTTTAAAAGAAACCCCAGAACTACCTGAGCAATTCCTTCACATTGGACAAAATAGAAAAAACCCACACTCAGGTAGGAGAGGCTGAAGCACCAGTGACCCCACTCCCAGGGTAGCGAATTCATAATTCCAAGCTTCTCCCTGAGGAACGAAGGATTTAAATCCCACACCAGGCATGCCAACTTTTAAGCCCAGCACCTAAGAGATGAAATCCCAAAATGTCTAGCTTTGAAAGTCAACAGCTTCATGTCAATGAGAGCGACAGCTATAATAAACTGAGAAACAGTTCCGGGCTCACACAGACTCACCTGGCAACCCCTACAGAACCCAGTGCAGGAGCAGCTGACTGAAAAGTGCCCAGTCTTTGTGTAAAAGAGGCCTATTTGCTTATGTTGAGGCTTTGGTCTGAAAGTCATCTAGATGCTGTAATACTATCCAAAGACCACTGGGATCAGTGGGTTCCATCTTTGCACTCTCTCTGCCTCACACCAAGTCACCAGAATCTCCCAGAAATGAGCCTGGACACACATCTGGCAGATTTTTGCAGATGCCGCCCAGGAAATACCCCCTGATCGTCAGGCTCTGGAGACCAACAGAGCTTATATTCATGGGTCCCACAAGACTAACAAATAAAAAGTTCTTAACCAGCTATACACCCCATGGCACAATGGCGAAGAAGCCAAATGAAAGGGCTGGTATTTCAGAGAAAGAGGCCAATAAGCTTACCTTCATAGCTGTGGCCTGAAGGGCAGCTTCTAATTAAAGACGCATCAAAGGGCTATAATCTTGACTACTACAATCCCCTCCAGAGAAAAGGAGGCAGGGAGGTGCCATCTTCCCACCTTCCATCTGCCCTGCCCCAGGTCTCTGTTGTCTCTGAGAAAGAACCCTGTGCACACATCTGTCACCCCAGCCTTGGTAGCTGCCACCTAGAAGACTATCACTTGGCAGCCTGGATCTGTTGACCAGGTGGCCTTGCGTTAATGGTTCAAAGGGACAACGGCAAACAAAGAAACCGTTCTGAACCGGTTATCACCCAAAGGCACAGTGTAGAAGGAGCAAACAGAAATGCCCTTCTCCAAGTCTTCCCCTGAAAGAAGTATGTTTGCATATCTTAAAAGCTACTGCCTGAGGGTCTGGCTTCTAATCAGCTAGAATCCAGAGAATATCCCCTCTGAAACACTGACAGGTCCTGGCACACCCTCAGCCACTAAGAATGAAGCAGGATGCTTGAGCAAAACCACCAAAGATTTGAGAGACAATAAAGAGCTAGGGCAGGGCTGAACAATAAAGTTTGTCTCCAAGACTAGGAGAGGTGGCTGTTTTATCTAATGCACAAGAACCAACATCAGTCAAGGAAGTTAAAGAAACACAGAAATGTATTTCAAGGAAAAGGACAATGTAAAATCTCAGAGAAAGACCTTAATAAAACAAAGACAAGTGATTTCCTGAAAAAGGAGTTCAAAACAGGTTTTAAAAATGCTCACAAGAACAGGAAAAGAAAGAACTCCCACAAGTGACAGAAAATTTAAGACAGTACAAGTAGAAGTGATAAAGCTGAAGAATACAATAGCTGAACTGAAAAATACCATAGACGGATTCAACAAAAGGCTAGATGAAGTACCAAAAAAAAAAAAAAAAAAGGATCAGTGAACTCAAAGACAAGGTTGTGGAACTCATCCAATCAAAGCAACAAAAAAGAAACAAGAATGGAAAAGAGTCAAGAAAGCTTAGGAGACTTATGAGACAACATGAAGCATACTAATATTCATATTACAGGGGTCCCAGAAAAAGAAGAGAACGCAAAGGAGGCAGAAACCTTGCTTGAAAAAATAATGGCTACAAACAACCCTACCTAAAGGATAGAAAAAGACATCAAGAACCAGGAAACCCAGAGAGTTCTATAAGAGATAAACCAAGAAAGACTCACACCAAGACACATTATAATTAAGGTCTCAAAAGTTAAAGCAAAGAGAGCATTTCAAAAGCAGCAAAAGAAAAACAACCTGCTACATACAAGGGAACCCCCATAAGCAGATTTTGTAGCAAAAACTTTGCAGGCCAGAAGGGATGAGCACGATGTATTCAAAAAACTTCTACTCAAGAATACTACACATAGCAAAGCTGTCCTTCAGAAATGAAGGAGAAATAAAGTGTTTTCCGGACAAGTAAAAGCTAAAGGAGCACATCACAACTAGACTGGCCAAGAAGAAAAAAAAAAAAAAAAGTGTTAAAGAAACTATTTAGTAACAGGAAAACATATGAAAGGATAAACCTTAATGGTAAATGCCAATATAAAATTTAGGATAAACTAAAGTTGCAAAGGTACTAAGTTAATGGCTCATAAAGCTAACATGAAGATTAAAAGACAAAAACAGTAAAAGCATTTATAACTACAATAACTTGTTAATGCATACACAAGATTAAAAAATGAAAAACGTGACATCAAAAACATAAAATGTGGAGTTCCCGTCATGGCTCAGCAAGTTAAGAACCCGACTGGTATCCATGAGCACGCATGTTTGATCTCTGGCCTTGCTCAGTGGGTTAAAGATGTGGCACTGCTGTGAGCTGTGCTGCAGGTCAAAGACATGGCCTGGAGCTGGTGCTGCTGTGGCTGTGGCACGTACAGTTCTAATTCTGCCCCTAGCTGGGGATCTTCCATGTGCTGCAGGTGCAGCCCTGAAAAAAGAAAACAAGAAAATAAAACATGTGAGATGAATAAAAATACAGAGATTTAGAATGTACTCAGACATGGAATTTCCACCGTGGCGCAGTGGTTAACGAATCCGACTAGGAACCATAAGGTTGCAGGTTCGATCCCTGGCCTCACTCAGTGAGTTAAGGATCTGGCATTACCATGAGCTGTGGTGTAGGTTGCAGACTCGGCTCAGATCCCGCATTCCTGTGGCTCCGGCATAGGCCAGAGGCTGTAGCTCTGACTAGACCCCTAAGCCTGGGAACCTCCATATGGCGCAGGTGTGGCCCTAGAAAAGACAAAAAGACTAAAATAAAATAAAATGTACTCAAACTTAAGTTATTATCAACTTAAAACAACAACCCACAATAAGATGCAACCTCGCACCTGTTAGACTGGCTATCATTTTAAAAATTTAAAAATAGCAAGTGTTGGTGAGGATATGGAGAAAAGGGAACATCTGAGCACTGTTGGTGGAAATATAATTTGGCACAGTCAGTATGGAAAACAGTATGGAGGGTCATCAAAAACTTAAACAGAACTAATATATGATTCAGCAATTCCACTCATGGGAATTTATCTGAAGGAAATGAACACACTAACTCAAAAAGAGAGTTAGATGCTCACTAGCTCAAAAAGACATTAGGGAAATGAAAATTATAAACACAATGAGATACCAGACACCCATGAGGACTAAAATCATACTAAGCATTGGTGAGCATACCAGGCATTGGTGAGGATGCAAAAGAAACTGGAATTTGCATTACTGCTGGTGGGAAATCTCACAGCCTTCTGGTCCAACCAAGCTGGAAGCCAGTTTGACAGTTTATTTAAAATGCAAACATACATTTATCAGACGAAGCCATTCCAGTCCTAGTCATTTACTCAAGATAACTGAAAGCATATGTCCACGCAAAGGCTTGTGTACAAATGTTCACGGCAGCTTTACTCATATATCCCCAAACTGGAAATAAGCCAAGTGTCTATCCACATGTGAACAGACAATCAAACTGTGGTACATCCATACGATGCCATACCATTCAGCAATAAAAAGGAATTAACTACTGAAACTCACATAAATGAATACCAAAATAATTATGCTAAGTGAAAGAAGCCAGGCAAAGAAATGATTATATAATGATTATTAAATGATTTTACATTTATGTAAAATTCTAGAAAATGAAAACTAATTTAGGTGACAGAAAGTGGGTTGTTCCGTGGTTGCATGAAAGAAACTTTTAGGGGTGATGGAAATTTTCATTATCTCGACTGTGGTTATGATTTCATAGGTGTATCTAGGTCAAAACTTAACAAACCGTATGCTAAAAACATATACAGTTTATTGTACATCCATAATAACTTGGTAGAGCTGGTGTACTTCATTTTATTGTATTTTTTGTCTTTTGTCTTTTTAGGGCAGCTCCTGAGGCATACAGAGGTTCCCAGGCTAGGGGTCGAATCAGAGCTACAGCTGCCGGCCTACACCAGAGCCACAGCAATGGAGGATCCAAGCTGCATCTGTGACCTACACCACAGCTCACAGCAACGCCGGATCCTTAACTCACTGAACAAGGCCAGGGATCAAACCCGCAACCTCATGGATCCTGGTCAGATTCGTTTCCGCTGTGCCACAACAGGAAGTCCTGTTGTATTTTAAAAACAAGAAAAATTTCAGCAAGCAAGCACACAGTAACAACACAAATAACAATGAAGTGTCATTTCTGACAACGTGCCAGGTGATGTTATCAGCACACGTACTGCCCTTGCTGATTCTCACCCTGGCTCTGTGGGTACAGACATTATTATTACCGTCACTTTACAAAAGAGAGTGAGACATAAAGCGCAGAAAGAACTTGTCTAATGAAAGACAGATTAGGGAGGGAGATGGGATGCAAGTCCTGAGAGGCTCAGCCGAGAGCTCCTCCCATGAGCCAGGCCTCTGCCCACAGGTGGAGATGGCTGCTCACCAGCCATTCAATCACAAATATCACTGCTGAGTGAGTAAATTCACCGTGTGTAAGTGAAAAGAATGCACTTTTAATGCTACTGCTCCAAACAAGCTTTCCTGTTATCATTGGACTGAGATGTGTACTTTATCAAATGCTCAGGGGCATGAACTGAGGGCAAGTCTGAACGGTTCACACTCTATTTTGCATGTTACAGGAACTAGAGACTCAAAAACCCGTCACCAAAATGGGTGATTTGTGAAATGAAAACTCAGTTTTATTTTTAAAAGATGGGAGAAATGAACTGTCATTGGTCGGACTTTATATATGCAATATTAATTTGCCTGCCTTTATGAACTTTTTACATATTTCTTTTCACTGTTCTCAGCACCTGCTGTCCACTCTGCTTCAGGTGATTCTTAAAACTTAAATTTTAACTTGATACATACGAAAATACTCCCATAATAATAAATCTCCAATTTACTTCGTGTAAGCTGTCTTTGAAGTTAACTTCATTCTGTTTCCTCCAGTAGCAGTACAGTTGGCCCTCTGAATCTACAGATTCAATGAATTTCCTCCAACCAAAAGCATTCAGAGAAAAAAAAAAAATTCCAGAAAGTGTCAAAAAGTAAATCTTGAATTTATCTCATGCTGGTAACTAGTCAACCCTTTTTTTCTTTTTTTTTTTTTTAGTGTATTCATTTTTTAATTTGCTTGATTCCTTTCCTAACTGCTGCTATAATAAGTGACCACAAACTTGATGGTTTTTTTTTTTTTACTCTTTATTTTCTTTGCCGATTTTCTATCGGGTTTCTTGTCCTATGTTACTGATTCATAAAGGCTGATGTTAATATATTAACATCATTCACATTTAACTATAGGTTGCAAATACTTTTTCTGTCTCCTAAGAAATGTGATTCCGCCCAACCCCAAACAAACTAATGATCCTTCATTAAAAGTGTAGTTCACAGTCCCGTGCTAGGTGCTCCCAGGCATGGGGGATGTTAAAGGCATGTCACCTGTCCTCAAGAAGCTTGCAGTCTTGTTAATCTAGTGAAGACGATTAGTCGCAAGCACATCCATGAAGTGTTAACACGGATGGAGAAGTGTCGTATCTTCGTTGTCATTTGCTTCTAGGTATTTTTTAATTTCCTGTTTGATTTCTTCAGTGATCCTAGAGTCAACCCTTGGTGTGAGGGGGCACTGGTTCCAGGAGCACTTACATGTACCAAAACCTGCAAATGCTCAAGCTCCTTCTCTAAAACAGCACAGTAATGAATACAGTTGGCCCTGTGTATCCATGGCTTATAGACCCTCGATTCAATCAACCTCAGACAGAAATTTCCATACACAGTTGGTTGAATCTATGGATACGAAACCTATGAATACACAGGGCTGATTATATATTTACTGAAAAACATCTATATAGAAGCTGGACCCAAGCAATTCAAATCCATGTTGTTCAACGGTCAACTGTTCTTTCCATAGCATTTACATTGTATTTACAACCACTTCCATAACATTTACATAGTGTTGGGTATTATAATCTAGAGAGGATTTAAAATATACAGGAGAGGAGTTCCCGTAGTAGCACAGTGGTTAATGAATCCGACTAGAAACCATGAGGTTGCAGGTTCAATCCCTGGCCTCGCTCAGTGGGTTAAGGATCCAGCATTGCCATGAGCTGTGGTGTAGGTCGCAGCATCTTATAAATATACATTATATTGTTGCTGTGACTGTGGTGTAGGCCCTCGGCTACAGCTCCAATTAGACCCCTAGCCTGGGAACCTCCATATGCCGTGGGTGCAGCCCTAGAAAAGACAAAAAGACAAAAAATATGTATATACATATACAGGTGGATGTGCATAGGTTATAAGCAAATACTACACCATTTTATATAAAGGACTTGAGCATCCATGGATCTTGGTATCCACAAGAGGTTCTAGAACCAATTTGACCACAATTGACATGTTTAATAGTTCCCGCTGAATGACCACTGGCCCCGTGGTCTCCAGTGATGAGAATGAGAGAGGTGGTTTCTGGCTTCATAAAGCTTCAGAGTACAGTTTTATATTTCATATTTATTTATTTGTTTGTTTGTCTTTTTAGGGCCATACCCACAGCATACGGATGTTCCCAGGCTAGGGATCAAATCTAAGCTGTAGCCACCCCTGGCCTAGGCCACAGCCACAGCAACGCCAGATCTGGGCCGCAACTGTGACCTATACCACAGCTCAGGGCAATGCCAGATCCTTAACCCCCTGAGCGAGGCCAGGGATAGAACCCACATCCTCATGGATGCTAGTCGGGTTCATTAACTGCTGAACCACGATGGGAACTCCTGCATTTTATATTTAAACTTATGATTTTGAGTTCATTTTGTACAAATTGTGAGATTTAGGTTGAGGGTTCTCTTTTTATTTTTGGGGGGGGGCACATAGATGTCCAACTTTTCTAACACTTTCTGAATTGCCTGTGGGAACTGTCCAATATCGATCAGCCCTATTTGCATGAGTCTGTTTCCTGGATTCTGTTGTGTTCCACAGCTCAGCGTGTCTGTCCTTTCAACAACATCACACCAGGTCCTCTGCAATTAGCCTTACTCTGAGAATAGCCTCATTTCACCTTCATTCCTAAAGGACATTTTCCTTTGATACAGGATTCCGGGTTGGCAGTTCTTTCCTTTCAGCACTTTAGACATGTCATTCCACTTAACTCTGGAACCCACTGTTTCTGATGAGGAATCTAGTCATTCAAATCACTGTACCTATAAGCAACGTGCTATTTTCCTCTGACTTTCAAGATCATTATTGTTCTCTTGGTCTTTGGTTTTAAGCATTTTGATTATGCATCTGGTCAAGGATTTCTTTGGGCTTATCTTGTGTAGGTTCACTCAGCACCTTAAATCCTTAGTTTAAGTCTTCCACTAAATTTGCGAAATCTCCAGCCATTGTTTCTTCAACGGTTTCTTTCTGAGCCGGTCTTTCTCCTTTCTTTCTGAGATTCTCATGCTACAAATGTTAACCATTTCACTACTGTCTTACAGGTCCCTAAGGTTCTGTTCATTTATTCTGTTTTTTTTGTTTGGTTTTCTGTTTCTTAGACTGGGAGAACTGAAAGTTCACTCGTTCTTCCGTTATCTCTGTTCTGAAACCTTCCGCATTTCCATTTGTTCATGTGCGTGAGGCCTAAAATTAAGGCTCCATACCATGTGCTGCCTAACACCGAGGGAAACCAGGCGACCCACAAATGGCCTGACCACAAGTTCTCCTCCCAACTTTGTTCCAATGGACTAAGTCCCCTTGACAGACAACCCACCTCATCAAGAAGATTGGGCATCGTTCCTAATGAGCCCTGGGGACAGGGTTCCAAGTTCCTGCCAAACTGTGAAATTATTCAAACAAAACCAATCACATCCTCCCTAAGGAACCAGGAAGCACACCACCCTCTTATCACTATAGAGCCTGCCTCCATCTTTTCCCTCTGTTCCCAAGCACAACCCCCGTGTAGTCCTGCATGCCATGTGGTGCCCTCCCCAGGGCTCTAAGTTTATGTGACTAAGAAGCTGCTAATCAATCACATCTGCCTAGTGTCACGCAGGCATCACATGTTTGGCCATCCCCAGAAACCTAGGAAAGGAAGTTCTCCCTCACCAACACCGTGAAGAGAAGGCAACAGAAACAGCTCACCCTTATTTCTGGAAGTACTAACTGCTTCAAAAATCTTGGATAATTCCAACATCCGTCATTCTAAATGACATCTGTTAATCATCTTCTCCCATACCAGAAGAGATTTTTTTGGGTTCTTCATATGCTAAGTAATTTTGGCCTGGACATTTTTGTTTTAGCTTTCGACCAACTTGGCTATATCCAGGTTGCACATTCCAACCAGCCTTCTGTGGATTGTGGTTTCAGCATTAGCTATGTTTTCAGGGCCTTTGGCCAGTCTCAGATCTGGGCAATAGTCCACCTCTTGGTTCAAATTCTCAAGTGTTTGGTCTGCTGTTTAGCACCGGAAACACACACGCCCACCACAGCAGTGAGTCCAGGAGTTAAAAAAAAACTTTTGGGGTCCCCTACCTGAGATCCTCACTTTTCGCAATCTCCTTGGTACTTTCTGGTTCCCAGGGCTCCCCCTTTTTGGTGCTCCAGCCAAAACTCTTGAACTACAGCAACATGCTCCTAGCAGGAACGAGCTCTTGCCTCTAACCTGGCCTTACTGATGTCTACTCTTGGCGTGGTGACCAGGAAAATCTTAAAAATCTTTTAAATCTTTAAAAGAGATGCTAAGATCACACGGCATCTCTGGTAATAACCCGGTGGGTCCTTCTCCACTCAGGTTACCAGCTGTAGTGCCTCTATGCTCTTATTCCTCTGCCGCTTCCCTGACGGTATCTCCAACCACTCTCATGCTCCTGTCTGCCATGGGTACAGTGATTAAGGGAATGTTCCAGGCATGCCTTCATCTTAGCCCTTTATCCTGGATGTTCCTTTGCCTAAAATGCTCTTCTTCCTGTCTGACAATTTCCTCAATTCCTCTCAGTCTTAACACAAATGTTATCTTCCCAATGAGGCTTCCTCTGACCCTTTATTTTATTTTATTATTTTATTATTATTATTATTATATATTTTGTTTTTTAGGGCTATATATGGAAGTTCCCAGGCCAGGGGTCAAATTGGAACTGCAGCTGCCGGCCTATGCCAGAGCCAAAGCAACTTGGGATCTAAGCCGTGTCTGTGACCTACACCACAGCTCACAGCAACATCGGATCCTGAACCCACTGAGCAAGGCCAGGGATCCAAGTTGTTAGATAAAAAGGAGAGCATTTCAGACAAAGGAACAAATCCTCATGGATACCAGTCGGGTTCACAACCCACTGAGCCACAACAGGAACTCCCGACCCTTTATGTTAAAATGCAAACTCCCACCTCTCCTCAAACCCCTTCCCCTTTTTCTACAGCATTTTGCACTTCTGCCATAATTCACAACTTATTATTTGCACATCTACTGTCGCTGTGCTAGAACATCAGCTGCACAGCACCAGTGATCGTTCCTTGTTTGTTTCCAGCTATATAACCGGTGTCTACACCAGTGCATGGCTCAATGAGTACTTGTTAAGAGAATAAATATGCCTGGAACACGGTGTGTGAGCAAAGGGAGCATCAATAGGAGAGAAGGTTAGAGAAGTGCTGGGGACCCACACTGCAGGTCTTATAAACTGAGGATTATAGCCAACAGAATCCATAGCATCTTCTCAAACTCACGATTCCCAGTTCAAGCTGCCTTATTCCTGTTTGATTTCAACAACTTTGTAACAGCAGTTAGGATACTCGTACACATGTTTAACTCTCCTACCAGATTTTAGATGGACACTCCAAGGGGACTCTGCTGAGTCATCTATGTCTATATTTTTATCTATTTCCTCTAGAGCAGCTAACATATGGCCTGTGAACAAGTAACTTCCAAAACACCCTAATTAGTCAAAATGAAGTAAAGGGTCACTGAATACATTTTAAAGTACAAAGAAATGAGACTGCAGTGCATGAGGTGTGTTCATGAATGTACTAGACCTGAAAGCAGAATGAGTGCTGGCCTTTAGAGGTCACTTAGGAGTCAGCCCACGAAAGCCAGCAGTGCTGTCTACAGCTCCTAACACTGGCAAATGTTTGACATTATACAAGCCTCTCAAGAAAAGCAGTCTTATTTTTGTTGTTATACTTCTCTTCTGCCTAAAATAGTATGACCTTATTAATCAGATTTGGCACAGAAAGGTCCTTTGCTATTTATGAGAATCAAATTCACCCTCACAGGATAAAGATGAGTCACGGCTGAAGATATGCAAAAGAATAAGCTCAGATTCTGATATAAATTCTAAGAAGATTTCAACAAAGGTTATAAACAAAACTTTCCAAAATGACTACTGTGTTCAGGACAACACAAACACACAGGATTTAAAAATCTGTCATTACTTCATAGACACACCTTAAAATAGAGTTCCTGGACACCATGCCAAGAGACTGCCTGATTGCTAAACACAGCCCACAGCGAGACAGGCAGCGATGTCCCAAACCCCTCACCCTGTGGAGGAGAAAGAGACAAAAAGGGGACTCTTGCTCTGGCCCCTCGAAACCTGAGCGCTCTTATTTCTTTCTCCCTCCCCCCCGCCCCCTTCTTCCTTCCTTTCTTTTTTTCTAATAGAAAATAAAACAAAAACTCATCTTCTTTCTTTCTGTTTTAATTTGGGTAAGAGTCAATAGCAATAATTATTATTAAAGATTCTTTTCCTGAAAACTTTCCAAGAGAATACTAAAAGTATACCCACAGTTTAGTCCCCACCTTAACCAAGTAATCAAAGTTATCACCCAAAGTAGGACAACCTAACATTAAGTGTCACCAAATGAAATGAAAATGAAATACAGGGCATGTGGCCCATTTTGTACTTTTGGATAATTTTTTTAACCTAAACCTAAACATGAGGAAATATTTCAGTCAAATCTGGAATGTGCAAACCTCAATAAGATAATCTGCCTGAATTATTTTTTAAAAGATTAGTTTTATTTAAAGAGAGAAAGAGATGGAGAACCTACCTAGATTAAAAAAAAAAAATACTACAGATAAGCAAATGCAATGGGTGACATTTAACTGAATCCTGAATTGGCAAAACAAAATAAACAAACAAACCAAAAAAACAACTACAAACAACACTTTGAACCTGGGGTAATCAGAATATTAATACTAATGTTAATACTGTCAGGTGTTATAATAGTGTTGTTATGTAAGAGTCCTTTGTTTTTCTCCTGAAAAGCATGCTAAACTATTTAAAGGTTCACCTTGTTCTTTTGAAATGGTTCAGCAAGAAAAAGTGGATGTGCATATGAGAGAGGGAGACACAGAGTGGAAGGAGAGGGGCATGGGGAGGGTCAGATCTTGGCAGAGGGTATAAAGAGGCTTATTTTACTGCCTTTCACATTTCCTGAAGTTTGAATACTCCAAAATAAAAAGCAGGGGAATAAAAGAGAGCCAAAGACCGGTGGAAATACTAGACATCTTGTCCACAGTGATGTATGCCCAAGCCTTAACTGTTATCTTAGTTAAAATAAGGTTTCTTGACACACACCCCAAGTCCTTAAGTAGTAGATACAAGAAACAGAGGTCAGGAATGAGACTGCCACCACTCTCTGTGCAAACTTGAAGTTTCCTAAATTGTCAAATAAAAGCATCCTAATTCACTGAATTTGTTTTATTCAGTTCTTATAAATATGTTAAAGGGTGACAACTGTTTGGGGAGCTATTTCCAAAAAAATTTTAGTATCTAAACTGGAGCATTCTCCCAAGTGGGAAGAAGACAGGAAGTTTAGCTGCCTTCTTAAAGGTAAAAATACTAGAGAACAGAGTAGGGCGCTTTGTGTATAAAAATCCCCCAAATAATTCAGAATGTTGTAGGAAGATCTTAGGATAATAATATTAATTATTTTTAAATAGGCTAATGAGTTAAATCATTAACACTGTATTTCTTACTTTATAATGTCTGTCTATAATCAAATAAGAGTCCTGGTTTAAGTATATGCCAGTCAATTCCAATTTAAATTATATTTGATATAATACAATTTAAAGAATCTCACTTTGGAGCATGTTTCCACCTTCATACCCTTCTTTTCATTAATTAAGCATTTTCAGGTCAAGTAAATACTGAAATTTGCAACACTAATCCAAAAAGTGCGTTATATTAATGGTCCATTAATATTCACGCTCACTAGGAATATTACTATTTCTTCAAAACAGTCATTTTATAATTTAATTGGTTTTAAGAAAATTTACAAAATATACCTTTAAAATAATCACATTGTTATTCAGACTTAAGTTCAAGTAAAAAAATAAAAATTTTTTTTAAAAAGCACAAAAAGAGAAAGAAAACTAAATGCCAGGTTTGGGGTTTGGGGCAGTTGTTTCCCAGTAAACTGGTATCCCAAAAGGGCAGACGTGATAATCACGTGACAACTCAGAGCATCAGGTTAGCTCTTTTGGGGCTGTAAACCTCAATGGGCAATGGGGAGGCACAGATTCATTGGGATTAACTTTCAAATGCTGTCCAGTATGGAACCAGGAGCCTGTAGTAACTTAGAAGATCATTATCGGTCAGACTTATAAGACATACATCTTCTAGACTGGGATGCAATTCATTCATTTTACCACATGTTATTTCATCCATAATACTAAAAAGGAGAGAAAAGCATTAACTTTTTCCACAGTACGCTCCCCGTCTGTATCTGAATTCCCCTCACTCATTCTCTACCCATTTCTGGCGGTCCACAGCCACCTCTGTCTGAAATAGAGGAAGGGCTGAGACCAGACACAGTGAAAAAAGGCTCAATGATGAGGACCCGGAGCACCTGGCTGCTCAACGGCACCTACGGGAGGAAGCAAGCTAAGCGCCACCGAGAAGGGAGGAAAAAAGTTGAGTGTGGTCTACTGTTTCCATTATAGAAAGCTCTTTGTAACAGGTAACAGAAATGTTTACAGTCAGAAAAAGAGAAGACGTCTCAGAGATCATTTTAGACAGAGCAAATCTGTCAATTTAAAACCAGCTTCAGGAAAAAATTTAAAAAGTAGTATCTTCATATGAGGACACCTTTAAGAAAGGGAAAGAGAGAAATGAATGAAGGTAGAGAAAATACCTGCGGATTAAAAAAAAATGTATGCAAAGGACAGAAGAGGATTTTCTCCATAGAAATTTCAGGAATAGCTCCTTTAGATAATAGATGTAAAAAAAAAAAAAACTTACGTAAACTGTTCTACTATTTTACAAACAAAAAACAAAAATAGGCTTTACTTAGGTACTTTAATAGCCATTAATACTAATGTAAAAGTGAACCAAAAATTCCACATGCATCTTTTTTACCTAATTGTGGGTATGTGGCCTTATACAAAATTAGACTCATTTTCACAAAAAATACAACACTAAATAATTACACATGCTATGAACTTGAAAACTTCATTATATTAAGGGAGCAACTGACATATATTCCTTCAGACTCATTTAGGAAGAAAAGAAAAAGAAAACTCTCCTTTATAAATAAGTGACAAAATGTTAAAGCATACCGAATTTTATAACAAATAAATTTCTTAATAAAAGTTTTAAAAATAACTGTATTTATGAGAATCCAATTTCAATCAAATATACAAAAAGTGGGTTGTGATTAATGGACCCACAACCACTGAGGACACTCCGGAGCTTAAGTACACTGGGAAGAAACCGCTAATTTCAAGACCTCATATGACACGGGCAGCTCCCAAGGGAAGATGGAAGGAGCTACAGCTGCTGCCCTCATTTCTGTGGTGTCATCAGTTAAGCTTTTTGCATTTAATCAAACCCAACCTATTCTCACGCAACAGTTCTATCTTCCAGTGGTTTCAATACAAAACATTCCATATTCAGGAACATGGTAAATATTCAAATTGAATATTGCCATTGAATTCCAAGTTCATTACGATAATCCAGGACGATCTCATCTCAAGATGATCTGCCAAGACCCTTTTTCCAAATAAGGTCACATTCATAGGTTCTAGATTGAAATATCTCTTGGGAGGGCCCACCATTCAACTACAGTCACCATCTTTCTCGGATTAGTTAAATCCTACTCATCAAGTAATGCTTACTTCTTTAGAAGCATTTCACAAACACATCATATTATCCCATTTATAAACCTTGTTTTATTTTACCTGTTTCTATCTGATAATTCTTTTCAAAAGGCTCTATTTTCTTATAAATCTTCTCGGTGTTTTCATGAGTCACTGTATTAAAAAAAGCTTGCTAAAGTCGAACAGGTAGATATTAAATACTTTTATCTAAAAGAACAGTATTTCTATGAATTCCCAAAGTAGGAAACTTAGTGAATCCTATATATTGATCTGAGTAGTCTTCAATTTCACTGAATTATAATTTCTACCTATATATCTAATCAGGATAAATATTCCTATAATGATAAGGCCAAACATATAATTTTAACTTATTCAGGTACGACATGCCCAAAGCATTCAAACACTACCTTTAATTTTTAAATTATTACCGTTATTTCATTCACACCCTAAGTTATCAATGTGTTCATTCTCAAATGAAGTCTACTTTTTCAAAAAACAACTTCACAGAATGTGAATGTTTCCAAATTCCTTGCATTAGACAAAAGACAAAATTTCAGATTTATAGGGTGATGCAAGATTTCACTATCAATATTAGAAAAGGGCTTTCTTTTTTTTCTTTTTTTTTTTTGTCTTTTTGCCATTTCTTGGGCCGCTCCTGCGGCATATGGAGGTTCCCAGACTAGGGGTCGATTCGGAGCTGTAGCCACCAGCCTACGCCAGAGCCACAGCAACGTGGGATCCGAGCCGCGTTTGCAACCTACACCACAGCTCAAGGCAACGCCAGATCCTTTAACCCACTGGGCAAGGCCAGGGACCAAACCCGCAACCTCATGGTTCTTAGTCAGATTCGTTAACCTCTGCCCACAATGGGAACTCCAGAAAAGGGCTTTCTTAACTGAGTCTTCCAGAAGACACAGCTCACCTTTTTTTTTTTTTTTTTTTTCTCTTTGGTCTTTTTAGGGCCGTACCTGCGGCCTATGGAGGTTCCCAGGCTAGGGGTCCACTCAAAGATGTAGCTGCCCCCCTACACCACAGCCACAGCAATGCCAGATCTGAGCCACGTCTGCAAACTACACCACAGCTCATAGCAATGCTGAACCCTTAACCCACTGAGCGAGGCCAGGAACTGAACCCGCACCCTCATGGTTGCTAGTCAGGTTCACTACCCGCTGAGCCACGATGGGAACTCATCTATCTTTTTCATAGTGACAGAAGTATCACTTGTACAGAAGTATCCAAATTCAGGCTACCCACTAACACCAACTTTTGTCCAGCTGCACAGAAACACAAGTAAGCTGGCGCGAAGCCAGGGAAGCACTGCCCTTCCTCCACCGGGGTCTGAGTGTGTACATAAAGCTCTCTGAGGGTGCACACATCCACACAAAAGTGTAAAAATATCAGTGCAATCCTTGAAGAGTAATGTGACTGGTACAATAATTTAGTTAAGAAACCATACAGAAAAGCCCAGGACATAGCACAAAAAGAGAGCAATAGGCAATACCTGCAATCTTCACATCTGTAGAAGCTAAAAGAATGCATTTTGAATAAGGACTTTGCTACAGAAGCAAACAATACAGCATTAGTCTCTTTACCTCAAATGTTGCCTTTTCAGCTAACACCTTTTTACCTTATGCTCTATCTTGAGGAACAAAAATCAAGATGGGCATGAACAATGCATACCTCCACCAGGAATAATTGCCAACTTTGTTTCAACCAGGCCCATTTTGGCGGAGGAAGCTACAACGGAAAGAAGAAAATTAACTAGCTTTCACATCATCAAATTCAAATACCATCACTTGAAAAGTTAGTAAAATAAGCTGCAAATATTCTGTTTACTAATTAAATTTGTGTCACAAATCTTTTTTTTAGAAAAAAAAATAACTTCAGAAGGCATTTAGTTGTGAAAATAAACACTCTAAAAGATACATATTAAGAGATTCACACAACATTTTCTGTTAAAAATTGCTTGGCGGCGAATTAATTTTTGATGCAGAAAGACCAGGGTTGTAATTTGACCTGATACTGCCAAGTCATTTCTGAAGGCTTACATCTCATTAATTATTCAGGGTGAGAGGGAGGTTGTATCTGACAAGTATGAATTCTTTAGCTGCCTGAACAGTCCTCCAGATCAAACAGCTTAATATATCATATCAGATATGGCAACTCTTCAAGACCAAATCTCTAGTTACTTCTGACAAATGGTTTTACAGTTCTGACAGCTGGACAGGATTCCTCTTTCCATGTTTGTTTTCACGGCTACTTGAAAACATCTTAATTAGTTCTTTATTTGCATACCCAAATGTACTTGGCCTAGCTCCCATACCCTAATTCCCTCAACTTGGATTCTTTCAGAAACGGATTACACAGAACTTGGTTTTTCAATTTAAAACCCAATGATCTCAGTCAAGAACACGAAAGAGATCTAAAACGAGGTCTCAAACAAAGTGAAAAGGGAGGAAAAGGACACATGGACTAGCAGCTACATATCCCAAGAACCATGGCCATAAACGAGGCAAAAAACATAATTATATTGATTTTAACAGGCAGCTTTGATAGAAGTGACAGCGGGAACCAGGGAAAGATTAGCGACAAGTATGTGCTGCCTGCTTCACCCAATCTTTGGTCCCAGAGCCCCTGTCACTCCGATGAGGGACAAAGATGCAAACAGCACAGTGACCATTCAGAAGACAGTGTCGAGGACAGCAGGGGCAATACGCGGTGCTCTGACGGGACAAGAACAGCGAGTGCTGTGATGCCAGACTGCTGGGCTCAAATCTCAGCTCAGTCACTGATTTGGGGCCTGGTTCTTCCTCTCTCTGCCCTTGTTTCCCCAAGCACCACAGTGTGTGCCTATCTCACAGGGCTGTTGGGTGGACTACATGAATTAATGCGCGTCAAGTTCTTAGAAAAGCGCTGAGCACCTGGTCAGTCCTTCGCACGTGGTTAGCATGGTCTTCAGTATTATTTCCATCATCACCTCAACCAATGCTCAGAAAACTTATAAGAAGAACGTGAACCACAAAGAGATTATTATTACTGTAGCTAACAACAGTTATGGACTTAGACTAGGCACATGCCACAGATTAACGCATTTAATCTTCTAACAGCAGCTGTCAGTTCCCCCATTTGGGAGGAGAAAACTGATCTAAAAAGGGTAGGACCTAAGACCCAAATTCAGTTCCGTCTGATGCTATTCTTCTCTCCTCCTGCTATGACCGAACAAGACACTATAAAAGACTGTTTTCTTAACCGGAAATTTTAAATACTTCATTAAGCCCAATAGGTGACTGTTTCTACATGTTTTATTGAACAGGAGGGGGGGAAAAAGTATTTGGAATTATCCGAAGAATAAGCACAATCTTCATTTTTAAAAAGTTACCTTTTTAATAGGATTAATTCTCACCTGCTACTCTTATATCACATGCTAAAGCCAGTTCAAGTCCACCACCTAAAGCGAGTCCATCTATTGCTGCAATGGTTGGCACTGGAAGATTAGCTGAAACAGAAAGATTTCATGCTTCTTCAGTCAGAGTGTTACCTTACTATGTAATTTATTTTAGATACACTTCTGTGAATACATTTTTAAATAGAATATTGTCTAGAGAATTTTAAAAAAACTAAGCATTTCATGCATCATTTGTCTATAAAATGTGATAATCATACAGTGTTTCATCACATAAATGTGCTGTAATATCTCTAAATCTTACCATATTATTGAAATATATTCATAAATATTTTCTGTTGAATTAACAAAAGCACAGTTCTGGCTTCTCAATCACAGAGCCCAAAGTCTCTTTCAAGCTGTTCTGGTTCACGCAAATTTCAAATTGAAATGACTTAGGGATAATGCAAAACTCATGATCTTTTCATGGGTTGCCCCTGGTGCTTAGAAGGATAGAGCCTCATTCAAAAAAGTAATATGGGAGTTCCTGCCATGGCTCAGTGGAAACGAATCTGACTAGCATCCATGAGGACACAGGTTTGATCCCTGGTCTCGCTCAGCGGGTTAAGGACCCAACGTTGCCGTGAGCTGTGGTGAAGATCACAGGCACAGCTTAGACCTGGCGTTGCTATGGCTGTGGCACAGGCTGGCAGCTATAGCTCTGATTGGACCCCTAGCCTGGGAACCTCCATATGCCATGGGTGCAGCCCAAAAATTTAAAAAAGGGAAAAAAATTAATACATCTACTCGAAAAAGGACAGAAGCTGTCCAAGCAGTTGCTAGGGCATCAACCCACTAGTAGTTTTATTATTTGGTGATGAGTATGATGAACAGCAGCCCTATCAAATACCACACACTTCAGATGGAAGAGACTCTGAGAAGGCTTTGAGAACCTGTATGGCTTAGCTGATCATAAAAATCAAAACCAGGAGTTCCCGTTGTGGCGCAGTGGTTAACGAATCCGACTAGGAACCATGAGGTTGCAGGTTCGGTCCCTGCCCTTGCTCAGTGGGTTAACGATCTGGCGTTGCCGTGAGCTGTGGTGTAGGTTGCAGACGCGGCTCGGATCCCGCGTTGCTATGGCTCTGGTGTAGGCTGGCAGCTACAGCTCCGATTCGACCCCTAGCCTGGGAACCTCCATATGCCGCGGGTGCGGCCCAAGAAATAGCAACAACAACAACAACAACAACAAAAGACAAAAAAAAAAAATCAAAACCAGACTTCCCTCAGTCCAGAAACAGATTATTATTTTAATGAGACTTTTATAAATTATAATATACAGATTTCATTTTCTATCTCTGGTTCAAAAATTGGTTAACTATCCTATGAAGGAGAATCATTTCTATTAATTTTATTTCTGACTTTGGAAATGTGAAGTTAGGTGGCCATCCTTAATATATATATAGAATGTAGACATTAAAAAGGTACCATCTTACCACAAAAAAGAAATAATAATTGTGTGACATGATGGAGGTATTTGCTAATGCTACAGTGCTAGTTATATTATGATATGTAAACAAATCAATACATACAACTTAAACTTACACAAGTTATGTCAATTATATATCAATTTAAAATAAATACATAAAGTAAAAATGAATAAATAAAAATAAAATAAAAAGAAATCTCTTCTCTCTCTTCCATAGGTATTCCGATAACATGAAATTCCTCAGAGGTCTATTCATATCTGTTGAAATGCACTGAGTTTTATTCATACATGAAGGAATTTATCAAACTCGTCCTAATTTTCCCTAAAAGATGTTTTTCTTAGTAAGTTTTTTTCAAGAAAATATGAGTCATCTCAAAGTACATGCTAGTTTCATAGTTACCTAATGTGCTTGTTTTTACATATGGTATTTCTTCTACCTGAGAGCATTTAATAATCTTAGAGGAAACGCAATAAAGCACTCCTTTAGAAAAGCAGAGTATCAGTTTCAGAGAACTGAGAACTATCAAAACGGCAGGTACATCAGAGTGTGACTGAATGAACAGAAACCGCCAGGAGCAATGGCTATTCCCAACAGCAGCAGGAAGAAATTATGACTCAACGTGTTACGCAACCAACAGGATCAGATACTATTTTGAGTTTAGTACCAGGAAATGAGCCAGGTATGACAAAGAAGATAATAATCCTTTGAATGCTCCTAAAAATATAATAAAAGCAAACAATTAAAGTTTCGCTATTTTAGGAGAAAAATAAATGATCTGCAAGGGAAGGTCCAGTCTCCTCCAGAGGCTGCAGGACACCCTCTGCAAGCATAACTGGAGTCAGAAGGCCGAGAAGGTGGGGGAAAACAAGTGAGGGGCTCCTTTCAGCTCTGAGATAAATACAATGCACGATGTGGGTTTTCAGATGTTTCTAGAAAAACAGCTACAATGCGAATATTAAGGGAAAATGCTCGTGTGAGTCATGGAGTTTTAAATTTGATTTTGCTGCAAAGTAGTGTTCTTATAGAAAACAGAGAAATCACATCTTTCAAGAGAAATGCCCATCTAGTAATATCAGAAGTCTGACTTTACCGAAATCATTTAAGGAGAACAGAAATAAAATCGAAGTTTAACAGGAAGTAATAATAAATTCCAAATTATCCCTATTTCAGCTCAAACTTTACCTTCAGGTTAATGTATTCTCTCCCACGGCCATCATCGAGTTTCAAAGGAAGCACCAAAAAAAAAATAAAATAAAATCAACCACTCCTCCCCAAAGCCTCCATGCTTGCCATGCCTTGGCTCTCTGGAGGCCCAGCCAGGGCCGCTGAGAAAGGAGCAGGCCTGGACACAAACAGACACATTCACCTTAGGGGAGAGGGGACGGAGGGAGCCCTGTAAATGGGAGCTACCTTTCCCAGGAGTCAGAAGAGTGACCACTGTGCAATCTGAGAAAAGCTGCTTGACTTTTCTAAGCCTACCACTTAGCCACCTGCGCCTTATTTTTTTTTTTTCTTAATAGCTGCACCCATGGCATACGTAAATTCCCAGGCCAGGGGTTGAATCTGAGCTGCAGCTGCTACCTAAGCCACAGGTGCAGCCATGCTGAACCCTTTAATCCACTGTACCACGCTGGGGATCGAACCTACACCTCTGCAGCAACCTGAGCCACACTGCAGTCAGATTCTTAACCCACTGTGTCACAGCAGGAACTCCCCACCTTCCTTCTTATCCTTCTATATACTACCTATGCATCTAGCAAAATATGAGAGAGTTTGCTTATTACATGTGGCCACTGTCCTAAGCACCTTCAAAATGTTATTCAAATCTCCTACCAGCTTTATGACATTAGAACTCTTACTGGGTCAAGGAGTTGCTGTTACTTGCCCAGTACAGCCACAATTCAAGCACAGGTGGTCTGGAGCCAGGCTCGCTCGTACCCATTATTACTCATCATCAGTTCTCACAGCCCAGACCGAGAGGCCCTGAGAAGGGACTGAGAACTGTAAGCCATCCTTCCTAAAGGACCTGCAACCATGTATCTAGGAAAAGGAAATGCTGAGACTCCTACAGAACTCTTAAGAGCACACTGGCTCTGTGCTCTGCTAATTCTTAGAAGCCTAGAGCAGCACCACAGCTTAGTGGGTCCAACTGGGGGGACCTCGGGAACCAGAAGCCAGGCGCCAGCCAGAGTTCTGACCTGAGTTTTCCCTGGGAACCCCCAACCCAGACTGTCCCCAGTACCTGCCTATATGGGTTATTAAAGTAGGAAGAGTCAACACCAGAGCATCCTCTTCCTATCAAAATTCCAAATCAAAAAAAGCCTCTGTAGGGGACATGCAGAGAGGGGATGCTGGTGAGGTTAAATCCCCATACACTCTCACTTCACAGCCTTGTCTGGAAGATTATGATAAATGTAATGACTCCTGCTGTGTAGCATTGAGAATTATGCCTAGATACTTACATTGCAACACAACAATGGGAGGAAAAAGTATGTATACACGTATGTGTAACTTGGTCCCCATGCTGTATAGCAATAAAAATAAATTTAAAAAAATGTAATGGCTGAGTAATGATTTCCACTGTCAACCGCTACTTCAGATGTAACAAGGCTCTTGGTACTTCAAATGCTGCTCAACAGGGCAAATGTAGTTACTTCTGTTTCTGATAAAAGTAGTTTACTTTTTTACCTGGAGCAAAAAAATACATCATTACTGCCTCTTTTCATTACTCTCAGGCTCTATATCCTTGCTCTTCAAAATGCAGTTGTGGACCAGCAGAATTAGCATCACCTGGAAGCTTGTTAAAAATGCACAATCCAGGAGTTCCCATTGTGGCTCAGTAATGACTGCTGTTATCCATGAGGATGCAGGTTCAATCCCTGGCCTCACTCAGTAGGTTAATAATCCAGCACTGCCATGAGCTGTGGTGTAAGTTGCAGATGTGGCTCAGATCCCAAGTTGCTGTGGCTGTGGCTTAGGCCACCAGCTTTGGCTCCAATTCAACCCCTAGCCCGGGAACTTCCATATGCCACAAGTGCGGCCCTAAGAAAAAAAAAGAAAAGAAAAAAAAAAAACAATCCCTGGTTACACCCAGACCTGCATTTTAACAAGATCCCAGGCAAAGCTCTGGATATCTCACCTAGTCCACAGGAATAATCATATATACTATGGTATATCTATAGAAAATAATACTAGAAAATCATTTTTTAAACTGCAGTGATAAAAATCGACATTGGAGAAAACTAAACCCCAAATTATTCCCAGAAATAATTTTCAAATACAAAGCTACAGCCAAAGAATAACCAAGAAAACAAGATATAGTAAAAAGAAAAAAATAGAAAAATAGAAAAAAACAATTGAAAAAAAAGATGCATACAAAATTGAGATCCATAATCATCCAACACTGACTCTCAAAGACATGAAGCCTAGCAGGAAACTGCAAACTATGAAAAGGGACACAACAGATTTTTAAAGGAACCAAAACTATCTTGAAATTTAAAGAAGCACAATGTGTATAACAAAACAGATGAAGCTTACAAGAAAATTAGCAAACAGGTAGATGAGTGACAAGAAAGTATCTGTGGAGAGGCAAGGAAAAACATACAAATGGAAAATACAGACATAAAGGATACAGTGAAGGTCTAATATATGTCTAACTGGCATGAAATAAACATCTATCTGAATGAGTTTAAAACAAAGCAGCAGTTTGTATCACTTAACCCCAAACTCCAACTTTATCCCTCCTCTACCCCGTCCCCTTTGGTAACCATAAGTAGTTTGTTTTCTACGTCTGCGAGAATACAAAAAGATAGATATTACTACTGAATTGCTTTGCTGTATACCAGAAACTAACACAACACTGTAAATCATCTCTACATCCATTAAATAAATAAGCTAAAAAATGCAGCAAATTAAACTTGAATAAAAAAAGGAATTAATTAAAAACAGAATAGGGATTAATAAACAAAAACAATAGAGAGGATTAACAAAGCCCAAACAGATTTTTTAACGTATAATAAAACAGAAAAGCCTCTGGAGAGACTGATGGGGGAGAGGGACAGCAGAGGATACAAATTATCAATGTCAGCGTGTATTCCAATGTCAGGAATGAAAAGAGACGTCATTTTATTGGTCTTCTGACATTAAACAGATAAAAGAACATAGATGACTTTCAACCAATGCATTTGAAAATTACATGAAATGGATCAATTCCTAGAAAACTATATATTTCCAAAATTAAAAAATAAAGGAGTTCCTGCTTGGCACAGAGGATTAAGAATCTGACTGCAGTGGCTAGGGTCACTGCAGAAGTGAAGGTGTGATCCCTGGCCTGGTGCAGTGGGTTAAAGGATCCAGCGTAGGTCACAGCTGCAGCTCAGATTCAATCCCTGACACACAAACTTCCATATGCCACAGGTGCGGCCATTTAAAAAATTTTTTTTAAATATAAAAACTTATTTATGTGGTTCTTTTCATATACATATAAATATATTTGTACATTATAGATAAATGTAAGTATACAAATATATATTCAAGTAAAAACCAAGAAAAGGCCTAAAAATATACATATTAAATTAACACATTAGCAATAATTACTTATGCGGAGACAAAAAGAATGGGAGAAAGTGCGGAAAAATTTTATATTTTTACATTAGAAACATATTCAGATACTCTTTATGAAATTAAAAGCTAACAACCATGAAAAAGTCAAAAGAATTAAAATGGTCTTTTCTTAGTCTTGTCATTTTCTAGAACATTTTAGAATAATACTTTAAAGTAAGTGACAGCTTGGTTCATAAGCCCATTACTCCTGCTTTATTTACCAAAACATTATAATTTTCACAAAACTGTCCAAAGTCATAACATGATTAACACCCACTGAAAGTCAGCAAAGGCAATAAAATTCCAAAATGAGACTATAAGCTGCCAACTGTGATATGTAACCACTCTATGCTAGACTATGATTCAATATATAGGGATGTTAACAACTCATAAGGGAAAACAACTGACTCCCACATACTTGTGTCAGTTTTCCATCACTCTTGGCAAGACGACAAAGAAAACTAAAATGAAGATCTGGAAGTTACTACTTGGAAAACTAATTAAGACAGTTAACTAGAGTGTTTCATTAATCAATTTTTCACATACCATAATTCAGTACTTCCAATTTTTAGTTATTACAACAAACTGGAGGTGGGGAGAGTAAAATACATGCTAGATTGCATTCAATTTGACTAAACGAGCTACATTTTAAGCTGGTCAACTTGAAAACTTTGGAAATGTTCTTTCCTAATCAATTCGTAATACAACACATCTAAAATAAAAGTTATTTAGATAATAGCAAAAAAAATGTAACAAGTGCATAATCTCTCCAAATGTATTATAACAGTCACCAGAGTTAACAGTTAAGTATGCTCAGAATAAGCTTTATTTCAGATAAAGTGAAACAAAAATGAAATATCTGAAAAAGCTTTGAATTGTATAATGGTGATAAACTGCAAAAAAATAAAAACGAAAACAACCCCACTCTGAATACATATCAGATGCTTCTAAAGCAAATGAAAAGCTTTTTAAAAAGGATATACCTATAGAATTTATGCAAGCTCTTTTGTAGTCATTACTCAAGAATCTCTAAATTCTAAAATGCGATACTAGAGTTCTAGGTGGATTTATACATACAAGCACATTTCCTAATTTAATAGCTTATATAATTAAAAAGAATATAATGGCTAAACCCATGAAGTAACAAATAGAACACTTAAACTTGGTAAAACATTATCTGTATTTTATTCATATTCTGTTCATATTCAAAAACTATGAATGTACATCAGAGACTATTATTAAGCCATGATAAATCAGCATCAGAGACTAATATTAAGTGATGATAAATCAGATGTTATGCTTTATAAAAAGGTATATATATTTTTTGAGGAAAACATTTCCAAATACTCCCATTTGTAGTTTATTTACAAGAAATCAAATTATGGAACGTATTTCCCATAACCAGGATACGTTTCCGATACCTAGTTTTTCCCAAATGGACTTACAACCAAAAAGCCAACAGACTAGGGTGCTCCCAAAACTTATCTAAGGGATGGAGCGTTCCCTCGTTTGTCAGCCAAATAAGCAGCTGACCAGAGCAGTCCCAACACTTCTCTCCAAAAAGGTACTTGTTAAATTCACCAGTATTGACCATGCTGCAAAATCCAGTAATCAATTCCTCAGCACTCATCTTACTTGACCTGTCAGCAGCTTTCCTTCGTGAAAGACTTTCTTTCCTTGGGTTTTCAGAATACTCTTTTCTTCCTAACCCCCTACCCTGGCTGACGTTTCTCTGGCTCCTTTCTGTTTCTTTTTCATCCCCGCCTTGAAACATTCCAGTACCTCAGGGCACACAAACATCTTTTCTCTCCACAGTAACTTCTGGGTGCCTCACCCAATATCCAATCTTCAGAGAGCATTCACATTCTAATGACTCCCAGATTTACATCTCAGCCTGGACTACTTGCCTAAACTCCAAACTCCTATCTTGCTGCCTTCTCGACATCTCCACTTGGACATCTGAGAAACATCAACTACCTTCACATTTCAAACTTGAACTCCTAAGCTACACCTCCCACTCCGACCCAGCAAATGGGCAGCCATTCTAATTTACTAAAACACAGTAAGTGATCAAACTGTTCCATCCAGATCTCCTGTTGTGGCTCAGTGGTAACAAACCCCACTAGGATCCATGAGCACGTGGATTCGATCCCTGGCCTAGCTCTGTGGGTTAAGAATCCAGCATTTCCAGGAGCTGTGGTGTAGGTCACAGATGCAGCTCGGATCCAGAGTTGTTGTGGCTTTGGCACAGACTAGCAGCTACAGCTCCAACTCGACCCCTAGCCTGCGAACCTCCATATGCTGCGGGTGCGGCCCTCAAAAAGCCAAACAAATTTAAAAACAAAAACAAAAACAAAACCCTGCTCTATTCATGTTTGGTCTATCATCCTCAGTCACATCCTGGAAACAATATGAAGTGGGATGGAAGAGAAAGAATCAAACTCACTCCCAAGGCAACAGAAATAAGAGCAAAAATAAACCAATGGGACCTAATCAAACTGACAAGCTTTTGCACAGCAAAGGAAACCAAAAAGAAAACAAAAAGACAACTTATAGAATGGGAGAAAATAGTTTCAAACGATGCAACGGACAAGGGCTTAATCTCTAGAATATACAAACAACTTATACAACACAACAGCAAAAAAGCCAACAACCCAAGGGAAAAAGGGGCAAAAGACCTGAAGAGACATTTTTCCAAGGAAAATGTACAGATGGCCAACAAGCACATGAAAAAATGCTCAACATCCCTGATTATTAGACAAATGCAAATCAAAACTACCATGAGACACCACCTCACACCAGTCAGAATGGCCATTTAATAAGTTCACAAATAACAAATGCTGGAGGGAGTGTGGAGAAAAGGGAACCCTCCTGCGCCGTTGGTGGGAATGTAAGCTGGTACAGCCACGATGGAGAACAGTATGGAGTTACCTTAGAAATCTATACATAGAACTACCATCTGACCCAGCAATCCCACTCTGGGGCACATATCCGGACAAAACTTTCCTTAAAAAAGACACATGCACCTGCATTGTTCATTGCAGCTCTATTCACAATAGCCAAGACATGGAAACAACCCAAATGTCCATCGACAGACAACTGGATTAGGAAGATGTGATATATATACACCATGGAATAGTACTCAGCCATAAAAAAGAACAAAATAACGCCATTTGCAGCAACATGGATGGAACTAGAGACTCTCATACCAAGGGAAGTAAGTCAGAAAGAGAAAGACAAATACCATATGATATCACTATAGCTGGAATCTAATATAAGGCACAAATGAACGTTTCCACAGAAAAGAAAATCATAGACTTGGAAAACAGACTTAAGGCTGCCCGGAGAGGAGAGGGAGGGAGGGAGTGGGAGGGATTGAGAGCTTGGGGTTAATGGATGCAAACTATTGCTCTTGGAGTGGATTTACAATGAGATCCTGCTGTGTAGCATTGAGAACTATGTCTAGATACTTACATCGCAACACAACAATGGGAAGAAAAAGTATGTATACATGTATGTGTAACATGGTCCCCATGCTGTACAGCAGAAAAAAAATAAAAATAAATAAAAATAAAATATTAGGATAAAAATCCAAAAAGAAAAAAAAAGAATCAAACTTGGACCAATGCAGGCAATTCTTTGAATTTTAGGTACAGGCAGACAAAAAAGGATTCAGGAGAAGCTAATCTGAAGATGAGAGCAAAGCAGGACACCTTGGCTCACCTGTCTACACCAAGAGGATCCCAGTCAATGTTCTCTTTCAATGGCAGATCTACCATGTGCCAGTTATTATGTTAGACACCAGGTACAGGAGGAGGAAAAACCCACTATGTTCTCATAGGAGGAAGGGGATAGGAAAAGTAACACATGATAGGAGAGGACTAGAATCCATATAAGAGATTTACACATGATAGGGCTCAACAGACATATATCAAAACAATTCATAGACGCCACTACATTTGGGGAATGTACAAAATGTAACTTTTCTACAATAAAATAAATGTCTATGGCAATGTCTGAGAAAACGTTAAGCTGAGCTGATATTCTGACGTAAGAGCGACTTTATCTTATTAAATAGAATGTAACTTTCAGCTTAAGACAAAAAATGACAGAAAGACAGATCCTGTAGTTACCCAAAGATTAAAGACTACTCTCATACAAAGTCAGCTAGCCTGGGGCAGGCAAAGAGTTTGAATCCAATGACAAAGTCTTGCAGAAAGGTGGCCAAGATAAAGGTCTGATGGAAATGTGCTTCTATTGTGGTAGGTTTTTCTTTACTTTTAATTATGAGTGACTTGTTTTGTATTGCTTTGAGCCTTTCAACTCCAAAATTCAAGTAAAGTGGAGTTCCCGTTGTGCCGCGGCAGAAACGAATCTGACTGAACCATGAGGTTGCAGGATCAATTCCTGGCCTTGCTCAGTGGATTCAGCATTGCCGTGAACTGTGGTGTAGGTCACAGACGTGGCTCCATCATGGCATGGCATGGCTGTGGTTGTGATGTAGGCTGGCATCTCATTAGACCCCCTAGCCTGGGAACCTCCATATGCCACGAGTGCAGCCCTAAAAAGAAAAAAAAAAAATTCAAGTGAAGTGTGTCTCAATTCTAAAATTCAAAATCTTGCCAAGGAAAGTAAAGTAAATGAGAGGCACTACTTGAGAACAAGTTTATCCCAAAATATTTACATAAGGGCTTTTCAAACAGAATTCTTCTATTGTATTGTTTAAAAATATTTTCTATGTATTTGACCAGAGACACAGTTTTATTTAATAGAAAAAAGTGCATAAGAACAGATTTTTTTTCAATCACATAAAGAAAAGCTAATCAGAGAATTTGAAAACTTCCAAAATTAAATTATTTCCTTTCATTAAGACTTCACAGTATTAAAAAACTTAAGAAAAAAGTGTTCGTTAAATAGATGAATTTTGTAATCTGTCCTTTTAACATAATTACCTGCATTTCAATGCAAATTCAGCTCTCTATTTACATAGCTAAATTAAGCTTTTGCCATTTTATTTCATCAGAAATAAAGGGAAAAGGAAGCCAAAAATGCCTAGCATTTTAAAGGATTACTGTAGAAGATCATCTATAAAAATATCATCCACATTACATTAGATTCGACAATTTATAATTCTGGTGAAAACCTATTTTAAATATTTCTTTATCATCAGATAGGAACTCCTTGAAGTCTCAATTTGAGAGAACAGGCCTGTTCCCTGGGAGACTCTACTTCAGAGAGAATTTCAAAAACACATTTTTCTCCCTCTTCATGAAATACCATCTCATTAGACAAAGACTGGCTATAAGTAGGTAATTAAACAGCACTGTTCTAGGATAGCACATTCTTCATTGGTAATTTGCATAACGGTGGTCCCAGTAGTGAGGTGCCCATATCGCCCAACTGGAGGAGTGGGGACCTCAGGAACCGCAGACATCAGATTGGGATAAAAAGCATGTTTGTGTACCCATGCTGACTTGCTAATGCCTGACATTTCAAAATACTCAGTTACTGCTTTCAACCTACACATCCCATATTCGAAGGGGGAGTGGGGACTTGTAACAACGGTTAATCTTTCAGAAATCTGAGAATTTCTTATAAAGCATCTCAAAAAGATAAGAGTTTGGGGTATTTTGGTTTTCTTCTTTGAAAAGAACAAAAGAACTACATTTTGTTCAAGGATTTTGGAGTTACTTTTTAAGAAGAGGCTTTCTAGGGAGCTAGGAACAATAAAGAGAAGAATTTCATGACTCAAAATATGGAACTTCATTCTCATCTCTATTTTAAAAGAGCAGCTTTCAAATGAGTCCAGTACCTTACAGACTCTCATTAAAAACTAGCAGAGCAAGAGGGGAAAGGGGGATAAAACAGGGAGGGTATATTGTGATTTGTACTGTTACTGATATTGCTACAATGACCGATTCCAACATATGCGTGGTTGTTGAAAATCAGCTCACAAAATTCCTGAAAATGTACTAGTCCCCCCGAACAGCCACCAGCGCACATGAATACCATAACAGTCCCAAAAGCACAGTGCAGACTCCTCCTCCACCAGCCTCCATTAGCATCCGCCAGACAAGCCACAGCCTCCAAGCCATGGGAAATGTAGCCCCAGGAAGCCCTTCTCTACAGAAAAGGAACTAGAACTACAGGATAAGGGCCAAGAAGAAAGCAGGTGGTTTGCGTGCAAAATCTGGCGCATAAGCCAATTTTGCTTGACATTCAAAAGGGTTTTTTTTCCCTCTCTCAATGAAAGTCTTCAAACGGGGAGATATAGCCTAAAAATCTAGAATTCTGGCTTTTCTCGAAAATAAAAAAATATATAAGAAAAAATGCAGAAAATTATTCAAGAAAGAATGTAAATGTTCACAGAACTCAAGATACATGAATCTATGAAAAATGTTGATCTAATTTGGCAAATATAAAGAACACAGGTAGCATGTACATATAATGAAGCATAATAATAAAAAACTCCCTTAAAATCACCCCACAGAGGAGGGGGTCAGAAGTAATATCCTACTTGTCTAGGTGTTCTCCCATCTGTTCTTCCATCTGCCTTCCTAAAGCCAGAGGTAATCATCAAAGTCTGTGTTCATCATGCCCATTTATTTCTTCTGTGTATGTGATTTCACTACATCTCTAAACTACATCCTGTTTTGCATGCTTTTAGTTTTATAAAAATTATGTTTTAATTCAACATTTTTCAAAGAGTTATCCTTGTCACATAGGTAAGTTATTCATTTTTTACTACAGTCTTTTTCTTATATCCTGGTATAAGTCTCCCTAGGACACCTGTGCAAAATGCCTGCAAGAAGTGTGCAGTTTCAAACTCCAAGCAGCAATCCATGCATTAGAAGGTGAAAATCAGGAAGTTTTAAAAATAAAATAGGATAGTATCCAAATGCAAGCACAAAGACGGGCAATTATTTCATGAATCTTTGATACCCACCCACCCCAAGGTGTTTACTGGGCCAAACTGTAAATTTATTTGTTCCTATGGTCTAGTGAGAGTCTTACAATCACTTTTCTTGGTTAATACCCCATTTAAAAAAGTGAACTACTGGGCCTTTTTGGATGTGGATGATCAAGTCTGTAAGGTAACACCGAACTTTCCCTAACCACTTAATGCAATTTATACTCCCACTGGAAGCTTATAAACTTCCTCACTATCTCTTGGTAATATCAGGCAAAAAGAACTTTGGGCTCATCTGGTAGATATAAAATAGCATCCCCCTGTGGTATTAATTTGCATTTCTAGGATTACCAATGAAGTTGGTCATCTTTTCACAGGCTCTCTTCCCATTTCCCCTTCCTCTTGTGTGAAATATTTTTGCTTTACTGACTTCCAGGCTGTATGTATGTATGCATGTGCTGATTCATGTATGCATGTATATACACACAAATTCTTTAGTGGCTATGTAGTTCAAGTATTTTCTCCTCTCCTGTGGCTTTTCTCTCTACTTTCCTTACAGTATCTTTTAATGAACAGAAGTTTGTAAGTTTAATTTAGTAAAACTTATCAACCTTTCCTTTTGTGTTGCATGTTAAGACAATTTTCACTCCATCAAGATCATATAAGTTTGTTTTATTTTATAAAGTCTTTACCATCCCCCAGTGACCTACAATGTCTCCTCTCTCCTTCTCATTTCCCCTACTTTTATGCAACTGTTTGGGGGCCTATATTCCACTCCATTGGTCAACTTGTCTATCCCAAAGCCAATAATATACCATCTTAATTTCCATATCTTTAATATAGGTCTTGAATACTAATAAGACAAGGACCCTCATTTTCTTCTTAAAGAGCATTTGGCTATTTGGGGGGGGGGGCCTCTTTTTTTTTTTTTTTTTTGGCTTTTGTCTTTAGAGGGCCACACCCACGGCATATAGAGGTTCCCAGGCTAGGGATTGAATCGGATCTGAAGTTGCCAGCCTACGCCACAGCCACAGCAATGCAGGATCCAAGCCATGTCTGCGACCTACACCACAAATCACAGCAACACCGGATCCTTAATCCACTGAGCAAGGCCAGGGATTAAACCTACGTCCTCACGTATACTAGTCACGTTCATTAACCAGTAAGCCACGAAGGCAACTCCTATCTGTGGGCCTGTTTATGCTCATCAAGTTTCTCACAAAATTAATACACTTATATTTGTACATTGAATCATCTGTGAGAATCATCTTTTTGATACTGAATCTTCCAATTCAAGAAGATAATGTATCTACATTTAATTTTCTTAATGTCTTGCAATGAGGTTTCGCAGTTTTTCCATACAGCTTGCATTTATTCATTTTTGTTCTACTGTCAATGCTATCTATCTTTCTGTGATCGACATCTTTTGTCTCTTGCTGGTAGGAAGAAAGGCAACTGATTACTTTTTAATATGAATCTTACACTCGGCTATCTCAGCAACACTCATTATTTCTAATAATTTGTTGATCCTTTTACATTTTCAGTGGAGAAAATCACCACTTGCAAAAAAAAAAAAGAAGTGTTGTATTTCTCTTTTAGTCATTATTTTATTTCTATTTCCTGCCTTTCCACACATGCCAGGATTTTCAGAGCAATGTTGAACAGAGATGGTGATTGTGAGCCTCCTGTCTTTTTCCTGATTTTAGAAAAGCTAAAAATTCCTAGTTTGCCCTGAGCTTTATCTATGATAAATTTGACATCTCTCTACTTCTGTCAATCTATTGAGAAAAATATATGATTATGGTTAATATCATGAATTAAATTTAATATTTTCAAGTAGAAACCTCTTTCTCCTCCCTGAATTCCTGGGAAAATTCAACTTGGTCTTTAAAAACTTACTGATCTCATCTATGTTCACAGGTAAGAATGGCTCCTCTCAACCCTTTCTTCCATTGGTTTTTGTCATATTTATGAACAAAGGTTCTACTAGTCGGAAACAATGAATTTAAAGGAGTTCCCTGGTGGCCCCTCAGTTAAGGATCCACCACTGTCACTGTTGTGGCGTGGGTTCAATCCCTGGCCAGAGAACTTCTGCATGCTGCAAGTGCAGCCAAAAAAGAAAGAAAGAAAAGAAACACATACACACTTTAAAAAAAAAACAAAAAAAACAGTAAGTTTAGGAATGAACTCTCATGCCACTGTTCTGTGGAAGAGGCTGTACAAAATTGAAATGATCTATACCTCATAGGCAAGATAGAGAACCTGAAATGTAAACCACTTAATATGTAAAAACTGGGCTTCATGCTTTCTCTGTGAAAAAACTTTTAACTGCTTATTCAATTTCTTCAGTGCATAGATGACTAGTCTACATTATGATTTCTTCAGACAAAAATTTCATATTTATTGGCATAAAGACTTCCACAATTTTTTCTTGGAACTTCTATAATCTCTGCTATTATCTACAGTCATGTCCCTCTTTTCATCTGTAACATCTGCTGTTAAAAACCTTTACTCCTTGGTTCAGAGTCTTTGCCTTGAGTGGATCCATCCGTCTCCATTCCATCCCCAGCTTCTATCTCACTAATTTTTGATCCTTGTATTATTGCCTACCTTCAACTTTCTTTAAACTCTGACTTCATTAAACAACTTTGGTGGCTATTTATTGTCAGTGAGTTTCCCTAACATATTCATTTTAAGGTTATGAATTCTCCTCAAACTACAAGTTTAACCCAATCACAAAAATTTGGATATTCCAAAATCTTTTCCTATCAGTGAACTAATGCATTGGTTATGTAAAAATGTATACATTTGTTCTTTTTAAGATTTCTCACATTTTTCCTTCCAGTTTGCAGATATAATCGACAAAAAAATCACCATGTAAGTTTAAGGTGTACAGCATGATGATGTGACTTACATACATCATGAAATGACTATCACACTAAGTTTACTAAACATTCATTATCTCACACAGATACAAAATTATAGAAATAGTTTTCCTTGTGATGAAAACTTGTAAGATTTACTCTAACAACTTTCATGTAAAACATATAGCAGGGTTACTTATATTTACAACATTAGACATTATGTCCTTAGTACTTATTTATTTTATAACTGGGAATGTGTACCTTTTAACTACCTTCGCTCATTTCCCCCTTTCACCCTCTCCCCACCCCTGGTAGCCTGGGCAAATCCTGATCGGTTTTGCAGTTAGTTTCTTTGTTTGTAGGTTGGTTGGTTTTCGAAGTATTATCTCCATGCTGGTTTCCATTGCGGCTACATCAATTCTGTTCCCACCGGCAGTGCACAAAGGTTCCCTTTTCTTCACATCCTCGCCACCACTTGTTTGTTGTCTTTTTGATAATAGCCATTCTGAAAGGTGTGAGATAATACCTCATTGTGGTTTTGATTTATATTTCCCTGATGATGAGTGATGCTGAGCATCTTTTCAAGTGCCTGCTGGCCATTTGTAAGTCATCTTTGGAAAAACATCTATTTGGAATCTCTCCTCATTTTTTAAGATTGTTTTTCTGATGTTAAGTTGCGTAAGTCCACTATATATTTTGAATATTAACCTCTACTGGATATACTGTTTGCAAATATCTTCTCCCATTCAGCAGGCAAACTTTTTATGTATTGACAGCTTCCCCCCACTGTGCAAAAAGCTTTTAAATTTGATGTAGTCCCATTTATTTATTTTCATACTGGTTCCCTTGCCTGAGGAGACATATCCAAAAAATTATTACTAAGACCAATGTTAAAAAGCATACTGCCTATATTTTCTTCTAGAAGTTTTATGGTTTCAGATCTTACATTTAAGTCTTCAATCTATTTTGAATATGTCTGTACATAGTGTGAAAGACTAGTCCAATACAATTCCTTTACACATAGCTGTCCAGTTTTTCAAACACTATTTACTGAAGAGGCCGTCTTTCTCCCAGTGTATGTTAACTCCTTCATCACAGATTAAGTGATCATATAAATATGGATTCATTTCTGGCCTCTCTATTCTGTTCCACTGATCTATGTGACTGTTCTTTTGACAGTACCGTACATACCATAGCTTTGTAGTATAGCCTGAAATCAGGGAGCATTATACCTATAGCTTAGTTCGTCTTAAGGTTGTTTTGGCTATTTGGGGTCGTTTGTGTGTCCATACAAACTTTAGAATTATTTGTTCTAGCTCCGAGGAAAATGTCTTTGGTATTTTGATAGTGATAGCACTGAATTTTTAGGTTGCCCTGGGTAGTACAGACATTTCAACAATATTTCTTCTTCCAATTCATGAATACAATCTTTCCAACTGATTACATCATCTTCAATTTCTTTCATAAGTGTCTTACAGTTTTCCAAGTACACGTCTTTTATCTCCTTAGTTAATTTATTCCTTGGTATTTATTTCTGATGCAATTGTGAACAGAATTGTTTCCTGAATTTCTCTGATAGTTCATTGTTAGCATATGGAAATGTAACAGACTTCTATATATTAATCTTGTATCCTGTAATTTTGCTAAATTCACTGATGAGCTTTAGCAGTTTTTTGGTGGCACCCTCGTGATTTTCTATGTATAGTACTGTGTCATCTGCAAACAGTGGCAGTTTTACTTCTTCCTTTCCAACTTGAATTCCTTTTATTTCTTTTTCTTGTCTGATTGCTGTGGCTAAGACTCCCAATACTGTGTTGAATAAAAATGGTGAAAGTGGGCATCCTAGTCTTATTCCTGATCTTAGAGAAAATGCGTTAGCTTGTCATTGTTAGTACTCACTATTTTGAGACTTTTTATCACAAGTAGATGCTAAGTGTTGACAAAAGCTTCTTCAGTATCAATGGAGGTGATCATATTTTTATTCTTCGATTTGTTAATGTGGTGTATCACACTGACTGATTTACAGATACTAACCTATCCTTGGGTCCCTGCAATAAGTCATAGTTGATTATGGAAACTGATCCTTTTCTATGACTCTAGTTGAATTCAGTTTACTAATATTTTGTAGAGGACTTTTGAATCTATGTTAATCAGAGATTTGGGGCTAGAATTTTCCTTTTTTGTGCTATATGTCTGCTTTTGGTATCAGGATGATGTTGGCTTTGCAGGATGAGTTTAGGAATATTCCTTCCTTTGCACATATTTTGGAATAGTTCAAGAAATATAGGTGTTAGTTCTTTTCTAAATATCTGAGAGAATTCACCTATGAAGCCATCTAGTCCTGAACTATAGTTTGTTGGGATTTTTTTTATTACAGATTCAATTTCATTACTGGTAACTAGTGTTCATATCTCCTATTTCTTTCTGGTTCAATGTTGAAAGATTTTACACTTCTAGGAATTTGTCTCTTTCTTTCAGCTTGTCCATTTCATTGGTGAATAACTATTCATAGTGATTTCTAATGACCCTTTGTATTTCTGTGGTGTTGGTTATAACTTCTCCTTTTCTATTTCTGATTTTATTGATTTGGCACCTCTTTTTTCTTGATAAGTCTGGCTATATTCTCAAAGAAACAGCTTATAGTTTCATTGGTTTTTTTCTTTTTCTTTTTTTAGTCCCTATTTCATTTATTTCTACCCTGATCTTTATGACTTATTTCCTTCTAGTCATGTTGGGTGGGTTTAGTTTGCTCTTCTTTTTCTACCATTTAGGTGTAAGGCTAGATCATTCGAGACTTTTCTTATTTCCTGAGGTAGGCTTGTATCACTATAAACTTCCCCCTCTTAGAACTGTTTTTGTTGGATTCCATAGATTTTGAATCATTGTATTTTCCTTTTCCTCTGTCTCCAGGTTTTTTTTTTTTTTTTTAATTCCTTCTTTAAGTTCTTCAGTGATCCACTGGTTGTTTAGGAGCATACTGTTTAACCTCCATGTGTTTGTCTTTCTTGGGGTTTTTTGAAGTTTTTGTTTTTTTGTGGGGTTTTGTAGCTGATGTCTAGCCCCACAGTTATGGTTGTGGTTGGGAAAGATGCCTGATATGATTTTAATTTTCTTATATTTACTGAGGCTAGTTTTGTGGCCTACTCTGTGATTTATCTTGGAGAATGTTCCACTTTCACTTAAAAAGAATGTGTAATTTGCTGCTTTTGGATAGAATATTCTATATATATCTATTAAGTCTATTTTGTCTAATGTGTCATTTAAGGCCAGTGTTTCTTATTGATTTTCTGTATGGTTTTTCTGTCCACTGATGTAAATGGGGCGATTAAATCCCCTACTATTATTGAGCTGTCAATAGGTTGTCTCCATGTCTTGGCTATTGCAAATAGTGCTGCAATGAACATCGGAGTACATGTGTCTTTGAGAGTCGTGGTTTTCTCTGGATAGATGCCCAGGAGTGGGATTGCTGGATCAAGTGGTAGTTCTATGTTTAGTTTTCTGAGGAATCTCCATACTGCTTTCCACAGTGGTTGCACCAATTGACAATCCCACCAACAGTGCAATAAGGTTCCTTTTTCTCCACACCATCTCCAGCACTTATTGTTTGTAGACTTTTGGATGATGGCCATTCTGGCTGGTGGAAGGTGGTACCTCATCATGGTTTTGATTTGCATTTCTCAATAATGAGTGACGCTGAACATCTTTTCATGTGTTTCTCGGCCATCTGTATGTCTTTTTTGGAGAACTGTCTGTTTAGGTCTTCTGCCCATTTTTGGATGGGGTTGTTTGTTTTTTTGGTATGGAGCTGCAGAAGTTGTTTGTAAATTTTGGAGATGAATCCCTTGTCAGCGGCTGGCTGAGGGGTGGGGCCAGATTTTCCCAAAATGGCCACCTCCAGAGAAAAGCACTGCTACTGAATATTCCCGAGAGCTTTGCTTTCAATGTCCTTCCCTCACAACAAGCCACATTCACCCCTGTTTTCCCAGGATGTCCTCCAAGAACTGCAGTCAGGTTTGACCCAGATTCCCTTGGAGACCTTGCTTTGCCCTGGGACTCAGTGCACGTGAAAGTCTGTGTGCGCCTTTTAAGAATGGGGTCTCCGTTTCCCCCAGTCCCGTGGAGCTCTTGCGCACAAGCCCCACTGGCCTTCAATGCCAGATGCTCCGGGACTCTTTCTCCCTGTGCCAGATCCCCACACATGAGAGAACTCTCACTCCTGTACGTGAGTCCCTGTGAACCAGTTAGTTTTCAGTCTGTGGAGCTCCCTACCCAGGAGGTATGGGGTTGTTTATATCGTGAAATCGCCCCTCCTACCTCTTGATGTGGCCTCCTCTTTTTCTTCTGGAGTAGGGTATCTTTTTTAAGGTTTCCGGTCCATTTTGGTGAAGTGTGCTCAGTCTTTAGTTGTGAATTTCGTTGTTTTTAGGAGAGAAGTTGAGCTCCAGTCCTTCTATTCCGCCATCTTAATCCCGTCTCCCCATTTACTGTTTCTGATATCATGTTTTACATCATTTTGTCTGTTTGTTTGTTTTTGGCCATTCCAGTGACATGTGGAAGTTTCTGGACCAGGGATCAAACCCAAACCACAGTCACAACAGGGGCCACTGCCACGACAATGCCAGTTCTCACAAGGGAACTCCTACATCTTTTTGTTTTGTGTATCCCTTTACTACTTATTGTGGATATAATAATTTTACTACTTTGACCTGCTAACTTTCCTACCAGCTTATACATGGTTGATTTACTACCTTTATTATATTTTCACTTTCACCAATGATATTTTTTCTTTCATAATTTTCATATTTCTAGTTGTAGCCTTTTCTTTTTCACTTAGAGAACTCCCTTTAACATTTCTTGTAAAGTTGGTTTGGTGGCACTTAAAAGCTTTTGTTTGCCTGTAAAACTTTTGACCTCTCCATTGAATCTGAATGAAAGATTTAGAGGTAAAATATTTTAGGTTGTAGATTTTTTTCCTTACATCATTTTGACTATATCATGCCGCTATCTTTTGCTCAGTAGGATTTCTGCTGAAAAGTCAGCTGATATCCTTCTAGGAGTTCCCTTTTAGGTAACTTGTTAATCTTCCTTGCTACTTTTAGTATTTTTTCTTTACCATTAGTTTTTTCCACTTTAAATGCATCAAAAACTTTAAATGTGTCTTGGTGTAGCCCGTTAGGGGTTGACTCTGTTTAGGGCTCTCTGTGCTTCCTGGACCTGGATGTCTATTTCTTTCCTAGATTAGGGAAGATTTCATCTATTATGTCTTCAAATATGTTCTCTGCCCCCTTCTCTCTTCTTCTTCTGGGTCCTCTATAACGCCAAGGTTAGTATGCTTGATGTTATCATACACATCTCTTAAACTGTCATTTCTTTTTATTCTTTATTCTTTTTTCTGTTTAGCTTCATTGATTTCCACTACTCTGTCTTCCACCTCACTAATCTGTTCCTCTGTATCATCTAATCTACCATTGGTTCCTTCTAGTTTATTTTTTTATTATCAGCCAATTCTTCTGAATTTAATCTATGCAATGGAATTCTCAATCAAATGCACAAGTTATTTTGTGGATATTTAGAAACTTATTCTAAAATTAATATGGAGAGTCAAAAGAGTGAGAATAACCAACACAATATTGAAAAAAAGAAAAAGGACAAAGTTAGAGGACTGGCACCACCCAATGTCACAGTTACTATAAAGCTACAGTGATCTACACAGTGTGCTTATCGGCAAAAGAATACACAAAGAGATCAAGGAACAGAACACAGAGCCCAGGAACAGACCCCATAAATACAGTCAACTGATCTCTGACAAAGAACTAGAACACTGACATTGTTTTCAACAGGGCTGAAACAACTGGACATCCAAAGGTAAAATCATGAATCTAGACAGAGACCAACATCTCACAACAATCAACTTAAAATGAATAACAGATCTAATTGCAAAGCACAAAACTGTAAGATAACATAGGAGAAAACCTGGAAACCTCAGGTATGACAATGACTCTTTAAACACAATACCAAAGGCACAATCCATGAAAGAAGTAATGGATGAGTGTGACCCTATAATGATATAAAACTTCTGCACTATGAAATATAATGTCAAGAGAATGAGAAGACAAGCTACAGATTGAGAGAAAGTATTTGCAAAGGACACATGTGATAAAAGAATGCCATCTAAAATACACAAAGAACTCTTAGAATTCAACAATAAGAAAAATAATAATTAAAAAATGAGCCAGGAGAGGCGGACCAAAATGGTGGAGGAGTAAGAGGTCACACACACCTTCTCCCACAAACACATCAAAAAAACACAGCTACAGGTAAAACTACTCGCACAGAACATCAACTGAATGCTAGCAGAAGAACTTAAACCTCCAAAAAGGGCAAGAAACTCTTGACATAACGGGGTAGAACAAAAGAAAAAAAGAGAGAGAAAAGGAATCAGGATGGGACTAGCATTCCCAAGAGGGAGCTGTGAAGGAGAAAAGGAACCCACCTCCTGAGCAGCCACCTAACTGATGAAAGATCAGCTGAGTCGGCAGGAAAAGCGAAGCAGCTGGACTGACAACAGCAAAGCAGATTGAGAGCATGGGACCTCAAAGTCGCCGAGAGTAACATGGCAGCTGGACCAAGAACAGCAAATTAGAGTGAGAGCTGCACAGATCATCTGAACCACCAGCCCAGACACCAAGATGCTTGGGCGGGGGCTGGGTGCTAAGACTCAGGCTCAGGAAGTCAGTCCTGGGGAGAGAACTGGGGATGGCATGAGAGGCTAAGGAGCAGTGCGCCACAGGCTAATGAGGGGAACACCATGGCAGAGGGAACCTGGGAGAAGACCCGGACCCGCAGGAGAGGCAAGGAGCCATTGTTGGGGAGGGAAGAGGAGGGGGGCAGGCCGCCATAGGAAACTCCCTGCTCCAGAGCAAGTGCATGCCCGCAGGCTTAGAAGGTGGGGCGGCTCTGCAGAGGCTAGGGGTGGCGAGAAGCCTTTAGCTCGTTTAAGGGAGATTAGGCGCTTCTTGTGCAAGCTACCAGTGGCCAGGCACCTACTATGTGGGCTAAGGGCATAAGGGGTCCAAGTGCAACGTGGTGCCTCTTGTATGATCCACAGGTGGCAGGGGGAGACTGCAGCAGTCGTCTCAGAGGCCAGAGGGAGGCATGGCTTGCCACCACTGGGTGGGGCCTGTGAGTGGGCTCCACCAGTGACCCCAGTCACCTCAGGGGTTGCCAAAAGAGAAAAAAAGAGAGCACTGCAACCAAGCACCATACGTTGTTGCTCTCACTCCCCTGGGAACATGCCCACCCTGCAGCTGCCACTGCCAAATGCTCTGGGTGACCCACAGACACTTGGTCACTGTCCTTTCCCAAGACCCTACAACCAGGAGCAACTTGTGTAGCACCTCCTGCCTGGGCTAAGTAGGACACGGTGCTTCTTGTGTGGTCTGCAGGAGGTAGGGGCAAACCGCTGCAGTTATCCTGATTCCAGAGGTGGGTGTGGCCCACCGCCATTGGAGATATCTGAAAATCACTTGCAGCCCCATTCACCTAAAGGGCACCACAGAGGAGGGCACTGTGACCGAACACCACCCGTTAGTGCTCTTGGACCCCCAGGAACACACCCACCCTGCTGTTGCCACCGCCAAACATTCCGGGCAGTACCCACACACCTGATCTCTGTCACGTCCCAGGATCCTGCAACTAGGAGCACCCTTTACAACACCCCATGTGGGCTAAGTGAGATGGGTTTCTTCATGCATGGTCTACAGGTGGAGGGGGAAAACCACCGCAGTTATCACTGACTCTAGAGATGGTCATGGCCTGCTCCCAATAAGGGTCCCTGAACAGGCACCACCTGCAATTCCAATTACCTCAGAGGAGGTCACTACAATCAAACACAAGCTGTTGTTACTCTCACTTCCTGGGAACTCACACACCCTGCTGCTGCTACTGCCAAATGCTCTGGACACCTTGAAGACCTGCCTAGAGCGTATTACCGCCTCCCAGGGCCCTGCAACTAGGAGTAGCCTGTGCCACCTTCCTGCAGATCCCTGCTGCTATTGAGAGCCCAGCAACCAGGCACCGACTGATGGCCCTACCCATTGCCCCCTTCTCCCTAAAAACACACTGAGCATCCTGAGAACAACAGCCGGCTCACACGGAAGCAAGAGACAGCAAATATTAAAACTCCCACACCAAAAATAAATAGTAACCCCCCCAAAAATACAAAGGGGTATTCTTGCACAGAAGTAGCCTTACAAGACTACAGTTTGGCTTCAGTGAACTCACAGAAAAAGAAAAACACAAGCAAGATGAAGAAGCACAGAAACCATTCCCACTTTAAAGGAACAGGAGAATTCACCTAAAGCAGACAACAATGAAAGAGACCTCTGCAGTCTGACAGACAGTGCGTTCAAAAAGGAGACAGTGAAAATACTGAAGGAATCAAGAGAGGATGTGAACAGTAACGCAGATTGCTTTAGAAAGGAACTAGAAAATACAAGGAGGAGCCACGAAAAACTAGAAAATTCATTCACAGAGATGCAAACTGAGCTGAAGGCGATAAAGAGCAGAATGAATAGTGCAAAGGAACGAATTGGTGATGTGGAAGATGAAATAATGGAAATCACCCAATCAGGACAGCAGACAGAAAACCAAATGAACAATCATGACAGCAATGTAAAGACCTATGGGATAATATAAAGCAGGCCAATCTATGCATAATAGGAATTCCAAAAGGAAGGGAAAAAGAAAAGAGGATTGAAAATATATTTCAAGAAATTATGGCTGAAAACTTTCCAAATCTAAAGGATACTGATATCAAGATACAGGAGGCACAGAGGGCCCCAAAGAAGCTGAATCCAAACAGGCCCACATCAAGACATATTATAATAAAAATGGCAAAAGTTCAAGACAAAGAGAGGATTCTAAAGGCAGCAAGAGAAAAGCAAAGCATTAATTATAAGGGAAACCCCATAAGGCTATCAGCTGATTTCTCTACAGAAACACTACAGGCCAGAAGGGAGGGGCGAGATACATTTAAAGTCCTAAAAGGAAAAAATCTGCAACCTAGAATACTCTATCCAGCAAGAATATCATTTAAATTAGAAGGGGAAATAAAGAATTTCTCTAACAAACAAAAGCTAAAACAGTACAGCAATACTAAACCCATTCTAAAATAAATACAGAAAGGGGTCCTCTCAAGTAAAAAAAGAGAGAGAAAAAAGAGAAAAGAAGAATTAGGATGGAGGAAACCACAACTGGAAAGCAATCACTTAAATAAGCCATCATACAGATCTAAACATGAAGAAGTTTAAAAAAAAAAAAAAAGACATCAAAATCACACAATGTGGGGAAGGAAAGTAAGAAAATATAGATTCTTTTTTTTTATTTTAAGATATGTCTGAGCCTATATGACCATCAGGCAAAAGCAAGCAGATATAGGAAAGACTTAACATGCTTAAAAAACAGGGCAACCACAAATCAAAACCAAACATTACATTCACAAAAACTGAAAAGTACTCAAGCATAAAATAAATGGAAACCATCCAAGCCAAAAAAAATTAAAAAAAAAACAAGGAGAGAAACATAGAATCCAGTGGAAAACAAGGTTTAAAGTGGCAATAAATATATATCTGTCAATAATCACCTTAAAAGTCCATGGACTAAATGCTCCAATCAAAAGACACAGAGTGGCAGAGTGGATAAAACAGCAAAAACCTTCAATCTGCTGCCTGCAAGAAACTCACCTTAGAGCATAGGACACATATAGATTGAAAGTGAGGGAACAGGAAAAGATATTTCATGCCAATGGACAAGACAGGAAAGCAGGAGTGGCAATACTCATATCAGACAAAATAGACATAAAAAGGAAGGTCATAAAGAAAGACAAAGGGAGTTCCCGTCGTGGCGCAGTGGTTAACGAATCCGACTAGGAACCATGAGGTTGCGGGTTCGATCCCTGGCCTTGCTCAGTGGGTTAACGATCTGGCGTTGCCGTGAGCTGTGGTGTAGGTTGCAGACGCGGCTCGGATCCCGCATTGCTGTGGCTCTGGCGTAGGCCAGTGGCTACAGCTCCGATTCAACCCCTAGCCTGGGAACCTCCATATGCCGCAGGAGCGGCCCAAGAAATAGCAAAAAGACAAAAAAAAAAAAAAGAAAGACAAAGAAGGACACTATTTTATGGTTAAAGGATCCATTCAACAAGAGGATATTACAATTGTCAATATATATGGCTCTAATATAGGAGCACCCAGATACCTACAACAAATACTAACAGACATAAAAGGAGAAATCGATGGGAATACAATCATAGTAGGAGACATTAACACCCCACTCACAACGATGGACAGATCCTCTAGACAAAAAATCAATGAGGCAACAGAGATCCTAAAGGACACAATAGAAAAGTTAGACTTAATTGACATTTTCAGGACATTACATCCAAAAAAATCAGAATATACATTCTTTTCAAGTGCACATGGAACATTCTCAAGAATTGATCACATACTGGGGCACAAAGCTAACCTCAACAAATTTAAGAATATAGAAATTATTTCAAGTATCTTCTCTGACGACAATGGCATGAAACCAGAAATCAACCACAGGAAAAGAAATGAGAAAAAACTTACTACATGGAGACTAAACAACATGCTTTTAAAAAACCAATGGGTTGGAGTTCCTGTCGTGGCTCAGTGGTTAACGAATCTGACTAGGAACCATGAGGTTGTGGGTTCGATCCCTGGCCTTGCTCTGTGGGTTAAGGATCCGGCATTGCCATGAGCTGTGGTGTAGGTTGCAGACGCGGCTCAGATCCTGCGTTGCTGTGGCTCTGGCGTAGGCCAGCAGCTACAGCTCTGATTCAACCCCTAGCCTGGGAACCTCCATATGCCATGGGAGTGGACCCAGAAAAGGCAAAAAGACAAAGCAAACAAACAAACAAACAAAAAACCCAATCGGTCAATGAGGAAATCAAGAAAGAAATTAAAAAATAGCTCGAGGGAGTTCCCGTCGTGGCGCAGTGGTTAACGAATCCGACTAGGAACCATGAGGTTGCGGGTTCGGTCCCTGCCCTTGCTCAGTGGGTTAACGATCCAGCGTTGCCATGAGCTGTGGTGTAGGTCGCAGACGCGGCTCGGATCCCGCATTGCTGTGGCTCTGGCGCAGGCCGGTGGCTACAGCTCCGATTCAACCCCTAGCCTGGGAACCCCCATATGCCGCAGGAGCGGCCCAAGAAATAGCAACAACAACAACAACAACAACAAAAGACAAAAGACAAAAAAAAAATAGCTCGAGACAAATGATAATGAAGACATCCACTCAAAATCTATGGGATGCCGCAAAAGCAGTGCTCAGAGGGAATTTTATAGCAATACAGGCCTTCCTCAAAAAAGAAGAAAAATCTCAAATTGACAACTTATCCCAACACCTAAATAAATTAGAAAAAGAAAAACAAACAAAACCTAAAGTCAGCAGGAGGAAGGAAATCATAAAGATCAAAGAGGAAGTCAATAAAATAGAGATTCAAAAAACAAGTGAAGAAATCAGTAAAACCAAGAGCTTGTTCTTTGAAAAGGTAAACAAAATTGACAAACCTCTGGCTAGACTCACCAAGAAGAGGAGAGAAAAAACCCAAATAAACAAAATCAGAAATGAAAAAGGAGAAGTCACAACAGATAACTACAGAAATACAAGAAACTATGAGAGAATACTATAAACAATTGTAGGCCAACAAATTTGACAACCTGGAAGAAATGGACAACTTGCTAGAGACTTACAGCCTGCCAAAACTGAATCAAGAAGAAACAGATCAACTGAACAGACCGATCACTAAAAATGAAATTGGATATGTCATAAAAATACTCCCTACAAATAAAAGTCCAGGGCCAGATGGCGTCACAGGAGAATTCTACCAAACAAATGAAGAGGAACTTATACCATCCTCCTTAAGCTTTTTCAAAAGGTTGAAGAAGAAGGAACACTCCCAAAGACATTCTATGATGCCACCATCACCCTAATTCCAAAACCAGACAAAGATACCACCAAAAAAGAAAACTATCGGCCAATATCTTTCATGAATATAAACGCAAAAATTCTCAACAAAATTTTAGCCTTCTGAATCCAGCAACATATAAAAAAGATCATACACCACAACCAGGTGGGATTCATCCCAGGTGCACAAGGATGGTTCAACGTATGCAAATCAATCAACGTCATACAGCATATTAACAAAAGAAAAGTCAAAAACCACATGATCATCTCAATAGATGCAGAAAAAGCATTTGACAAAGTCCAACATCCACTCATGATAAAAACTCTTACCAAAGTGGGTATAGAGGGAACACACCTTAACATAATCAAAGCCATTTATGACAAACCCACAGCAAACATAGTCCTCATTCGAGAAAAGCTGAAAGCCTTCCCACTAAAATCTGGAACAAGTCAAGAATGTCCACTCTCACCACTGTTACTCAACATAGTACTGGAAGTCCTGGCCACAGCAATCAGACAAAGAAAAGAAATAAGAGGCATCTAAACAGGAAGAGAAGAGGTAAAACTGTCGCTGTATGCAGACGATGTGATACCGTATATAGAAAACCCCAAGGACTCAACCCCAGAACTACTTGAACTGATCAACACATTCATCAAAGTAGCAGGAGATAAGATTAACATTCAGAAATCAGTCACATTTCTGTATACTAACAATGAAACATCAGAAAAGGAAGACAAAAATACAATACCTTTTAAAACTGCACCCCAAAAAATCAAATACCTGGGATTACACCTAAGCAAGGAGGTGAAAGACTTATATGCCGAGTACTAGCAAACATTAATCAAGGAAACTAAAGAAGACGTAAAGAAATTGAAAGATATTCCATGCTCCTGGGTTGGAAAAATTAATATTGTAAAAATGGCTATACTACCCAAAGAAATCTACCTAAAGTCAGCAGAAGGAAGGAAATCATTAAGATCAAAGCAATCCCAATCCAATTACCCATGACATTTTTCACAGAACTAGAACAAACTATCCAAAAATATATATGAAACCACAAAAAAATCAGAATTGCCGAAGCAATTCTTAAGAACAAAAACCAAGCAGGAGGCATAACTCTCCCAGACTTCAAGCAATATGACAAAGCCATAGTCATCAAGACAGTGTGGTACTGGTAACAAAACAGACAGACCAATGGAACAGAATAGACGACCCAGAAATAAACCCAGATACCTATAGTCAATTAATCTTTGACAAAGGAGGCAAGAACATAAAATGGGAAAAAGACAGTCTTTTCAACAAGCATTGCTGGGAAAACTGGACAGCTGCATGTAAATCAATGAAACCGGAACACACCCTCACACCATGCACAAAAATAAACTCAAAATGGCTGAAAGACTTAAATATAAGACAAGACACCATCAAACTCCTGGAAGAGAACACAGGCAAAACACTCTCTGACATCAACCACATGAATATTTTCTCAGGTCAGTCTCCCAAAGCAACAGAAGTAAGAGCAAAAATAAACCAATGGGACCTAATCAAACTGAAAAGCTTTTGCACAGCAAAGGAAACCAAAAAGAAAACAAAAAGACAATTTACAGGAGTTCCCACCGTGGCACAGTGGTTAACGAATCCGACTAGGAACCATGAGGTTGCGGGTTCGATCCCTGGCCTTGCTCAGTGGGTTAAGGATCCGGCATTGCCATGAGCTGTGGTGTAGGTTGCAGACGTGGCTCGGATCCCACATTGCTGTGGCTCTGGCATAGGCCGGCGGCTACAGCTCCGATTTGACCCCTAGCCTGGGAACCTCCATATGCCGCGGGAGCAGCCCAAACAAATAGCAAAAAAAGACAAAAAAAAGACAACTTACAGAATGGGAGAAAATAGTTTCAAATGATGCAACGGACAAGGGCTTAATCGCTAGAATATACAAACAACTTATACAACACAACAGCAAAAAAGCCAACAACCCAAGGGAAATAGGGGCAAAAGACCTAAAGAGACATTTTTCCAAGGAAGATGTACAGACGGCCAACAAGCACATGAAAAAATGCTCAACATCCCTGATTATTAGACAAATGCAAATCAAAACTACCATGAGACACCACCTCACACCAGTCAAAATGGCCATCATTAATAAATCCACAAATAACAAGTGCTGGAGGGAGTGTGGAGAAAAGGGAACCCTCCTGCGCTGTTGGTGGGAATGTAAACTGGTACAGCCCCGATGGAGAACAGTATGGAGATACCTTAGAAATCTATACATAGAACTTCCATATGACCCCACAATCCCACTCTTGGGCATCTATCCAGACAAAACTCTACTTAAAAGAGACACGTGCACCTGCATGTTCATTGCAGCTCTATTCACAATAGCCAAGACATGGAAACCACCCAAATGTCCATCGACAGACAACTGGATTAGGAAGATGTGGTATATACACACAATGGAATCGTACTCGGCCATAAAAAAGAACCAAATCATGCCATTTGCAGCAACATGGATGGAACTAGAGACTTTCATCCTGAGTGAAGTAAGTCAGAAAGAGAAGTACAAATACCATGTGATATCACTTATAACTGGAATCTAATATAAGGCACAAATGAACCTTTCCACAGAAAAGAAAATCATGGACTTGGAGAACAGACTTGTGGTTGCCATGGGGGGGGAGGGGGAGGGAGTGGGGTGGTTGGGGAGCTTGGGGTTAATAGATGCAAACTATTGCCTTTGTAATGGATTAGCAATGAGATCCTGCTGTGTAGCACTCGGAACTCTGTCTAGTCACTTATGATGGTGCATGATAATGTGCAAAAATAGAATGTGTACATGTATATATAACTGGATCACCATGCTATACAGTAGAAAAAAAATTTGTATTGGGGAAATAGCTATTTAAAAAAATAATTTAAAAAAATTAAATTAAAAAAATTAAAAATGAGCCAAAGGCTAATAAATACCTCACCAAAGAAGATAGATGCCAAAAAAGCACATGAAAAGATGTTCTACATCATATGTCACCACAGAAATTCAAATTAAAACAACAAAAATGGGAAAATATATGAGAAACGTTCAGATTAAAATGTTAGAAAAAGAAGAGATAAAAATTTCATTGTTTATATATAATGAACATTTTGTTTTCTGGAAAACACAAGAAAATTAATTGAGAAATGACAATAATTACTACAAGTTCTTAGTAAGTTAGCATGATAGAAAATAAGCACATAAAATTTAACAAATTTCCTACAGACCTACAATAATCACCAGACGTCAACAGAAATATGCAGAAAAGATCCCATTCAAAAGAATAAATGCTATACAATAGCTAAGGATAAATATGAAGGGGAAAAATAATACAAGACCAAAGCCAATGTGAAGAAAAGTTTCTTGAAGAACACTAAAACATGAAACGCTCCCCCACAAAATAAGAGCCATGCACATCATGAACAGAAAGATTCGGTACCATAAAAATGTCAATTCTTCATTAAAGAAGATTTATAGAAATTCTGTTTATAGTCTCAGAAGGGTATTTTCCTTCCTCACTTTAATAATTCTAAATTCATTTGGAAGAGCTGATGTATGAGAATCAGCAAAGACGATCTTCAAGGAAAAAGGAAAAGTAATGAAGGGAACTTAGTACCCCCTAGATAATTAAAGCTCCTAGAATTGAATTACGGTGACACCAAGAGATAGCATATGCAATGCAAACAAAAGATTAAAGCAAAACTGGCTTTTAAGTAAATAGCTGTTAAATAATGTTATAGAAAAGAGAATGAAGAATGTGAATGGGCAATTTACAGAAGGAAAAAGATAACTCTAATTTGAAAGATATAACATTACACTAGCATCTGGGAGAATACAAATTAAAATAATAAGATGTATTTTCTTCTTTAACTGCGGCAAACCTAAAAAATAGCAACACTAAATGCTGACAAGAATATAAGCAAACAGACACTGTCACGTATTTGATGGTAATATAAAATAGTGTAATCTTTTTGCAATATAATCTGGTAGGATATATTAAAATGTAAAATGGACACGCAATACTTAGAACTGCAATACCATGTTTAGGAATCTATCCCGTAAATGTACATACTAATATTCTAAAAGACTTTGTATAAAGATAATCAATGCTTTATCATAAATAGCAAAATAGGAAAAAAACTGCAAAAACAAAAAACCAAAACAACAAAAAAACTTAAATATTCATTAACAAAAAAATAATTTAAAATTTTAGATAAGACTATGCTATGGATAACTATGCAACAGTATATTAAAAAGTTAATAAATTAAGTTGATATATACTGAAATATAAACATTACAGAAAGGTCTAATTCTCAGGAAACAGTATAATCCCATATAAATCTATAAATGTTTGTGTACTCAATTATTTAAAAAATACAAAAACTTTATGTCAAAGGCTTATGCCAAATTATTCTCTGTTGTCTAATAACTACTTGTTATTCCATGTCAGCATAAATAGGAGGCATCTTTAATTATAAAATATTTTTCACAATTTTTCAAATTAAATACATCACATGCTATTTTGCAACCAACCAGAGATCATGATTATCCAATTACAGAAACACTTTAGCCAAAGCTTATATATAAAGACTGGGTGCAACTTTTTAAATCTAACATATAAGGTGATTTTCAGCATGCTAAAAGGAGAATTTAATTGTGCTTACCGACTTCATTAATCACTGCTCTTAATTTGGAGACAAAAGGACCAACTTCACTGGAATGCATTTTGACTCTTTCCTTAAGGTCAGCACCTGCAAATATTGTATTTACAAATATAATAATCTAGTCATAAACAAAATTTTAAGGCAACAAACTGAAATTTTATGTAAGATTCATATAGCCTTAAATATAGACTGAATTTACCTGTCAAAGGAATTATATTGCCCAAGTTTTCCTTCCCAAAGACCAGCATCAGAAAGAAAAAAAATAATTGTTTGTTCATACATCTACCATGAGCTTAAAGTGGTAGTTCTCAAACTTTGTGGTCTCAGGACCCCTTTATAATCTTAGGCGTTATAGGAAGAGGCACTGTTAAGATTATATAGATCTGGAGTTCCTGTCATGGCTCAGAGGTTAACGAATCCAACTAGGAATCATGAGGTTGCAGGTTCGATCCCTGGCCTCGCTCAGTGTGTTAAGGATCCAGCGTTGCCATGAGCTGTGGTGTAGATCACAGACATGGCTCGGACCTGGCGTTGCTATGGCTCTGACGTCGGCTGGTGGCTACAGCTCCGATTAGACCCCTAGCCTGAGAACCTCCATATCCCAAGGGTGCGGCCCTAGAAAAGACAGAGAGACAAAAATAAATGAATAAATAAATAAAAGATTGTATAGATCTATCAATACTTACTCTATTAGAAACTGAAATGACAGAATTTTTAAAGCATTTATTTATTCATTGAATAATACAAATAAGCCATTCACATTAACATAAATGACTATAGACTGAGGCCAATTTTTGATGCTTGCAATTTTACCCACCACTGCTTCTGCCTCATAAGTGCAAATGCCAACCCACTGAAAAGTGCAAATCACACCTTCCTGCTAGGAAAATCACTGTGACTTCATGGACGCCCATCTTGGTGACTACAGATCACATTTGAGAATCACTGGCTTGAGAGTATATACAAACCGACAATTTCCTAACTATGAGTTTATCATAGAATCACAACTCTGGAACTGATAAAAATAAACACATAAGGGAGTTTCCATCGTGGCTCAGTGGTAATGACCCTGACTAGTATCCATGAGGATGCGGGTTCAATCTCTGGCCCCACTCAGTGAGTTAAGGATCCAGCGTTGCCATGAGCTGAAGCATAGTTCATAGACATGGCTCAGATCTCACATTGCTGTGGCTGTAGTATATGCTAGCAGCTGCAGCTCTGATTCAACCCCTAGCCTGGGGACTTCCATATGCCACAGGTGCAGTCCTAAAAAGCAAAAAAAAAAAACAAAAAACCCACAATGAAACTGGCTATTATTAAATAGATAGATAGACAGGTAGGTAGAGAGAGAGAGAGATAACAAGTGTCGGTGAAAATGTGGAGAAAAGGGAACCCTTGTGCACTGCTAGAAGGAATGTAAATTCATGCAGCCACTATGGAAAACTGTGGACAGTCCTCAAAAAACTAAAACCAGAACTACCATAGGATCCAGCGATTTCACTCCTTAGTATCCTTCTAAAGAAAAAAAAAAAAATTAATTCAAAAAAAATATATGCACCTCCTATGTTCATTGCAGCATTATTTACAATAGCCAAGATATAGAAACAACCCTGTGTCCACTCTTAGGTGAACAGATAAAGAAGATGTGATAGGTAGAATATTACTCAGCCATAAAAAAGAGTGAAATCTTGTCGTCTGCAAGAACATGGATGGACCAAGAGGTCATTATGCTGTGTGAAAAAAAAAAAAAAAAAAGACAAATACTGTATGATTCCTCATATGTAGAATCTATAACACAAAACAAGCAAATATAACCAAACAAAAACGGAGTCACAGATAGAGAACAAACAAGTGGCTGCCAGAGGGGGACAGGGGTAGGAGGATGAGTGAAATAAGTGAGGGAGACATGGGGTACAGACTTCCAATCACAAAATAAATGGCTCACAGGGATGAGATAAATGCACAAATGGGGAATATAGTCAATAATATTTAACAGCTGTTTCATGACAGATGGTAACTAGACTAATCACGGTGATCATTTCATAATCCACAGAAAGAATGAGCCACCAGGTTGTGCACCTGGACCTGACATGGTGTTATAAGGTAACTATACTCCAATTAAAAAAGAAAAGAGAAAGTTTTTTAAATGATAAGCATGTTCTACATCCCAACTGTCGTCATGGTTTAAACATCTGCCAAAAATAATCAATTACATATATACTTCAAATTGGTACATTTTATTACAAATAATCCAGATCTCTATAACATGTCTTTTTATGTCCAAGAAAAGAACCACATGCTAAACTAATACAAATTTGTAGATATTTACCCTTTCACTTTACTTCTCAAACTCTCTAAGGGACTGGCATTCACAAGTAAACAAATATAACCTAACCTGAGATTCCGAAACAACACTGAATAGATAACTTCATTAGTCAGAGGCCTCCACCTAACAAACCTTATCGTGATACCCACATCCATTTGAACAATACTCACAACATTCAATAAAGCATGTTGACATTTTAGTGAGAAGTTTTTAGTCAGAACATAATTTACTAGAACTCAAAAGCAGAAGCAAAAGTACCTTTGCTTTAAAAAAAAAAAAACCCACACTAGTATAATTCAGTGAAACACTCAATTTAGAGTTCTACACAGAGGAATCAATTACCAAGAATTGTTTATAATCTATTTCAGGAATTTCAAGAGAAAAAAATCCTCAGTCTCAGTAATTTCTCATAGGATTTCATGTCAAAAATTTCATGGTAAACACGATACATATGTGCTTTGCTACTACTTAGGGTTAGAACACTAAAAAACCAAAAATTAACAGATGACTAGGATCAAAGGTTTACATCTGTTACAGCAGCCTAGTCAAAAGGACTTTTTCATAATTTCATTAGAGATAATACATTAATTTTTTTTATTCCTAAACATTTTGAAAGAGCAAAATCACTTCACAGTTTTCTATCTGTGTATGTGTTTGTGTGTATGTAAGAAACAAGATAAAGGGAGTTCCCGTCATGGTGCAGTGGTTAACGAATCCAACTAGGAACCATGAGGTTGCAGGTTCGATCCCTGTCCTTGCTCAGTGGGTTAAGGACCCAGCGTTGCCGTGAGCTGTGGTGTAGGTTGCAGATGCGGCTCGGGTCCCGCGCTGCTGTGGCTCTGGCGTAGGCTGGTGGCTACAGCTCCGATTCGACCCCTAGCCTGGGAACCTCCATATGCCTCGGGAGGGGCAAAAAGACAAAAAAAAAAAGAAAGAAAGAAACAAGATAAAATGTTTAAATAAAAAGATAAATAATTTCTAGAATAGGCAGGGGAGCGAGCACACATTCAGGCCAATCTCTAACACCATCTGTGTAGCCAGTGCTCCACAATGAGCTCTGATCATCAAAATTCTCGGTATTCTAAGAGAAGAACAGGCGAGACATGAACCCAGAAGCAATGTTCTAACCCCCAAAAAAGAGTACAAAACACTGATTCCCAGCCTGGAGTTATGGCCAGGGTATTGGCACAGTATCTGAAAACATATATGTATAGAAAATACTGTCTACGGCCATGATAACTGTGATATATATTTCTTCTGTGTCTTGATAGCGTTGTGGTTAATAACGGAAAATTCATTTGAATAACTTTACTGTAACCAGAGTGGCATTTTGACATAACATGTATTCTCAAACAACATAAGATCACTACAGTGTGTAAGCACATGAAATTTTAAAAACTTAAAAAGGAGACCTCCTACTTACTCCAAGATTAAAAATTACTGATATAGTAAACAAAAACCTGCCCTAGATGTCAGCGGTAGTTCCAGCTAAGCCACCTCTTTGACCAGGCACTTACCCTAAGAGTCTGTAACATGAAAGCATCTGAATCACTGTAGAAGGCCTTTATATTTTGAAATTTTTCTCTCTCAAATGTTCCAACATTAAGAAACTCCGTAATTTTGGTGTCCAAAACCAGATACACTTGTTTTAAAATTATCTACTTGTATGTATCTGCTTAATATAATTCTTCACTATACTTATTACAGAAAGTTTGAAGATGGAGAAAAGAAAGTATCTCTCCTAATCTATAACTTTTATTTGAAGATATAGTTTTTACACAGGTGCAATCAAAATGGGAATAACATTTTACAAGCAGCTCTCTCTTATAACCTGTATTTTTCACATTATAACATAGTCTTCATACTAGCACTTTAAGTAATCCCTTAACATTTTACCAAGTACATGTATTTATTTGTGTATTTATGTATTTATGTATATTTGGATGTATCTGTATAATGAAATACTATGATGAAAAAATAAAATAATAAAAATTGCTTTTTTTTTATTAGGGAAAGAAATGAGTAGAGGGAGTGGGCAAGAGTAGGATTCTGTATACTTTTTCATACACTTGAAAAATGTATACATTTCATATATTTTAACATACTACCTATTTATTATTTTAACTAAAATTTTATTTTTAAAATGTAAAGGTAATTAAAATACAACTGTTGGAGTTCCCATTGTGGTGCAGTAGAAATGAATCCAACTACTATCCATGAGGATGCGGGTTGATCCCTGGCCTCACTCAATGGGTGGGGGATCTGGTGTTGCGGGGAGCTGTGGTGTAGGTCGCAAACATGGCTCAGATCCCACGTGGCTGTGGCTGTGGTGTAGGCTAGTAGCTGCAGCTCCGATTCAACCCCAAGTCTGAGAACTTCCTTATGCCACATGTGAAGCCCTAAAAAGCCAAATAAATAAATACAATTGTTGACTCTAAATAGTAGATTTAAATAAGAAGTCAGAAATCACTCAGTCCACCTTCCAGTGCATGCAGGGATCACTTTAATTGTGCTTAATTATCTGCTCATCTACCACATTAGGAAAAAGGACAGAAAGGTTAAACAAAATCAGGAGCCAGAAATACTATGAATGAATTCCTCACAGAGTGGTCTAAGACAATTTCAGAGAAACTGCTCACATCCCAAGAGCCCCCCTCAAAAATCAGTGAATCACAGCACATTTTAGAGGCTTTTTAAATTCAGTAAATACATGTTGAGTCCCTATTATGTGCCGTGTTAACGAGAATACATAAAATGATTTTCAAAGAAGAAAAAGAGAAGTTCACATCCTCAAGAAGTTTGAGGCAAGACCATTTTGTAAGCTTCATATTTTTTTTTGGAAATTAACAAGGTACAACTAGAACACAGAGGTACAGAGAAGAGAAACCTTCATGGGGCAGAAAAGGGAAGAGGGAAAATGAGTAACTTTAAAGGGCTGGAGGGCTAAGAGAATAATCAATAAATGAGTACACTATTTTTGAGAATTTGGGATTTGAATATGACTACTTCAGAACAGAAATTAAAGCTCTAATTATGTGAAAGACTGTTTTTCAACAACAACTAATAAATGAGGCCTAATTGAGATTTTATACTATTACAAACTATGAGAAGTTCAAATATTCTAAGTATGTAAAGAGATTTTGTTTACCTAGACTTACAATACATTTAATGTATACATATTAATAAATACAGATCTACCAACTGCCTGTTTCAAATATACGTAAGAAAAGAAAACCTTTCAGAGAAATTCAAAAGAACAGTTTTACTACACACTCTGAGTTACTAAAAACTATTTGCCCCAATTTTTCTAACATGCAAACGTGTTTTTGGACAAAATATGCTAAAATAGAGGAGAAAATTATCCTTATGAAAAAGCATATGGAACAAAGAAAATAGACTTGATAAGCCCTTGGAAAAAAGTACTTAAGGCTAACTTGTTAACCTGGTAAAGTATTTGGTATATTACTTAAAATATCCCCAGAAAGGCAACCTATAACAGATAGTTAGTTGTAAACTATACTAAAGCATTAAAGCCTTGTCCAAAGAATACTGATAATGTGGAGGCACAAAACAAATAGGCAGCAAAGGAACCAATTTAAAAAAAAAAAAAAAGAATTCTACCAGTAATTATAGCATTATAATTACAAAACCAATTACCAATAGAAAGACAATAATGCTAGTTATGATAGACACTTATTTCTGAAGCATCATTCTACCTTCACTATATCACCATCACTCCTGAAAGATTCATATAATTGAGCCTTGCTTAAAAGCCTCCAAACGGCCCTATGTCTTCCCAATAAGCCCCTTGGCAGCCCTCAGAGGATCTGAGTGCAGTGACCTCAGAGCCATCAGTCATGGCATTAGATTCAGTCACGTGGAAATACAGTCACCTGGTCCTAAGATCACAGACACAAGAATTCTAATACTCTCAGTGTAAGTTTTTCATATTGTTTAAGAAAAATACTTTAATAATATTTTTATAAAATTATTAACAGCTGGAGTTCCCGTCGTGGCACAGTGGTTAACAAATTCGATTAGGAACCATGAGGTTGAGGGTATGATCCCTGGCCTTGTTCAGTGGGTTAAGGATCTGGTGTTGCTGTGAGCTGTGGTGTAAGTCACAGATGCAGCTCAGATCCCATGTTGCTGTGGCTCTGGTGTAGGCCAGCGGCTACAGTTCCAATTAGATCCCTAGCCTGGGAACCTCCATATGCCGCAGGAGCAGCCCTAGAAAAGACAAAAAGACAAAAAAAAATATTAACAGCTATAACTCACTCACTACTGTAGTATGCTTTGCATACACCGTCAGATCTAGGCTCTGACAACCGTACAAGGAGGAGAGTATTACGTTGGAAAATGTGAAAGCAGAAGCCAGTACTGCAAACCATTATCACCCAGGCAACTGAGCATACTAATCCTACTCTCTTCAATTACCAAACTCAAGTTAAAACTAATCCTTTTGGAGAGACAGGATTAAGATGGGGAATAGAAGGACTGGAACCCACTTCTCTCCTAAAAATAACAAAATTCACAACTCAAAGCTGAGCAATCTCCACCCAAATGGACCGGAAAACTTAAAAAAGACACCCTACTCCAGAAGAAAAAGAGGAGGCCACATCAAGAAGCAGGAGGGGCGATTTCACAAAATAAACAACCCCATACCTCCTGGGTGGGAAGCTCCACAGACTGGAAACTAACTGGTTCACAGAGACGCACCTACAGGAGAGTGAGTTCTGAGCCCCACATCAAACCCTCACGTGCGGGGATCCGGCACTGGGAGAAAGAGCCCCGGAGCATCTGGCATTGAAGGCCAGTGGGGCTTGTGCACAGGAGCTCCAAAGGACTGGGGGAAACGGAGATCCCGTTCTTAAAAGGCGCACACGGACTTTCACGTGTACTGGGTCCCAGGGCAGAGCAAGGTCTCCATAGGAATCTGGGTCAAACCTGACTGCAGTTCTTGGAGGACATCCTGGGAAAACAGGGGTGAATGTGGCTTGTTGTGAGGGAAGGACATTGAAAGCAAAGCTCTCGGGAATATTCAGCAGCTGCCTTTCTCTGGAGCTGGCCATTTTGGGAAAATCTGGCCTCACTTTTCAGTCAGTGCTGAGAAGCCCCAGGGCAAACAACAACCCAGGTGGGATCACAGCGGTGCCCTTCAGTGAACAGGCTACCTAAAGACCCCTCAGGCACACAGCTGCCTCTCATCCCATCCAGAGGCTAAGCCCCACCCACCAGTGGGCAGGCATCAGTCCCTCTCATCAGCAAGCCTGCAGCAAGCCCCCATACCCACTTCAGCCACAAGGGGGGCACACACCAGAAGTAAGAGAGGCTACAACCCTATTATCTGTAAAAAGGTCACCACACCAAAAACCTGTAAAAGTGAAAAGACAGAGAACTATAACTCAGATGAGGGAGAAAGGAATAACCCCAGAAAAACAGCTAAGTGATGAGGAGATTCTCAGTTTCCAGGAAAAAGACTTTAGATTGTTGATGCTGAAGATGATGCAAGACATTGGAAATAAACTGGAGGCAAAGATGGATAACTTACAGGACACCCTGAGCAAAGAGATACAAGATATACAACTTAAACAAGAAGAAATGCAAAATACAATAACTGAAATAAAAAATTCACTAGAGGCAGCTAACAGCAGAATACAGGAGACAGAAGAACGAATAAGCGAGGTGGAGGACAGATTAGTGGACATTACGGGTGCACAACAGAAAAGAGAAAAAAGATTGAAAACAAATGAAGAGGGTCTCAGAGAAATCTGGGACAACGTGAAACGCACACATCCATATTATAGGGGTGCCAGAAGGAGAACAGAGAGAGAAGGGGACAGAAAAAATAGTCCAAGAGATAATAGCCAAAAACTTCCCTCACATGGGAAAGGAACCACTCAAATCCAGCAAGCACAACGAATACCATATAAAATAAACCCAAGGAGGAATACACCAAGACACATATTAATCAAACTGACCAAAATTAAAGACAAAGAGAAAATATTGAAAGCAGCTAGGGAAAAGAAACAAGTAACATACAAGGGAACCCCGATAAGGTTACCGGCAGATTTTTCAGCAGAAACTCTGCAGGCCAGATGGGAGTGGCATGATATACTCAATGTGATGAAAGGAAAAAACCTCCAACCAAGAAGACTACTCTACCCAGCAAGGGTCTCATTCAGATTTGAAGGAGAAATCAAAACCTTCACAGATAAGCAAAAGCTGAGAGAACTCAGCAACACTAAACAGCCTTACAACAAATACTAAAGGACCTTCTCTAGGCAGAAGAGAAAAGACAGCAACAGGAAACAAAAATTCCACAAATGACAAGGCTCACCAGTAAAGGTATATATACAGTAAAGATACAAAATCATCCATGCACAATTATACCACCAAAATCAGAAATCATGAGAAGAGGTGGGTACAAATGCAGGACACTGGAGATGAACTTGCAATTAAGAGAACAACAACTTAAAACAATCTCATATACATATAGACTCTTATATCAAAACTTCAGAATAACTGCAAACCAAAAATCTACAATTGATACACAAACAAGGAATCTCTGGAGAAGAAATACATCTCCTAGTAAATAAGTGCATAATCCACCATGAAGGGGGTCATTTGACATCATTCTTGGAATGCTGAAGTCTTCTTACATCTGATTCTGATTTCCTCTCCATCAAAGAATTTATGATAATTATAATTAAATAATGCAACTGTACAATTCAATAATACAGCTCTACAACTGTATTATTAATAACCATCTCTCTCCATGGTACAAGGTAAGGTCTATAATGTCTTGTTTATCACATCACCTAGAATGGTGTAATGCCTATATTGAAGAATCAATAAGATGTAACAAATTGTGAGGACATATTTATATAGTTACACCGTTTTTAACCAATTTATGCATTTTATATTTTACTTATTTTCAGAGGGTATATTATTTTTGTTATTCTTACCAGTTAAGTTATTCTTTTTATTATGCTATATAAAATATTGAATGGTATATAAGGCTTTCTTCTTTATAAGTTTTAGTTGCATAATATAACAATTTTAATATAATGCTAATTTTTAAAGAAAAATTGAATGTAACAGATAATACTAAATAGTAAAGATGAAAGCCATACAAAATGGGATAAAGTATAGAATAGATTTCCTCTTTGTCTCAGCATATTTTCCATTCCACTTCTCCAGACGGAGTCACTTAATCTGTTTCTTAAGATCCATGATATAATAATCTGTATGAATGTAACTGTGTTTAAATATATGCATTTTATTATGTAAAAAAATAAAAATTAAATTAAAAAAAACTATTCCTTTTATGTACAGTACACTCTATCAAAAGCTAAAATGTAACTCATGAAACTGAATGTTCCTAAATATTTTAAGGAACATTTTAAGGGGGAAGCTGCAAAGTTTGAAGCTTGAAAAACTGAGGACTCTTAACAACGAAACTGAAGAACAGCAGCCACAGCTAAGATACCTCTAAAAACCTTGTCTAGACATACTCTCCACTTCTCCAGAATTACTCTAGCTATAGTGTAAATGTTAAAAAACACTCATTGAACCTCAAGTGTCCGATTATCTCCAGTGGATTATTCCGTTTATACTTTAACTGAAAAAAAAAAAAGTTTATACCTCAGTCAACATCTACCTTTACCTACTTATTAGTAAATTACTATGATACTGTATATTATCAGCATTTTTTTATCTGAATCATCTACAATTTTTACTAGTTGAAACAGATCCATTCAATCCCATGACTTTTTTTAGAAATATTTAGAAATATGGAAAATGCAAAGCAATTTAATCCTTGACTTTTTGGTAACGTAGTACAAATGGAAAAAACATATTCTGCTGCTGTAGATACCAATTTAAAAACACAGAAGGAGTTCCACTGTGGTGCAGCAGAAACAAATCCAACTAGTATCCATAAGGATTCGGGTTCGATCCCTGGCCCTGCTCAGTGGGTTAAGGATCCGGCATTGCCATGAGCCGTGGTGCAATTCACAGAACAAGGCTCAGATCCTGTGTTGCTGTGGCTGTGGTGTAGGCTGGCAGCTGTAGCTCCCATTCAACCCCTACACTGGGAACCTCTATATGCCATGGGTGTGGCCCTAAAAGGTAAAAATAAATAAATACATAAATAAATAAAAATATGATTTGTGGACACACCTACAAACACCAGCCGCCAAAGCAAAGGTCTATACTTAACATTTTCTACTGAGGCAACTACAGCTCCTCAATTAAACTATTTTTTAAGCAACTCTCAAATGCAGAGCACAGTGTTATGAAAAAGAGACATGATTTTTCCTTCCCAGTTCATCTTTTCTAAATATTATTCATGTACCACAAATAAACAAAAAAAAATTAATGGCTCAATTTATTTTTTCAACTTCCAAAACAACTTTTCCACATGCTGTAAAAGTTTCCTTCTAATACTAACAAAGCATTCAAACCATTCTTTCTTGTAAAACAGTAAAAAAAAAAAAAAAAGGAATTGTTACTACTAGAATTCAAACCACGAACACTTCATAACAGAAAATAGGCTACTATTGAGGAAAGACTAGACTACAGTTTGAAAAATGTAATCTATGTATTTACATACCAGCACAGAATATCCCTGGGACATCGCTTCTGACTATTATGGTCCGTACTTTCTTATCAGATTTTAAAGCATCCACAGCTTTTGACAACTAAACAGAAATAGGGAGGGTAAAGGGAAAAATCATTTTCAGATTAATGTCAATACTGTTTATCTTCATATTAGAAGCAAATAGATTAACCTTTACACTTACCATTTTTACAAGATTTTTACTCAGTGAATTTTTGGCATAAGCTCTGTTTATTCCAAGCACCACAATTCCTAGTTAAGGAAACAAACAAACAAACATTTGAGTTAGTGAGGTATTTAGGGTACAGACTCCCACATACACAGCTAGTTAACTTGGGACTGAGGAATCTACCTTCTCCTTGAGATTCACTTCAAGAGCTTTATTCTAACTTTCCTATTTGCCTTCCTCTTTGAGCATATTTTTAAAGAATGTGCTATATGTAACATATTTACAAAATCAATCTAATGCTTCATATTCACCACTTTTCTTCAGCCTTTAAGAGAAGAATTTTATAACAGCATGCCCCTTCACTTCTCTCTCCTTAAGCCCCACCAAGGTAATCTGTCACATTCTACTAAATTTTACACAGCTAAATCAGATTAACTAGTGGAAAGGCCATGCTTATTGGTGAAAATTCTAAATTACAGAATACTGTTTCATCACTTCCAAGTATACACAGAAGTACACAACAGCTAACAATTCTTTTTCACAGGCAAGCATTATAGGATCAGTTTTTTGGCTGGTAAACCAGATGACAACGTTGCAATTACTCTTTCTGTCACACTACATAGTTCTCAATATTTCCATCCCAGGTTTCTCTCCTGACTCTGTCCCATGTGCTTATTAACCTGAATCCACTTCCCTTTAGACATCCAATAAGCAATCAACCTGAATCTATAGAAGGTTTATTCTCCCCCAAAGCCCAGCTACCTCCTAACTTCCCTAATTTTATCAGAAAGCATCATCTAAATCCAGTCTCCCATTCCAACTGCTGTAGTCAGATCAATTTTCTGAAAACAATTACATGCTCAAATTTTAAACTCTCCTCTGCATAATATCCTTTAATTATTCGAGTTCCAAGACCTTAATGATATGCAAAGTCTTCTAAAACCTGCACCCCACCTTATGTTCCCTGAGTAAGCAAAAATTTTCCATGTATAATATGCATTTCCACCTGGTTGAGGGGGTGAGGGCAGACAAGGGGGGGGTGATCGTTATTGGTAACTGAGTTGAAGACAACAAAATGTGCACATGCTTCTCCATGCAAGAAACTGTGCAAACCCACTTTTCAAAAAAAGTACAAAGATGAAATTAGGCCTATAGCAGGATTAATTCGCAAAATCTCCAAATGATCTCAGTATGGAGAAAATCATGAAGGAGAACTGGCATCTAGGGCTGGCTCTGTATTAAACAGCCGAAGGACCTTGGTTAGGTCCCAATACTAATGACAGCAGCTACCACTAATGGAGTTCTTGAGCACGTGTGGGCCACGGTTCTCAGTGCTTCACGTTTATTGTCATCCCCCAAACAACGTAAAAGGCAGGTATTATTTTTATCCTTGTGGAACAGACAAAATAACGGACTTGGAGAAGTCACTACCTTCAGCTAGTAAGTGGCAACTACACTTGAAGGAAGAATGACTATGCTACACTGTTCAAGCTTCAGTTTCCTCAGAAGAAAACCAAGTAGATAAGATTAGATATATTCATTCATTGAAATGCACTGCATACACACTATGGTGCTCGGCTCTCAGGGAACTACGGTCTAGGAAGGAAAGACAAACATTTGTCAAATCATCACAAAAATATACAATTCAAAATGCTGTACTTGCTCTAAAGGGTGCTACAGTAATTTGTAACCAGAAGTGACATGGTCTGAGGGCAAAAGAGGATACTCAGGGAAAGCTTCTCCAAGACAGGGCTATGTGAACCGAGATGGGAAAGATGAGTAAGAGTTGGGGGGTGGGAGGTGCTGAATTTCAGGCAGGGCAACACAGGAGAAGTCATAAAACAGTCATGCCAGAAGGAGGAGGAGTACCAGTGAGAGGACAGGTCAGCACAAGCCAGATATTGTTGCTACAGGCCCTGTTAAAAAGAAAAGGAGTAACCACTGAGAGAGTTTTAAGTTCCATAAACACACATATGAAAGGGGCACGGGGATGGGGAGGGGTGGTTTCTATATTTGGAGACCATACCTAGGTGTACAAGGCTAGACACTTTGAGGCACAAGCTGTAGTCCAATCAAGAGATAGAAGGTCTGACTGAGGTTAGCAGAGTTAGAAGGAAGTGAAAGAATTCAAAAGCTACTCAAGTGGTAAAATTTTAAATGAGTTGTGATTGCCTGGATTGGGGACTGGCTGCATTGAAAGGAGGTATTTAGGAGTGTTTAAGTACTTCACCACTCAGTATAATGACTGCTATGCATTTCTAACAGCTTTTTATCAAGTTGGGGAAATTTATTTCTATATTCAAAATTGCAGGAGTTCCCCATTGTGGCGCAGTGGTTAACGAATCTGACTAGGAACCATGAGGTTGCGGGTTTGGTCCCTGCCCTTGCTCAGTGGGTTAACGATCCGGCGTTGCCGTGAGCTGTGGTGTAGGTTGCAGACGCGGCTCGGATCCCGCATTGCTGTGGCTCTGGTGTAGGCTGGTGGCTACAGCTCCGATTAGACCCCTAGCCTGGGAACCTCCATATGCCGTGGGAGCAGCCCAAGAAATGGCAAAAAGACAAAAAAAAAAAATTGCACCTTAGAAAGGTCACAGTATAGGAGTTCCCATCGTGGCACAGTGTAAATGAATCCAACTAGGAACCATGAGGTTGCAGGTTTGATCCCTGGCTTTGCTCAGTGGGTTAAGGATCTGGTGTTGCCATGAGCTGTGGTGTAGGCTGGAAGCTGCAGCTCTGATTAGACTTCTAGACTAGGAACCTCCATGTGCCAAGGGTGTGGCCCTCAAAGGACAAAAAAAAAAAAAAAAAGTCACAGCATAGAAAATAGATTAGAAGGAAGAATTAAACTAGGAGACCACAGACCAATAACCGTTATGAATACTGATACCCTCAAAAAAATAAAAGTCCTCAAAAAAAAATACTAACAAGCCAAATCTAGCAGCATATTCAAAGGTTTATACACCATAACCAAGAGGGATTTATACCAGGAATGCAAGAGTGATTCAGCATAAAAATCAAAGTAATACACTACACTAACAGAATAAAGGAAAAAATTTAAAAGCCACATGAACATCTCAACTAATCCTTAAGAAACATTTGACAAAACCCAACATACTTTAAATGATTTTTTTAAATAATAATTTTAAAACTTCAAAAAACTAGAAATGGAAAAGAACTTCCTCAAATTAATAAAGGGCATTTATAGAAAACCCAGAACTAATATCATACTTAATGTCAAAAGACTGAAAGTTGTCCCCCGAGATAAAAATATATATATATATATATTTATATATTTTGTCTATAAAATATATAGACATCTGTTTTCACCACTTCTACTGAGTACTGTATTGGAAATTCTAGCCAGAGTAGCTAGATAAGAAAAAGAAATAAAAACATCCAGATAGGAAATAAGGAAATAAAACTATTTCTATTCACAAATGACATGATCTTATATACAGAAAATCTCAAAGAAGCCACAAAAACTATTAGACCAATAAATCAAATCAGTAAAGTTATATAATGTAACTTCAATATACAAAAATTAGTTATACATCTACACACTATCAATAAACACTGCAAATGAGATTAGGAAAACAATTTGTAATAGCACCAAAAATAATAGAATACTTAGGAATAAACTTAATCAAGAAAGTTCAACTATACACTGACAACTATAAAACATCACTGAAAGAAATTAAGAAAGTAAATAGAAATATATCAATTGGTTTTTGACAAAGATACCATGACCATTTAATGGTACAAAAGTTTTCAACAAATAGTGGTGGATAGTCAGATATTCATTCACAAAAGAATGGAACTGAGCCCTTTCCTCACACCATATACAAAAATTGTCTCAAAATGGATCTAAGATATAACTGAAAGAACTAGAACTCTTAACACTTTTAAAAGGAAACATAGAAACCTTCATGACCCCGATTAGGCAACAGTGTCCTGAATATAACAACAAAAGCACAACCAACAAAAGAAAAACAGATAACACATACTATATCAAAATTACCGAGGAAGTGAAAAAACAACCCGTAGAACAGAAAATATTGTCAAATCATACATCTGAAACGGGGTTAATATCCAGATTATACGAAAAGTTCTTAGTACTCACAGCAAAAAGACAACCAAACTGAAAAACAGGCAACGGATCTGAACAGAAATTTCTCCAAAGAAATACAAATAATATGAGGCTCAACACCATTTGTTATTAGAAAAATGCAAATCAAAACCACAAGGAGGTATCACTTCATGCCCAGTCAGATGGTTTTAATTTTTTAAAAAGAAATAAGCATTGAAGAGGATGTGGAGAAAGAATGCTCATACGTTGCTGACGAAAATGTAAAATGGTGGAGCCCGTGTGCAAAACAGTTATAGGCAAACCCATAAAGACAGAAAGGAGATGAGTCGGTTTTGGAAACTGGGGGAAGATGGGGAACAGGAGGAACTGCTTCTATAGGTTTGTTTTGAAGGTAATGAAAGTGGTCTGGACTTAGACAGTGGATGGTTGTATAACACGGGGAATAACCTAAAAACCACTGAATGTACACTTTTAAAAGTTATCATGGTCAACTTTGTATTATGTGGATTTTATCTCGATTCACCAAAAAAATAAAAAAAAGCTACTGGGGATATCAAACAAGAGGCTACCGGAGAGATCCAGATAAGAGACAACAGCACACAAGCTTCAGGCTATGGGTGGAGAGGGAAAGGAGAATGCTCCTAGAGATATACTGAAGGTAGTACCAACAGAACTATTATCAACAATATTACAAGCCCTATGTAGATAAACCACTAAAAATTGAGAACAAAATGTAACTATCAAAAACTCTGATGATATAAAGTTACAAATATCAGAAATCGGATGATTAGAAGATGAAAGAAAGAGCAAATATTTTATGACCATATGTAAAAATGCCTAGATATTGTTCAAAAAAATAACTTATAAGTAACACAAATCAGAGAGTGAATAAAGTTATCATTCACAGCAAGGACTCAAAATAGAAGTTTAACAGCAAAGACTCAAAATAGAAGTTTAAAGTCTTTACTTTGACAAAAGGATCTGAAAGTAAAGAGGTGGCACTGTTCAGCAGTGCTTTTCAAAAAAGATTTACCATGAGCATATTTCCTTTAAAGAATTTTGTAGACCTCAATAATTTAACTTATTATCATTAACAAATCACATGTAGTACACAAAGCACTGAAATCCACCGATGGAATACTTAAAATAAACCACATATATAATTCAGATTCCTTAAGCTACTACAAAAGTAGTAGAACCTATCCTTAAAATACTACAATAGTGAGAACCTACACTTAAAATATACTGAACTATTTCAGAACTCCTTCACATGAACACAAGGAGATATGTACAAGGACCACATCAATTTTTAAAATACCCAAATTTTAGAAACAACTTGGAAAATAATTAACAGACGATTATAATGCCAAAAACCCAAAATAATCAAATAAAAAACTACTGCAATCAAAAGAGCATTAATTATGTAAAAGACATGAAATTAATATATCCAGAAACAAAAGCCTTCAGCTAAAAAGAGAGAGAGAGGAGAGGAGAAAGGAAGGAAGAGAGAAGGAAGAAAAACTACCTGGACAATACACTGAGAGAAAACATCTCATTTTTATGAATATCCAGAAAGGAAAGCAGGGAGGATGACTGGGGGTACACTTAACATAAACATGCAAATCCTACCGGCAAGCCCTTTTAAAAGTCTCTTTAAAATAACCAAAAAAAGTAGAATTGAACAAGTGGAAACACAAATCGTGCTTTCAGACAGAAAAAAACAAAACAAAACAAAACGGTATCATAAATATTTCCCTACTTTTAAATCCAACACAATGCCAATAGAAACACCAACGGGTCTTTTTCTGAAACCAGACATGAAGATTCTAAAACTCAAGTGGAAAAATAACTATACAGAAAAAGCTAAGAAAACAAAGAAAAAGGAAGAGCAAAGGTGGAAGAGGGAGGACCTAGCCTTACCATACATTAAAACATAACACAGCTTTAATCATAAAATAATAGAGAAGTGCAATATCTACATGGATCATAAAGCAGAACAAAAAGTCCAGATGGAATTTTTGCTTATGATAAAAATGGTACTTCAAATCAGTGGGGTAAAGATGAATAAATGGGGTTGGAACAACTAGATACCCATCTGGAAAAAGATAAAAGACCCGTATCTCACATTGCCATGATAATTCCTTTATTTTTACACTGGTGGTTTCAAAATGGTGATTTTCTTCTATCATTCCTACCATTCTTTTATAAAAAGGTTTTCTTCCCTACCCCACTATTTTGAATAATCACTATGGCTTTGTGGATTCCTTATTCAGCATGCTATAATCCATTATCACTGTACTTTTTTTTTTTGGACTTTTGCCTTTTTAGGGCCACACCAGCAGCAATATGGAGGCTTCCAGGCTAGGGGTTGAATCCAAATTGAGCTCTAGCTGCTGGACCACACCACAGCCACAGCAACACAGGATCCATGCTGCTTCTGCAACCTACGCCACAGCCACCAGCAATGCCAGATCCTTACCCACTGAGTGAGGCCAGGGATCAAACCCACATCCTCATGTACACTAGCCGGGTTCATTAACGACTGAGCCACCACGGGAATTCCCATCACTGTACTCTTTAATGTTCAAATTATCCTACGTGGGGCCAGTGAGAGAACACTTCCTTGCTTTTTGACCCACAAAGATATTCCAGGCTCACCTTAAACTGTCCCTGCTCCAGACCTACAATCATACATTTCTCCAAAAAGCCCTGGCTTCTTTCAGTGGGAGAATAGTTTAGAAACCAAAATCTGGACATAAGATATGTTCACTGCTACTGTGGTATGTATTATTGCTTTTAGACTGTCTCAGCAGTCAGAATAAGAAATAAATGTAAACATATGCAAACACAATATACTCATGGTTTTTGGATTTATTAGAAATCGTAAGTTTGTCCTGTTACCTCTAATTCAAATCCAACATAAGGGGTTTCTTCCTCACCTTCCCCCATTACATATCTGTACTTTCTTCTACCACAACACAAAAAGTCCGGTTACCAAGAACATTTTTCATTTGTCTATCCCACAATAAAAAGAAAATATATTCAGAATTATTAAGCCTAATTACAGCTAACAATGGACTACTAAATTTCAAGATTCTTTTAACTCATAACTAATTGACCTAAATGATAACAATTTATTCAAAACGATAATGCCAACAATGTACAGGCATTATTGCTTTGTATAAATGGTGACTCTAGCTTACAAAAAAAGGGAAATGAATGACAGCAATGCTATAAGGAATGGCAGGAAAGAAATGGAATACACATTTATACATTTACCACCATGAAGTGGTATAATGTTATTAAAAAATGAATGTGGGAGTTCCTGTTGTGGCTCAGTGGTAACGAATCTGACTAGTATCCATGAGGACCCAAGTTTGATCCCTGGCCTTGCTCAGTGGATTAAGGACCCAGCATTGCCATGAGCTGTGGTGTAGGTCACAGAGGTGGCTCTGATCCTGCACTGCTGTGGCTGTGATATAAGCCAGCAGCTATAGCTCCAATTAGACCCCACCCTCCATATGCCACAGGTGTGGCTCTAAAAAAAAAAGAAAAAAAAAATGAACATAGATTACTTGCAAATATATATTGCAAATACCAGGGCAACCAATAAAAATAAAATCTCTTAAGAAGTATAAATGACATGCTAAGAGAAGTAAGAAAATTGGCAGAAAAAAGTGGAAGACAAAAATGAAAAACAAAAAACAAGGGCAATGAATAGAAAACAGTTATGAATATAATACATAGTAATCCAACTACTTCAGTAATCACTGTTAAGTATGAATCATCTAAAATACATTAATTAAAAGACAGATACTGTCAGAGCTGATTAAAAATAAGAACAAACTATATATTGTTGAAGAAATCCACTTTAAATAGAAAAACACATTTAAAGTTTGTTTGGAAGCACAAAAGACCCAGAATAGCCAAAGACATCCTGAAAAAGAAAAATGGAGCTAGAGGAAACAGGCTCCCGGACTTCAGACTATACTACAAAGCAACAGTCATCAAAACTGCATGGTACTGGCACAAAGACAGAAATATAGATCAGTGGAACAGGATAGAAAGCCCAGAATTCAACCCAAGCACCTACAACCAACTCATCTATGACAAAGGAGGCAAGAATAGACAATGGAGAAAGGACAGCTTGTTCAATAAGTGGTGCTGGGAAAACTGGACAGCCACATGGAAAAGAATGAAATTAGAACACTCCCTAACACCAGACACAAAAATAAACTCCAAATGGATGAAAGACCTAGATATAAGACTTTAGACACTACAAAACTCTTAGAGGAAAACATAGGCCAAACACTCTCTGACATAAACGACAGCAACATCTTCTCAGATCCACCTATCAGAGTATTGACAATAAAAAGAAAAATAAACAAATGGGACCTACTTAAACTTAAGTTTCTGCACAGCAAAGGAAACCCTAAACAACACAAAAAGACAACCCACAGAATGGGAGAACATCTTTGCAAGTGAATCGACTGACAAGGGATTCATCTCCAAAATTTATAAACACCTTCTGCAGCTCCATACCAAAAAAACAAACAACCCCATCCAAAAGTGGGCAGAAGACCTAAACAGACAGTTCTCCAAAGAAGACATACGGATGGCCAAAAAACACATGAAAAGATGTTCAGCATCACTCATTATTAGAGAAATGCAAATCAAAACCATGATGAGGTACCACCTTCCACCAGCCAGAATGGCCATCATCCAAAAGTCTACAAACAATAAGTGCTAGAGACGGTGTGGAGAAAAAGGAACCCTAGTACACTGTTGGTGGGATTGTACATGGGTGCAACCACTCTGGAAAACAGGATGGAGATTCCTCAGAAAACTAAACATAGAACTACCACTTGATCCAGCAACCCCACTCCTGGGCATCTATCCAGAGAAAACCACGGATCACAAAGACACATGTACTCCGATGTTCATTGCAGCACTATTTGCAATAGCCAAGACATGGAGACAACCTAAATGTCCATCGACAGAGGAGTGGATCAAGAAGATGTGGTACATATACACAATGGAATATTACTCAGCCATTAAAAGGAACGAAATACCAGCATTTTTAGCAACGTGGATGGACCTAGAAATTATCATGCTAAGTGAAGTCAGCCATACAATGAGACACCAACATCCAATGCTTTCACTGACATGTGGAATCTGAAAAAAGGACAGACGGAACTTCTTCGCAGAACAGATGCTGACTCACAGACATTGAAAAACTTATGGTCTCCAGAGGAGACAGTTTGGGGGGTGGAGGGATGTGCTTGGGTTATGGGATGGAAATCCTGTGAATGATCATTATACAACTACAGATGGGATAAATTCATTTGAGTGATAAAAAAAATTTTTTAAGGTGAAAAAATAAATAAATATAAAAATACAAACTGAATAAAAATAATGAGATGGAGAAATATAAACCATGCTAATACTAATAAAGAAGACCTGGAGTAGTTATATTAATTTCAGAGAAACATCACAAAACAAGGAATAGTTCAGAGATAGAAAGGGGACATTACATAGTGCTGGAAGGGTCATTTCTCCAACAAAACATGATGACTAACAGTAAAGCATCAAATTGCATGATTTAAAAACTGACAGAATTATAAGGAGAAATAAATAAATCTATCATACATGCAGATTTCAACTCACCTCCATCAGTAATAGATCCAGCAGATAGAAAATCAATTAAGGGTACAGCTGAACTGAACACCACCAAAAATCAACTAAATCTGACTGAATGCTAGATCTAATTGAATACAGAGTACTACATCCAACAACAGCAGAACACACATTCTTCCCAAGCTCATATGGATATTCACCAAGACAGACCATGTTCTGGGCCAAAAATACACCGTAACAAATTTAAAATAGAAATCATACTCAAGTATGCTCCTAGACTACAAGTGGAAATAAACTGAGAAGTCAGTAACAGAAAGACAGCTGGAAAATCTCAAAATACCTAGAGATTAAATAAGCTACTTCTAAGTAACATTAGGTAATAAAAGAAATCTAAAGGAAATTGAAAATACAGCTTATCAAATTTGTTTTTGATGCAGCAAAAGCAGTGCTTAGGGGAAATTTACAACACTGAGTGTACATATTAAGAACCATATTAAGAACTGATAATCTTAGCTTCTAACTTAAGAAACCCAGAAAACAACTAACAAATAGAATCTAAAATAAGTGGGGGAAAAGGTAAAAATCAGCAGAAATCAATCAAATTGAAAAACAGGAAATCAGTAGAGAAAAAACAAATGAAAAGTTGGCTCTTTAAAGAGATCAGTAAGTCGATAAGCCTCTAGGCAAGCTAACTATGAAAAAAAGAGAGAGAGAATACAAATTACTACTATCAGAAATGAAAGAGAATACAAATCACTAACATCAGAAAAGCATCACTACTGAACCCCACTGATACCATAAGCATAATAAAGGAACATTATAAACAATTACATGCCAACAAATTTGCTAACTTAAATGAAATGGACCAATTCCTTGAAAGCCACAATCTACCAGAGTAAGAAACAGATAAACTGAATAGGCTTATATCTATTTAAAAAACTGAATCAGTAATTAATAAACTTTTAAGATAGAAAGCATCAGATGGAGACGGTTTCACTGGTGAATGCTACCAAAACATTTAAAAAATGATGTTTCGCCACAATCTCTTCCAGAAAGCAGAAGCAGAAGCGCTTCTTAGTTCATTCTATGAAACCAGCATTACCCTTCTACCAAAAACAAAGACATCACAAGAATGGAAAACTAAAGATCACTATCTCTCATGAACACAAATGCAAAAATCCTCAAAAAAATACTCACAAATTAAATCCAGCAATGTATAAAAATAATTACACCCCACAATCAAGCAGGATTTATTCCAGGTGTGCAAGACTGGTTCAATATTTGAAAATCGATTAATGTAATTCATCACATCGATAGACTAAACAAGAAAATTCATACAATCATCCCAATAGATGCAAAAAAAAAAAGAATTTGACAAAATTCAACCAGATAAAAACTCTTAAACTATGACTAGACGGAGGCTTCTTCAACCTGATAAAGGACATCTACAAAAGACCCATGGTTAGCATCATATTTAGGATGCGAAAACTGAATTCTTTCCCCTCAGATCAGGAAAAAGACTCCGATGTCTTATTTTTATTCTACACTGTAATGGAGGCTCCAGTGAGATTAGGCAAGAGAAAAAAATAAAAGGCATCCAGATTGGAAAAGAGTAAGTAAAATTCCTTCTATGTGAAAAGTACACGGATCCTTTATATAGGAACTATTAAGAAACCCACTAAAGGAACTTTGAGAACAAATAAGCAAGTTCCACAAAGCTACATGATTCAAGATCAATATACACAAACAACTGCATTACTATATGGTAGCAATGAAAAATCTGAAAACATAACTAAGAAAACAATTCTATTTAGAACAGCATCCAAAAAGAATGAAATAGGAATAAATTTAATAACAGTAGTACAAGACTTGTACACTGAAAACTATAAAACACTGCTGAATGAAAGCATATTCCATGTTCATGGAATGGAAACTTTAACATTGTTACGAAGGCAATAATATTCCACAGAATGATCCACCTGTTCAACGCAATTCCTATCAAAATCCCAGATGACTTGACTATCTTGAGAAAATTGAGAATTCTTCAGAAATTCTAGTATAAATTCTTCAGAAATGGTACTGGCATAAAGATAGACATGTGAATAAATGAAACAGAACTGAAAGTCTAGAAATAAACTCTGTGTTTACGGTCAATTAATTTTCAACAAGGGTGCCAACACAATTCCTCGGGGAAAGAACAGCTTTTCCAATAGTGCTAGGACACTGGATGGCCAAAGCAAAAGAATGAAGCTAACGTGTTACCTCACAGCATATACCAAAGCTAACTCACAATCAGTCACAAATTTGAAGAGCTAAAACCTTAAAACTGTTGAACAAAAACAGTTACAGGAGTTCCCGCAGTGGCTCAGTGGTTAACGAACCCGACTAGCACCCATGAGGACTTGGGTTTCAATCCCTGGCCTCGCTCAGTGGGTTAAGGATCTGGCGTTACCAGGAGCTGTGGTGTAGGTCGCAGATGTGGCTCGGATCTGGCGTTGCTGTGGCGGTGGTGTAGGCCGGCCGCCGATTAGACACCTAACCTGGGAACCTCCATAGGCCACAGATGCGGCCCTTAAAAGACAAATGACGAAAAATAAAATAAAAATAAATTAAAAAAGAAAACAGTTACAAATCTTTGTGACCTTGGGTTAGGCAACAGTTCCTTAGATATGATCCAAAAGCTCAGCAACAAAAGAAAGAAAGAAATTGGACTACATCATAATTAAAAACAGAGGCTCTTTGAAATGAACAGTGAAAAAACTCACAGAATGGGAGAAAATATATGCAAATCCTGATTAGGAACTTATATCCAGAGTATATATAGAACTCTTACAATTCAACAACAAAAAAACAAAACAACCCAAATAAAATGGATGTGAAAGACATTTCTCTAAAGAAGATATACACACGGCCAATAAGCACATGAAAAGATTCAACCATTAGGGAAATCCAAACCAAAGCCACCATGAGATATCACTTCACATACACCAGACGGCTATAATCAAAAATCCAAACAGGTACTGGTCATGATGTGAAAAAATTTAGAGCCTTTATACTTTGCTGGTGGGAATATAAAATGCTGTAGCCACTTTGGAAAATCTCTGTAGTTACTCAAAAATGTTAATCATAGAATTATAATTACCATAGGACCCAGGAAGTCCACTCCTAAGTGGAAATAAAAAAGGATATCCATAAAAATGTACATGACGTGAATGTTCTCAGCAGCACTGTTTATGAGATTCAGAACATGGAAATAACCTAAATGTACATCAATGATGAGCAGAAAAAAAAAATCCAAACAATGGGAGTTCCCGTTCTGGTTCAGCAGGTTAAGGACCCAAAGCAGGTTAAGGACCCAACGTTGTCTCTGTGAGATGAGGGCTCCATCCCTGGCCTTGCTAAGTGGGTTAAGGGTCCAGTGTTGCCACAAGCTGAGGCATAGAGCATAGATACGGCTCAGATCTGGTGTTGCTGTGGCTGTAGCCGAGGCCACAGCTGCATCTCCGATTTGACCCCTGGTCCAGGACTTTCCAAACGCTTCAAGTGCAGCCCTAAAAAGAAAAAAAAGAAAGGAGTATCATTCAGCCATAAAGAGAAATGAAGTCCTGATACACACCACACATAATAGAAACTGGGAAGCACAATGCTAAGTGAAAGAAGCCATATGATCACTTTATGTGAAATGTCCAAAGTAGAAAAATCTGAGAAAGTAAATGATAAATGGGTCTTATTGGGGGGGGGGGGGGAGTATGAGATTGGGAAGTCACTGCTAAAGAACACAGAGTTTCATTCTGGATTGATAAAAATGTTCTAAAACTGGACTGTGGTGATGGTGGCACAATTCTGTAAACATACTTAAAACAGTTGTACATTTTTAGTTTTACATGTGAATCTCAATAAAGATTTTTAAGATGTTCCCATGATGGCTCAGCAGTAACAAATCCGATTAGTCCATGAGGACACAGGTTCAATGCCTGGCCTTGCTCAGTGGGTTGAGGATCTGGCATTGCCATGAGCTGTGGTATAGGTCAAAAACACAGCTCAGATCTGGCGTTGCTGTGGCTGTGGCGTAAGCCGTGGCCTATGGCTCTAATTCGACCCCTAGCCTGCAGAACTTTCGTATGCTACAAGTACGGCCCCAAAAACACCAAAAAAAAAAAAAGAATTCACATGCCATAAAATATGTGAAGATAGATATTTTTTAAACATGAGAAAAATATGAATCAATCTGTTTTAAAAAAAAAAAAAAAAAGGCAAGTAGAAGGAAGACAACCTAGCTGACCTCTGCAACAGCCCACTTGAGAGATGATACAGGCTTGGACAAGGGTGGTTCTGGTAAAGAGGAACATGGAGAAAAGTGGAAAGACTACAAAGACATTTGGGAAGAGCTGATGATAACATAGATGTGAAGGATGAGGAATGAGCAGGTATCAAGAATAACCTGCATTAGGCATTTGCTTGTTTGCTCTATTTCTGCCAAAAGTTGGAACAGAGTTCACAGAAATGATCTTTAAAATGGGTTACAATTCTTGCCAGACTGGGAGAAGGCAAAGACACATAAAGAAGGAGAAAAAGGTAAAGCTTAGACACAGCAGAAGGGAGACAGGTGATCTGCAAAGGCCTGCAGCTGTGAGGGCTTGAAGGCATTAGAAATCACTAGAGTTTTTAACTGAAAAGAGATGTGATTCTTGGCCTTGAAAAAATAGCTCCTGCCCCAGGACAAAGAACAAACCCAGAAGGAGAATGATCGAAGACCAGGTGACCTATAAAGGAGGCCACTGCAGAAAACCAGAAGAGACCTTTGCAAACCATGACCAGGACTGCTGCTGAGGTGGGACAATGCAAGAAATACCAACCAAAGAAGGCTAGCAGTGTAACTGTGCTTCCGCAACAAATTACAAGAACTCAGAAAACACACAGGGCTGATGCATTCTGCACCTACCCATATCCATCAGCGTAAAGAAGCCTACAGGGCAGAGAGCAGCACAGTTCTCATATTTCCTGCAGGCTGCTAAGAGCACCAAATTTTGGACTCACCTCTAATGAGAGGCAAAAGCACCAAGGAGACTCCTTCCCCAGCAGTAGCCTCAACCTCTTGTTTTCTTTGCACTGCTTACCGCTGACTTGGCAGTAAAGTAAAGCATATATACTATCAGACAAAACTGAGTTGTCACCTTGCCAATCCTGAAAGGAAACTGGAGGCCAATTTTCTTAAGAAACCATATTTCCTAATAGCTGACTTTTACATTTTAAGTAGTTGAAAACATCCTGAATTTATTGTCTTATATTCTGATTTCTTCTCTTTAAGCCATCTGAATTCTAACTGAAGGACCTTCCAAAGATTTTATGAAAATTTACTTTCAATTTGCACTCCTTTAAGTCATAAGGACAAAAAAATACAGTATATGGTGCACATTACAAGCTGTACCTGCAATGCCTTTGTAGCTAAGGTACTGCTGGTACAACTAATGTAAACAAAATTCAAGCAAGACTAAGCTTACCCCAAAGATGGTAGCATTCACGGCTCTAATCACTCCAGGGCCAATCTACTTTCCAGCTGCATGTCTCAATATTCTGCCAAATCATGCCATAATAATACAGCCACGCTTGCTTTAAGCCATTTCCCCAAAAACACTACACATTTTCACAAGCCATGCCTTTGACCATGCTCCTGTCTCTGTCTGGAATAATAAATAAACACATGAAATAACTCATTATACTCCAGAGCACCCACTATGACCTAGATACTTAGTGGGCAATTTATATTAACACTCTTATCTAAACTTCACAGCAGCCATACAAAGTTGGTATTATTTCTCCTATTTTACACCTAAGATAGTGGAAACAGAGCAAGTTTGCCTAGAAACCCTCATTAACGTCAAATTCCACTGCAAGAAATCCTAATGACTCCCCATGGACTCCACCTATCTCCCCAAATACAGCTGGGCGTATTACCGCCCTTTGCTCTCAACAAGGCTTTAAGTTAGCATAGCCTTTTAACCACCAGCATCTTCCTCGCTCAACTGGTAGCTGCTTAAAGACAGCAAACATGACAACTCCTTTTGCACTTTCGCTTAACAGATTATAGGTGCTCAATAACTGCGTGTTAGAATCAAATAACTGCTCTTCTGGTAAACTGCTATTTCCACCTTTCATGATCCATTTAGCTTTTCCCAACGAGGCAAGCCAAAGATAGTGAGCTTCTACAGTAATTCCACCGAAAGGCACACACCCACAATCTCCCTCCCACCCGCATTGTATTGCTAATGAGTCTGTCTCCTCCCACTGAAGGTAGCTCAAGGGCAAGATCAATACGATACAATTGTGTTCCCTTAGCAAGTCGCATGGAAGAACATGACGAGGCTCAAAACTGTTTAACTAAAGTGAAACAGACCACAAAACTAACCAGATAAAATGGACAAAGGGAAGAACTGCTCCAGATGAACAGCTTTAAACTTAAATATGTTCAGCATAATAAAGTGCACTCTCACCGCAGCTTCTAAAACTATCCCTCTGATATCTGAGTTGACAGAAAGCCATTACAGAGCAAGAACAAAATCTGGAAGCAAATATCACACACCCGGTTTATTGACCTTGGCTCGTCTAGAGTTGAGGCCGTAAACTGCGTGTCTGTCTTCGGCGCTGAGTAGGGCCGCTTTTACGGGTTAGCTGCTCCGTAGGACACCTTTAAGCGTGGAGAGCACTAAATAGCTGCAATGCTCCGATGGGGGGAGGGGAAGGCCCCCCAGGCCTCTCGGCGGACAAGGACGTCAGCCCGGACACTCGACCTCGCGACCCCTTCCTAGGACCGGCGTCAGCCCGCGTCGCGCCCCTCACCTCGGTTCTCCTCCTCCAGATATCGCACCCGCAGCTCGTCCTCCGTCTTCACCTCAGAGCTGTAGCCCCTTCGCCAGGCCGCGCCCCCGGCCGCGGGCGTCCAGCCCCGAGCCCAGATGGCCGGCCCTACCGGCAGGCCGGTCCAGGAGCCAGGGAGCCTCCACCCGGGGCCGATCCCCGCACAGTAAGCAGCCACCAAGCGGGCGCGGCCCGCCCGCAGGGTACCTAAGGCCCCAGGTACCCCCGCGGCTGCCGCCATGTTCTCTGTTTACGGCGTGGGCCTGCGGTCGCTGCACGCCGCAGGGCACGCCCAGGCCCCGCCCCCGCGTCGCCCCTCCCTGGTCCCGCCCCCGAGGGCTCGCCCCGCCCAACACCAAGGACCTCGTTCCAGATCCTCCTTGCACGGGCCTCCCTTGCTTGACACAGTGTAATGGTTTGTCCAGCAAAGGCAGGGTGAAGTAATTCTTCAAGACTGCGGAATATTTTAGGGTAGAACACATTCTATAAGAACGCCCCGAAGAGAGTCGCCTCCCTACATTCCCTGGGCTATGCCCTCGGGTCATGTGTTTCCTGCAAAAGTGAACTAAGGTTTGGCTGACAGGATGGCAGCTCTGCGAGGGGATCCTGTTTATAACCGGTGTACTCGGTAAGTATACTTACTCATGCACGTAAGAGCCGTGAATTATCAGTTAAAGGTGCCTGTAAACATATGGGATCCTCACCATATGGAGTTCAGGAATGGCTGGAAAACAGTCAAAGAACACAGGGGTCCTTCGCCCGCCATCTCAGGCAGGTGGCACGGCCTTTCCTGAACAGTCTTAAAACTCTGAAGGTCATCAAAAGCAAGTCTGAGAAACTGTCACAGCCAAGAGAAACCTAAATGGCAGCTAAATGTAATGTGCGATCATGGCTTGGATCCTGCAACAGAAAGTGGAACTTAGGCAAAAATGAAGGGAATCCAAATATAGACTTTAGTTCATAACATGTCATTACAGGTTCATAGATTGTAGCAAAGGTACCATATTAATGTAGGAGAGGCTAGGGGTGAGGTTCTACTGGACCCCTGTACTGTGTTCTCACATCTTCTGTAAGTCTAAAAACGGTCATAAGAAATGTTTAGTTATTAGCGCAAAATAAATGATAGATGCCCCAGTTCACGTGGACCCTAATTCAAATCCAGTGAGTCTGTGCTGCCCTGGACTGAGCTGGAAGCCTGCCCTGGACAACTAGTTATTGACACTTCTGGAAGACCTCCAAGCCTCTCACTCAGCCTTCTCCTCTAAGCCACCTGTTTGCCTTCCTCTGCCCCTCATATCCTTTGATGTTCCCTTCCCAGACCCAGGGAAAGCTTGAATGGTGCCTTCCCCACGAGGCCCCAAATCTCTGCTATGAGCACACCTAGAATGAGAATTGGCCATGAAATTCTACAATTTGAAGGCCAACTGCATCGCTCTTTACCTCTCTTAGGCTTCCAAGTTATAGTGTCTCCCTTTTACCTCTCAGACAGAAGAAAAGAGTTCCTGCTTTGTCAGAGCGTCACTGGAAAGCTGTCATTCTAGCCCCCCCTCCTCTTCAGGTCGTGGGGGTGCCTGTTCCTTATACATTTTTTCCAGTCAGTAGGAATTTTATTCTGTCCTCTGCAACAGTAAAGGAGTCTAAAAAGAGTTTATTAGCCAGCTGGGGCTGCTATAGCAGATACCACAGACTGGTCTGAAAATTCAAGATCAAGGTATAAACAGGTTTAGTCTCTCCTGAGGCCTCTCTCCTTGGCTTGCAGACAGCCACCTTCTAGCTATGTCCTCGGACAGCCTCTCCTCTGTGTGTGTGCATCTTTGCTGTCTTTGCCTCTTCTTCTAAGGACACCAGTCCTATTGAATTAGGGCCCTACCTGTATGATGTTGTTAATATTAATTACCTCTTTAAAGGGCATATATCCAGATACAGTTTCATTAGCAGTCAGGGTGTCAACATATACATTTGAGGAGACACAACTGAGGCTGTGACAGAGACTCTTCTTCGTCAGCTCCCTGTAACCAGCTCTGCCAACCTGCATCCCCCAACCCCAGGTGTACATCAGCCTCCCTGTGGGATTATCGTGCTGTGGGGAATTGATATGAAGAATATTTTAAGCTGAAGATGTTTGAGATTCAAAGACGCTTTCTCAGAGCTTCCTTTCACTGACTAAGCAGGAGAAATGAGAGTGTCACAAATCCCCTCTTTGAGGTGGGTTTACTCCCATGGGGGAGACCAAGATAAACCTACCACAAATCCCTTCTCGGGAAAGTTTCCCGTCCATGAAGAAGAAGGAAAGACTGAACCTCTGCTTAAACAAACATGACCACAAACTTCCTTCTCTTCAGTTTGTTCTGCTTAAAACACACTTGTCTTTCCTAATGAAACCTTTTTGTTCTTCTCATAGAAGTCCCCTCCCTTTCCCCTTCTAAGATAGGTCTACAGGCTCTAGCTTTAACCATTTAGGGAGCTAGCTCCTTCTTTTGTTAGCTCTTGTATGCACACACAGAGAAATAGACCTTTATTCTCCTACTGATCTGTCTTTTGCCAGTTTAATTTGCAGGCCCCGGTCAGTAAAGTTAAGAGGATAGGGGGCAAATGTTTCCTCTCACAGAATACCAACATATCTCTTCTTTCATCCTCAAAGCAAGCACATAGGAAGACACTGACCCTCTCAGAGGAGGAATCTGGCTTCTAAACCAATTTGCCAAAGGTCAAGAAAAAAAGAATAAGCTGCAGAGTCCGGTGCAAATCAGCGCAGGTAATCTTGTTATAATTTCCCACCTCTCTACTCCAGTTCTCTTCCTCCTCCAGGATACCTAGTTATTCTCATCAAGGTCTTTGTCATATTGAGGCGGTGGTGCTGAGAATGGAGGCACCAATAGCTAAACATGTTTCAAAGAACAGACATTAGCGAAGCCGTGGTCATTAGTGCTTTCAACAACTTCAGAGAAAAACAAGAGATGACAGGGCAGTTCACCAATCCTTTTGATTAGTGACTGTCTAGATTATTATCATTATTATGATGATGATGATTATTATTATTGTCATTTTAGGGCCACACCCATGGCTTATGGAAGTTCCCAGGCTAGGGGTTGAATTGGAGCTGTAGCCACCGGTCTATGCCAGGGCCACAGCAACGTGGGATCCAAGCTATGTCTGTGACCTACACCACAGCTCACAGCAACACCAGATCCTTAACCCACTGAGGGAGGACAGGGATCGAACCCATGTCCTCATGGATACTAGTTGGGTTTGTTAACCACTGAACCACGACGGGAACTACTAGAAATTTAGAAAGAAAAAAACTAAAGCAACAAAATTGATTCTACTTCTCAAGATTTTGTGGTGGTCTTTTTGTACTGTTGTATCAGGGTTATAATTGTTTCTTTATGGAGCGAGAGGCTGAAGGCAAATGATATTCAGAGCACTGTGTAGTGACTCTGGGTCTCCCAAGATTTGGGACGTATGGGGGTAGTAGCCATCAAGCTTTTCAGAAGCCAAGACTCCAGTATTTTATAACTTTTGAAGCATTCATAGCTTCTCATCTGCGATGTGGAGATAAAAAGATCCCACCTTCAGGTTGTAAAGCATAAGTGAAATAACTTACATAAAGGAGCTGCATCATAGGTGATCAAAGTGCCTTTTTACTTCCCCCATAAAGATGCTGGTTACATGGTCAATATATAGATAAGGGGTCAGGGGCTACTTCAATATCTTTAAGGAGGACAAAAAGGCTACTTTGCTACCCTGTCTCTTCTCTCAAACTTGTCATTCTGCCATAACTATTCCTTAGATTTAAGGGACTGGATATTAGACTCTGATACACTGAGTTTAAATCCTGTTTTGTGTTTTTTTGTAACACTTAACCGTAAACATGTAACTGTGTGTCTTTGTGGCAGGGCAGACCCACTTCTCCACATCTCAGTTTTACTGATTAGGAGATGTTAACATTACAACATCTGCCTTATAAAGTTCTTGTGGCAGGGGGACTAAATGGGATGGCACCCATGAGGTGCTTAGCACTGAGCATGGTCCTTCTTTAATTACTCAATAAATATTAGTTCTTATGCCAGAGTGGTTAAGGATTCAACACTGTCACTGCAGTGGCACAGGTGCGATCCCTGGCCTGGGGAACTTCCACATGCCTTGGGCACAACCAAAAAAAAAAAAAAAATTAGTTATTCCACACCATGGGGCCCATGAATTAAATGATGTTATTTCAAGTTAAAGGACTTTTCTGAGTCTCATTTAAATAAACTGAAAAACACCATTTCAAGCAAGCAAGCATGGACAAATGTCCTATTTCAAGGTATTTCAAGTTAAAAAATTTTTTAGTTTTAATATCATAGATTTTGGTAACTATAAGTACATCTGAAAAATTCTATGGTCAGTATATTCTTCTGAAAGTCATTTAATAATGTGATCTTTCATAATTTTCCAAATTGCTCAACAACTTCGGCTAAAACTGTTGCTAGAAAATGCAGCAACTAACCATCTCAGCATTATATATGCAAGCATATCACAGGGATCCAGTATCCACATTCAAGAGCCCCAAGCAGATCAGAACACCATTTATGTCATTAATATTAAGAATGGTTTTCTATGCTCGATATTAGGTCAGCTTGCAAAACTGATGGACAATTCATACCTTCTGTCAATAGTTCTCAGCCCTAGTTGAGTGTAAGAATTACCTAGGAAGCTTTTTTTAAAAAGCGTAAGACACAAATCATCTCTCTCTAGGTAGAAATTCTAATTTTGTCCCTTGGGAAGTCTGGTATCTGGTACCATTTTTAATTGAGACTTTTTTTTTTTTTTTGGCCACTTCTGGAAAACTCATTTTCTGATCTGTAGTTTATGAAACCACCTGTGGGTGATAATACCAAATAGCTCTAATTAGTTATTGGTATTTTATCAGAATGGAGATGAGTGGAAGCCCCAATTTGGGTATATTTAGCCAATAATGATCCGAAAAGAAGAAATTTATAATGAACAACAATATTGATAAATGTCCAAGGCCTTTGATTTCTTTCAGAAAGTATGCGTTATAGTTGCCACCAAATTACAGGTATTTTCTATCTAAAGATAAACACCAACTTTTGAACAATTTTGCCTCAACCACTATATGTGAATACAAGTACATTCTTTTCAACCTGAAAAGTAAACAATTATTGAAACATATTGATGACGTTTTATCACCACACAATTAATTGGGTTACTCTTGTTGGTCTTGCCAATTTTGTTTTAACTGTGGACCTAGATTAGGGAAAGGAAATATCAAAAGTGAGTTGTCAAATATTTAATCACACCAGGATATGAACATGTGTCATATTTATTTAAAGGCAGCCGGAAAAGCAAGGTTTAAATTAAGCAGAGTAATAAGTACATTTAACTTCTTAGAAATGAGAGATCTTTGTTTTAAATGATTCAAGAAATGTAGTGCAAAGCTACCAGTAGAGAAGACCCTCACAGAAGGTTGACTTTTTGGGAGATAAGAGTTAGCTGTGGAGTTATCTCCTTCACAGAAGACCAAGAACAAAATTGTTTCCTTTTTCTTTTAAAGGGTTAACTGTATATTCAGTGGTCAAAATAATTTTTATCTGAACTATTTGCTCTGCTTTTTATTAGCCATTAGTATTTTAAGTTTAAAACACTTTATATGCATTTTGTTTACATACAAATATATATGTGCAGTTAGACAAAAATTTTTTTTTATTTTATTTTTGGCTTTTTTTAGGGCCATACCCATGGCATATGGAGGTTCCGAGGCTAGGGGTCTAATCAGAGCTACAGCTGCCAGCCTACACCACAGCTACAGCAATGCCAGATCTGAAGCCACGTCTTCAACCTACACCACAGCTCATGGTAATGCTGGATCCTTATCCCACTGAGCGAGACCAGGGATTGAACTTGCAACTTCATGGTTCTTAGTCAGATTCATTTCTGCTGTGCCATGATGGGAACTCCCTAGACAAAATTTTTAAATTTTAATCTCAGTTTTAAAAATAAACTAACCTTGTAAATATAGTGCGAAAGGCAATGTGTCACACACAAATTTACCTTCTTAATTGGAGACTTGCAAAAAGCAAATATGCATTATAGAATAATTAATCACTTTTGTAACCCATATACATTTATGCATTTTAATCATCAAAAATTTTGAGTGACAATGTTATAACTTAATTGAATATTAGACATCTTTTTTTTTTTTTAGGGCTGCACCCACAGCATATGGAGGTTCCCAGGCTAGAGGTCTAATTGGAGCTACAGCTGTTGGCCTATGCCACAGTCACAGCAATGCCAGATCTGAGTCATATGTGCGACCTACACCACAGCTCACAGGAACACCATCTCCTTAACTCATTGAATGAGGCCAGAAATCAAACCTGCAGCACTTCTGAAGTGCCACAACAGGAACTCCCTAAATATTAGACATCTTAAAGTCAGTTAAAGATTTCAAAAATTGGGAGAGTTCCCAAGATGGCAGAGTAGAAAGACTCTGAGCTCACCATCACTCATGGGCACAACAAAATTACAACTATTTACAGAATCTTTCAATGAGAAAATTGCAACCTACCAGAAAAAATTATCTACAACTAAAGTTATAAAGAAAGAACCACCACCAGACAGGTAGGAGGGTCAGAGGATAAAAAGAAATTAAGAACGTTTCCGAGATCACTGGGACAACATCAAGTGTACTAACATTCTCATTATAGAGATCCAAAAAGGAGAAGAGAGGAAAGAGCAAAGAACATATTTGAATACATAATAGCTGAAATTTTTCCAAAACTGGGAAAGGAAACAAACCTACAGGTCCATGAAGCATAGAGTCCCAAACAGGATGAACCTGAAGAGGACCATACCAAGACACACTGTAGTGAAAATGGCAAAAATTAAAGATAAAAAGAATATTAAAAGCACTAATGGAAAGCAGCAAATTATATACTAAGGCTATCAGCTGAGTTTTCAGCAGAAACGCTAAAGGCCAGAAGGGAGTGGCATGATATATTTTAAATATTAAAAGGGAAAAACCTAAAACCAAGACTACTCTACCCAACAAGGCTCTCATTCACCTTTGATGGAAGTGTCAAAAGTTTTACAAACAAGCAGAAACTAAAAGATTTCAGTACCACCAAACCAGCTTTCAAGAAATATTGAAAGGACTCCCCTGCGCAAAAAAGAAAAACCACAGAAACGTGAAGGTTAGGAAAGGAAAAAGCTCATCAATAAAAGCATATATACAGTAATGGTAATAAATCAACCACATGCAAAGCTAATAGGCAGGTTAAATGACAAAAGTAGTAAAATCATCTATATCTACAACAAGCTGTTAAGGGATACACAAAACAAATCAATGTAAAACATGATGTCAAAACCAGTAATCATGAGGAAAGGAGAGTATTTATTAATCCAGCGTTGTTAAAAATTAAGGTTGTTTGAAATTAAGGTATTAGCAACTGAAAGTAATTAGTATATGTAAAACTTGATATACATAAAAACACAAATACGTGGATGCTAAGCAATACACTACTAAACAACCAATGGGTCACTGAAGAAATCAGAGAAGAAAAAAATACCTGGCAACAGATAAAAATTAAAGCACAATGATCCAAAATCTGTGGGATGCAGCAAAAGCAATTCTAAGTGGGTCATTTACAGTAATATAAGCTTACCTCAGAAAAGAAAAAAAAAACTCTAGCAACCTAACTTTACATGTAAGTGAACTAGAAAAAGAACAAACAAAATCTAAAGTTAGTAGAAGGAAAAAATTATAGAGACCAGAGCAGAAATAAATGAAATAGAGACTAAAAAAAGCAATAAAAAACTTCAGTGATATAGAGCTGACTCTTTGAAAAGATAAACAAAATTGGTAAACCTTTAGCAGACTCACCATAAAAAGAAAAGAGAAGTGGAATCAATAAAATCAGAAATTAAAAGAAGTTGCAGCCAACACCACAGAAATACAAAGAATCATAAGAGATTACTAAAAACAAGTATATGTCCATAAAATGGAAAGTTTAGAAGAAGTGGATAAAATTCTAATAATGTACCATCTCCCAAGACTGAACCAAGATAACATAGAAAATATTAACAAACCAATTACCAGTAATGAAATTGTATCAGACATGTAAAAAAAATTCCCAGCAAACAAAAGTCCAAGACCAGATAGCACAGGTAACCTACTCAATATTTTGTAATATTCTATCAAAATACCAATGTTATTTTTTACAAAACTAGAACAAATAATTCTAAAATTTATATGGAACCACAAAAGACTCCAATTTGACAAAGCATTCTTGAGTAAAAAGAACAATGTTGGAGGCATCATGCTCTCTGATTTCAGACTATACTATAAAACTATAGTAACCAAACAGCATGGAACTGGCTTAAAAATAGACACAGAGCTCAATGGAGCAGAATAAACAGCCCAGAAATTAACCCATCTGTTAATTAATTAATCTTGGATCAATTAATCTTGACAAAGGAGGCAAGAATATACAATGGAGAAAAGACATTCTTCAATAATTGGTGCTGGGAAAACTGGACAGCCAAATGTAAATGAATGAAATTAGAATAATTTTCTCACACCAAATACAAAAATAAACTCAAAATGGATTAAAGACCTGTATATATAAGATCTGAAACCATAAAACTCCTAGACAGAAACATAGGCAGAATGCTTTTCTTAGACACAAACTGTAGTGTGTGTGTGTGTGTGTGTGTGTGTGTGTATGTGTGTGTGTGTGTGGATTTGTCTCCGAAGGCAAAAGAAACAAAAGCAAAAATAAACAATTGGGACCTAATTAAACTTAAAACCTTTTGCAAAGCAAAGGAAACTGTTGATAAAATGAAAAGATAACCTGGAGTTGTGGCGCAGTGGTTAACAAATCTGACTTGGAGCCATGAGGGTGCGGGTTCGATCCCTGGCCTTGCTCAGTGGGTTAAGGATCCGGCATTGCCGTGAGCTGTGGTGTAGTCTGCAGACGCGGCTCGGATCCCACCTTGCTCTGGCTCTGGCATAGGCTGGCGGCTACAGCTCCAGTTGGACCCCTAGCCTGGGAACCTCCATATGACATGGGAGCAGCCCTAGAAAAGGCAAAGACAAAAAAAAAAAAAAAAAAGGAAAAGATAACCTAATAAATTAGAGAAAATATTTACAAATGATATGATTGATAAGGAGTTATTATCCAAAGTATATTAACAGCTCATACAACTCAATATCAGAAAAAACAAACCCAATTTAAAAATGGGCAGAAGACCTGCATGGACATTTCTCTAAAGAAGATACACATATGGCCAATAGACATATGAAAAGATGCTCAGCATTGCTAATCTCAGAGAAATGCAAATCAAAACCACAGTGAGATACCACTTCACACCTGTCAGAATGGCTGCCATCAAAAAACCCACAAGTAACAATGTTAGCGAGAATGTGGGGGAAATTCCCTTGTACACAATTGGTGGGAATGTAAACTGGTACAACCACTTTGGAAAACAGTATAGAGTTTCCTCAAAAAAACCCTAAAAGTAGAACTACTATATGATCTAGCAATTCCACTGGATTAGTATATAACTGAAAAAAATGAAAATAGTAATTCAAAATGACACATGGACCCCAGTGTTCATAGCAACATTATTTACAATAGCAAAAGCATCCTTAGTGTCCATCAACAGATGAATGGATAAAGAAGGTGTGGTGTGTATATACACATACACCTACATACATACACGATGGAATACTACTCAGCCATAAAAAAATGAAATTTTGCCATTTGCAACAACAAGAATGGACCTGAAGGGTACTATGCTTAGTAAAATAAGTCAGGCAAAGAAAGACAAATTCCATATGTTATCACTTATATGTGATATCAGAAAAAAAATAAGGAACATCTGGCTCACAGATATAGAGAACAAACCTGTGGTTACCAGCAGTGAGAGGGAAGAGGGCAAAGGCAAGGTAGCGGTGAGGGCTCAAGAGGTACAAACGTCTACATATAAAATAAATAAGCTATAAGGATATGTCATACAGCATAGAGAATATAGTCAGTATTATATAATAACTCCATGTATAACATATAAATGGAGTATAATCTGTACAATTTTGCATCACTATGCTGTACACCTGAAACTAATATGATATTGTATAAATCAACAATATTTCAATTTTAAAAAGATCTTAAAAATTATATTTACAGTGTAACATAATCATTGTTGATTTTATTTTTTAAATTTTATTTTATCGTTTATTTTTTTTAATTTTTTTATTTTTATTTTTTGTCTTTTTGCCATTTCTAGGGCAACTCCTGCGGCATATGGAGGTTCCCAGGCCAGGGGTTGAATCAGAGCTGCAGCCGCCAGCCTACGCCAGAGCCACAGCAACTTAGGATACAAGCCTTGTCTATAACCTACACCACAGTTCACGGCAACGCCGGATCCTTAACCCACTGAGCAAGGCCAGGGATCGAACCTGCAACCCCATGATTCCTAGTCAGATTCGTTAACCACTGAGCCACGACAGGAACTCCTTATTTATTTATTTTAAATCAAAGGAATGACATTTTAAAAATCCTGTACAGATAGTGTGTTAAAGTGCAGGCCTGAGATCACTCTGAAAGGCGTTTTGCTGTGTGAAAGTAGCCTGGTCAAGAGATTAATATGATGTGATGTCATGTATAGGACATTCTAAAAAAGACAAAAACTATAGTGATGAATTGACTTGGAGTAGAATTTTTTTCTTTTCATTCCGCTAATTCATTATGTTTCTTAAGATTTGATTAAATTTTTTATTCATTAATTTTGATCTGCTATAAGTTCCTCATTTTTGTGATGAGTGATGGACCATGAGTAGCATTTTTGAGGTTTGCAGAAGTTATTTTGCTTGGTCATAATGTTCCTTTTTATGTGCTCTGGGCGGAGTTGGGAGGTGGGTGGCAGGGTCCTCCAGGGTCAGCTCCCAGGGATGAGCAGTGGCAGCTTCAGCATGATTTCTGCCACACGCATCTGCTCCTCCGCATTCAGTCAAGCCTCCCACTAACTCTGAAGCCATCTTCTCCGATTTGGGATTTGGGGGTGTGTTTTTTTTCCTATAGATTTGATCAGGCCTCCATTAAGTTTTGACCTGATTTATCTCTGATCTCGTTTAATGCCTTTTCCACACTAGACCATGAGTCAGTTCCTCATAGTCCTCTTAGGCTGGAGATTTGCCTTTGAAATCTTGCTTTAATTTCCGAGAGCATTTCTCCAGCGTGACCTGGTTTCCCTGTGAACTTAGTTGAGATTCATCCCATGTTCATCGCCAACTGGACACCACCAGCCAAGCGGTCCCAGAGGCCACAGCACAGGAGGTGACAAATGAAACTGCTCCAAGCACTTAGTTTATTAAGTCAGTTTAAAACACACAGGGAGAAGCAAGGGGAAAGATATAGGGTTAGTTAATGAACTCAAGGTAAGATGCAAGCTGGGTGGGAGAGCCATGCTCTGAATCCTGCTTACAGAGTGTTCATGTTTCCTGTCTGTCTCTGCTTCATCACTGCTGTGATGTTACAAAGACTGGAATCAAGGTTTGAGCAAGAGGCTGCAATCAGAGAAGGTACCGCTGGCCAGTGGGACGAGGATGTCTGGCCCCAGTACCGATCGCCACTTAGCCTGCTGAACAGCTCCAGGTTTTTGTTTTGTTGTTGTTGTTGTTTTGTTTTGTTTTTTGTTTGTTTTTTAGGGCCACACCTAAGGCATATGGAAGTTACCATGGTTGGGGGGCGAATCAGAGCTACAGCTGCCAGCCTACACCACAGCCACAACATAGGATCCCAGCTGTGTCTTCGAACTACACCACAGCTCACGGCAACGCCGGGTCCTTAACCCACTGAGCAAGGCCAGGGATCAAACTTGCAACCTCATGGTTCCTGGTCGGATTCATTTCCGCTGCGCTGCAACTGGAACTCCATCTCCAGGTTTTAGTTGCATCTCTTAGACTGAGGACACACAGAGCTTGAAAGAGTGGTCGAATTAAAACCTCATGAATACTTAGTGCCTCGGTGCCTCGTGTATATATATAGTCATGAATTTTAGGTTTCTCGGAGTCTTTCCCTTGCTTCTCTATCTGTATTTAGCACACACAGGCTTTGCTGGTGAACTTATCTTTATCTCATATCCTAGGAACTGGGCCAAAGTCTTCCACTCTACCTGCTTACTAATGACTTATCTATACTTGGATCTCACCTCTATACTTACTTCTCTATCTTACGTCTTTCCTATTTGTTTTCTTGTTTTCTCTAGCATCCTGGAATATTAGCAAACAATGCAAAAATGCACATGGCACTGTGTTACCCCCATCCCAAGCTGTTGAGAAATGGGCAGAGGTTGGGGAGTCAGTGTTCATATTTGTGCTCTCTGCAGTTTTCCTGTATTACTCTGATCACTCTTAGGGCTGTTAGCAAATGTGGCTTTCTGTTTGCAGCCCAGTGGGCTGGCCAGGGCTGGGCTCCGGAACCAGACCTTTCTCCTCAGTCATGTCAGTACTGGACCAATGATTGGCTGTGATAACTATTTGCCTCTCCATCTTTGGAGGGGACATGATTTCCTAACCCTCAAGGCACGGAGAAGCAGAGAAGCACACTTCTCAGATAGGCGGATCCTAAAGAGAGACAGAAAAAGAAGGGGCTAAGCTGCAAATCCTCAGTTTCTTCTCCCCAGATGCTTAGTCAGATGCATCCCTTCTCTCCCCTGGGGCAAGGGAAAGAATGGGGAGGAGAGAGAGGTCAAGAGTGTCACCCCGGGAGCTTCCCAGTGATGATGGGAAGTGTTTGCTTCCAACATCTGGCCCCGAGTCACCATAAAGTCTTATTAAATTGTATTATTCCAGTGAGGTGTTTTATTGACTACTATTTCTGTTCAGGTGTTTCACTTAACTGCCTTAAAATAGCACTAAAGTCCTTATGTTGACATTTGAAATAGCTCTAGCTTTCTTCTTAAGAATAGGAGTTTTACACAGGGAGCTATACTCAATATTTTGTAATAACCTATAAGGGAAAAGAATCTGAAAAAGAATAGATATATGTGTATAACGGAATCACTGTGCCGTCTACCTGATACTAGCATAACCTTATAAATCAATTACACTTCAATAATTAAAAAATCAAAAACACTTTTTAAAGTGTTCTTAAGCAAAAAAAAAAAAAAAGAGTAAGAGCTTTAAACAGCCTTATAACAACCTTATCTCTGTAAGTGTACCACGTACTGAGTTCTCTCTTTGGCGTAGTGCCTCTTCAAGGTAATTTGTGGGCACTTATTTCTCATATGGTCCATTATTTCTGGCCAATGTCTTGAGATGAATATTCTTGCTTTCCACCCCCAAAATTCCTTAAAAATGTATTCCTTAGGCAGTGTATCTACCCAAGGAACCAAGTTAATGTGATCAAGAGTGGAATTTAAGTTCAAAGTAAAGGAAATAGATTTAAAATCAACTGTGAAAGATACATATATATTTATAGCCACATAAATATAATTGGTATTCTGTACCTAAATTGCTTAGTCATTACGTTTTGTAAATGGAAAGCACCTTAGGGGCTGTCTTGTCTAAACTCTTCATTTTACAAGGAAGAAAACTGAAATCCAAAGAATCTGATTCTTGCCAATCAGAATTAATTTAATTTTATTTATTTATTTATTTTGTCCTCTGTCTTTTTAGGGTCACACCTGTGGCATACGGAGGTTCCCAGGCTTGGGGTCTAATTGGAGCTGTAACCCCTGGCCTACACCACAGCCGCAGCAACATGAGATCCGGGCTGCGTCTGCCACCTACACCACAGCTCATGGCAATGCCAGATCCTTAACCCACTGAGCAAGGCCAGGGATTGAACCTGCAACCTCATGCTTACTAGTCAGATTGATTTCCACTGAGTCATGAAGGGAACTCCCAGAATAAATTTTAGAAGCAGTACATGGTCCTGTTTCTTTCCAATATATCAAAATATTTACTCTGAGAATATGGAGTTGGCACTAGCATCACAAAAGAAGGTGTTAATAAGCAAAAATCTCAATGAACTAATGCCAGCAATATAGACACATTTCAAAGAAAATCATTATTTAGACTTTTTGCTGTAAAAAATTTCAGAAAAGAAAAGAGAGTAATAAAAAAGTTTTAATACTTGTTAACTGTAACAGTCAGGAAAGACTCCCTTATACTTCAGTAACACACAACCCCAGTGGCTTTACAGTGGCCTATAAAACAATAAAATGTTCTGCTGTATGTTCAGCATAAGTTGGTGGGAAGATCATGGGCTGTACTTCATTTAGGCATCACATAGACGCCCAGGTTGACAGAGACTCCATAATATTATGATGACAGCAACAAAATAAGAGGCTTCTGGGTTTGCTGTGGCACAGGCTAAGAGCAGTGTGGAGAACCAATACAGATGATTAAAGGTTTGTCCCTGAGGTCCCTCACTTTCATCTTTCTTCTACTTACTTTCCACCTTCCAGGTTTAATAACCCAGCTGCTACTGTACTAACTTCAAGAATGTGGGCTAGTGGAGTTCCCATTGCGGCACAGCAGAAATGAATCTGACTAGGATCCATGAGGACACAGGTTTGATCCCTGGTCTTGCTCAGTGGGTTAAGGATCCAGTGTTGCCATGAGCTACAGCTCCAAATCGACCCCTAGCCTGGGAAACTCCATATGCCAAGGGTGCGGCCCTAAAAAAGCAACAACAACAACAACAGAAAAAGTGGGAGAGTGTAATTCTCTAAGCATTGGAATGTAGGGGCCACCAGATCCTGGCAGACATTAGTGATGTCTGATTCTGCTCTATTTGCTTTATTAATTTATCGAGAGCAGGTTGAAAATTTTTAATGTAAGCTATAGACATAGCATTTTCCCCTAAATATTCTGTTGTGTATCTCTATAAAATAAGGACAGTTCCCCCACTTTTCTGCATTATTGCAATGAATTTAGACATTGTGATGATTCACCTCTAAATACTTTATTATGCATTGCTTAAAATTAAGCTTTTATTGGAGTTCCCATTGTGGCACAGAGGAAATGAATCCGACTAGTATCCATGAGGATGCAAGTTCGATCCCTGGCCTTGCTCAGTGGGTCGAGGATCCCGCGCTGCCATGAGCTGTGGTATAGGTCACAGACATGGCTTGCATCTTCAATTGCTGTGGCTGTGATGTAGGCCAGCAGTTGTAGCTCCAATTCAACCCCTAGCCTGAGAGCTTCCATATGCCACAGATGCGGTCCTTAAAAAGCAAAAAAAAAAAAAAAAAAAAAATTAAGCCTATACTTTATAATTACATGGCCATTATCCTATCTAACAAAATTAATAACTCCCCAGTATCTCCAGTATCAATTCATAGTTAAGCTTTGCAATTATCTCAAACCCTGCCTTTTTGTGTGCACACCAGGATGCAAGTGAGGACTATATTATGTCTGGTATAATCTCTCTTAATAAAACATAGTCCCCTCCTGCGCCCCCCCCAACTCCTTTACCTGGGATCTTAACGTCTGGAAGGCACAGTTACACTGTGTTCTATATACTGAGTACAGTTGTCCTGTAGAATGTCCCACCTCCTAATTTCATCTGTTTGTTTCCCACTCCACTTTCTCCTTTACCCTACATTTATCCATAAACTGGAAGGCAAACAGAAAGGCTCAGGCTGACCATTTTGGACAAGGACACTTCCTAAGCCACAGCACAAGGTTCATATTGTTCCACCAAAGGAGGAGCCACGGTCTGGTTGCCTACTCTCGGCGATGCTACACTGGTCATGGCCAAGTCCTCCCATGGAGTGTTGCATGGCCCCCCTTTCCAACAACAGGTCATTGTACAGAGATGTTCTGGCACCACGTTAGTGGCTCCCCTCCCCCTGCCGCCCCAACACAGCCTCACAGGAAGACATTTTCAGAAGCGATATTCGTTTTCCATTTGCAACTCTCCCAGACAGTGACATTTCAAATAAATACACAGAAGCTATGAAAATTAATCAAGTCAATGTAGAGAACCCGTTGATTGAATGTCTCAAGTCAGCAAGGGGAAAAGTCAAATTCTAATGTACCCTCTTGAAGAGAATATCCACGTTCGTGGCTTTAGCTGCAGCCTGTGTGCTGATAAGTCACACATTTCGGTGTATTTGTCAGGATTCTCTGGAGAAACAGGAACAGAACCAACACACGCGTGCGCATGCACACACACATGGAGGGAGAAAGAGAGATTTATTATAAAAATTGACCCATGCAATTAGGTGAGCTGAGAAGTACCAAGATCTGCTGTCTGTGAGTTGGAGGTCCAGGAAAGCCAGGGATGTAAATTCCAGTCTGAGTCTAAAGGCCTTAGAATCAGAAGAGCCAATGGTATAATTCCCATTCTGAGGAAGAACACCCCACCCCAGCTCAGGTAGTTAGGCAGAGAGCAAATTCTCCCTTCTTCCTCCTTTTTGTTCTATTCAGGCCTTCAGTGGGTTGGCTGAGGCCCCCATGCATGGGGGAGGGCAATCTTCTTTACTCAGTCTTCTCATTCAGATATTAACCTCGTCCAATAGCCAAGATGTGGAAGCAACCTAAATACCCATCAACAGAGGAATGGATGAAAAAGATGTTGTACATATATACAATGGAATATTACTCAGCCATAAAAAAGAATGAAATCATGCCATTTGTAGCAGCATGGATGGACCTAGATATTATTATACAGTGAGGTAAGTCAGACAAATACAAATATCATATGATATCACTTATGTGTGGTATCTAGTAAAAATGATAGAGTTTTACTTATTTATAAGATAGAAGCAAAATAACTTATTTATAAAATAGAAGCAAACTCACAGATTTCAAAAGCAATCTTGTGGTTTCCATAGGGAAAACCACGGGGGGGGGGGAATAACATATACATACTACTGTATAAAATAGATGATTAATAAGAACCTACTGTACAGCTCAGGAAAATCTACTCAATAGTTTGCAATAACCTATATGAGAAAAAGGACTACACATAGAGTACACACAGAGAACTGACTCACTTTGCTATACATCTGAAACTAATGCAACATTGTAAGTCGACTATATTCCAACAAAATTTACTAAATAAATACAATATTTTAAATTATTAAAAAAACAAATATTAATCTCATCAAGAAACACCCCCACAGATACTAGAAATAATGTTTAGCCAAATAATTGGGTGCCCTTGTGATTCAGTCAAGTTGACATAAAAATAAGCACCACTCAACATACCTGACCACTAGGCTAGTACCAAGTCCTCTCTACCTTCCACATGTTGAAAACAATGTAGCAGCATTGCAAAACCTAACTTACTCTGCAACTCAGATCTTTCCAAGAATAGCTCCTTCAAATTGTGTGTAACTACTCAGGTGTTTCTCTCAAACTTCATTCTACTTATTAGCAGGAAAAAAAAAAAAGCAATCAAGTATTTACTCCATGTTATATTTAGCCTGATCCATAAAACTATGGAGGCAGTAAATAGATCAGTGCTTTTCAGGGGCGAGGGAGTAGGGGGAAATGAACTGACAGAGCATAGAGGATTTTTAAGGCAGTGAAACTATTTTGTATGATACTAAAGTGGTAGATACATGTCATTATGTATCAGTTCAAACCCATAGAGTGTACAACACCAAAAATGAACCCTAACATCAACTAAGGACTTTAGGTCATAATAATGTGTCCCTGTAGGTTCAGCTATGGTAACAAACATACCACTCCGATTGGAAATATTGATAATATGGGCAGCTGTGGTGTGTTGGATTAGGAGTATATGAGAAAACTCTACTCTCTGCTAAATTTTGCTGTGATGTAGGTATTCTGAAACAACTGCTCCTTATAGCAAAAATTATCACAACCTTGTGAACTAACTCTACTTCAATAAAACTTAAAAAAAAAGAAATGAGAAAAAAAAATTCTTCACACACACACACACACACACACACACACAAAACACCTGCTCTAAAAAATCTAAAACAGAAACAAAAACACGGAGTTCCCTTGTGATGCAGTGGGTTAAGGATTTGGTGTTGTCACTGCATGTGGCATGGGTTCAATCCCTGTCCCAGGAACTTCCACATGCCATGGGGGCAGCCAAAAATTAATACATCAATACAATCTACTCTTGAAAACTAAAAATGAAAATAGGCTGGATCCAAAAACTCGAACAGCCTTTCTCACACTCTTGAGGTACCATCTCCTCCATCCAGCAAGGTGGCGCCAGAGTTGGGGAGAGGTCTCTGGAAGACAGGACACGGGACAGCGGTGTGGTTGGCCGCTGTCGTCCTCAGTCTCTTCTGCTGCCTGGAGTGTGTTCTGCCCGGGCACCAAACGGCCTCCTCTACTGTGCTCCGTCTGGGTGACCTCCTTGGAAAAAAAAGAAGGCATTGGAGGTGAGATAGCACCTCATCGCGCCATGGACCAGCCATACCCGCGTGACTGTATGTTACCCCACGACATCTAAAATATAACTGACGAGAAGGCAGAACAAAACACATCAAAACAAAAACCCCGAACACTGACGAGAAAGCTGATCGGGATGTCAAAGGGATGTGGTAACGTGCTGATGCATTTTCTTATCTCCTGGACATCTTTCCTGTCTAAAATCTAATGGAGAGCTGGGCAGTTTTTGTTTTACATAAAACATTTTGAGACAGAGGTCAGCTACCTCATCTACGCCTTTTCTTCCACAAACATCTTTTCTACTTACGTATGAAGATAAACATTCTTATTGAAGTTGGTGCCATAAATCTTTTTTTAAACAACGGTGACATCATGAAGAATGTTTTACGTATAACTGCTCGGGTTTTAATTTTAAAAAACGGTACAGTTTATTCAGTACGCTCTTTGTTTTTAGGGATGCACCTGAGGCATATGGAAATTCCCAGGCTAGGGGTTGAATCAGAGCTACAGCAACACCAGATCCGAGCTACACCACAGCTCACGGCAATGCCGGATCCTTAACCCACTGACTGAGGCCAGGAATCAAACCTGCATCCTCACAGATCCTAGTTGGGTTCATTAACTGCTGAGCCACGCAGGGAATTCCTATTCAGTACATTCATTATTTTAACTTCTTAGGCACCCTACAAGGAAACTTGGAAGGATGAAATAAATTTCCAAAGACACATAAGTAAAAAGTGGTGGAGCTAGAATTACATTCCAGAACTGTTCTAGTACCAAGGTTGTACTTTCCTCGAATACCCCCTTTCAATTACCATGTCTCCAGACTGCCAGTCCCACCAGGCAGGCTATCACCCTCCTTTGATAGAGCTTGCATGGCGGTGTAACTCCCGGAAACCCGTTTCTGCTCTACTTTGTAAAACATGTCTCTGATGATTACAGCAGTGATTGTTAAGCACTTAATGGTGTGGGTACTTTGCTAAGTTTTTGACATAACTCTCTCTGCAATATTGAATATTTGCAAATATTTGTGTTTCAGTTCTCATTTTTTTTTTTTTACACGGCAGCCACAGCTATGCCAGATCCAAGTGGCATCTGCGACCTACACCACAGCCCACGGCAATGCCGGATCTTTAACCCACTGAGTGAGGCCAGGGATCGAACCGGCACCCTCATGGACACAAGTCAGATTTTTTCTGCTGAGCCATGATGGGAACTCCCTCAGTTCTCATTTTTGATAAAGAAATGAAAACTGGGAAGATGAAAAGGAAAATCTGGGCAACGGCTCTATAGCTAGTGGGGGCCAGAGCTGGTGTCTGAGCTCCTGACCTCTGCTCTTTCTGATGGCTAAACATCTTCAGTGGCAGTTTTGCTGAGGAAGGTGCTGTCTCCTGGCTTAGCGTGAGAGCCCTGTGTGGGATCCGTTCTCTCTTTCTCTCCTCCACCTTTATCCATGTACTTGCCCTCTCATTCCTTCTCTGATCTTTGCAGTTTTATATCCTATTTCTCTATGTTTAGCTTCACTAACTCACCAGACTGTAGAACTCAGTCATATATATATATATATATATATATATTGTTTTGTTTTGTTTTGTTTTGCTCTTTTTGCCATTTCTAGGGCCGCTCCTGTGGCATATGGAGATTCCCAGGCTAGGGGTCAAATTGGAGCTGTAGCCGCCGGCCTATGCCAGAGCCACAGCCACACAGGATCCGAGCCGCATCTGCAACCTACACCACAGCTCACGGCAACACCGGATCCTTAACCCACTGAGCAAGGCCAGGGATCGAACCCACAACCTCATGGTTCCTAGTTGGATTTGTTAACCACTGAGCCACGACGGGAACTCCCTCAGTCACATATTTTGCCCTATGAAATATTGCTAGGATAGGATGTGATGGCCCTCTCTTGTTTCTAAATCTTTTTTTTTTTTTTTCTTTTTCAGCTGCATCAGCAGCATATGGAGGTTCCTGGGCCAGGGATAAAATCTGAGCCACAGCTGTGACCTATGCCACAGCAGGGGAGACACCAGATCCTTAATCTGCTGCACCACAGCAGGAACTCCCAAATTAATTTTTAAAGCTACACTTGATTTTTAATTGCATGGTACTTAGGAATTCTTCTTCCTAATTTTCTTTTGAAAAATTTAAAATCTACAGAAAGCTTGAAAGAAGAGCACAGCCAACACCTGTGTAATACCGTTGCCAGTCTGTTAACTGGTAAAAGGTATATCCACTGATTGTTCATATTTGTTTTTCTCAGTAAATTACAGATATCATGACACTTCACCGCTAAGCATCTAAACATGTCTTCCTTAAGAATGAGGAAATTCTCCTGCCTGTATATATGTATCCATCATCACATCTCAAACCTATAACTATTCCAAAATATCATACATACGTAGAATTTCCAAGCAAGTCATCCACAGCTTGTACCTCTTTACAATTCAGACACTGCACTTGGTGATGCCTCTTTAGTCTCTTTTAATCTTCGAGTGCTGACTTTAAAAAAGTACACTGGAGCGTTCCCATTGGATCTCAGCAGGAATGAACTCAACTACTATCCACAAGGATGTGGCTTCCATCCCCTGGCCCCACTCAGTGGGTTAAGAATCCGGCTTTGCCACGAGCTGTGGAGTAGGTCAGAGACACTGCTCAGATCTGGCATTGCTCTGGCTATGATGTAGGCTGGCAGCTATAGCTCTGATTTGACCCCCTGCCTGGGAACTTCCATATGCCGTAACTGTGGCCCTGTAAACAAACAAACAAACAAACAAACAAATAAATAAATAAATAAGTAGTCCAGGGAGCCAGTTGTCCTACAGAATGTTTGGATTTCAGGTTTTTTGGGTCATTTCCCAGAGGGTGAAGCTCTGGCTGCGTATTTAGGCAAGAACACTACATAGGTGTTTTCATGTCGTATTAGGTGCCTCATGATTTCAGTCAGCCCCACTCAGTGCTGCTGTTTGATCACTTGATTGTGGGAGTTTTATGTTTGCTTTTTTGTTGTGATGCTAGGCTGGCATTCTTTTTTTGAAGTATAGTTGGCTTAGAGTGTTGTGCCAATTTCTTCTGTACAGCAAAGTAACCCATTCATGCATATATATATATATATGCATATATATATATATATATATATATAACCCATTCATGCATATATATATATATATATATATATATATTCTTTTTCTCATAGTATCTTCCATCATGTTCTATCACAAGAGATTGGATGTCATTCCCTGTGCTGTACAGTAAGACTTTATTGCTTATCCATTCTAAATGTAATAGTTTGCATCGCCTAACCCCAAACTGTCAGTCCATCTCACTCCCTCCCTCCTCTCCCTTGGCAACCACCCCTGTTCTCTATGTTTGTGAGTCTATTTCTGTTCCGTAGATAGGTTAGTTTGTGCCATATTTCAGATTCCACATGTAAGTGATATCCTATGGTATTTGTCTTTCTTTTTCTGACTTCTTTCACTTAGTATGAGACGCTCTAGTTGCGTCTATGTTGCTGCAAATGGCATTATTTCATTCTCTTTAATGCCTGGGTAGTATTCTATTGTATATATGTACGATATCTTAATCCACTCATCTGTCAGTGGACATTTAGATTGTTTCCATGACTTGACTAGTGCTGCTATGAATATACTGGTACATATTAGACTGGCATTCTTTCCATAGAAATGTAAGCACTTCTGGTTGTTAAAACACTGGGACATAAAGAGAACAAGAGAGTGTAACTGTCAAGGGACAGAGACAGCAAATCCAGTTTAATCCAGAGGTTGTGTTTGCTGCCCCTGCCAGGCTCGGGGGTGGGGGCTGTAAGTGGGGAGCTAAGGAAAGGAGACTGTGAGGATGTGCGGGTTGCTGCTCCTGCCCATAGCTTTGTCACCTCCAAGACACAAGTTTTGAGTGATAGTGATTTGGAGTCATGGTAACATATGCTCCAGGTTGACTTTTCTTCCTCTGGACTTCATCTTGTGTCATGGCATATAACTGGTCCATGGTGGTCCAGCAGGCTCTCACCTTCATTCTCTGGTATGATGCTCCAGTTCTCACTGCTGTGCCCTGAGGGCCCAGCACCCCCTTTCTCTTTCTCTAAGATGTTGCTGCACCACCTCCTCATGGCTTTCCCTACCAATCTCTTCCCCTTCAGCACTGCTCCAGTTTTTCTTATGGTCTCTTATGATTGAATCCCATCACTCTCCTGCTTAAAAATCGTTGCCAGCTCCTCATTTCTTATAGGGAAAACTCAAATATTTTCTTGGAACACAAAATTCCCCTCCTTTATTCTACAGGGTCATATCTTTATCAACAAATTTGAAGTAAAACTTGTGTTACTTGAAGTACAACACGTGTATAGAAAATTGAGAAGTAATAAACCACAGCTCAATCAGTCCTCACAAAGTGACCCTACCCAGGTTGGGAAACAGCTTTGCCAGCATCTCAGAAGCTCTCTTCATTTCCTCTCCCAGTTGCTACCTCCTGTCTTGCCCAAATTTTACCGCCACTCTCCTGACTTCTAACACCATAGTTTTGCCCCTTTCAAAGAAACTTTATGTAAATTGAATTACACAGTATGTGTTCTTTTAAGTGTGGCTTCTTTTGTGCAATATTATGTTTGTAAGTACGTTTCACCTGGGCTATTCCAATATCTTCATTGTATGTGGATTAACTGAATAGGATTAATTGATCTGTTCTACCATTGATGGGTTATTTTCAGTTTTTAAGTATGATGAGTAATGTTGCTATGAACATTCATGTACATGTTTTTTGGGTAGATGATGTCTTCATTGCCATTTACGATGACTCTAGGAGCACAATTGCTGGTCATAAGCTATGCATATGTCCATCTTCAGCAGAGACTGACAAGTCATTTCCAAAGTGTACCAATTTGCAGTCCTACCAACCAGGTATGAAACTTTCACTTGCTCCGTATCTTTGTCCATACTTGGTATTTCCGTCCATAAAATTTAAACCATTCTGATGAGTGTATAGTGTGTCTCCATATGGTTGAAATTTGCACCTCTCAGGTAACTAAGAGTATGAATCAGTTGGATGTCCTCTTTTGCGAAGTCTGTCTTTCTTATAGAAATTTTTACTTTTTTTCATTTTAAAAATTTTAAGGAAGTACAGTTGATTTACAAGGTTGTGATAATTTCTGCTGTACGACCAAGTGATTAATTATTCATATACACACATCCATTCTCTTTCAGATTCTTTTCCCACATAGATTATCACAGAATCCTGGGTAGAGTTCTCTATGCTCTACAGCAGGTTAGACGTTTTTAAACATATTCTATGCCTCTCTTGTTGGGTCTCTGTGCTGATAGGAGATCTCCCCCAAGTCTGTGGATTAAGGATACATTTACCTAGTGTATTTCGATGAACAGACGTTCCTAATTTCAGCATAGTACAGTGCCTGGGGAACTCTCTTTTTTTGGATGTCATAGCATGCATGCAGGGTTTTTTGGCCCTCTTTCTAGGCATGATAGCCTCGTAAGATGCTATCTAATGACGACGAAGAGCATTTGCAGGCTGCTTCCCTTTTATTAGAAGGAGAAAGAGATCACTCTTAAGTGGTTACAGTGATGTCCTGTGCATTTCACTGACAAATTGGGTCCCATCTCCACCCCTAGCTGCAAGGGAGTCTAGGAAAGTGAGTATCTCTCTTGTTCCTGCCTCTATATTCTGAGGATAGCAAGAGGGAAGGGAACTGGAAATAATTGTTAGGAGTCCAATGGGCAAAGCCTGCACAAGAAAGGAATCATGTGCAGGAGCTTCCTGCTCTTACCAGCAAGTGGAAGGCACATTATTTGCCCCTCCCCTCCATTAAAAAATGTTGACTATATGTAACAATGAGCTGTTAATGTCATTCCACTGAAATTACATCTTGAAACTGAGCTATTATGAAGGGTTACTGATAAATGTGAAATGGGTGTTGAAATACCTCCATATGGAATCTCCAGATGTACATCTGTTTTAGTGCAAATCTTCATATAGACCATTTTGAATATGAAAAATAAAATCATAACATTGGTCATCTTAAGAGGATTTGTTAGAAGAGGGAAGCCTTAAAATTTTATTTTTATACTTCTATACTATGTCTCATATTTTTATAACTTGGAAAATACTGTGAAAATCCATACATTTGAGTCATGATAGAATCGAATCCCACTTAGCAAGTATGGACTGCCTTGGTTCACCATTGTTAATTTAACATCGCCTGCATTCCTGAAATGACCTATAGTTGCTAAAAATTGGCTGGATTTGTGGAGTGGATAAACCACACAGGAGGTACCTTAGTGTTATTAAGTACTTACTACAGAAAGTTAAATGTCACGTATGGGCTGAATGGTGTTCCCTCAAGATGCATAAGTTGATGTTCTAAACCCCATTACTTCAGAATGCGACTGTGTTTAGAGATAGGGTCTTTATAGAGGTAATAAAGTCAGAATGAGTTTATTCGGGTGGGCCCTAATCCAATACACTTGGTATCCCTGTATGAAAATGAAATTAGGGAGTTCCCACTTGTGGCTCAGTGGAAATGAATCTGACTAGTATCCATGAGGATGCAGGTTCAATCCCTGGCCTTGCTCAGTGGGTTAAGGATCCAGCATTGCCATGAGCTGTGGTGTAGGTTGCAGATGCAGCTTGGATCCCGCATGGTTGTGGCTGCAGCATAGGCCAGTGGCTACAGTTCCTATTCAACCCCTAGCCTGGGAACCTCCATATGCTGTGGGTGCAGCCCTAAAAAAAAAAAGATAAAAAAAAAAGAAGAAAGAAAAGGAAATTAGGACACAGGTAGGTAAAGACCATGAGAAGACAGGGAATTGACACCATCCACAAGCCAAGCAGAAGGGCCTCAGAAGAAGCCAACCTCATCTACACCTTGATTCCAGCCCCCAAAGCTGTGAGCGAATAAATTTCTGTTGTTTAGGACACTCAGTCTCTGATACTTTGTTATGTGGCCGGCCCTAGAAACCAGTACAGATACCTCATACCCACATGTGGTATATCTTCATTCTTCTTCTGTCCAGGTTTATTGAGGTATAATTGACAAATAAGATGGTATTTTATGTGAAGTCTACAGTGTGACTGATTTGATATTCATAACATTGTGCAAGGATTCCCACCATTGGCATCACCTCTCATATTTCCCCCTTTTTTGGGGGGGGGGGGGCGGCACCGTGAGAACACATCTACTCTATTAGCAAACTTTAATTATACAACACAGTATTCTTTTTCTTTCTTGCCTTCTTTCTCTCTTTTTTTTTTGTCTTTTGTCCTTTTTAGGGCTGCACCTGCTGCATAAGGAGGTCCCCAGGCTAGAGGTCTAATAGGAGCTGTAGCCGCCAGCCTATGCCAGAGACGAGCCGCATCTGCAACCTACACCACAGGTCATAGCAATGCCGGATCTTTAACCCACAGAGCAAGGCCAGGGATCGAACCTGCAACCTTTTGGTTCCTAATCGGATTCGTTTCTGCTGCGCCACGACAGGAACTCCCAATGTTCTTAACTAGAGTTTCCATGTTACTCATCAGATTCTCAGACCTTATTCATCTTATAACTGAAAATGCATACCCCTTTACCAGTCTTTCCCTATTTCTTCCAACCCTCAGGCCTAGGCATCCATATTTCTACTCTCTGTTTCTGTGAGTTCATCTTTGGGATGTCTTCATCCTAGCGGGATGTCGAAAGAGTACTGCCTCCTACTTATATATGACCATTTGTTTAATGTTTCAGCTTTTAGCTTTTGAAAGTCCTTCCATAATTCTTTTCTTTTCACTGTCAAGATTATTCAGTGAAGCGAGGTACTCTTGCCTTATCTATAAGGAAACTGAGGCACAAAGGGATTAAGTGACTCTATCAAAGTCATGTAACAAGTGAGGAGCAAGACCAGATTTGGAGACTTGGTCTCCTGGACCAGTAGTAACTGTCTCAAATGGTGCTTATTTCCAGGTGTATCCGAGCCACCCAGCAAATGCGTATTGAGTGTACGTGTGTGTCCATCTTTCTCTGAAGCTAAGAGGGACAGTGATGGTGAGAACATGGTGTCTGCTTTTGAGGAGCATACAGTCTAGATGTGTTGACAGACACCTAGACAAGCAATAGCTTATGCAATATGAAAAGCACTATAATAACCGCATGAACAAAGCATTGTAGAAGCATCACAGGGGAGGACGTCGCAGGTGTGGTGGCATTGGTGCTGGGCTTGAACAAAGTGAAAGAGGTTGTCAGAGGTTGGGGTTTCCAAGCAGAACTTCACCTGCAGAGTCCATAGTTGTGTGAGGTGGAGACCACAACAGACAGGCTGGAGTATAGACTGGAGGACAAGGGAGAGGGGTGCAGGGAGATGGGGGGAGGCTCAACAATTCCAAAGAGCCTTCTATGCATGTGAGCAAATTTTCCCTTCACCCCATACATCAGAAGTTTTCAGATTATTGCATTTCTTTTATCAGGTTAAAAAAAAAGTTAATAGAAAGCTATCGTAAGATTGTTGAATTTTTATTTTTCTGGGTAAAAACCAAATTACTATCATCTGAAATTCAGTATCATTTTTTGTTTTGTTTTGTTTTGTTTTGTCTTTTTAGGGCTGTACCCATGGCACATGGAATTTCCCAGGGTAGATGTTGATTTGGGGCTGCAGCTGCCGGCCTATATCACAGCCACTGCAACATGGGATCCAAGCCACATTTGTAACTTACACCATAGCTCATGGCAACACCGGATCTTTAACCCACTGAGTGAGGCCAGGGCTCGAACTCATGTCCTCATGAATACTAGTTGGGTTCGTTACCACTGAGCCACAATGGGAACTCCTCAGCATCATTTTATACAAGGAACAACACCAAGAACTTAGGGGAGTCATATTTCTGCTAAAAAAATTGAATACATTTGCTTTATGAAGAACTTACTGTGTTCTCTATTTTTCACTAATTTCACCAAGACAGAGTTTTGGGGGCCACCTTATAGATCAGGCTTATCAATTTTTAACGAGGAGGGGATATGTGAATCGCCTTGAGGATCTTCTTAGAATGCAGATTCCAATTCCAGGTGGGGCCTGAGAGTCTGTGATTCTAGAAGCTTCTATGTCAGATCTTCACTGCTGGAGCCTAAACCACACTGACTAGCAAAGCTTAGTCTGGACAGCAAGAAACCAGAAGATTGGCTTGATTGAATTTGTATTTTATTTTATTCTTCTTTCACTTTTTAGGGCTGCACCCATGGCATATGGAGGTTCCCAGGCTAGGGGTTGAATTGGAGCTGTAGCCGCCGGCCTACACCATAGCTCACAGCAACACCGGATCCTTAACCCACTGAGCGAGGCCAAGGATCGAACCCACAACCTCATGGTTCCTAGTTGGTTTCATTTCCGCTGAGCCAGGACGGGAACTCCTGCATTTGCATTTTAAAAACAAACCAGAAAACCATGTGTGAAGTTGGTTGTAAATGAATTGCTACCACAGTTAATCACACAAAGCAGATAATTTGCCCTGTGGGTTATGAAAGATTTCCTTACCTTTCTGGTCTGCTGATTCTTTGCAGGAATTCCTTAAATGGCAAGAACACCTCAAAGATGCACACACAAAAAATCATTCTTTGAATTTACTATCTGTGTCTCCTCTGATTTAATAGTTTAGTCTTGCCATAGAAATGGAATTTTTGTGGAATTCTTATAAGCAAGTGGTGTGTCTCAAGAAGAGACTATCTACAGCCAAAAATAAAATGACTTAAAAATAGTATAAAGCAAAGCAGCAGTAGTTGATTTGGTGCCATCTTTTCTCAGGGACTCGAGCAATGATTGAGTCCCATACATGGAGAACAGATTGTTCCATGTGAGGCCTATTAGAAGTTAACTCCAAAGCAGATGTTCCTGAAGATTCTGTTACCATTATCGACAATCTGTTCTCGTTTTATAGAAAAACAAATATGTAATAATAAATTATCATACTTACCTTAATGGCTTAATAAGGACTCATTAGTAAACATTCACAAAAGGGGATAGGAAGTTTAAAATGTACCATTGAAAAGAATTAATACTTTTCTTACATCAGAAGCCTAAGACGTAGTGAGCAGTGGCAGATGGTGAATCTTACAAATATCTTACCATTATTGGGAAGGCTGCTGGAACCCAAGGCAGAAAATAGCAAACTAGAATGACTGCGGGGGTCAGTTGTAATTTTAAAGAAGCTCTGAGTTCAGAGACCAGATGGTATTCTCTAAAAGATTGATTCAGAGATGCTGCCCACAAAATCTTTCCTAGGTGTTTGTTTTCCTAAAGCCTATTTGAACAGTGATTCTCAGAGGACTTACAACTTTTAAAGGGGTCTTATATTCTTTGGCTTTGTGTTCTATAAAGGGGTATTCAGTAGCTTGAATGAACACAACTCCTGATGGACTCAAAGCTCAATTTTATGTAGTTCCCACTGCCTCATTAAACCTCACTCAGTGATAAAGTCTTTCGCGGACCGCTGGGAAACATGCAGACAGGAACATGACTTCCTGCTCATTTGAGAAGCAGACATGCCTTAGGCACCTTGTGAAACAAACGCAGCCTCGATTCCAAAATATAGTATAGGCATCCAAAATAGTTCAAAATCTAAAAATACTTACAAGGATATATTACTGACCAAATCCAGTCTAATGGGAAAATACAGAGGGAAGGGTCAATAGGAATGTGTGTATATCTTGAAAATCCAGAAACATCAAGAGTGTCGAATTGAGGACCTAAGATACACCTGAAACAAAATTAAAAAGAAACTCCTATTTAGTTCATCAAGTATATAGAGAGCTATTGCCCCTCAACCCTGAGCCCCCTCCCACAGAAGTCTTTAAGTGGAATCTAACACCTGATGTTCTAAGATTCTATTCTCTGTGATGCTGGGAGGATACTGGAATTTCGTTTTACAAATTTATTTTTTCAAAGTAAGATACACTAAGCTGCACTATTATGTAATATTTTAGGCAAACAATACATGCATTCTCCCTCTCTCTCTCTCTCTCTCTCTCTCTCTCTCTCTCTCTCTCTCCCCCCACGCCTGTCTGTCCCCTCTGTGTGTATGTGTGTGTGTGTGTATATTGTGTGTGTGTCTGTCTGTCTGTCTGTCTGCCTCAGGACTGGATTGATGGGGAGTTCCCATTGTGCTCATTGGTAAAAAACCCGACTAGTGTCCACGAGGACTCAGGTTGGATCCCTGGCCTCGTTCAGTGGGTTAAGGATCCGATGTTGCCATGAGCTGTGGGGTATAGGTTGCAGATGCGGCTCAGATCTTGCATTGCTGTGGCTGTAGCATACACCACTGGCAGCTGTAGCTCTGATTTGAATCCTAGCCTGGAACCTCCATATGCCATGGGTACAGCCCTAAAAAGAAGAAGAAGAAGAAGAAAGAACTGGATGGATGGATGGATATATAGACTGATAGATAAATAGATGGATCAATGGTTGTACTCTTCTTTTTTTATAGCTAGGATTGTGAGATAAACAAAAGTTGGAAATCTCTGGTTGAAAATACTAGGACAGTTCTGTTTTGCATTTTCAGAGCCTGGTTATGTTACTTAGTTTATTCAAGTTGTCCTTAAGTGGTACAATATCAAAGAAATAGTTCTTAAATTTTTTTAAATAAAATTAAATTTTTATTGAGGGGTAATTGCCATACAGCTGTATTAGTGTAAGCATCTGAGAACTAATTTTTAGATGGAAATATCAGTAACTCCAGTAATAGGACATAATAGAGATCACCTAATTTACAAAATTATTGTCTTAAAAACTTAGCTCTAATTTTCTTGCATCAAAATTTATTTTTTTTTTTTCAGCAAGCAAGCAAAGTCTCTATTACAGGAAAGCAAACAGCTCCCAGGACAGCTGGGAGGGGGGAGAAAAGGCCCCCTCTCTGTTGTCCTATTGGGGTTTTTATCCCTCAAAGATTGGGGGGGGTACCAATGTGGGGTCCAGAAAGATGTGGTTTTCTCCCATTGGCCTTGCCCAGTTACCTATATCAGTCCTTGTCCAATAGAGGTCTTAACGGGTCAAAATTTATTTTGAATAATGTTACTTCAATGGTAGTCATCTGTTTCAGCTGCAGAAAAGATAAATAAAACCTGAAGTGACTGACACCAGGGCAGGTAATTGCTATAGAAATTGGACAAAAGAGGGAGGAGCAGGACGCTTTCATTTTACTTTATTTTATTTTATTACTTCACCACCACACCTGCTACATATAGATGTTCTTGGGCTAGGGTTGAATTGGAGCTTCAGCTGCCAGCCTACACCCCAGCTCCAGCAATGCAGGATCCAAGCCACATCCCTACACTACAGCTCACCACAACGTCATAACCTTAACCCACTGAGCAAGGCTGGGATTGAACCCCCATCCTCGCAGACACTACGTTGGGTTCCTAATCTGCTGAGCTGCAATGGGAATGCATCCTTTTATTTTTATGTATTTATTTCTTCTTTTTATGACCACACCCATGGCATATGGAAATTCCCAGGGGTTGAATCTGAGCTGCAGCGGCAGGCCTACACCACAGCCATGGCAACACCAGATCCAAGCCACATCTGCGACCTACACCACAGCGTGTGGCAATGCTGGATCCACCGGACTCTCTTAGGGGGCAGAAGCCTAACACCAGGAGAAAGAGGCGTAGTGCACTAATTCAGGCGGGGATTGTCATTTGCCTTGCTCCCCTTCCCTTTCCTCCCATGGGTCTGAGCCTCTCACGGCACCCAGAGCCCAGGGAGAACAGCTGGCATCAGTGATACAAAGTCCTGGCTTCACACTGCTTGATTGTGACCTATACTGAGATCTGTTTTATATTGTGAATGGAAACATACATAAGGACATGTGTTTCACAAAACCAGAGTTACACTTATACATATAATGCGTTGTTATGTTGTCTAATCCTTCCTTTGAAAAGTTGGCTAGTTTCTATTAAATTAATGGTACAACCCATTATAGTTTCAAGTCCCAGTTTGCAATGCACAGATCACAGGGAATAAGCCTAGAAAAATTAGCATTGGCCAAAATATTGAGGGCCCTATAAGGAGCTTGACTTTTATAATTTATTAATAAGAGGGCCTATTGAGGTTTTGTTTTTGTTTTTGTTTTTTGGCTGCCCCATGGCACCTGGAGTTCTCAAGCCAGAGTCGTGACCTATGCTGGATCCTTTAACCCACTATGAGGAGCCAGGGATTGAACCTGCGTCCTGGCACTGCAGAGATGCTGGGGATTGCGCTGTGCCACGGCAGGAACTCCTGTGAGGTTTTTAAAAAGAGAGTGGAAAATCAATCTGCAGCAGTGGGCATGAGGTGTACAGACACACACATACACATGTCTATATGTAGTCCATAGACATGAAGTGATTAGGCCTAAACCCAGGGAGCAGAATACTTATTGTCCTATTTTTTCTTTCGTATTTATGCCATTTGAAGCACCGCTGGTTTGAATATAAGGCACTAAGCACTGTAGTTAGGAGTATGGCTCTTGAAATCACATCCTAACTGCCTCCCTCCAACACCCTCCCCACCCCCCGTCCTGTGAGCCTGGGCATCGTAGTTAATTTTATGTGCCCAGATTAAACATTATTCTGGCTGTGTCTGCCAGGGTATTTCTGGATGAGGTTAGCACTTGAATCTGTGGACTGAGTAAAGCAGATTACCCTTCCCTGTGTGGCTGGGCCTTATCCAAGCCGAGGTCCAAACTAGAACAAAATGTAGAGGAAGGGAGAACTCCCCCACAACACACTCTCTCCCTCTCTCTCTTACTCTCTCTGCCTTATGAGGCTGGGACATCTCGCTTTACCTTCTCCCGCCCTTGGACTGGGTGGGATTCACACCATCGACTCTCATGGTTCTCAGTCCTTTGGACTCAGACTGTTAATACAACTGGCTTGGCTCTCCTGGGTCTGCAGCCTGCAGACACAGCTGGTGGGACTTCTCAGCCCCCACAATTGCATGAGCCAATTTCTTATAATACATTCTCAATCTTGGAGTTCCTGTCATGGCTCAGCAGGTTAAGAACCCCACTAGCATCCATGAGGATGAGGGTTTGATCCCTGGCCTCGCTCAGTGGGTTAAGGATCCAGTGTTGCCATGAGCTGTGGTGTAGTTTGCAGACTCGGCTTGGATGTGGCATTGCTGTGGCTGTGGCGTAGGCCGGTGGCTACAGCTCCAATTCAACCCCTAGCCTAGGAACCTCCATATGTAGTGGATGCAGCCCTCAAAAGACAAAAACAAACAAACAACAACAAAACTCAGTCTCTTCCAATAGATAGATAATCTAGAAATAGGTATAGAGAGCTTTAAATCCTATTGGTTCTGTTTCTCTGGAGAACCCTGACTAATACAGCAGGTTAAGTTCATGTTTCCATGATGGACGGAGTAAGAGCTCTCTGAAGTCTAGATAATACCAGTGGCAGTGGGTGGCAGCTGGCAGAGCCCCTATCCTAACTCTAGCCAGCCACATTTCCTGAAGCAAAACAACTGCTATCCGTATACATGCAGGAAATTCATCTGAATGGAGCTTGCAAATCTGCTGTCACCAAACCTTTGCTTCCCCCATCACTCTGTCTTCCAGTCACAGTGGGAATGGGGAAGAGCAGGGTGGAGGTGGGAAAGGAGGGTGCAGAGGAAATGCTGCTTGTCCTCTCGGCTTAGTGCTCACCATAATTTTTTACCTTTAAAGCAAACCTTGAGTTCTTAAAGGCATACTCAGAAAAATGACCTGTTATTAGTTCCTTATGGTATTTTCATCATAAATACACATTACTGGGAGTTCCCACTGTGGTGCAGTGGAAAGGAATCCGACTAGTATCCTTGAGGACATGGGTTCGATCCCTGACCTCGATCAGTGGGTAAAGGATCCTGAGCTGCTGTGAGCTGTGGTGTAGGTCAAAGACGCGGCTCAGATCCAGCATTGCTATGGCTGTGGGGGAGGCTGGCAGCTGTCTCTCTGATTTAGCCCTTAGCCTAGGAACTTCCATGTGCCGTGGATGTGGCCCTAAAAAGACAAAAATACATACATACATACATACACGTTATTGTATTTTTAAGGCAGAGTTCAATTTTGGCACCCTCTTCGTGTTATCTAGGCACCAGAGAACACAAACGGTTAGGCAGTGACAAACAAAAAGTAGTAGGTTCTAGTAATTGCTTGCATTTTCCTTCTGCTTAGCCATTGTTTATTGCTTTCATCAGCTATTACATTACACTTTTCTCCGTCAGAGAACATTCTCGCCTGAGGTTAATTTATTTTCAAACTCAGTGAACACAAGAGTGACACTTTCCTCAATTCTGTTTTATTGCATGGCTCTAAGGAGGTGCTAAGATGATTCTTCCTACCTGAGAAAAATGAGTTTTCTGTGTGTTTGGCAAGCTTTAGGCCTAATTTGCATATTCATGGCAAGACAATTATCTTGATTTTTGAAAAAGACATTCATTTGCAATATCAAAATTCAGAATACTTTCACTCGAATTAGCTAAATAACGATCACAATTTTGCTCAGCAGTGATGTAGGTGTGATGTTAATGCCATTTGGCCTGCAATACAAAAGCAATTACAAATCAAAGAAGCAAGCAATAATTTACTGTGACATTTATCCTGTTTTGTAGAAGACCCAGAACAGGTTCATTGCAATCCGCTTTCTCAGTAACCCTGGCTGGGTCAACTCATTACTGATGAAGCCTCAGAAAACGCGGATGTTTGTGGTCATGTCAGAGCTTTTCAACGAAATCTCAGACTTCTGTTTGTGGTATCATATGGTGATGTGATTTGGAGGTTTTCGAAGAGAAAAGCAATCTTATGACTGCCTGCTGGAAATGCCCGGTTCTTTGGCAGCTTAGGAGTTCTGGGTAATTTTGGAGGAGAAAAACTGGTGCTCCCTGACCTCACAGACTCTGTCGCCTGCTGAGCCGGCACTGTATCCCACAGGACTGCTGCCTCCTCAGGCAGCCCAGGACCGCAGCCCCCTTCTCGGCCCGAACCACCAGGTCCGCTTCTTCTCTGCTGGTCCAGCTGATCACCACGTAGAGATTTATCTTCCTGCTCTTCTCCGGTCTCCGTCTTCCACGCACCACGTCTTTTCCTCCCAGCACCATCATTATTCTCTAACTCCTCGCTCTCATCCTCTTTCTCTGGAAAATTCAGTGCGCACCTGTGCAGGGCTAGGGGACCGGTGGGGAGCGGCAGTGAGTCCAGACTTCAAGAGTGGAAGTTGGTAGCTCCGGAGCTCCCCTAGGACACTTCCAACCTGGCGACACGGATACTTGAAGATGCTCGGTCACTTCCAATCCCCACAGAGCACAGGGCGGCTCGAGGTGGCAGCTGAAGAGAGGGACCTTGGCCATTGTTCGGGCATAGGGAGGGCTCAGAGCTGTCCGCACATAGGTGCCAGGGGAGCTCGTCGGTCCCGAAACTACTGGGATGAGCCTACACTTCATCCCCGCGTGACCTCAGCCCCACCCCCACCTGGGCGTTTCTGTGTCGACCCACAGTATCCTTTCCTGCCCACCCTTTACACACCGGCCATCCATCCTTCTCCCAGGGTCATCCTGGCTTTCCTCAAATCGTCCCCTTCACTCCCACCCACATGCTCTTCTGATCTCACACTTGAATTTGTCTTTCAGGGGGCAGTTACGCATTTCCTCTAGTCACTCCTGAAAGAATCAGGGACGATTTCTTAAGCCTGGAATTCAAAGTTCTTAGGCAACTGGTTCTACATTTAGTTTGGGGTTAGTTCTTACCGATTTTCTAAATAAATTCACTTTTTCAGGGATGCAGAGTGGCTGTGTTGCTTCTCCTGATGGCAGTATGAGCCCTGCTCTCTGTCCTTTCCACCAGCCTAAGTTCTAATTCCCCCTTCTGCAGGTTCTTTTCTTGCTGAGGTCCTGACCTTGACCTTCCCTCAGGTCCCCCCTGTAGCTGCAGTGCACACCCCAGCTTCTTTCACAGGCACACTGTTTTCCCACGTGTTTTACTTCTTGGTAATGCCTCTTGGCTGTTTCCATTTTTGGTGTCTCAGTCTTTCCTTCAAAAGTAAATTCAACACTCTTCGATAGGAGATTGTCTCTTTTAGCTGTTTCTTCCATAGTAGGTAGCCCAAGACTGGGGCTCTATAGGCAATTTGTATGTAATGATAATTAGCAGGGCCCCCCTAACCCTAAAGACCTGGCGAAGGTAGTCTCCCAGCCTCAGTTACACGGACGGTCAAGGTCCAGATCCCCTAGTAGATGCTATAGGTTCCTGGGAGACCTCAACCTTCACCATCCCTCTACACTCAGGAAAGCTGCCTTGCTCTGCACAATGCTGGCCCAGATATAAAGTCCAGCAAACAAACAAAAGCCCACTCACACAAAGCATCTGAGAGCCCAGTAGGACTTACAGGTAGAGGAGGAAATGTTAGAAATGGGTTTTTTTTGGCCACATATTCTTCAATGGCCTACCTAGGCCTCCTCCACGCCACCCCCCCCCCCCCATCTTTTCTCCCCACCCCCTTACTTTCGAAAGTAGCCCCTTGCCAAGCACAAACCACCCCCCCCCCATCTCCTCTCACTTTTTCTGCAAAGCAACCTACCTTTCTCTCTTGGTGCCCAGTACCTGCTGACAACATTGTTTTTAGGACTTTTTCTCCTATGACCCCAGTAGTGCATCACCGTTATTTTCTCAAAGAAAAAATTGCAAAGTTCCCTGGTGGCCTAGTGGGTTAAGGATCTGGCAGTGTCACTGTTGTGGCTCAGGCAGCTACTGTGACATGGGTTGGATACCTGGCTCTGGAACTTCCTGCATGTCACAGGTGAAGCAAAAATAAATAAATAAAAATAAAATAAAATAAAGTAAAATCCCTCTCTTATGGGAAATCTGGGACAGTTGTTGGAATAACTTTTTAAAAAAATTCATTTCATTGAAAGAGCTGCTCACCTCAAGGGTGATTCATCCTGAGGCTTCCCCTGTTCCTTCTCCGCCTTTTGTTAAATCACCAAACATCGTTAATGAATAACCCTCTTTCCCATCTTCAGGATTTTGTCCATGTGGGCTTTCAAAAGGGCCTTATTCTTGACCTCCAAAACCTTGGACTTCATTCAAGCACTTTCCCCAAAGTAACCTTCTCCTTCTCAAGTGGATAAGACTGACTGACAGAACGGAGATATCAAAAGTGGCAGTGATACCAGTCTGGGTTCCTTGGCTTATTTAGTTTACTTTGTGAAGTACTGCTACTCATCTGCCAGTAACATTGTCAATACTCAGCAATGGCAATCAGGCCTTGGCAGACCCCAGCATGACGACTCAGCGGCGATAGCTGCACGCCCTCCTGACTTTTTAAGCAATGCTCTTTGTCACCTTCTAATGTCACCTGTTCTCCTTTGCCAGGAATGCTACCACTTATCTCCATTAGTTCTTGAATTATTGTTTTCCTTATATCCATTAGAATCAGTATAAGCTAGCTCTGCAAAAATACTGCCAAATTCTTTACACCAGTTATATTTGATCTTACCTTCCCACAAGACATCCTAGTTCATGTTTCCAATTCAACTAAAGTTCATAATTCTAAATTGTCTCTTTTTTTCCTATCTTCAGTGGAATCTTGAGTATCCTACAATTTCATACCCTTGGCAAGTTTTTCTTGTCTTGTCTTTGTCTTTTTAGGGCCACACTCATGGCATATGGAGGTTCCCAGGCTAGGTGTCGAATCAGAGCTGTAGCTGCTGGCCTACACCACAGCCACAGCAACACCAGGCCCTTAACCCACTGAGCAAGGCTGGGGATCGAACCAGTGTCCTCATGGATACTAGTCAGATTTTGTTTCCGCTGAGCCAAGATAGGAACTCCTGAAAGTTTTTCTTAATTAAATTTTCTGGTGCAAGTAGTTTGTGGACACCACACACTGTCATTCCAATGGTTATACGACTTCCTAAACAAGCCCCAGTCCCTGGCCTGTAAAACACACACACAAAACCCAGTGTGTGCTGCCAATGATGCTCGTTTTTGAGAGATAATTTCTAGTTTTCAAAAACGTGTTGGACAGTTACCATTAAAAAAACTAACATGACTTTTTTTTTGTCTTTTTTTCTTTTCTAGGGCTGCTCCCACGGCATATGGAGCTTCCCAAGCTAGGGGTCTAATCGGAGCTGTAGCCTCTGGCCTATACCACAGCCACAGCAACGTGGGATCTGAGCCGTGTCTGTGACCTACACCACAGCTCATGGCAATGCCGGATCCTTAACCCTCTGAGCGAGGCCAGGGATCGAATTCAAACCCTCATGGTTCCTAGTTGGATTCATTAACCACTGAGCCACAGGACAGGAATTCCTAAAAAAAGTTTTAAATTAACAATGACTGTGTGTCAAAAAGATGCCCACTTATGAGGGATCGGACTTCAGAAGAGCTATTAATATGTGTAAACATCCACATGAACTGGAAGAACTACTCCGATGTTTTAGCTGTTTTTATTTGGGAATATTTTCCCCCAAAGGTGAAAAAAAGTTATTGCACAGCTGTCACACACACCATAAAAATGGACGCTTAAATTGCACTTTTTGTGTGTGTATGTTTTTTTAGGTCCACACCCACAGCATATGGAGGTTCCCAGGCTAGAGGTCCAATCAGACCTGTAGTTCGCCGGCCTACACCACAGCCACAATGACGCCAGATCTGAGCCTTGTCTGCGACCTATACCACGGCTCACAGCAACGCTGGATTCTTAATCCTCTTAGCAAGGTCAGGGATCGAACCTGCGTCCTCATGGTTACCAGTCAGATTTGTTTCCACTGAGCCATGACGGGAACTCCCTTAAATTGCACTTGTAATAACTGGCAGAAGAAAGGTTCTTAGAGCTTGGACCCCTTCTTAGATTCTTCTTTCCTGCAGAGACGAGACACTCTCCAGTCTCCTCTCCCTTGACTTTATCAGGGGAAAGCTAAAGTATCAGGCTATCCTGGTCCCGTGGGGCCTGGGTTCTGGCTGCTGTGAGTTTTTTTGGCAAAGTAACCTCTCCAAGTCTCAGTGTAAGTGGGCACAGTAATAAAACAGTAATGATGAGATGTGGTTGGACACAGGAGGAATGTGCTGCTAGGTGGGCTCCTACCAGAGGACACGTGCTTATTTTACATGTTGGCTCTGGGACACTGCCTGTCTCTCTGAATCCACCCCACCACACACACTCCTGCTCACCTCATCCTGGCAGGCAGAGGGGAGACTCAGCGGTTTCTGCTGCAGTGTCCCCATCTGCTATGCCTGGTGACTGAGGTGGGGGCCCTCTGTGTTTTTCTGACTGTAGCTTCTTGACTGCCTGGTAGCCATCTTTCTAGGATTTCCTAAGAACTTTGGTGCTCCAAGGCTTTCTTTTTTTTTTTTTTTTTTTTTTTTTTGCTTTTTAGGGCTGCATCTGCGACATATGGAGGTTCCCAGGTTAGGGGTCTAATCGGAGCTGAAGCTGCCAGCCTATGCCACAGCCACAGCCACATCAGATCTGAGGCGACTCTGAGACCTACACCACAGCTCACGGCAGTACTAATCCTTAACCCACTGAGCGAGGCCAGGCATCGAACCCTCAACCTCGTGGCTCCTAGTTGGATTTGTTTCCGCTGCGCCATGATGGGAAGCTCTCATCTTGTACTTTTTGAGTGCAGTTATAGACTTATTTGGGCTTTAAACATACATCATTTTTGAGAATTCTGTGTGTGGGATGGCGAGGTAGCGTTTCCTCAGTTGACAATCATGAAACAGAAGTATTAAACTGTAATTTGACTTTATCTTTCTTTGGTTCTTAGTAAGTTTGGAATTTACTCATCCTTTCTTTAATGAGTAACATTTTAAACATCATCCCAGTTATATCATATTTCTCTATCTACCTATCTGTCCATCCACCCATCCACACATCCTTGATATTTTAAGACAAAATGACTAAGGAAGAGGGTATCCAAATGTGAGATATTCACCACGGTAGCAAACACTGGCAATTATTGGCCTCAGGTGGGCAGGCTTTTGCTTCTGCACAGCAGTGTGTTTGCTTCTGCAATGCTCTGACACACACATGGTTCTTCCTGAAAACAACTCAAGATTTACCTCTTTGGGCCATTATCCACTCGTACCCTTCTATTAAGTACCACACAGTGTAAGTTTCATCGCTTTTGGGGACAATTTAATCAACAGTTTTAATATTTTCTCCAATTCCACGGCTGTGAAGTCTCCTTTCTCTGATGGGTTCCTTTCTTTCTTTCTTTCTTCCTTCCTTCCTTCCTTTCTTTCCTTTCCTTCCTTCATTTATTGCTTTTTAGGGCCACACCTGTGGCATATGGAAGTTCCCAGGCTAGGGGTTGAATTGGAGCTACAGCCACCAGCCTATGCCAAAGCAATGCGGGATCCTAGCTGAGTCTGTGACCTACACTACAGCTCAGGGCAACGCCAGATCTTTAACCCACTGAGTGAGACCAGGGATCGAACCCGCATCCTTATGGGAGGGTAGTCGGATTCTTTTCCCCTGTGCCACAACGGGAACTCCTGATGGGTTCCTTTAGAACATTTATGCCTGCATCTCTTGGCACATATGCACCTAGGTCAGCGGGACAGTTGTCTCTGTGTTTGGACACTGTGTTGACACAACCTGGCATTCCACTGGGCGTTGATTCACAGTAAGCTGGAGAGAGCTAAAGCTTTTTTGCCCTCCATGTATATGTTAGTGCTTTTTTTCCCAGTTGTGAACGTGGACAGCCTTTTGTTTTCCCGCTTAACACAGGATACTGGCTGTTCACTGTATCTCTGTTATGATCCACTGTTCTTAGATTCCCCACATCCATCTAGGCTGTGAAAGACTTTTGCATCCTGACTGCCATCCAATATTTTAGCTCCCTTCTGCTTTGTAACAGATGAGATGCCTTTGCCTCTGGGCTTCACCCAGTCACTAATTAGTGACTGAAGAGAGAAAGGCCAAGGGCCAAGACTGGCAGCACATTTCTCTAAAGAGTCAGGAGATTTCAGAGAGAGAACTGGTCACCGTGTCCAAAAGGACCAAGTGGATGACATGTGTGTGCATTCTAGCTTTCCCTTTCATTCGAAGGGTCCACTTTTTAAAATATAAAAGTGCAGGAAGTTTAATATATCAAAAATCAGGCTTTTATTCAAATCAGGCAATCAAAAAGGCTGGAGACCCCTAAAATGAGAAGTTATAATTGGGCTCTTTCCAGGTGCCACCACGAGATACAGGTAACAGAGTAAGTAAGGTTAAGTCATCCTGTGGTTTTTTGTTTGTTTTTCTGTTTTGTTTTGGTTTTTTTTTTTGTCTTTTCTAGGGCCGCTTCCCTCAGCATATGGAGGTTCCCAGGCCAGGGGTCGAATCAGAGCTGTAGCCACCAGCCTACGCCAGAGCCGCAACAACTTGGGATCCGAGCTGCGTCTGTGATCTACACCACAGCTCACAGCAACACCGGATCCTTAACCCACTGAGCAAGGCCAGGGATCGAACCCACAACCTCATGGTTCCTAGTCGGATTCGTTAACCACTGCGCCACAACGGGACTCCGTCCTACGTGTTTTATGAAGACTCAAGTCTGTTCCCCGCATACTCTCCCCACTCCCCTGTCTCACTTCTAGGATGAAAGAGAGATCAGTATGGAAAGAGACAGTTCTGGAGAGGGCTTTGGTGGGACTAGCTATGGAGAAAGTTGTGCTTGAATAACACCCATTCACCGACTCCACCCCACCCAGAATCCAGTCCCTCGCTGCAACAGAAGGCACATTAGATTGTCTTCTATCAGCAGTTACTGGCCTCAGGTGGGCAGGGCAGGCTGCTTTGCTTCTGCACTGCTCTGACACACACACACACACACACACACACACACACACGGTTCTTCTGAAAACAGCTCAAAACAACGTACTTTTATGGGGCAATTGAGGATATTGGACAAATGGTCAGTAATGATCTTGTCATCAGTTTACTTAGAATGATGCTTTCTCCTGGACTTCTCTATTATAAAGAGTTTCCAAACTGACGCTAGTATTTATAGTAATCGTTAAGGAATTGTAAAAAAAAACAAGTCATCACATATACTCAGACTGACCTTGGTGGAATGTGATAATTGATGTGCTCTTTGAAATTTGGGAAACCAAATAAAAACAGTATTTCACTAGCTGAATTCCCTAGACTGCTACATTCTAGATCTGTTAAGATTTACAAGAATATAAAAATGACTTCATCCATAACCTTTTATCCACTCTTTTAAAAGAAATAATAAAGTGGGTCAGTGACTCAACTGTCCACATCCATGTGTCACACTGGAGGACAGAGAGGCTGATACTAAACAACGTGGCTTTTTCTCTTAAACACAAAGGACAGAGAAAACCTTAAAGAAGAATAGATGGTGGGGAGTGATTTAGGAAATTAATTAATTCAAGCAAACTCATTCCCCACCCCCACCTCTGTCTCCCCCTTTGGAAGTCTTTCAAACTTGTCAGAGCCTGGGCCAAGCCACAATAAAAACACAAATCATGCATTGAACTTACATTTTGGTGTTCCTGATATCAATAGGAGAGAAGTCCCCCAAATAAGCAAAAGGCAGAGTATCTTTTTTTGTTTTGTTTTGTTCGTTATCAAGTCACATTTATTCAGCTTCTCTGTGGATTGGCATGGGGCTAAATGTCTACAGAGCATGTTAAACAGAGCCTCTTGCCCTCAATGCAGAGTATCTTAAAACCCACTTTTGCAACTGAAATTGCTCTTTCCCATCAAATTAAGTGCAACGGAGCAGTTCTGTGTTTGTCACCATTCCTTTATTGAAACTGGTAACTTACACACTTTATAAGAGAACAACAAAAATAATGTTCAATATATACAGTCTTTGCAATGGGCTATTTGACAATATACAAGGCAGAGTGATGACACAATCTAATGTTCGTAATAATTTGTGCACAAAAAGACACCCAACAGACAACAGGTAAAACATTACAGTGAAATGACCACAGGGCCAGTGAAAATTCAGCTCCATACAAAATGTACTCATCTATGGCAAATGCCATCTCTGAATGCCCAGAGCTTGTTCAGTAGTAATTTTACCCAGAGTCCGAGGCAGAGATTTGGTGTGTGGCTATAAGTCTTTTAAATGAGACCACTTCTGCAGATAAGTTTGCTATTCCCTGCTTCAAAAACAGATTCTCTGGGTCAGAAACTTTGTAACCATTGTCTTTTACCTCAACCACTCCAGTTTTGAAACTATTCTGAGTTTTGCCACTAAGTTCTTTTCGATGCCAGTGTTCGGATTTGAGAGACCAATCTTGAATGTTACTCACTTGCACCGAAAAGGGAGTGAGGGAAGAATGTACCAGATGGGAGGCATTATGCTTTTCGAGTTCGAAATGTCTCTTGGACGCCATGTCGACGGGCGAGGAGAGTTTTTGCGTGCCATCGAATTCGTGATCGAAGGCTTCCACTTTGATCTGCATGGCTTTGGCTTTAATCCGAAGCTTGTGTGGCAAGGCAGAGGAATTCACTTCCGGGACTTTAACCACGGTGGCGTGGACACGCTGAAGCTCGACGGGAGAGTGGATCGGGCCCTTAGGTACCTGCTGCTCATCTTCCCCATCAGATGACTTTCCTACTGTGCCGTCATCGGTCTCTGATGTTCTTGGCGAGTTACTGGAGGACCGGTTGACCTGCAGCAGAGGGGGTGAGTGTGAATAGCCAGGGAAAGAGTTCCCCATGTAGTTCGGATACACAGCCGCCCGACAGGTGCCCCGGTCGTCTCTCGGCTCCCTGGCATAGCTCTCCAGTTCCATGGGCTCTTGCTTGATGACCTGGAACTTGCTTTCAGGGCTTCTGCAGCCACCCTGCGCAGGGCCCTCCTGCGAATGTTCTAGCGAGGACACTTCGGAAACATCAGACAGAGAGCTCTGGGGAGAGTGTTTGATGACAGAGATGCAGCTGCTGGCCACCATGGAGGGCTCGGGCTCATCCACAAAGGCGCTCACGGTGGATTTGGAAGTCTGATAGTCTTGAAAGTACACGGCCGTCGAGTTACTGAGTTTCTGAATCTCCTGGGCGTAGGCTGTGGAGCTAATTAAACCAAACTTTAATTTTAGGGAAAGCAGTTCAGCTTTTAAAGTGGCATTTTCTTCCCCCAGGGCAATGAGTTTGTTCTCTAAAACCAGGTCATTCAGCCGACGCTTCTCACGGGACCTCTTGGCGGCTTCATTATTTTTCCGCCTCTTTTCCCAATACATGGCATCTTTCTTCTCGTCGGGAATGAATTCCCGTTTCCTCCGACACGCTGAAGATTTGTTTTTGCCCACACTTCCTTCGTTGAGAAGGAGCTCTTCGCCCGGCGTCAAGTCTTCGGAAACTTCGCTTAGGGCCGAATTAAGCACCATCATCTTGTCCATGCTGCTCCCGGCATCAAGAGACGCCTGCTCCTTCTTGATGCTCTGCATTTTTCTCAGCTGCATCAGAAACACACTTAGCCTCTATATGCGGTGCAGGAGAACAAATTATTGCCCCAGGATTCGCAGATGCTTTAAGAACTGTGGTTTAAAATCCATCCATATTCTTCCTTTTATGCTATTGCCCAGAATAAATCTCGCCAGCTCCTCTTGCTGAACGGAGGTAGATGGGGTCTTCTGCAACACATGAGATGGTCACCTGCAATAGATAAATGACAACAATAGTTACCTACCTGATAAATGTGTATTACCAGTTAGGTAGAGGAAACTACACGAGGCATGTTGGGTAGACGGGTCTGAACAAGACGTGCTGCTGTCCTTCTAAGAGTTTACAATCTTCAAAAAGAAAATAAGTACCCAAATACCTATACTGTAAAGTTGTAAAGGATGAATCTCCAGTGAGACCTGTCGGCAAAGTAAAATGTCCTCCAGGAGGGTGAGAGAAAAAAAAAAAAAAAAAATCTGCCCCAGGGAGAAACAGAGGAAGGCTGTGCTGCAGAAGATGAAATGGGGTGGGGCATGTGGGGACAGGACATTACAGGAAGGAAATGACAGATCGCCTCTGGTTGGTAAGTTTTTAAATAGTATTTGCATCTTGTGGTGCTTCTGAATACTTTCAGACAGCATTTCTGTCACTGCCAAGCAAACCCGCTCACTTCAGAAAAGGAACTTTCCCAAGTAAACTTCTCTAACATCAGTAAAAAATTCTGTAATTACATGGAATAAAAATGGAGCTGAATTTTTATTTCCACAGAAGCGAAAATAAAAGTCACACAAACAACCGAGCTGTAGTTGATTCATCTGACTCTTATGTGGACAACTTCTGCCCATCAAACCTCTGACTGGGCAGGCTATGCCATGGCCATGCTGCCAAGTGACTCAGCGTACCTCTTCTCAATAAAGCTACCTCTTTTGACACCTTTGTGCAATGAGGTTAGCAATGTTCTTTTCTCAGGTTCTTTTAAACTGATTTATCCAACATTCACTTAAGAGTGAAACATCCATAGTGCCCTTTTGGTCCTGGAAATTTTGTCATAGTGGGTCTCATATATATAGCAGCTTCAGACTAAAATAAACAATTACTATTCTAAGGGATTTTTTTTTTTTTTTAAGTACAGGGCCTTCTTGAAACTTAAAAATTATTTTAAACTGAGAAAATGTAATTATGGAAAGAATTTCTTTCCATTATACTAGTTAGTTTCAAACAAAATATAAAAACTCAAAAATAGAACCATCAACTAACTTCCCTTTCCACTGATGACATATTTATAATCTGAATTTGGCCTGACATGAGACGATAAATCTGTATTAGGTTCCAATAACAATCTTTTTGGGGCAGTTTTGGATCTGTGTTTCTGGACAAGGCTTCTCTGCCTAATTTTCCAGAAAGCAAAACTTTCACAAAGGAGATATGGTAAGTCAGCTGTTCATTCAGCATTGTCTGCACATACACTCGATCCTGCCCCATTCAAAAGATTTAATGTTTTTGTTTCATGTCACTCTTTCTTTCTTGCGCATAGTTTTATCATGACGAAGGCAATGAAGTTTTAACTTTATCAGCTGGAAAAGCCTGCCAGCTTCTTGTGTCTCTTCCAGAAGGAAAAGAAGGAATGATGTAATAATTTCAGGATCGTAAAGAATAAGGTTTTAATGCCATGTTTTTGTCCATCACACTGAGCCAATGGAAACAATGAGGTGCAACTTGGCAAAACTTGTGATTACAAAGCTTCTGTTTGTTTTTCATACTACAGCTTTAATGGGAAATGAAGGCAAAGAATCTGCCACAGCAGGCAGTGATGGTGTAGAAAGGGGATCTTTCTACTTATCGCTTAGTAAAACAATACTGCTTCCTTTAATTCCACTTAGGTTTCTTGTGCTGACATGAAAACCCCTTTCCCCTCTACATACTGGGTGGATTCTTTCCTCCTGTTAAGAATTAGTATTCCCTGATTCAGTTAAATCCTCCCCCTCCCCCCAAAGTCAAATGAATGTTGAAGCAAAGGGTCAAAATTCCAGCTCCAGGAGGACAATTACATTGTTCTTTTCCAGGGTGCCTTTCAAATCTCCACTGTGTCTTTAGGGACTGGTTTTTAAAACACCATGTAGTTCCCTGCACACTGTTATTCTGAGTATTTTCTCTACTGGAGAACCTTTCTCTTCTGTGCATTTTTAACTTTGTCTCTCCCTTGGAAAAAATATTACACTCCTTTTACATTTCATTTTGGCTATGAGTTTTGGGATTTTGGGGGGTTTGTTTGTTTTTGCTTTTTAGGGCTTGCAGGTGCGGTATATGGAAGTTCCCAGGCTAAGGGGTCAGAGCTGCAGCTGTCAGCCTATGTCACAGCCACAGCAACACGGGATCAGAGGCCCCTCTGTGGCCTACACCACAGCTCATGGCAACGCTGGAGACTTAAACCATTGAGTGAGGCCAGGGATCAAACCCGCATTCTCATGGATACTAACTGGCTTTGTCCTCACTGAGCCACAACAGGATTTCCCTGCCTTTGAGTTTTTAAAGTTATAAAACCTTTTGAAATGCCCCACTCTTCAATCTGTATTAGCTACTCTTCCTAAACTTTTCATTCCTTCTTTCATATCCATTTTCATCATTTCAAACCTACATCGAGTGACTCGAGACACTTTTCAACCTCCTGATTCAAAGGTGCGTGCTGAGTCTGGTGTGAGCAGGGGGGCAGGCAGACCTCACCATATAGCACAGAGAAAACAATCCTACTTTCATTCAATAAAAATATCCCACGTGTCTTAAAATTGCTTAACCCCTTTCTTCTAGATGTCCGAGTACTAATATGCCTACTTTGTTATCTCTCTCTCTATATATATATATCTTTATATCTGCTGGTATACACAAAACCTGCAAACCAAAACCAAAACAAAAACAAACAAACAAAAAACCTCCTTTCTTTTCAGTTAATTCTATTTGAATTTCACTACATGTACTAGAATCTGGATTCTTGCCTCATCTGTACATATTGACCATCTCTGACTCAATCAGCAAACTACCAGATACTACATTAGGATAGTCTCCGTGATATTATTTATCAAACAACCTTGCTGTGTGGAAAAGTGCTTATCAGCAGTGTGAGAAAATGTAAAGAGAGGTGCTGATTTTGTAAGATATGTATCTTCTTACGTGTTTGTTTTCTATGTCCAGCTAGGCTACAGATTTGTTCAGGGCATAAATTAATATATTTGTATCCTAGCAACCAACTGAACATATTAGGTGCTTGACATCTGATTGACAGTCCCTCATCTGCCTTATATAAGAGAGTTTGGTAACCAAAAACATTTTGCTGATATATTCTTTTTTTTTTAATTTTAAATTAAGGTATAGTGGATTTACAATGTTGTGTCACTTTCTGCTGCACAGCAAAATGACCCAGTCATACATATATAGTTTTTTTTTTCATATTATCTTCCATCATGTTCCATCACAAGGGACTAGATACAGTTTCCTGTGCTGTTCAGTAGGACCTCATTGCTTATCCACTGTAAGTGCAATAGCCTGCATCTACTAACCCCAAACTCCCAGTCCATCCCACTCTCTCCCCCTCCCCCTTGGCAACCACAAGTCTGTTCTCCCTGTCTGTTCTTTTGAATTTAACATTGTTACGTACATTCTAAAAAAGATATTTCACTTATTAACAGAGAAATCCTCTGATTCCTTACATGACTTGTTCAACACATATGGAGCACCTACTGTATATCTGGCACTGAGCCGGACTGGGGGCGCCTAAAGAGGGAGAGAAAACTCAAACTCCCAAGAATCAAGGGACCCCTCAGTCTTGGTGGGAGACAGGCTCTTGAACACAGCATACATCCAGGGGTGTGCTGCTAACATGGGGTGGGGGTTCACATTCTGCATGGTTTCTCACTATGCTGTTTTTTTCTTGGGATGGTGATCATAACAAAATAATCACAACAGGTGCCATTTACCGAGCACTGACAATGCGACAGGCACGGTGAGCCCGGCCTGTCATTATTTCACTGCCCTCGTAATTAATAAGCACTTTCAGGTTTCAGGCTCAGAGAAGTTAAGCAACTTGCCCAGTGTCACACAACTAGTTAAGTGGCAGCACTAAGATTCCAGCCCAGCCCTGACCCTGATGCCATTTCTCTAATAGCACCCACTCCTACCCTGGCAGAGGGCTGTCCTGTGTGTATCTCTGCAATGCAGCTCATTTCCATTCATGTCCTCTCTGTGACTCTCTCGTTTCGGAGTAATATATACCCATTTACTAAGTTACTTTGGGTGCGGGAAAGCACTATGAGATGCTGCCAGGACTTCTTTAGGACAACAAAGGCACTCCTTGGAACTTTTCTCCAGCTTCCTCAGAGTTGATCTATATTCTCAAAGTATCGAATGAGCAGAGAAAACATTCTAAATTTTCATACCTCTGCTAACGTTTCAATCTCTTGGCAATCCTATAGGTTAAAATAGAGGAAAAGAGAATGACAGCTATTGGCATCGTCATCTGTGAGTTTTCTGTAAGGAACCAAAATGTATCCATTTTCAATGTGGGGGTGGAGCTGTTCAAACATGGACTGAGCGACTTTCCCAAGATTATGAAACCCTAGACAGCGGAGACGGTGAGGGCAGGAAAATCTGTCCATGCCCTCCAATAATAAATTTAAATGAAAGGGAATGCAAACGTGGTTTGGAACGCCTTCCCAAGACATCAGTACTTATGTTCAATTAATGACTTTATTTCAGATTCCAATGTTTTCCCTTATGATTAATTCAACAGTCATTCCAGCTCTGCCTCATGTTTTCAGATCACTACCAAGCTAGCTGAGTTACATCAGTCACCGCTAGTTTCCTTTTCTGGTGAGTAACTGACACGAAATGCCAATTCTATGATGCTGGTGTGTTCAGCCTGATCAGCCTCATTACATCCATTAGATAATACGGCTGCTTCTTAAAAATACAAATAAAAAGAGAAATTTAAGAGCAGGAGTCATCACATTCCAATGACCTATTTTCCCATACCTAACGCGGACGTGCCGTCGCTAATTAATGCCTTTTCATGGTACATCATGCTATTTCTACAGGCAGGAGTTATGTTTCGTAAGCCTAGATTTTAAAGTCTGTTTAGGTCAGATAATGTAAATATTGTTTTTAATTAAGATTAAATTTGGCTTAGAAAATTCTCTAGGAGAATGAAGCCTTACAACACAAATTCTAGATCCAAATTCCCCTTGAGGAGGGAGGTCAGTATTTTTGTGAACAATGAGACCTGTATCTTCCCTGGCCTCCAACTCATTTCTCAGAAAAATACTGGTTGACAAATCAAACTTGTTACAAACAAGAAAAGAAAAAGCATTTTGTTTCAACATCTAGGGTCTTACCAATAGTTGAGACATTAAAATCTACCATGAGAAAATTTCATTATTATCTCTTTAAAGGGGAAGTCTTATTGCAAATTGCTCCTATTACATACTTTGATTTTTTAAATTCTGTCAATACAAGATGAAATACCATTCGATGTGCCTAATGATTTGGAAATATTTTGGTTGAGCCACCTCATTTTTTTCTCCACTCTCTGAATGTACTATTTACACCCTCAGAGGTATAGTGTACCTTTAAAGAAAAAAAACAAAAAATTCCTTTATGTTAAACTACAGACCATCTCTCTACTAAGAAGCCGGTTGCTTATTTTTGAGATAAACGCCATTTTAGTGGAAAAAAAAAAAGTTAATGAATCAATTCACAGTTCTTTAGTAATATTAGCAATACGTTAACCTACATTTTCTTCCTGTGGGTAAAATCCATGTCATGGTTGTTTCAATAAAAACGCTTTACTTCTTTTCATGGATGAAAACAAACTCGGGGTGAGGGAGGGCAGTAATAAGGGATGAAAAAAGATCCAGAAACACTGAGGTTGTATGATAATTTTCCAATCAGGCTGACATATAAAAGGCTTTTTAAATTAAGAAAACGATGTTAAACCTCTGTGCGTGCCAGTGAAATGCCCCCCATTAATACTATAATTCTGTCTCTAGTAACACAGATGTTAACCCTGAAATCGAGAGAGATGCATACGTGATCAAACTCTAACACACACATAAACAGGCTTTCACACTTCCCAAAATCTATCCTATCATAGCAGTATACTGACCTACTTTCTCTATTCAGTACTCTGTCACTAAATGTGTCAAAACCAGAGCGAGTTTATGATAAATGAAAATACTTCAAGTTTCTTGATCTCTCATCCTTAGCAAAGGACCACCTGAAAATTAGATTTAAACTTCATAAATACAATGCCAATACTGCCTTTTATGATTTTATAGCCTTGACATAATTTAAGAAATCGAAACATGAGAGTATATATACCTTGACGCTCTTTTATAAAAAGAGGGCGCTCTTTGCAACCTCTCAATGAAAACATTCTCAAGTCTGCTCAGGGGAAGTGCAAAGATGCTAACACCTCCAAACAACTTCAAGGTTTGAAGGAGGGGAACAGGGAAGGTGGGGGGGGGCGGTGATTAAATACTAATGCGTTAAGAAAAAAATCTGCAGTCCCTTCAAAATGGGGATCATTCGTTTTCTTGAAACTTTCAAAAAGAGAATTTATTGGTCTGCTAACTAATGTGAAATCTTAAGGGACACTAATAATCATGAAATAACCCAGTTATAGGAAATTCTGCAACAGGTAAGTAATACTAGAACACATGCAACATGAGGTGATGACTCAAAAGAGGGGTGTGTGCAGGCGCTGGGTAGGGAACGGGCAAGTTTTTAAGTATTCCTACTGATACTGAAGAATCATTCCAATTTTCCTCAGCCTGACTTTTTAATTTCTTGTTCACTTTCCTTCCCAGTGGGCACATGGTTACAAATGTCATTTTCTTTACTCTGTGCCTCATGAATAGAACAGATTATTTTATTTTATTTTTTTGTCTTTTTGTCTTTTTAAGGCTGCACCCGAGGCATATGGAGGTTCCCAGGCTAGGGGTCAAATTGGAGCTGCAGCCACGGGCCTACACCACAGCCACAGCAAAGCAGGATCAGAGCCACGTCTGCGACCTACACCACAGCTCACGGCAACACTGTATCCTTAATCCACTGAGCAAGGCCAGGGATCGAACCCAAAACCTCATGGTTCCTAGTCGGATTTGTTAACCACTGAGCCACGACAGGAACTCCATAGAACAGATTATTTTAAACGTTTATTTTTTAGTGTTTACTTGAAGGCTACTTCATTCCAGTTTAAGATCCCTAGAAAGTTAATTAATAAAAGACACCATGTTCTGGTAACTAAAAGGCTTATTTATACACATCATTCTGCTTCTAATGAAACCGAGTCCTCAAAGCACAGATGATTACGAAAGGCAACTAGAAAATCCCTACTAAACTTTCTTATCATAAAAACAAGCTTATTCTAATTAAAACCATATGAGAAATGGCATTTTTTTTTTAACTACAGGAAAGTTATTTGTAATGAAATTTGAGAGATAATTGGGGGTGGTGGTAATACTAATTCATTTTGAAACTGAAAAACTCTTATGTAATGTCTGTGATCAAAGGTCAGCCTCTTTCGACATTCTCATACAAGTCCAATCTGGATAAAAATCAACTCAAATATAATCTAGAAAAATAACAGGATATCAAACAATGTGTTAACCCTGTGAAAGACAGGCATACCTTACAAAAACAAGAAATGGATATTAAAGGAAACTTCAATTACATTGTTTCTGTCTTATTTTGAATTGAATCCCAAGCGTGCTCTCATTCCTTAATACAAATTAAAAATAAACAACTTCGAACAACATCAATGCCATCTGGATTACAATGGAAATAATGAAGTATGTGTGATTTTACTCGGGTAAAAATAAGCCGAGGCAACATGACTGCACCTTTTCCATTCCATGCTGCAATCACACTCACGTCTCGGAACTGACTCTATGGACCAAAGCAAGGTCAACTAGAAATATCCACTCAGCTGGTGAGTCAGGCACATTGCTCAACATGGGAAAGGGCCCGAACAAAGGGTTTTAATTTTCAGGTCGTTGCATCATAGTGATGTTATAATTGCACTTCGCAAAGATAAGTCTTTAACACAGAAAGGAAATTGTTTCAAAAACTTGCTTGCACTCATACTCAGGGAAGGGACAGAGACAGAAGGTCCCCACCCGCTACCCCCCAACCCATTTTCAGGAGCCTAGGCTGCTAATCAATTTCTTAGCCTCCAATTCCTTATGGGTAAAATGGGGATGATAATAGAACAGTGAACACACTGCCTGGCACATGCAAGGTACATGCTGAATAAATATTAGCTCTTAATCTCATTGCTGAAGAAGGAGTAGCATCAAGGCAACAATGATTAGTTCTAGGCCTCTCATGATTCTTAGTGAAGCACCATTCTATGCTGCAAGTCTAAGGGTAAACCAAATGGAATTTACTCTGTGTTAGCCAAAAGGGCCAACCATCAGCAGTTTCATGGGATACATCCTAAGTTTTCTTTTGTTTTTCTTTTCTTTGTCTGTTTTAGGGCCACACCTGAAGCATATGGAAGTTCCCTGGATAGGGGTTGAATTGGTGCTACAGCTGCCAGCCACAGCCACTGCCACAGCAATGCTGGATCCTTAATCCACTGAGCAAGACTAGGGATCAAACCTGCATTCTCATGGATACCAGGTGGGTTCGTTACTGCTGAACCATGATGGGAACGCCACATCCTAGGTTTCTGATCGTAGCACAGGCTGCATACACAGAGAGCCTCATTTGTGAGGTCCAACCAGCCTCTGATCTCAGAAGAGAATTTTAGATGCAGAGATTATCCAGGCCCAGAAAAGCCATCACAGAGAGTCAAGGGGACAGGAAAAAGGCAGCTGTTCTGACCCTTGTTATACCATTCCTGCCACCATCAACTCATCTCTCTCTGTTTCTTTAAACAGTTCCCCAAAACATTAATCCAACAACTTGGGCAGTTTGAGGTTCTGCAATCCTGCCAAGGATTCTCTTCAAACTAAAATTACTATTGAACATGATGGCCAATAGTTTTGAGGGGAAAAAATTAATCATTATTGGACCAAAAAGTACAGTATTTCAAGAAGAATCTTTAACTATAGGCTTACTTGAAACTTCAATCCTATTACTGAAGAGACTTGGAGAAAAAAATCAAGGTGAATATCTTTTAACATATACATCTATGTTTCTAGACACTTAGGCAGGAAGCATTACTGAACTCCTCGCAGCTGCCCAGAAGCAGGTTTTATTTACTCAGTTTACCCTGGAGGCCTATAGAAATCAGAGCAATCCCCAGATCACGAGCTGGGGCCTGGGACCCAGCTCTTCTGGGTCCAGAGCCTGTGCACTGGTTCTTAACTACTAACTGCCCTGAAACCATTCGAGACAGGGGTGTAGGAGATAACCCCAGAGAAGCCAACTTTTCAACAAAGCCCTTTGCGCTGACGCCCTTTCGGAGAACGTTTGCAACGTTGCCCTGAATGTACTTGGATCTACTGCAAGAGCAAAATCTCAGAAGACCTACGGACAAGATGAAAGCACTGTAGTCTTAAAACAGGACAGGACAGCAGCATCCACACAAGTGCTTTGATTTTTTCAAAATTTTGAATTTGGGGGATTTGAGTTCTCTCTCCCCTAGCTTTTGGCCACATAAACTAGGTTTCAAAAAAAAAAAAAAAAAAAAAAGTCCACCCGTCTGGCTACAGTCAAGTTGGGGCCCTTGGCGTCACCATCAATGCTGGAGCACCCCTCCCCCCAGTTTTTGAGGTGTCTCGACATTTAGCGGTTTGCTTAGGTCTTTTCCACTTCACGAAATCAGAAGCGCTCCGCTCCGACATGCAATGAATCCTTCTTGAACAAAGGTGTCTGCGGTGCTCAGAAGCTCAGCGCGCAAAAGGCAACGCAGGACCCCGGAGCTGCCCGATGGAGCGCGGGCGGCGGAGAGGTGCTCAGGGCGCCCGACTGAAACCTCCCCGCACGGCCTCACCCTGTGTCCATTCCGTCCCTCCAGCTCCAGGCTCCTCCAGCCTAAGCAGACCCAAAACGCAGCGCACTCCGGGCCTCAGGGCTGGCCCTGCAGGGCCCCCCCCCTCCCTCCACCCCCGCCGAGCCTCCGCAGGACCCGCCCCCCGCTGGGTGGGCGGCGCAGCAGGGCCTCGGCGCCGCCAGGACCCCCGCGCCAGAACAAAGGAATGTGGGGAGGGGGCAAGGAGGAGTGCAGGCCGCCGTTAAACCCCCGTCTAAGCGCCGCCCAAGGACGCTCCCGGGTGCGGACTGAGGTCCCCCGCCACCCCTACACACCCTCCCCCCAAAGACCCCCAAGGGGCCGCAGGAGGGAGGGGCGCGCGGGGAGGCAAAAGAGCCACACTGAGGTGGCGGTCGGAAGGTGGCGCTACGCGGCCCCCTGCAGACCCAGGGCTCCCAGCCCGAGCTCCAAAGTAGGTCGGGGTCTGACATTGGGGCGGGGGGGGGGGGGGCCGGCCTGGAGCTTCTTGGAAAGCGACTTCAATTACTTGAGGTAATAAAATTTGTTCCAGAGATGAATCTGTAATAGATTTGGAATTTCCCCTTCTCCTCTTCCCTCCCCCACCAAAGCCCCCCACAACCCTGCGGTTTAATTATTTGAATGTTACATGAAGGGAAAATAAATCTGATAAATACACACCATCATAGACATATATTCACAATACTTTATATGAGTCAAGGAAGAAATTTAAAATCTGGGTACATTATATATTAATGTGATGCTCGCATGAATAAAACTAGGGCATTCCCACAAGAACACAATCTACTAACCTATATCTGCTTCCCATAAATCATATCTGGTCTGGAGGGAAAAAAATCCGATCTGAAATAAATACCGTGACCTCATTCGCTGTTGTTATTTACAAAAGCCAAGACCAGAAGATGACACTCGGCCATCCCTTGCTGTTCTCAGGGAACAGCACTTTCCTAAAGTGTCCTTTAAAAAGATAAATGAGAGTCAGCATCCAGCAAATCACTGGGCTCTGCGAAATGCCGTCCTAAAAATACAATCTTATCAAAGGTCTCGGAAGGCTTGGAGTTAAAACTACAGCAAATGGCCTTGAACTTGTATTTGCACACAGCCCTGGAGAAAACACCAGAAATAGCGCTGTGAGGCCACAATTGTTAAAATGTGATAGTTGGGGCTAAATTTAGAATAACACACATTTCATTTAGAGCAAAAGACACATTCGGCAGTCTGAGCATACTCAATGCTTACCCAGTTGTCTACTTTCCGGTTTAAAATATCCTTAAAAAAAAATAAAACTGTTACAGTGACATTTTAAAGGCTGAGATTGTCCTACTTTCTTTGTAGCAAGATTTTAAAATCACGTAATTAGCTCCCTCTTCCTATGCTCAGTGCCAGCAAATTCGTCAGTTACATAATGCAACATTTCCAGGAAACTATTATGTGATCTGTCTTGCCGTGTCTGAAAAAGCAATGACAATTAAGGCAAGAAAAAGGGCTGATCGAAAGGAATGAATTAACATTAGGAAGGTGGGGAGGTGAACGTCACAATGGTTCGTCTCAGATTTAAAAATAATAGCTTAGAACACCTAAGGGACGAGCCCGGGCAGTATCCAAGATCAGAATACAACCAGAGGAATTCTTTCTTTCATGTTTTGTAGGAGTGTTTAAAAATACATCTTTTTAATTGGGAACGTAGTATACAGGTAAATAACGATCTGATATCCAATGCTGCGCTAAAATTACCAAATCATTGCACACGTACGCGCACATTCCCACATCAGCCCGTAATCCTTGCCAGTATTTCACGGTGGGCAGATTATGCAATGTATGCAAGGACAAATCCCACAACCTCCCCGAGCGCTGGTAAAACACGCTGACGACAAACAGGGTGGAAAACGTCTGTGCAGACTCAGCCCCGGACACAAACAAACGCAGCGCAGGCATTCTCCGAATGCCGTCACCGTTCACGCTACCAATGCTCTTTCTCAACGAGAAAATCAAGACTATTGCCCATTAGTCAGCCCCCCTCCTCTCCTCCGCCGCCAGCCCCGCAGAAGGCACGAGAAAGGAAAGAGCGCTGCCCCTCCCCAGGAGATGGCTCAGCCTCCCCGGCGCTCTTCTCTACCAAAACATCAATTTTCCTGAAATCAGGAGACATTATGCAACAGTGGCGGGGGGAGCGCAAGCCAGCTCGGACTACGTGCCGGCGCGAGGGCGCTGCAATCAAAGCAGCCACCTTAAGGTGGCGAGTCCCCTCCTGACAAGGCAGCAAAAGTTTATGTAATGAATGCCCCGCGCACACTCGCAGCCGCCGGCCAGTCCCGCGCACAGCCCGGCCCCGCGCGCAGCCCAGCCCGCGCCCAGTGCCCGCCGGCCGCGCGCCCCAGGAGCGGGCGGGGAACGGGGCACCGGGCCCGGGCAGGCGGTGGGCGGAGCGCTTACCGTGTTCCTGCTCTCGGGCCGGCGAGCCGGGGCGACAGGGAGAAAGAGCAGGGAGTCGGGAGCCGAGCTGGAGGCGCTCAGGGATCCGGGTCCGGCCAGGCCTCTGGGACGGCAGGAGCGGCGAGGGCGCGGCGCGGGAGGCGGGCGGCGCGCCGGGTCCGCGGGCGCCGTGGCCGCGCCGGGAGATGTGTGTTAGTAGGTCAGTTCCGAGCGCGGCGCTACGTCGCCGCCCGCCAGCCTAGCCGTGACGGGCGGCCGCGGCCCCAATCGCTGTGCCCGCACCCGCCCCCAGCCCACCGCCAATGGCCGCAGCCGGCGGGGGCGGGCTCTCAAAGGCCCCGCCCCCGCCCCCGCCCCCGCCCGGGCCCCCTCCCGGCAGCGCCACCAGCAAGCAGCCCGCGTCCCTTCCCGGCCGCGGCTACTGCCACCGCCCGAGCGCCTGGAGGACCCGCGCCCAGCGCCTGGAGGACCCGCGCCCCGCTCCAGGGCTGCACAACGGCCAGCGTGGCCACCTCGACCGGGGCAAGCCTGAGGAGGGGCCCGAGACCCCCTACCTTGCCGTCCCTCTCCCCTCACCATTGCCTTCACCCTCTCGGTCACCGAGGTACCTAAGCCCAGCGACCCTCGCTCACTCGCAGAGGCGCGTTTTGTTTCCCCGAGCGCGCAGCGAGCCAGGCTACCTGTTGCCGACCGAGTACCAGGCGGAGGGCTGGAGGCTGCCTCGGCCCGGGCGTGGCAGGGACCTCCGCCTTCCCCTCTCTAAACGCCGAGAGGACCCCTCCTCCTGGGGGTGGGCGAGAGAGGAGACCGAGGGTGAGCGCAGGCGAGCGGCCAGAACTCAGGGCCGGCCGCAGAGGGGAGGGAGACGGGTGGCGGTTCCGAGCCCGGCGGTGCTGCGTTGGCAGCGATTACAATGCCCCGCGCGTCTCCCTTGGGAGCGCGACGGCCGGGAGCGCGGGGGGTGGGGGGGTGGGGAGAAAGCGCAACGCACGAACACCGCCCCCTACACAATTAGGGCGAAGATGACGGCTGCAAAGTTGTTGCGTAACACGACTGGGAAACGAAGCTGGCCAAGGTCCATCTGCCCCCTCCCCCGGCCATGCCGAGAGTGGCCGCCCGGAGTGCGGGTCCGCGGGCCGGGTGCGCCCATCCTGTACGCTCGCTGGTGTTTGCTGCTGGCGCTTGAGACAGAGGTTCAGAGTCTCTTGATCTTGAAGTAGAAGCAAGTCGGTCATTTCTGCCTCTAATTGGATGCAATTGTCTTCTTCCCAAATTCCCGGGCTACGTAACAGACGTAAAGAAATGGGGGAAAGGGCACCTCCCGGCGAGTTAGGTCATCGAGGTAAAGACTGTAAAGGCACGTGGCACACACACGGCGCATTTCCTGATAGATAGATAAATCGATAAAAGCGGCAGCGCCTGCTTTTTACGAAGGGAGCCATATTCTTGATAGTGACGCACAGATTGCCCAAATAGGGAATGTGGCAGGTGCGGAAAGACCTCCTGCTCTGCTTGGACTGTGTGGAAGCTGGGCTGAATGCCTTGCATGACTTTCCACTTCTTTTTCTTATGATAAAATATTCTTTAAAAAAGTTGAACTAAACACCAAAATATAGAGTGAACACCTTCCCTTCTCCCAGTTACCCTCACCGAGGTCTATCATCAATAGAAAATCTGCTTGCTAAGTTTGTCTCTTCAATCTTCCTCAGTCTCTTACTGAGGAATTGTAAGTACCCCCAAATGGATGCTTAAACATTCTTATCACATATTAGTTAGGTTTTGGAAAGCTTCACGTTTCAAACTATTCTCCAAGGACAATGCTGCTGTTCAGAACACACACATGTTCACGATTCACCTGGTAAGGTGTAGATTTACCAACAAGGCTCTGACAATATAGACCTGCAATATGGGTTTTAGCATCTTCCCCAAATGCACCTTTCCAAGTGCTCACCAATTCAAGAAGCACATCTGTGTGTGGCTTCTGAGTCAGTCACCTGTATTAGATATTTATTCCAAAGAACTGACTCCATTGATGAAAATGAATCCTGATTTTGGTTTATATTCTCCAACTTTTCTCACTTGTAATAATACATTTCCTCCTCACCCTCAATCCTCACAATGCCCATTATAGCTTTGAAAAACCACTCTTAGATGAAATGAAAACCATATGCATGTCAGTTACCTTTACAGGGTTAGAAATGGAGCTAATTCATAGAAATCCAGAGCCCCCCAGAGCACATCTACAACATATTCTCCCACATTGTTCTGTTTTTTTTTTTTTTTAATAATTCCACAGAATCCAAAGCTGTCATAGAACAGGTAGAAAATAGTTTTATGGAAAAGAGTTTTATAGAAAAAGAACTTGAAATTCAAGAAAGGTAGGTAACAGGCTTGGAGTCACCTCAGTTGGTAATAGTGGAGAAACTCTCTGAACCTGGAATCTGTTTTTTATGCTGAATTTTGAAGCCTGACACACCTCTAATTACTTGAGGGTATTCTGGATTGTGCTTGTATCATACTATTGCATCATTTTTAATCACCATCTTACTTGGAAATCAGATGAAGTGTAAAAGATATCTGTGATACCAGCTTAGAAAATAACTCTTTAGCTCCTCCTGGTGATTAGGAAACCACTACACAGTGCAATGAACGAACGATCTGTCCCCATGACTCAAGAGGTGATATGTCCAATATTATATCCTAGAACATTTACAGAATAGACAAGCACTGGCAGATTAACCAGAGGAAATGGAGCATAAAACCTAAACCACTGGAAACAAATTCCAGGGAGACATCAACATGGGCCTGATTGTACAGTAGGGCTGTGACCAGGTTCCTGCAAGGAGAAGGATGAAGAGGGATTTGATTGAAGGAAAAAGGTCAAAACCTCCTTCCCCTCTATCCCTCTCAATGCTGGGGGAGAAGGGGGATGAAGGAGAAGAAAGCAAGGACTGCAATGAGAACTACTGGCAGAACTCATTCAACTACATTCAGCCTCATCTGATCACATTATCAACATGCTTTCTGATTAAGTGAATAGAACAGCAAAAAATTGAGAGCGGAATGACTAAGAATGTGGCCTCGCCTTACTGAGCTGGGAAGCACCCTACAACTGCAATTGTTTCAAGTGAGAAAATACCTAAAAGGATGGATGTATCCAGAAGTTTTTACCCTGGGCCTCTTTAGGCAGAGGTAGCTGCAAACTGGGCTATCTAATGAGAATTCGGATTAGCTGCACTTGGACCACGGCAGAGCAGCTGCCTCATCTAAAGAAGATGGAGGCTTGACAGTCTGCCCTCTGATGGAAGAAATATATAGAGATTGCACCCCCCCCCCGCCCCCGGAAGAGAGGCATCAGGCCTCATCAGGCAGCTGAAAGGCAGGCTCCCTACTTAGCGACCCAGAATGGACCACTCCACTTTATGGGTTCTAGAGTTTGGCTTCTGGATCTCTTTGCCAAAAAACTTTCCACAGCTAAAAATCTGTTGGTGACCCCTGGGCCCCACAGCCAGCCTCAGGGCTCCTGTGCTCAGGCCCCTTGTCTTTCCACTGCACGTGCCTATTGAGCATCTTGTGTCCTTTTACTACACGTCATGGGCAGAAGGTGAAACCATTTCTAGGAATCCAGAGGTTAGAGATTTGTTTTGTTTTCATGTTGAGACTTTCAGGTGTGAGCTAATGGGGCAGAGATTGTCATGACTGGTCACCCAGGGGAGGGCTGTCCACCTCTCAGTGTGTGATGTATGCTGGTATTTTTTGGCTTAGACCTAATGAGTCATTGAATGTTTGGGCAGAAACTTCCTGGAATGGTATTTATTTCTTTCCCTCCTGTACTTTGTTTTATTTCTATACTTCATGTCATTCCTAGTCCTTGCTCTGCTCCTTCCCTTTTCATTCATCCACTGTCATTCACCTTTGTTCTTTTCGTGTTTTTTCTCTTAATTTATGTGATTCATCCTTGTATTTTTCCTTTGGCTTTTCCCTGATCATCAAATCCTCATCACTCCTTGGAATCTCTCCTCTACTAAACTTCTGCCTCCTGTTCTCTCTTGCCCCTTACCTGGCTCAGCCACAACACAGATATTGTGAGTGTTCAGAATTTCCACTCTGCCTCCCAGCCCCAGCTGCTCAGTCCCTCAGCTTCTGCCACATGGTTCCATTAGCATACTTGGCCTTATATTCTTCAAAAACTAGTTTTTTAGGAAATTGGGTAATAGAAGATGTTCAAATAACACTCCTCATGGAAGTATAGCCTTTAAAGTATGGCAAGTTGAAATGTGTCCTATTAAACAGCTCTTGCTCAAGCTAAGCAAGAAATTAGATCTCTACACCGACTACATGATTTCCCCAGACAAAAGCAACTGATGGTCTGAATACATTTCAAAGCATTTTCAAAAAGACCCAGGCAGGAGTTCTTGTCATGGCTCAGAGGAAATGAATCTGACTAGTATCCATGAGGATGCAGGTTTGATCCCTGGCCTTGATCTGTGGGTTAAGGATCTGGCATTGCCGTGAGCTGCAGTGTAGGTCGCAGATGCAGCTCGGATCTGGCGTTGCTGTGGCTGTGGTGTAGGCTGGCAGCTACAGCTCCAATTAGACCCCTAGTCTGGGAACCTCTGTAGGCTGTGGGTTTGCCCCCTAAAAAGAAAAAATAAAATAAAAAAGACCCAGGGAAAAACCAGAAAGAGGTGATTTTGCAAGCGAAGAGAGAATGTTGCAAGTACTCCATTACAAAAATTGAAACACATCTTTAACTTCAGCTGCACACATTGCAGTTAGCGTCTTTGTTCATTCACATTAAATGGTATATGTAAGTAAAGGTGTCAAATAAAGGAAACTAACAAAAAAGTGGGTGAGAGGCAGGGGACCACACTGAACTTGGTCAAGACTTGGGAAGCAGCTAATTGTGTCCATTGCAAAACCTCCGGTGATGGAGCAAGCACTGTGGGAGCAGTTAGCTGATGACTGGGACCCAGTTAGCAGGGTTACAAATGTGTGAAATATAAAATTGTGAAATGCGTTCTAACAAAAGTCATTTTACTAAGAATAAGAGATGACACGTCCACATTGCAATGCAACTCCAGCCACTGAGGCAAACCTTATCTAAACATTTCTGCAAAGTTACACACAATGTAGTTCACTGGAAAAAGCCACGGCTGCAACTCAGGAGGCCAGGGCTCTAACGCATTTCTTACCCTAGCCAGACTCACTAAAGGAGTCATTCTCTCTCTCTCTGAACATTGTTCCTTGACCTGAGACCCGAGGGATTTGAGCCAGAGTCTCTGTAGCATTCCTGCTGGCATTGTGATGGGGTGAGTCTTCAGCAGGGGCCTCAGGCACACAGTGCAGAAAGGGAACCCTGCAAATTTAGCATCAACAGAGAAGCAGCTCTAGGTTAATGCTGGCTCACCCATAACCTTCACTTCGCCTCATTGTAACATGCATCAGAGGAAATTACACTGCAACATGTTTACACTGACATGTTTAGAGACAAACGTTGTCTTCTGCAGGTGTGGTTTGTTTCAGCAAGAGATTAAAATGAATGTTATCAGTTTGGCAAATGCACTAGAAGCCCGGAAGTTGGGTGCTTGACCACATTTCTGGTCTTCTGAGAAACTTCCAGTTTAATAGACTCTAAGCAACTCAGCAGAAGTGCTTAAGGTGTTAGTTCAGCTCCTGCTGGGTGATGATCTCAAGCCGTGCACACGCTGCTTTGTGGAGGGGTTTGCTGTGTTGGTGACCTGGGATGAGAGGAAAGCAGTCTCTCGGCTGGTCAACCAGATAAACAGGCAGTAGAACCCAGGGATGGGGAACAGACAGTGGTGTTTGGAGCCCCAGCTTCACTGCTCATGGTTATATGGCTGGGGCAAGAGAGTTTCCCTAATGGTGTTCCGCCTCAGTTCCGCCTTCTGGCACCCATTTGATAATAACAGTATCAATCTCAACAAGTTGTTTTTGAGGATAAATTGAGTTAAGATCTACTAACTGCTTAGGGAAGTGTCCAATGTGAGACTGTCATATGTATCAGCTATTTTTATCATTAACCCAATCAAAAATCAACCTACATCAGGTATTATCAACTGAAGATGTGTGTGTGTGCACGTATGACTGTGTCTGTGAGTGTATGCATGCAAAGTGTGTGTCCCGTTAATTGCATGTGGTCAACGGATTCTGAGAGATGGTCAGTCCTGCATTCAGCTGTACAAGTGATTGCCTACATCTTTGAGAGAGGACACCAGTGGAGTTCCCGTCATGGCTCAGTGGTTAACGAATCCGACTAGGAACCATGAGGTTTCGGGTTCGATCCCTGGACTTGCTCAGTGGGTTAAGGATCCGGCGTTGCCGTGAGCAGTGGTGTAGGTCACAGATGTGGTTCGGATCCTGAGTTGCTGTGGCTCTGGCGGAGGCTGGTGGCTACAGCTCCAATTGGACCCCTAGCCTGGGAACCCTCCATATGCTGTGGGAGTGGCCATAGAAGAGGCAAAAAGACAAAAAAAAAAAAGAGAGAGAGGAGAGAGGACACCAGAGGTAGACAGGGGTAGAAGTTCATCAATTATTCCATTAATCAAGCTTCATTTATTGAGGTATTCCTGGAAATGCTGAGTGAGGTCTTGTGCCTGCCCTAGCCAATTAACTCATTCATTCACTCCTCCATTTAATGCATATTTTTATTTTTATTTTTTAATCTCTTGGGAGGTTGTTAAGGCAACTTTCTTGTAGCAGTAGCTAAATAACACAGTTTTTAGGTTTTATCTCATTGACTGATTATAAGCTTCTCAAGAATGATACATTCTGGAGTTCCCGTCGTGGCGCAGTGGTTAACAAATCCGACTAGGAACCATGAGGTTGCGGGTTCGGTCCCTGCCCTTGCTCAGTGGGTTAACGATCCGGCGTTGCCGTGAGCTGTGGTGTAGGTTGCAGACGCAGCTCGGATCCCGCGTTGCTGTGGCTCTGGCGCGTAGGCTGGAAGGCTACAGCTCCGATTCGACCCCTAGCCTGGGAACCTCCATATGCCGCGGGAGCGGCCCAAGAAATGGCAAAAAGACAAAAAAAAAAAAAAAGAAAAAGAAAAAAAGAATGATACATTCTCACGACTCTCAACTTGCACTCCTCCATTTAATGCATATTTCCTGAGCAGGGGCCCGGAACTAAGCCAGACCCTTAGAGGTCTGTGGAAGGGTTAGAAGCATCACACCAAAGCATCACAATGTGTAACTGTCATTCAAAAGTCCAGACCACATGCTAAGAAGGGTTCTAAGGAGAGGAGGCCCCCAACCCACTGAATGAAGATGGAAACACATCCTGGAAAAGGTGGAATATGACCAAAGTTTATAAAGATGGGTAGGCATTTGATGGACAGGTCAGAGGACACTGAATGGAAGAACCTGTCTATAAAAGGCCTAGAGGTTGGTGATCAAGGGAGGCCCAGGGGAGCCGTAAGGTCAAAGAAGAGCTGGATGGCAGCCTGGGATGTGTGAGGTCTGGCAGTAGGAGAGGAAGGCAGACCAGGCCCAGGTTTAGGAAACCCTGAGTGATCACATCAACGAGGCCAGTGCATTACCCAGGCAGGCACGAGCAGAGATGGCTTGGGGAACAAGGTCTACAAAAGTGACACATTTTTAAACATATTTTTATACAAACTGTCACATATGATGAATCAGTGTGGAAAAGAGGTTGAAAGCCCTGGTCTCTAGAATTCAATGGGCCTGGATTCCCCAAGTCTCTGCCTCATATTAGATGATCCTGTGTCAGTTACATGACATCCTGGTGCCCCAGATTCCTCATCTAGAAAGCAATGAAACAGTGACCTTATAAGTAATTGTAACGTTGTTGAAGAAGGAAATGGGGGATTTGTGGAAAGCACTGAGTGCTGTGCCAGGTATACAGGCCACTAGCTCTGGTCAGGATGGAAGTGACTTCAGACACACAAACACAGAGAAACAGGATGCCAAACCATGGGGCCCTCATTTACATGCTGGTTTCCTTACTCAACTGTGGCAGAGGACCCCCAGGCCTCCCTGCTCCCAGAACAGCCCCTCTTGGCTCTCAGACATCCAGACCTGCTGGTTTAAAGGAAATAAAGGAATGAGTGTTTGCTCAGAGCAGTGCACCAGGAGGGGCCAGCTGGGTGTAGGAAGAAGGGTGAACTTGGATGGGAGAAAACTAGAATTGGGTTCTTCGGTCAGATGTGAAGAGTTGAGATAGCAAAGCATGGAAGAGTGGGGACATGGAAGATGACAGGGTGGACCCAGAGGAGATAGGCCTCCCCAAGTCCTTGCCCGTGGGCAGGAGGAGGGTAGAGACCCATGGAATGAGACCAGGTGAGCATGGTCACCCCCAATGACCAGGGAGCAACAGATGGCAGATGTTCTGGGGTTTTGAGCTGTGGCGCTCCCTCCCATGAGATGCTCCTGTTTTGATCCAGGGAATAAAGCTGTGTGCTTTCCGGCCAGTGAGTGTAGGCTCCAGCATTAGGGCAGGGAGGAGGTTCCGTTGGGGATTTACACCTCTCTCAAGTTTCCTGAACTCATCAGGAGATGTGTCCCTGTGAAGGAGAAATTCTGGTGTCCAAAGCTGGTTTACTTTCACAGAGCTGGAAATTCTTGAAAGAGCTCCTAAACCTTGGGCAGGCACTGGCGTATATGGTGCATCTACTAGGTGCCAGCCATCCAGTGTGATGCTTTGAGAAGGCCATACATATGCTTCCCTTCTTTCAAGGTCATAACAATAATAGATACCTCTAAGGCATCTCCCTGTGCCTTCCTTGTTTTCTATCACCTGTTTTAAGGCATTTCATGCTCATGTCACCCCATGCAGAGGTGAGAGGTGTTGAACCAGAAGTTAGACTCAGGCTGCCCCCATTTGGCTGCCCAAGCGCTCAGAGCCACCTGGGAACCTGCCATCCTGTGCAGTTACACCCTAAGTGCCTTCACCGGAGGTGGGAACATAACCCAACTTGGTACTGTACGGCTCAGGACTGGACAGGAAAGAGTTAACCAAAGCTGAGGCCCACCTGGCTTCAACCTCCAGGCGGTTTTCTTACTCTGGATGTGCTCCTTTGACCCTTCTCTTCCCTGCCTGCCTTCCGGTGATTGGTTCCCACGCAGGACTCATGCTGCCCCGACCCGGGCCACAGAGGACTTTTTTCTTCAGGTACCAGAAGATATCCATTCCCCTTAGATAAACGGTCCCTGCCCAAGTCCCAGAGTAGATCCTTCTGGATTCCCTCGGCTCCAACTACCCCAGGCCTCTGGCTGCCTGTCACATGGAAAGGCTCTGTCCTGGACACCTTCACCTTTCCCACACCACCACAGCTGTCTCGGCCCCCTTCCCCACCATTGGGTGTGGCTGACTTCCTCCTGGCTTCTTCCACCTGCCAGATCTGACCTGGCACATTCTGTAGATCTTGGGCTCCCACCGCTTAGGAACTCAGATAAGCACGGAAGTCAGGGACCTGCCTTCCCTGGAGGCTGCCTGTGGGGCAGGTAACACAACCCCAAAGTGAGGGGGAGTTGGTGCACGGTATGGTGAATTCCAAGCAGAGAGAGAGGCAGGACGGGGCCTGGAAGCCACAATGCTTAGCGGCACGGTGCTCCGCCTCCCGGAGCCGGGCCCGGTTTGCTTGGGAAGCTGTCATCCACCGGTGAGGCATCACCTCTTATTACTTCCTCTACGTCTCTGCCTCCCTTCCCTTTCTCCCCACTCTGGCAATTCTAGAGTTGTACCTCCCAAGGAAGCTTTCACCCCGGGGCTCTGACTCAGGCTCCAATTTCTCAGAAACCCCGACCCAGCAGCCAGTTTTTTCCCCTCTTCCAGAAACTGTAGGAGATATAAAATGCAGCAATTCTCAAAGATAAGTTCCCTGATAATAAATGCTTCACTGAAAGCAGCAAACAGAGAAAAACAACGATTTAAGTCTTGCAGGAAAATTGGTATTCACTTTTCTTCTCTCTCACAGGACTGGAAGAATCCTCTCTAGAACATTCCAGCAACGCCTTTAATTTCTTGTCAGGAGGTAATATGCTGCTTTAAGTACACCGTGCTAAAAAAAATAAAAACCATGAGGTTTGTTCAGGAAGCATCAGGCAAGTCCTTTCCAGCGTGTTTTTTTTTTTTTTTTCTTTTTAGGGCCACACCCACTGCATACGGAAGCTTCCAGGCTAGGGGTCGAATCAGAGCTACAGCTGCCAGCCTACACCACAGCCACAGCCACAGTTGTTGGGATCCGAGCCACATCTGCGACCTGCACCACAGCTCCTGGCAACGCCAGATCCTTAACCCACTGAGTGAGGCCAGGGATTGAACCCGCATCCTCATGGATCCTAGTTGGGTTCATTAACTGCTGAGTCATGATGGGAGCTCTCCTTTCCAGCATTCTTTTTGGGTATGATATGCATTTGTTAACTTTACTGGAGATTAGACAGAAAAATGGATATTTGTTTTGATAAAAGGAAAACATTTTAAAGTGTTGACTAGAAGGCTTGTTACTGAAAAAGATTTATTGTTATTACTGCTTACTTGAAGACTATTATTTTTCAGGACAAGTTAAATCATTTACTTAGCAGTGAAACAATAAAGTCTTCCCTTTTAAATAGAAAAATAAACAAGAATAGCCATAATTGTTTGACATCAACAAGGAGCCATGAGACTGGAGGAAAACGTATTCTCACTGTTACCAAGAAGCTATGATTCAGTATGTTTGCTGACCTAAAGTAGGTAGGAAAACTAAAGCTTGTAGAAATAAAAGGAGAGTTCAGCAATGGAACTGGGCAAAATATTAGGATTTAAGAAATGGTTTTCTTGCATACAGGGGTCATGTATAACAGAGTGGCTGAAAGTATGCACGCCACTGCTCACAGCTGTGTGATCCTGGGCAAATTGCTAAAACTACAGGTGCCTCAGTTTCCTCAGCTGTGAACTTGAGCAGCTGGTCCTGCTGCCCTTAGAGGTTCTGGTTAGGACATTGTGAGAGGGAGTTACTGTACTTGCCTCCCTCAATACCCAATGCCAAGCTCATCCATCCAGACCTTGTCTACTTTGGGATTTGCACGTCACACACTTTCATAGAGGGTGGGTACTTGTCATCATTCTGGCCAAAGAGAGGGAAGAAGTCACAGGGACCTCCTATTTTCCTTTCCTCCTGCCTTTTAAAAAATGGATGAAATGCTGAAACTGTGACCCCCATTTGACCATGAGGGAAAACATCAATGTCAGCCATCGTTTACCTACCTCAGAGGCTTCCTGAACATGAGAAAAACAAATCTGGGTTTCTACAAGTTACTGTTGGGTGAATATTTTGTGACCTATGGATTTTCATTTGTATCTGAGTGACATGTAAAGCATAACATAAATAACATTTCTGGTGCTTAGAAAGTGCTTAATAAATGTTTCTTTTTATTATATTTTATATATTTATTTATTTTTAATTTTAATTTTTATTTTATTTTCCCACTGTACAGCAAGGGGATCAAGTTATCCTTACCTGTATACATTGCATTTACATTTTTTCCCCTACCCTTTGTTCTGTTGCAACATGAGTATCTGGACATAGTTCTCAATGCTACTCAGCAGGATCTCCTTGTAAATCTATTCTAAGTTGTATCTGATTTATTATATTTTAAAATATTATATTAGATATGTTCAAAATATAATTGGGGAAAGTATCTTATTCATAATAAAAACCTGTTAACTAATTAATACTACCTCTAACAAAAAGGTACAAGTGGATCTATGTAAAGAAAACTAATAAACACTAAATAATGACATGAAGGCAGACATATAAGTGAGGAGACTGAACATGTTTCCAGATGAAAAGTGTCAATATCTACAAAGATGACAATTATCCCTGTATTAACCAATAAGCATAAAGCCACTCAATCAAAATTCCAATGGATATTTTGAGAAATTTGAAAAGTTGATTCTCATTTTTAGTGGGATGGATAAATATTCTAAAATACCTGAATTGACATTGAAAAAGAATAAATGTAGTGAACCTATTTAGTTTATGAAACCAGATATTAGAGGAGTTCCTGCTGTGGCACAGTGGGTTAATAATCCTACTCTAGTGCTTGGTTTGCCATGGAGGGGTGGGTTGGCTCCCCAGCCTGGTGCAGTGGGTTAAAGGATCCAATGTTGCTGCAGCTGTGGCGTAGGTCACAACTGCAACTCAAATTCAGCTCCTGGCCTGGGAACTTCTGTATGCTGTGGGTGTGGCCATAAACAAGACCAAAAGAAAACAGCTATTAGAACTGTACTAATTAAAATGATGTGGCATTAATTGAAAGACAAATTGACTAATGAAGTGGAACTGAAATTCAAAAAATAGATTCACATCTAAATGTAAAACCATATATGATAAATAGGATCATTTAAGTCAAAGACCACCTTACACCAGTCAGAATGGCCATCATTAACAAGTCAACAAATAACAAATGCTGGAGAGGGTGTGGAGAAAGGGGAACCCTCCTACACTATTGGTGGGAATGTAAATAGGTACAAGCACTATGGAAGACAGTATGGAGGTACCTCAGAACACTAAATATAGAACTACAGTATGACCCAGCAATCCCACTCTGGGGCATATATCCAGACAAACTTTCATTGAGAAAGATACATGCACCCCTATGTTCATTGCAGCACTAGTTACAAGAGCCAAGACATGGAAACAACCTAAATGTCCATTAACAGATGAATGGATTAAGAAGAAGTGGTATACATACACAGTGGAATACTACTCAGCCATTAAAAAGAACAAAATAATGCCATTTGCAGCAACACGGATGGAACTAGAGGCTCATACAAAGTGAAGTAAGTCAGAAAGAGAAAGACAAATACCATATGATATCACTTATATCTGGAATCTAATGTAAGGCACAAATGAACCTTTCCACAGAAAAGAAACTCATTGACTTGGAGAACAGACTTGTGGTTGCCAAGGGGGAGGGGAGGGAGTAGGATGGACTGGGAGTCTGGGGTTAATAGATTCAAACTATTGCCTTTGGAGTGGATAAGCAACGAGATCCTGCTGTATAGCACAGGGAACTATATCCAGTCACTTGTGATGGAACATGATGGAGGATAATGTGAGGAAAAAATATATATATATGTATGACCAGGTCACTTTGCTGTAAAGTAGAAATTGACAGAACACGTAAATCAACTATAATGAAAAAAAATAAAAATCATAAAATAAAAAAATAAAATCCATATAAGTGAGGGTTTTTTACAACACTGTTGGGAGGGCTACAGGAGCATTTTCAAGGCTAGATCTCCTGGAATGACTCAGCATAAACAAGGCTGATTGCCTGGGAGGCACTGGAGCTGACTTAGACATGGCCACTGAAGCTGTGCCAGAAACAAGAAGCCTTGTCATTGCAGCTGCCTTTCACATTCAGGCAACTGGACCATGGTGTCCAGAGCTTGTTCTGGGAATAAAAAGTCACATTATCAAGCTGTCCTTATCATTTTTTGATTCCCAGAAAGCTGGCAGATGGCAGCTTGACCACTGATGCAAGAAAGCTTCAGAAATGGTGAGACTTTTTTTTTCTTTTGCTTTTTAGGGCCAAACTTGAGGCATATGGAATTTCCCAGGCTAGGGGTCGAATCAGAGCTGCAGCTGCCGGCCTATACCACAGCCACAGTAACTCAGAATCTAAGCCAAGTCTGCAACCTACACCACAGCTCATGGCAACCCTGGATCCCCAACCCACTGAGCCTGGGATCAAACCCACACCCTCAAGGATACTAGTTGGATTCGTTTCCACTGTACCATGACGGGAACTCCCTTCTGAGGCTTTCAAGAGCATTCCATTCAAAAGCCATAGGAAAATGACTTTTTGCCTTCCAGAATCTCTCACAAGTGCATCTAAATGATGGAACATAGTTTGCTTCCAGAACCTCAGTTTCAGAGGAGCCTAGGAAATGTTTTCTTTAGCTCTCCGATCTCTTCAAATAGAAGCCAGGTAAAATGGCAGTTGAGAGAACGGATCCAAAGTAACTCTTCATAATGGGAAATTACATCATATTGGGATCATTGGTTACTCCCTCACCTTGTTCCAAACATAAAAATATTCTCATGATCAAAGAGTGAAGTGTTGGAATTTCCAATGTGGTGCAGTGGGTTATGAATCTGACTGCAGCAGCTTGGGTCACTATGAAGGTGAGGGTTGGATCCCCCAGCCAGGCGCAGTGGCTTAAAGGATCCAGCGTTGTTACCACTGCAGTGTAGGTTGTAGCTGCTACTGCCCTTGGCCCCGGAACTTCCATGTGCTGCAGGTTCAGACATAAATTTAAAAAATAATAAATAAATAAAGATTTAAGTGTTAAAATTACACTGAGATTACTAAAACAAAACATGGGAGGAGGTTTCTTTGTGATCAGATTAAGAATATGGCATTGCCCCAGCTGTCGCACAGGTCACAGCTATGGCATGGGTTTGATCCCTGGCCCTGGGAACTTCCATGTGCTGTGGGTGCCATAAAAACAAATATGGGAGAATAGATGTAGAATCTTGGTGTGGGGAATAAACATGAAATCCAGAAGCTGTACAGGAAAGGATAAACATATTTAATTCTGTGAAAATCAGGAAGTTTTGTTTGATAAAGAACATCCTAAACAAAATTTAAAGTGAAAGCCCAGGGGAAATATCTATACTTTATAAATATCAAAATATATTTTATCTTCTAGTATAAAGGGTTAATTTTTTTGGGGGGGGGTCACACTTGTGGCATATGGAAGTTCCTGGGGCAGGGATCCAATCAGAGCTTCAGCTGCCAGCCTACGGCCACAGCCACAACAACTCGGGATCCTTAACCCATTGAGTGAGGCCAGGGATAGAACCCGAATCCTCAGGATTACTAATTGGGTTCATTACCGCTGAATCACAAAGGGAACTCCCAGGGTTAATTTTTTTAATATGTTGATTTCTTATAAATCCATAGAAAAAGATCCTATAGTAAAACAGGGAAAATATGAGTAATTTTTGAAAAAAAAATCAAATGCAATGACTAAATCATATGAATAACTTCATTAATAAGGAATAAAATAACATTAAAATGAAAACTTTTTACTTCTCTAGCTGGTAACAACACAGAGTGATAATATCCATTGTTGGGAGACACATTAGGGAAATCTGCTGCAAACAGATATCAACTTTAAAAGTGAATTTTGGCAGTATGTATCATCTATTCAAATGTCCCCCACCTTTTGACCTACAACACACTTCCTAGAATTTGTCTCACAGAAGTAGCAACACACTTCTCAGAATTTGTCCCACAGAAATAATTACATAAATGAGCAAAGACACATGATGCAAGGATATTGACTCTAGTGTTATTTGTATGAGGAAAAATTGGAAACAGTGCTTAGTGCCCGTCAGTGCGTCATTAGTTAAGTAAATGATGACACAGTCATACAACGGGCTACTAAGCAACTATTATAAAGAAGTTCCATTTATACTGATGTTGACAATGGCAAAAATATAGCAAGTGAAGTAGCTCTGTACAGGTAACATGGTCCCACTTATTTCTAAAGGCAAAAAAAAAATGTGTATTATGTGTGCAGAAAATCTGAAGGGAGGCACATACACATCATTCACAGTGGGTTTTTTCTGGGCTACAAAGGCAGGGGTTCATCTGGCAAAACTTGCACTTTTTATTATATACTTCAAGACTTAATGTCATTTGACAAAAGATACATATCCCCAAAGACTTATATTTTTAAAAATGAGGATCTGTAAAGACACCCCCCCAAATCGGTCGTTTGACATAGAAGCATGGCACCAAGGTGACTGACCCCCATTAAAGCCAAAAGGAGCTTAGAGCCCACTTGTTGACAGATGTGGAAACCATTGGTCCCAAGTCTAAATGGAAGGCATTGCAATATTTCCTGAAGCCATATTTCTGACTTCTAAAACCAGAGTCAAAGAATGCTTTAGCATTTTCAAGTGGCATTGCACATTTGTACCTTCCCCTAGGAAGCTGCTGTTATTGGCTTAGGATGATTAACTTTCCTGGCGAAGGTTGCCTTGTCTGCAAGACCATCATCTGCCAGGCAGCTGACCTTGTGGCAGGCTGTGTGCAGAATTTCTCTCCGGACTACCACCTGCATTTACTGCCTCTGGCACTGATCTTCTGTCCCTTGCCTGTCCAATCTGCATATTATTTTCTTGCCTAAACTTAGTCCCCTTATCTTGGCTTGTTGCTTGCCCCTGCAAGCTGTTGTAATTGGCCTGTTGCTGTAATTTCCTGAATACAATCATAGAAGTTACATTGGTTAAAACTTTCCTTTGAAAGTTTGTACTTGAAACTTTGCTCGCAACCCAGCCTCTTTTATAAACCTATTTCTTGGTTCTTTCCTTTTAAAGAAATTACTTATTTTAGTGAAGTATAGTTGATTTACAATGTTGTGTTAGTTTCGGGTATACGGCAAAGAGATTCTTTTAGATATATTTATATACTTATATTTTTGTAAACTCTTTTCAGATTCTTTTCCATTATAGGTTATTTCATGATATTGAATATCGTTCCCTGTGCTATACAGCAGGACCTTCTTGTTTATCTATTTTATATATAGTAGTGTGTTTCTCTTAGTTCCAAACTCCTAATTTATCCCTCCTCCCTTGGTTCTTTCTCACGAATGATTCAGTATTCAATATGTTTCGTTTTTTTAAAAAGTCGTTTATTTTAAATTTGTCAGAATGGCTGAACCTGGTGTCTGGAGAGAGGCAGCGGAGTGTGAGATTGAGAGCATGCATCTTGAGCCGCTGTGCCACTACCAGCTGTGTGGCCTCGGGCAGATCACTTGACCTCTCTGGGCTTTAGTTACCTCATATAAATTCTATCTTGCATGCTTATTACATGAAATAAAAAAATATGAAGCTACTTTTTGTTGAATTACCAGTAAAGCACCTGTACATTAGAAATGCATTCATTCAATAGACATTACCTGATGAACAGTTTAAGGAGACCCTCCTAGCTGCTGGGAAATGACAGATTGTGGAGGAACCAAGGTTCAGCAGCTGCCAAAATATTTTTTTGTGTTTAGCCATGTCCTTCCATCCTCACCACCATCGCCTTGGTCCAAGCCACCTTCATTTTCACAATCTAATTCTTCATACATAATGTAAAAATAGGCTCTGATCAGCCTTACCTCAGTGGCTTCTCGTCATACTCAGGAAGAAAACCACACTCCAACTGTGATGTACAAGGGTCTGCAAAATCCTGGTCCCTCTGTCTGTCAAATTCATCTCACACTTTTCTTCTTACTCCCTAGGCACCAGCAACACTCATCTTCCTTCAGTTTTTAAAATATTTTAATCTCTTTCCTACCCCAGGGCCTTTGCCTATGCGGTGCCCTCTGCCTGGAACATTCTCCCCAGTGCTTTTAGGGCTTTCTCCTCTTTCTTTAGATCTAGCTTAAATATCACCCCCAGTAATAGTTGGTTGTTTTCTGTCCAGCAACCATTCCTGTTTCTGTTTTTTCGTGTAGTAGCACTCCACATTTCCTTTGTAGAAATGTCCCTCCCAGATTCTCCACAAGAGAGTGGTAAGCCACGGAAGGTACAGCACATATGTAGATATGAAAGTCTTTTAGTTTCTTCAGAGAAGAATCCTTCAGGCATCCTGGTGATGGGGCAGGAATCATCCCTGATGACTATGCAGGGACAAGCCTGAAGGGTAAGAGTGACTTTGCATT